>NC_139968.1:24002026-24609526 GCF_963993115.1 Abramis brama | reverse complement strand
GACAAAGGTATAGACAGACAGACAGACAGACATAGATAGATAGATAGATAGATAGATAGATAGATAGATAGATAGATAGATAGATAGATAGAATGGTATAGACAAAGGTATAGACAGACATAGATAGATAGATAGATAGATAGATAGATAGATAGATAGATAGATAGATAGATAGATAGATAGAAAATGAGACAGACAGATGGACAGAATGGTATAGATAGATAGATAGATAAAGACAGAATGAGAGAAAGATACAGACAAAATGAGACAGACAGACGGACAGAATGGTATAGATAGATAGACAGACATAAAGTAAGAGAGACAAAATGACAGAATTAATGATAGACAGACTGAAGTTTAAAATGCCGCTGGTTGTTGTAGTCTCATAATTCCACATATTTTCAGCTTTAGCACATTACTCAAGTCTGAGATTTTGTGAATCGGGAGGTTTAACACTGCGACTTCTGACCTGTAATACCGCCCTCGACAGACCAAAACGCGACGGGAGGGAATGGGATTAACCGTTAACGCCAGTTTAACATCTGAGTCATTTCAGCTGTTTGCCAAGGCTTAAAGAAAGACTTAACTCCTAACACAAGTGTCAGGGCAGGAATGGAGTACTCACAGGGAGGTAAATATTCACCATATGGACATCACTGGACACCATCGCGTCTGTAAAACTGTTAATCTACAACAGGCAAGCTGTTTTGAAAGGCGGCCAAGACAACAGTTAACATACCACTGAATAAACAAGACATTTTGTGTTCCTGTCAGTGAGGGGACGCTGTTTTTATGGTGCCCTGACGTGTTTTCGGTCAACCCTATTATTGAGACAGGCCGTTAAACTGAGAGCTCTTTGTTACGTAACATACTTGCGACAGGCTGTAGTTCACTGCTGTCCTGCAAGGTCATTGACAGTTTGCTCTCGACAGCACTGTGTGAAAGAATTTCTACAATTTGTAGAGAAACAATCCTGTATTATCTCTTGCTAAAGGCAAACAATACCAAACTTGCAGAGAACGAGAAGGTTACCATAAAAAAATGTCAAGCTATCAGCTTATGCCTTAAAGTTTCTTTCTTCTAATTTATGTTGATATGCTATCAGATGCACCATCCAAAACCATTTCAAGCCACTTATAAATGCGCTGTAATTTACAGCTCTAAATCCACCCAACTTTTCTTGCCGTTTTGCTTCCCTGCTCCTTTGCACGAGTGCTTGTAAGAGCGTGTTCAGACAGCATAGAGTTCAGAGATGGGTTAATCCCTCCTTCCCAGGTGTGCGTCTCCACGTGTCTCCCCACTCAGCTGTTCTCTCTCGGTAGTTTTGAGCTTGTGTTTCTGCAGAAACATGTTTATTTGCGTCAGAACGAAGCTTTCCAGTGCATTTCATTTTCACTTTAATTAGGAGAGCAAATAAATCATTTGCTGTGCTGTGGTTGGGAGAGTCTACAAGTCTCCATTTGATCACTATTTCATCTCATCGCTATCTAGGAGAATATTAAAGAGAACTCATTTGCCATTTTGTACGAGTATGATGATATCTAAATGACTTTGGCAGTCTAGTTAATTTGAGTGAAATTATGGCACAGCTTCACATTTGATTGTTTGCATAGACCATCAACCACTTTTTACAAAAGAGCATCTTTTCCATGAAATCGACCCTTTTAAGGCAGGAACAAATCAGGGAGGTGCAGTACTATCCAAAGAAGGTGCGCAAGACACACACTCAACCCTGCCAACTACTGATGTAAATAATTTGTCCGATACGTCATCAAAGCCAAAAGCGTTGCATAACGTCAACAAATTGTGATCATGTTCCTTCGGTCTCAATTTGTAGTTGCATGTTACACTCATGGACCCTCAGAGCAGCTTTGGTGGTAAATTCCGGGGAAATGGTCGGGACGTGCAGCTGTTGTTTCTGATGTGGGTTCGTTCATGCTAGTTCCTGGCTGAGTGTCTGAAAAGGTTTGGTGCTGGTGCCAGCACCCATGTGGTGACCATATTCACAGATTAAACACAGTATACATACTTTTAAAATCAGGCAGTAAAAACAGTTAAACACACATAAGCACACATATATGCATTTTAAAATATGGTAAATACTGTATCTCATTTATCAAGGTCAGTGAGTTTGAAAGTATATAATGACGTAAATGGCACGTCTATTTGACTGTACTTCCTGTCAAACAAATATGATAGCTCTTTCCAATCATTAGTTCTATATTAGCCTGGTGACTTACATTGGGCTTCCTGAAAGTTGTTGAGAAGCAAAGCTCTTCGCTTGAAGGAGAAAGAAACTTTTAGCTTTAGTCTGGATGCATGCCATCTAATTCACTCAACAGTGGACTCTGGGAGAGCACAGCAACACTGTAGAATCTTGTTGGCTTGCAAAACTTTCTCTCCAGGGCTGTTAGGTAAAGGTCAGTGTGTCCAGTTGCAACAAACCCATTAGGTTAAGTAAACCCTTTGGAAAGTTATTTAATGGTTTTCTTAACTAAATGGATTTGTTGCCTCACCGCCCAAATGCTTGGTGAGGAGTCTGTTGGAGATGGAAGAGTTTACTGCTCTCCACAAATTTGTGTGCATCTTTCTGTGGGGTATTTCAATGCTTTCATGTATCATCCACATTCGTCATTTTGCTTAGTCTGTGTAAAGTCTATTCTAGCTTATTCTGACTATGAATTATCTACTTAGACAGAAAGGGTTTGCCTGACCAAGATGTAAATTTGACATTTTGTGATTTTTAGGTGTATGCTACGATAGTCGTTGCTGGCGGTGTTACCGGTGTTCAGAAGCAACACCGGTTACATCACTTGCCCACCGCGTGGCACTGCCCCCCACCGTTGATTATTATTATTTTTTTAATAAAATTAAATCATTTAGTTCAGTTAGAGAACAGACACTACAATTAAAAACTGAACGGTGTCTGCTTAATAAATCGTGAGCTGAACAAGAGTCGCAGAACAGATCAGCAGCAGGAGTCAGATTTAATTTATCACGAGAGTGAGGAACTGAAGATGATGGCGTAATGTATGGTGTCAAAGCGAAATGTAAAAGCACCTATATATGCGAATTTGTCATCGTACTGTTTTGTTGTTGTATTTTTCATTAAGAATAATAGGCTAATGAACTCACCATTCAAGCAGTCCTCCCCCAAATTGGCGCTAATTTGAAAGCGAAACTAAAATGCGTACGTGTCAACGGGTGCGGAGAGCAGAGCAGCATTATGAATGCACGTATTTTAATTTTGCCTTTGAATTAGCGATTTAAATATTGTGTAAATTTGCATACTTGTGTAACAGAGTCAAGCTAGTAAGAGCTGTGTGTGTAAAACTAACTCTCCTGGCCTCAAAATGCGCACTAGCGACTGACGCCAGAGACGTTTTTATCATCTTTTTTTTGTGTGCAATCTTGTGTACATGAGGTTGTACATTAAAAGTCTGTAAAGGTCTCCAGGTTAAATCATCAAGGCTTGCAAAAATTACTCTCCATTTCCTCACCTCTTAAATCAGTGTTCTCGGATCATAGAATCAAGGATGACAACTTTTTCATAATTGGAAGGGAGGACTGGTTGAATGAATAAAGACTTAAATTGCTTACTTTTATGAAAGGGAGCATTGCCAAACACAGGAATTTATGGCACCTCTGATAGGGAAAAGTGTTGACTCAGCCTGAAAAGAAGCGAGACCAACATACCACAGATCCAAAGGAAGGACACTTCTGTGATTCCGTGGTGTCTAAGAAAAGATTTATAGTAGCTCTTTAAACTTCAGATGTCCATATATTAATTGTCAGTGTGTTTCAATGTACCATTTCATGAGGTATGGACAGCACCAGGTGGATCACGCATTTACAAGAATTTGAGCTGATAAAACAAGACAATATGCCTTTCACTGGCCAGGGAATGAAAGAACAGTCGATCATCTGTTCGGTGTGTGTGTGTGTGTGTGTGTGTGTGTGTGTGTGTGTGTGTGTGTGTCAATGGTACATTATAGACTGTCCCAGGTGAGGTCAGGAGAGACTGTGGTGTATCACTGTCTGGAATGTTGAAGGGCAGGATGGTCTATGTGAATGAGAGAAATCAATTAATCTCTTTAAGAAAGTAACTGTTATGCAAGTAGCATTAATGTTTTACTCTTGATATAAGTCGAACCTGTTAGATCAAACGTACAGAAAGAACCTAACCCACAGTCTCAACTACTGCAGTACATACATTTACTTGAGAAGCAACACCTCAGAGTGTATCTTGACTTTAAGTGTTATAAATTGTATCTTGTTTTATGGATTTTTTAAATATTTTAACTGGAAATACTCATTAAGGGGACGTTTACCCAACATTGTTTTCAACTAAAAATGGAACACTTTATGCGTTTTGGCCGTTCATTTACACAACAACAGGGGGGGCCTGACAACGCAAACTTAAAAACTTTTTTCAAATTGCACATTTTTGAAAACGATACCATTATCATCTCTGTGTAAGCTACAAAAAACGTGAATTTGCGAAAACGGTGACGTCATGCGTGTGCGTGTTCAGTCTATCGTGAAAAGAAATTACATAAATAGAAAAGTATTACCTCAGGCATTATGGTATCAACAGGTAACATAATTTTGTTGCTTCTAAAAAGTAAAATAAAAACATAATGTAACTTTTGTAATGTTATATTAACATTACCCCAACTAAACATCAGATCTATGACAGTCAGCAAACCGTAATTATAGATTCCCTGAGGAAGTTCAGTGATTTATAACTGGTCTGTAGGTACAAGATTAAGAATATGGCACGTTAAGCTTCTTCTCTGTTCTTTGGCACAAAGAAGGCCTAGAACAGCTAAATAGCTATTGCTCCTGGCATCTGTTCCTTCCTTTTCGCACTTTCACAGATGCCACCATATCTCCCACCATGACAAATCGCACCAAACGGAAACAACCAGCAGATCGCAAAACTTAGATATGTCAATTACAATGGAACCCTGCTTTTCTCTTGTTTATCTCTCTGTTTTTCTTACTATCTCTGTCCCTGTCAATTATTTCTGATATGAGACCCCGGGAAAGAGGCCAATGAAAGGAAGGAGAAGAGATTCGGTATGCTGATGCTGACAGAATTCAGTGGCACTCTGAAGAACGATCTCTGCACTGAGATGACAGGAAATGTACAAAAATAAAAGCTTTAACTGAATTGAACCCTGCAAGAATTTAAGCTTCTCCAACAAGAAGCGAGATCTCACAAAGGGCGTTTCGGCTTCATGTCTTACTCTGGTTTTGCAGAGTAAGACATGTTCCTGGATCAACATAGTTTGTTGATCCTGGAACAACATTTTTGTCTGACAATTTAGTCTTAACCCTACCTATAATGTATTCCTAAAATCAGAGGGAAATGATAGGTGTAGAAGCACCTAACCCTGGTTGTAAGCCTAAACTTTTGACCTAAACAGTAAACTTGTACCTCAAATCTGATTGGTTGATGGGAATGTTGATCCAGGAACATGTTGTACTTGGTGAAATCACGTTCACCTTTTCACTCAGTGCTCTACATCTGAAATATCACCAAAATAACATTAAATTGTGATAGTCAGACTTAACTTAGCCAGTCACGAGAGCTGGCCTTTTAGCATCAAATCATGTATATCTCCACAAGCTAACTGACCAGTAATTAAGATTATATATATGGGCATTAAGATTACACGTTAACAATCCATGCAGTCCATTCAGTCAGACAGTTCTGACCACCAATTAGCTAATCAGAGGAGACAGGGTTATGGGTCTTAACTGAAGTTCCCTTTGAACCTCAGCTGGACCAGTTAGAGTCTTGAGCCTTCTCTGGCCGAGTCTTCATCTCCGGTAGAGTAAATATTAAAAAGACAAGCAATCCAGCAGAGATCAGAAAGGCAAATAGGGCGTTTGGTCTGTCTTATCGTGAGGGGCTGGATTTAATTTGACAGATTTCTTCAAAGGATGGATTAGTTCAGGCAAGAAATCGGGGTTGAAATAATTCAATGGAATTTTGATTTATCGTTTGACTTAGATCCCAATGTGCCAATGCTGCGTTCTTGTCAGAATTACTGTAATGACTACTTGGTTATTGCCAATAAGGAACAACTTAAAATGTTAGCTATGTGTTAAAGTATACTAAAGTTAAAGTATTTTGTCACTTTAGACAACAGTTAATTTGAGAAGCAACACTGTATAAGATATTAAGACTGGTTTTCATAGATTGTATTTGGTATATAAATGTACACATAAATGACAGCTTTTTCACATGTTTTTAACTTGTTTATACTTAAATGAAAAAAAATCTGCCAGTGCAGTTAGACAAAATGCACTTGTATTGAATATACAAAGTAAACAGGAAAACAAGGCAAAACAATTAATTTGAGCTTCCCGAAAAGTTTGAAAGCAACAGACTCATACAATTGTGTGAATTTAGGGCGGAGCCATCTATTTGTAAGCCCAATGGCAGATTGGGGGTGTGTTCAAGAAACCTGTTAAACACACACACATACACAATATAATGAAATGTCATATTAAATAGAATTAGATTGCAAACCACTGCAGTTTTGGTCGCTTGTACATGTAAGAACTTGTAATTATTTATTTGACATTGACAGACAATTTTTATTGGAAACTCATATTTATGATAATCCTACATGACATTCACATTAGAACTATGCAATCCTATTACCATAGCTCTAGAACCTCCAATATCAAGTATTAAAGTTATTAAAAAGTTCCAAAACATGAATGGAATCCAAGGCGACGTCTCATTTGCTAGATTGCTTGAGCGAATATAGCACACTATTTGAAGGATTGTTCCAAATGAAAGTGAGCAACTGAATTCCTCCATGAAGGTTCCTTCCACAAGGCTCTTAACAAAGGATAACAATGATGGTCACTTGAAGGAACAAAGTCTGTTTGCCTTTTATGAGGACACTAATCCAGGGTGGCTATATATCGTCGGGAAATAGTCCTTTGTTAAGTACCCAATTTAAAATAAAATTTTCGTAAAGAAGCCTATGCAATCTTCTTCTTAAAAGTCATGACTCCGATGCCAGTGCATCTCTGTTTCAACCTGTTTCTGACTGCGAATATGTTGATGAACAAGTTTTACTGATGTGACACCGGTTCTGTTCCCAGTGTTGTTGCGTAAAGAGATCCAAGTTGGCTTTTGGAAAGTGGCCTGGGGTCACAACAGTAGGTGATCTGCGTCATTCAGGAAACAATGACACACCACACTGACGTCATAAAATTAATTGTCTTATTTTCCAGTTACACAATCTTAAGTCCTTGAAACAGGATATATTCACTTGAGAAGCAACACTGCATAATGATACTTATACTTGTTTTCATAGATTGCATCTTTATGTAAGTGTATTTGTTCCCTTTTAACTATCCAGTTAAAAACAAGTGAAAATTGGATATTCAAGTACAGTAGTTAGATATAGATATGCCAAAAAGGATGTAAGACTTTTTTTCTGTGCAAAATATTGTATCCCACAATGTACTTCACTTAACCTTCTATTTCCTTTTAATGAATAATCTGGAACTAATATATCCATAATATAGTCCAGAATCTACTTTTCTTGTCCCTTTTGACATTTGTTTTCTTAACCATTAAGTATTTTTACACAAAACAATGCAAAATAACATATTTTCAAACTAGACACCTTCGCTAAATTAAACTTCATTAACACATTGTCACGTGACCTTATTAATTTGCATGTTTATTGTTGCACTGTTTCACATGCTGTATTTTTAAAATTGCAGTATATTGTATACAGTGTATATTGTGTCATAAGCATCATGCTTGTATCCAAATATAGCCTCTGTGTGTGTTTCAACAGAAAGATTGACTTGAATTCTAGTTAATTTCCAGAGAAAAGGCGCAACAATGTGCTGTTAAAAATCAAAGCTTGTTAAAAAGAGTGTGTGTTTGTTTGTGGTTGTCATGTTCTGACTTGTGTGAAGTGAACTGAATAACGGGTAGCTGCACCAAAACTAGCGCGCTAATCAGAGTACACTGGTATTTCTCCCTAATGAAGCCCTCAGGTTAGAGTGCTAGCGAGAGAATAAAGTATGCACGTGATGTATGTGCCCAGACACACTGTCGAGTGGAATGTGTTCCCTTCAGGACATTGCGTAATGCTTAGAAGTTAGGAAATAGAACAGTAAAACTATAGCACCACAGCATTACTGCACCATAAGCCTGTGTGTGAGTGCATCTTCATTTTCACCCATGAAATCATTTTAATCGTAACCCTGCCAGATAACTGCTGGCAGGGCGCTATCTTTTTCCTACGTTCAGAGCTTAATCTGCTCCATCCATTACATCTATTGAGTTAAATGGTGGTGTAGCATATTGGCATGATGCAGTTGAAGAGTTTAACTTTGTTCTGAGTACTTAATAATGTGCATTAGCTTTACACTGTGTGCTAACCAAGTGTAACACGATAGTGCTGAAGTCTTTTAGCAATGCTAATCAGAGTTTCTGTAATAACTAGTCAGGACAGCGACGAACGTCACTATATTTTATCCGTAGCCTTGTGCACACATTTTTAGACCAGAAACGCACTACATACATGCAAACACATATACATAGGATAGGCAGACTAGAGCAAGATGGCTGATGGTACTAGACACCGTAAGAAAGACGCCGACAGCGACCACGCGGCTTTAATGAATGAACTAGGTGCGCTTAGCGCAAAAATGGACACTATGCAGACTACAATTGAAAAACAAATGAATGACAAAATGGAAAGTCTACGTGAGTCCATGGAAAAACTTATTAGTGAGAGTAAAGAAGCATTCAAGCGCGAGGTGGCTAAAGCAGTCAAGGAGATGCAACACGCATTGGATCTGGAAGTGGGAATTCTCTGTTCCAGAATGGATCAGATTGAAACTGAAATGAATGAGAAAAAAGCTAAGGGTAAGCAGTTTGATCCTGACGTGTCGTTGGTAATTGTGGGACTGTCGCAAACGGAGGGAGAAGATGTTGAGGCCAAAGTAAAAACTCTGCTGTGCGAGGGAATGGACTGCGAGCCGGTGCCAAAAATTGTGGCCGTGGAGCGCATGAGGGCGCAAGGGCGAAATCCGGGACTCATCAGAGTGGAACTCGAGACAACGCCGGAGAAGCTGGCTGTGCTTCGGCGGCGGCCTAAACTCAAGGACAATGAAAGTTACCGAAGGGTGTATGTTTCGTCAGCGAAATCACACGCTGAGCGTCTCATGGAATTCAATCTTAGGACTCTGCTTAGAGAGATCCCAGCTGCTAAAGACTACTACTTGGCCAACAACGGACGGCTAGTAAAGCGTGGTCAAGCCAGGGGTACGGCGGGATCGACACCACAGCCTTCGGTTTGAAGACTTCATGCCCAGCCTGTAAGTACGGATTATATTGCCTTAGTTCATTGGAACGTTAATGGATGGACGCTTGCAAATAGTAAGCTAAGAGCGCAACTGCTTCTTTCGTTTGAGCCAGGAATTATTTCATTAAATGAGACTCATTTGTCCGCTCTTATACCTGAGCTTCATGGATACAGTTGGATTGGACATAATCGTGTTGCTCATAAAAGAGCTGTCAAAGCCTCTGGGGGTGTGGGTGTATTTATCAAAAAAACTATTTTGGACAACTTTTCTGTAACGATTGAGGACAAGACTTATGACGGAATTCTGTGTTTGCGGTTCGAGCACACTAGCTCACAATATTCATTTATTTTGATTTCATGTTATTTGTCTCCTGAAACTTCGACATGGGGCCGTAATGCTGACCTTTTTTATGCACACTTGTTGTCTTTGATTTTTACGGTTGAGGCTGATTCTGTTTATATTTGTGGGGATCTGAATAGTCGTGTTGCGCACCACAGAGACTATGTCGACGAGGATGATATTAGTCCTAGAGTGGTGTTGGACTCGGGCCTGAACAAGCATGGGGAAAGTTTGATTGATTTCCTTAAAGAGTCGAAATGCTGTGTGGTTAATGGAAGAATAAACCCGGAGTATGAAATGGTATCGAATTAAACAACCTTTTTGGAATAATGAATTACATAATATTTGGTCAAATCTCCGTGTGGCAGAGAAAAGATATTTAAAATGCAAGGAGCCTGTTTTAAGGAAGAACTTGCACGATATATTTAAAACCTGTCAATATGATTTTGATAAAAAACTTAGACTGTATAAAAGGCGTTATAGGAGAGGTAAAGCTCTTGAAATGAAGATTTTTCAAAATACTAATCCACAGCATTTTTGGAAAGAAATAAACAAGCTTGGTCCAAAGAGAAATAAATTAATTCCACTTGAAATAGTCACAGAAAGTGGGGGGTCTGTAATCGAGACAGATAAAATATTGGACAGATGGGAGAAAGATTACAGAGACTTGTACACTTGTTCTAGCTCTCATCAGTTTAATGATGCATTTCTAGCTGAGATATGTAAATTAAAACATCTACTTGAAGTTGGATCTGTTATGTTGGAAACACCCTATTTTAGTAGTGTGCTAAACAATGATATTTCCTTAGAAGAAGTTCAGAAGGCAATTGATAGAACCAAACCTTATAAAGCTGTAGGTGTGGATGAACTTTCTAATGAGGTTCCCAAGCTGTTAAATACTCTGCACATGTTATTCCAATATTGCTTTAAGAGTGGGACTGTTCCCTCGGTGTGGTATAGTTCGATCATTAAGCCTATTCCAAAGACCACACAGGCTGACCCAAGAGTACCTTTGAATTATAGAGGAATAAGTTTGCTAAGTACAACATGTAAAGTGTTTTCTGGTATTCTTAACAACCGACTCAGTGAATATATTGAAACTAATGGAATTTTGGTGGATGAACAGAACGGGTTTAGAAAACACAGAGCATGTATTGATCATATTTATGTTTTATCATCTGTCATTAGAGCAAGGTTGCAGGAAAACAAAAGTACTTTTGTTTGTTTTGTTGATTTAAAAAAAGCTTTTGATTGGGTTAACAGAGATCTTTTGAAATACAAGTTACTTTCTATTGGTATTACAGGTCACCTGTATAATTCCATCAAAGCTCTGTACAAGGCTCCAGTGGCCTGTGTGCAGATTAATGACATGAGGACAGGATGGTTTCCCACTCCATTCGGGGTCAAGCAGGGAGATGTTCTTTCACCCACTCTTTTTGCGCTTTTTGTGAATGATCTGGCTCAAGAGATAAAGTTAGCAAATTTGGGTATAGACATTGATGGCTTTAACCTCAGCATTTTATTATATGCAGATGATATTGTTGTTTGCACAGATGAAGAAACTAAACTACAAAGAATGTTGGGCATTATGAAGGATTGGTGCAATAAATGGAGACTTTCTATAAATGTGGATACAACACAAGTAGTCCATTTTAGAAAACCATCTGTGTCATGCAGTGAATTTGATTTCTTTTTTGGACAAACACAGCTTATGTACTCCAGAACTTATAAATATCTTGGTTTTCTTTTTCACGAAAATATGACATTTTCAGAAGGGTTTTGTCTGAGTCTGCAGGGAGGGCCCTGGGAGCCGTTATTAATAGGATGAAGCTTTGCCCTGAAATAAGTTTTTTAACATTTACCCAGCTGTTTGACAGTATGGTGGGATCTATTTTGTTTGGGGCTTCGAAGATGCTCCTGAATGTAATAGATTGCAGAGCAGGGCCATGAGGTGTTTCCTTGGAGTGCACAGGTTCACTACTAGAGCTGCGCTAGAGGGAGATATGGGTTGGGAGCCTTGTATGGTGAAACAAAAAGCGGAAGTAATAAGATTATGGAATCGTCTTATTAGATTACCTGAAGATAGACTTACTCGGAAAGTTTTTGATTGGGATAAAGCTCACAACTACCCTTGGTCAATGGAGGTCCTTGGAATACTCTCATCAGTAAAAGCACAGTATATATTTACAAATAATTTACAATGTAATATATCTCAAGTCAGACAGTTTTTGTTTAATTCCTATAAAGAGCAATGGCAATGGCAGGTGTTAAATAAGCCCAAATTGAGAAGCTATGTTCACTTTAAAAATGATTACTCCACAGAGCATTATGTCAAATGTTGGTTAACCAGATTACAGAGGTCTTTGTGTGCCCAGCTCAGAGCAGGGGTGTTGCCTTTGAAGATCGAGGTGGGGTGCTATAAAGGTGTCCCAGAAGAGGACAGATTATGTGTTTTGTGTGATTTAAGGGTCGTTGAGGATGAATGGAATTTTTTGTTTTTTTGTCCTGTATATCATGATTTAAGAATGGGTATGTTTGAGAGAATTCAACATAAAAAGCCTGATTTGTTTTGGATGACGGATGGGGATATGTTGAGCTGGCTCTTTGAAAATGAAATTTATAGTTTGGCTAGATATGTGGAAAAGGCGTGGAAACTTAGGCAAAGGAATTTATATCCTGACCTAAATTGACAGTGTTTTGTTTGTTTATATTGTGAAAATGATGGTAATGTACTCTGTATGATGGTCATCTTCCTATGTACTTTGTATGATGGTCATCTATCTATATTATGTTTGTTTTATGTCAATAGTGTCTTTTAAGCCTATTTGGGCTGGGCATGTAAGTGCAAGACACTTTAATAAAAAATTCAATTCAATTCAATATACAAATTCTTGGCTAACACATGAATGTGAGAGCACTGTCATGTTTTGTTCCTGTGTTAAACCTCAGTAATCAAGCGGGAGATATAACTTGTGCCATAAATCTGGTATTTTTATTAATATAGCTAGCTATATAAATTAAAGAAATAATTACCAAAATAATTAAGAATTTGTTCCCATGACTTAATTAAGGCAAGTAAAACAAGATAATTAATTACTACAAAGTGGCCACGATTTAACTTAATTAAAACAAAGGAATGAATTAGTACATAATACATGATTTAACTTAATTAAAATGTAGGAAGAAATTAGTACAACGTGGCCATGATTTAACTATGGGTACGTTTACACGACAACAATATGCTTAAAGTTTTCCACGTACAGAAGACACTATTGTCAAAACGATCCCAAATCACACGGATCCACGAAAATGACTAAAAACCCTGTATTCTGCTACCAGGCCATTAGATGGTGATGAAACACTATAGACTGAACATGTAACACACGTGCATGATGTCATCGTCTTCAGAGATTCGCGTTTTTGCTGTTTACACAGAGACCGTTTTCAAAAACTTGCACTTTGAAACCCGTTCAAGTTTGCGTTTTCAGGCACCCAAAACGCTGTTGTCGTGTAAACTAACAACCAAAACGCATAAAAAGTTTTACGTTTTTAGTTGAAAATGGTGTCGTGTACTTTAGGCCACAACTAAAATGAGGGTTAAATTCCCCCCCGGAACACGATCACTACCAATGGGGCTAACTTGTGCTATTATGTACTTTATCATGTGTTCATCTGTAAGATTCTCTTCACATTTTTTTTGCTCTGCCACAACTGTAGTTCAACTGAAAGAGAAGACAATTTGCGCTAATTCTTACTACAGCGCCCCTTGAGGCAACACTGAGAATGCAACACATAATTCATCTATTATTCAACAAAAACAGACATCCTCACCCTTTATTATGTACTCTAAAATGGTAGCTACATCATAAATCCCATCTGTTGTCTTCAAAAGAGAAAATCAGAGACAACAGAAACCCAAAATGCATCATATCCTGATTAGCAGTCTTTCTCAGGTGGCACTGACTAGATTAGAGGGGGAACACAGCTTGTCATTTTCCCAAAAAGATACACAACACACCCTTTGCATTAACTTTGGTTTAGTGAACGCCATGATTGTGACTTAATCACAGGCAATGCTAATGCTGCTAAACACAACAATGCTGCCAAGTACGTCAACATGCTTAGGCGTCTCCTAAAGTTTGAATTGAGTTAAATACGTAAAATACATTTCTGCAGGACCAAATCTTCTGTTAGAGGCAGAGTTGACACATCTACAGTAAACATGTACTGTCCTGCTCTTGTTGTGCATGAAGAATTTATGGCGCTTAATGACAGACATCAGGACAGGCTGTTGATGCAGTTGTAAAAGCCAAGCATATCATTTGGCTGCTTGAGGAGGCGGGAGCCGCAAGAGTTTCCTGGTGTGAAGTCCCAGCAGAATGAATTTGGGACTCAGATCTTTCTCTCTCCTGGGGGAGGAGAGCAGACGATTGAAAGACTGGGTGTGAAACGAGAGGGGCTTCTTTCTGCCAAACAAGAAATGTAAGTAGATGCTGTAAGCTGTAGAGAGAACGAAACCGTGAAATACAAAGAAAACAAGAATGCTGGTCTTTAGGGTCTTTGATATCGCACCCGCCTCCCATGTTGAAGAAGCCGGTTCGAATGTTGAGTAGGACCGGTAACATTTGGTGCCGTGACCCGAATGGGAGTGAAGTTTACACACACAACTCGTACTAGCTTGGCTCTGTTAAAATTGAAGACGTTGATTGTGAAGCATGCTTGGGGAATATAGTGCGAGCTGTGTACTCATATAGACACACACACACACATAGAGCACAATCCTGACATCCCTCATTCAACGAGCCACCTGGTTGCTAGGCAACTGAGTTCGGTCAGCTACCAGTGCCAAGAACTCCCAATTCTGCTGTGAGCTTGTATGTGTGCGAATTCATCTAAGTCTATGAGCATAGCTGGACACTGAATTATAAAATCTTCAACAGGACTGTCCCGTCTTTAGCTTTTTTTAAATGCACCACAGAGGAACCACCAAAGAAACACATTCACATTAAATGTCTGAATATTGGCAAGTGTCACAGCCTCAGGCTGAAAGAGGACATTTTTCACGCTTTAGCACTCTGCAAGTTTCTCTTCTCTGACACACTAATGTGTTCAGTAACTGTTGCCTGATCATTCTATCATTGACAAACTGCTAAAATAGGCCAGAGTCAATTGCCGTATAACAACCAAATGAAAACAAACACACCACGTTCACAAAATATAGCTCTGTTTAAGAATTAGTACAACTCAAATTACTAGTCCAAATCAAAGCTATTCAACCTCCCATACCTGATTTTTTTCTTTAAAAACCTATATCATTAATATACTATATTATATCATATTATATGAGATACTGTTTAACTTTTAGGCCCTGTTTACACCTGGTATTAAGGTCACCTGGTTTTGGTCGATCGGATCACAAGTAGACGAGGAAGACACATACCTACAATGAACCTACAGGGAGATGACGGAAAAACACACGTAGAGCATCAGCTTTCGTTTCTGTACTGACAGCCGCAAGACCACATCGAACGCTATGAGTGTGTGTTAGAAATCAGGAATGGTGAGAGAACATTGTGCTTGGTATGTTTTTCGTCATCAACAAAACTTGTGTCTTCAGCCGACAAAGTTTAAATCGCGTCTGGCTAGAGCTCTTCCCATAATGTGTACGCATTAGGTCAGTAGGCGGTCTTTTGTGGCTGTTCGAACGGAAAACGAATGCGTTTTCGACTACCTCTGAAGTGGTCGAAAACGACAGTGGACAAGCTAAAACATTTTAGACCCCATTTACACCTATATTTAGCGTCATCCACTTGTGATCCGACACACCAAAACGCATCTTAATACCAGGTGACCTTAGCTGTTTTATCAGATGGATTATGACAAAATTAGATACAATTATTCCTTGTGGAAACATCTGCACAAAGTGGTTTGGTAGGTTTATGCAATTCTATTGGCATTTTCAGAAAAGTCATAATTTTCATAGCAAAACCAGTTTACACACATCAGATTTAACCAGCCTAATGTGATCCATACAGCTGTAACACCATAACCCCCCCAAAAATATTAGTCTAATAGGGTGAATGTTTAAAGGTTTAAGGTTTAAAAAAGAGAAATGCACAGGCACCAATTTGTTGTTATAACCTGGGTAATTTCATTCATATTAAGTTATTTCTATGTACTGTACGTTAATTGTACATGTTCATTTTTTGAACATTTGGATAGACTGAAATGAACAATATCAATGTTTTGATAGCATCTAAAATGTAAACTATGCACAAATTTAGAGACATAAAAATACTTACAAATCTTCTGTAGACTTGAATGAATACAATGTATTGCATAAATTCAATGAATTTGAAAAGATTTGTATGTCTCTAAAGTAAAAAACAACAACAAAAAAACAAACAAACTCATAACCAAGTGGACCAATTAAAAATGTACCTGAACAAATGTATTGTGAAGCACTGATCAACTGGAAACTAACTATGGTGTTAATAATGTTAAATATTAATTGCACCATATGCTAAGGAAGCACACTGGTCTTATCAACTTTTGCCAGGATAAGAACATTGTTGGTTGGAACACGAACAAACAGCTGAATCTAGAAAACAGTACCATGTGCACATGTTTTTCGTTCTCCAATTCAAACTGTGACTGAATTTCTTTTAAATACCTTGGTGATAAAACCTCCATATCTCTATAAACAGTTCATCTGGACTGTGAATGTTCAGCAGATGACCTCAGTGTTCACCTCTCACCACAAAGGGTTCACCCTCTTTGGCTTTGCAAACACCAGGAACACCTGGAGCAGTGGATCAAAGTGTTACATCGGGGGGTGGAGGTGCACGCAAACATATTGTAAGGCAAATACATTTACGTCCATATTGAATGAATTATATGCTGATCTCTAGGGTTTGATGAGGTCAAACAAATGTCACATGTCCAACAAAGTCTTCTCATACATCAATAGCACCACAAGCTAACAGCTGCAAAAAAATAAAACCTATAAAAAATGTATTATACAGCATTTAACATGAAAAATAATAATAATTATGTTTTGCATAGAAACAGGATAACTTCTACAGACAATATACCGATTAAGAATTGTACCACAAGCTAACAGCTAACGTTTTTATTAAGGTATCCAACTAAAATGGAACGTTCTGGCTTATTTATTTATTTCCAAAAATATGTCCAAATGCTCACCCAGTATTGTTAATAAAACATTTATTCAAAATGATCTGGTCTTCAATATTGTTCTCAAAACGTTAGCACAAAAATATTATTTATACACCGTTCATTGAATGTTTTTTTCTAAAACGTTTTAGATGAACGATCATCTAACGTTTTAAATGTTGCTGCTTGTCTCAGGATGTACAAAGAATATTCAAAAGTAACGTTCCCATAATGTTTGCAAAAATGATAAAATGGAATGTTCGCTTAATAACCAAGAAAAAAAAAAACTTTTTTAAAATGTACGAAAATCTGGAGATCCACGTACGTTTACGTGACAACGATGTACTTAAAACGAAAAATCTTTCCTTTGCTTTTTTTCGCGTACAGACAGCAATGTTGTCAAAATGATCCCCGTTCACAAGGATTTGCGAAAACGACTTAAAAAATCTGTATTATTCATGCCAGGCCAGTAGTTGGCGATGTCACTTTGTAAAAAAACACTATAGACTGAACACGTAATATGCATGCGCATGATGTCACCGTTTTCACACATTTTTGTAGTTTACATGGAGACAATAACTATCATTTTCAAAAACGTGCACTTTGAAACATGTTTTCAGCCCCCCAAAACCCCCTTGTCGTGTAAAAGAACGACCAAAATGCATAAAAAGTTTCCACACCCTCCGAGCACATAGAGAAATAAAAAACAACAACGTTTAATTAATTTAATTTGAATGTTAGTTAAATATTCCCACACCATATTTTTGTTAGCTGGGTAAATCCATATAAAAAAATACTTCTGGCAAACAAGCTAACTAAAAGTTAACAATAAAAGCTATTAAAAGTTTTCGCACAACATTAAACACAAAGGTAATTTTTGTAAATAACTTTACTTTGCATAAAAAAAGGCTAAACCTAGATTTGTTTGCTTAAGGTTAGGTTACACTCAAGGTTCTTAGGTTAACATTTGTTAAATATTTACAGCGCTGTCTGGAACTTTTAAGTTCTGTTCCCAAGACCGAGACAAAGTTGATTTAGATACCACGTTTATCAGTATAATCCTCATTCAGAAGTCAGACGTCTTGGTGGAGACCAGCAGATTATGGACTCAAGGTTCATGTGCGTTTGCTGATTCTGACACATTCCATAACACTACCAAAACATTTTTTCTTATTCTGCCATCCCCACCTTGTTTGAATGCTTTCAAAACATTTTCTTCAAATATAATAGTTTTCACTTTCTCATAAATGGAGAGACCACTTAATCCTGGATCAAATGTATACGATAATGTTTAACGAGAGTTGGTTTGACCTTGAGGTTAACTGGGACCCTTTTTACAGGAGCTTGCCTCTAAAAGCGGCAGCCAGTCAGGTGATTCATGACTACAAAACAAGTTGTCTTTTGAAGTCTCAGAGAGTTAACATGAACTGTTCCCTTTCAGGTCCATACAGAAAAAAATTGCATGTGACACTGATTTCCAAAAATGAGCTGTTACCTTAATCATCGATTCATCTTTGACATGCTGTCGATTAGCATAGGAAATACATTTGACTCATCTCATTTATAAAAACAAGCAAAAATCATATTTACAGAAATGCATGTACAATGAAACATAAGCGTTAAAATACATGCAGTATAAACAAGATTTAAATGTGTTAAGTTTGTACTTTTAATTTGCTTTCTTTCTCGAGAAAGCAGTGCCTCCTAGACTTTCGTTGTAAATGCATGCACACTTTTTTGCCTTGTTTTACAAACTGACTGACAAGACAATTATTGTTTAGCGCAATCAAGTGCATGCCACAAATGAAACTGATAAAAGACTTCAATTGAATGCAGAACATTCCTTCAGAGCCTTATGTGTGGTTGGAAGAGTCTGTAAAATTGACCAAAGAGGCTGAACAATAGAATTATGCATCAAAGCGCTTGCAAATATTTGATCACTAAAGTGTTTCATCACAACAGCAAGATCCAGAGCATCTCAGTGAGCACAAGCATGTGTGTGTGTGTTTACGATGTCGACTGGGGCGTGCTTTGATCGTGGACTATCGAGCTCTGTGTTTGCTTATAGCGTTTGATCTTTAAAACACTGTCTGGCCTCTCAGGCGTACTTAAACCACACATACGCCGCAGAAGACAGCAGCTATATTTTCCAGACTTACGATCTCAATTATAAAATGACTTCCTGCTGATCAAAGGTGCTCTTTCGTGCACTCTGTATCATATCCACTTTTCTCATACTTAGGGTAAGGAGATTAAGTAGGCTACCCTATGTTTTAAAATATGGTGTGTAGTTTGCCCTATACATAGCTTATGGACCAGACATTAAATCATGTCTCTTTTTGAGGAGAGGTGTGTTATTAGTTTAAGTAATATAAACTACAATTTTCACTTGGTGTAATAATGCGGGAAAAAATTCATATCTCATGATTGTATATAGAGACATAGAGATGTAAGCTTACTTGCGTATGCCAGAAGCTAATTTTAGGCGATAAAGTTTTAAATATGGATATTTTTCTTACACAAACGCATCGCTTCGCTTCAGAAGGCCTTTTTTAACCCACGGAGCAGTGTGGAGCACTTTTATCATGGATGGATGCACTTTGATTGCCTTCAAAAATATACAGCTATTCACTGCCATTATAAAGCTGGGAAGAGCCAGGACATTTTTTTTATATCTCCGATTGTATTCGTCTGAAAGATGAATGTCATATGCACCTAGGATGACTTGAGGGTGAGTAAATAATGGGCTAATTTTCATTTTTGGGTGAACTATCCCTTTAACTGGAATTTTTAGTATTGCATCCTTCTCATGGGCATTTAATAATTTTTTACGTTTCAGTCCGAGTTAAATCTCTTTTTTGGCTTATTTAACTGTAAAAGAAAACGTGCCTAATAATGCACACCTAAATATAAGGTGTTTTTCATTTCCAGCCTTCATGAACAATTATATATCACTTATAAATTAAAAATTAAAAAATGAATAGTCGTTATTAAGATTAATGTGGTTTGGAATTGGTGAAATGTGCCTGGAAAAAAAATATAATCAGAAAATCAACGTGCCTAATAATTCTGCACGCGCTGTATATTTGTCACTTCTAAATGGTGTCGCATTCCTTTTTTGCATAAAAAAGGCATGAAACTCTGATTGGTTCTTCCAATGCCTTGGCATCAGCCAATCAGAAGTACTTCCTAATCCACGTAACCTTATATCTCGTACCCTAGCTTGCGATCGCCCTGCTCACGAATATGAAAACTTCTGTCTACCCCTCCTCCTCCCCAGCACCACCTGTAGAGTTCTGCTACCGGGGTTCTCCCATTTTCTTGCACCAGGCTGTCCTTTTTGTTTATTTTGACCAAGCTGAACAAATTCTTTGCTCAGCAGCGTAGCAGATCTCTTCCGCCATAATCAAGCTTATGTATATTCCATGCCCTTTCCAATAAATGCTGGTTGAAATAATCCACTCTGAGAGTTGTCATGACTGAAATACAATATCACACCATGCATAATTCACAGTCTGAATCTTTAAAAGAGCACGGCTCACAGAATGGGGTGTTTGGACCAACAGAATGAATTAGTTATGCATCCATAAAATCAGTCGGTTGAAGCCATGTGATTCTTATCTTCTGTAATGACAACCACAGTGCGGGCAGAATCAGGTGAAATACACACACATATTACACACTCATACTCATATAAAACCCTAGTCTCAGCTTTGACCTATTTCTGAGCCGTACAGAGCGGCTCTATAGATTAACGAGTCTGCCAGAAAGCACATACATTGAGTTCCCCAGAAGAGCTACGCTTTGGGGCTTCACATGTACACGGTTCTTCAGAGCAACTCGTAACAAGCTTATACTCTGGTTGCTTTTTTTCTTCTGACCTAAATAAATGCAAGAAAGAGAGCAACATGATTTCCATGCGCAGGTAGGTGTATGTGTGTCTTTGAGGGTTATTGGGTCAACAATATGAAATAGTGTTTGATTCAAATGTGTTTACAAATATAGCGTCGTGAACATTGAAGGCAACATGCAACATTAACATTTAACATCGGGAATGTGCCGTATTTCAGAGGGAAAATGAACACTGGGCTATGTGAAGCATGAATATGAATAATCAAAATTGTTCGCAAAAGTAATTTCAGAGCTAGTAAAAGTAATATTATTTTTCAGGAAATTGTGAACCATTGAAATGCAAAAAAAATGGAAAAAAATTATTAAATATTAAAATGTCTAATATAAAATTATATAATTTATAATATTTATTTTTATTATATGCATAATACATTTACATTTATTATATTTATATATAAAATATTTTTATTATGATAAATATTAGATATTTAAAAATATATAAAGACATTAAGCCATGTTATTTACATAGGCCTAGATATACAATTTTATTTGAAAACATCAGGGAATGTGAATTCTAGGGCTGTAAATTTATCGTTTAAAAGGTGTGAGAACTCTTAAGCTTTTGGCAGATGTTTTTATCCAAAGAAACCTTGTGTTCAAGGTACACATTTTATCAGTTCATGCTTTCCCTGGGAATCAAACTCACAACTTTGGTGTTGCTAACACAATGCCCTATATTTGCGCTATGTTTAAAACCACTTAACTCCACACACTAACAAACAAAAATTCAATAATTTTCTAGCACAACAAGGCACTTTAATAGTGACCCACAAGCCTTATCAAGCCACCAGCCTAACTGCACTAAAACACATATGGGTTTCCTTTCGCAAGCCATAAAATCAGAACACTTCCCTCCACCTAGAAATGGACATGAAGTACTATTCAACCCTTTTCTTGATAAAAGTGACGTATTATACCTAGAAGGCACCCCTGAGAACGTTTATGCAACACTGAAGTGCATTAAGCTCTCTCAGGAAAGTAATGAAACTTAAGTGTCCCCCAAGCGATCCTCTCTTTCATTAGCTAAAGAAAAAACTCTCTTTGCAGGACCATTCAAAGGCTACTGCAAATGTTAGTTCCCCCGGGACAGTCCCGAGCCTGCCGTTTGCCGCACTGCTGACAATGGCCAAGAGCCCTCATTTGCTTACTGAAGTAAACAAGCTCAGTTTGGTGCCCTTCATATGACAAAGACTAGCAATGCTTACAGTACATCTTTTAATTGGTGTTTGCCAAGTTCAACATTTCGGTGGTTGCTACTAATACTTAGGTTTAGATATCTGAACAAGCCCTTAAACTGAGGTATTAAACTTTGGGTTGACTTGTCAGCACCATTTGTGCAACAGACATAAAATTACTAGCAATCATGCTAACAATGTTCGCCTGGTGCACCATAAAATGGCTGAAAACTTACATAGAGCTAAACTTCTTAGCAACCACCCACAACACCCTAAAACCTGTGTAGCAATGCGCTTAAACGCCTAGCAATGCCGTATACAACCACTGAGAACTAGCATAATTTTAGCATATGTATATGCATCTGAACTCTTCATTATATATATATATATAATGAAGAGTTCAGATCTGAACTCTGATACTCTTCATCTTCATCTGAACTCTTCAGATGCAAAAGCCTCTAAGTGCCATCTGAAATTTTCTTCTAGAATGATCATTTTTATCAAGCTCATATATTTAAGTTCAGTAATTTCACTTAAATGGCAATGAAAATTACCTATTAATTGCCATCTAAGTGAAATTACTGAACTTAAATATATGAGCTTGATAAAAATGATCATTCTAGAAGAAAATTTCAGATGGCACTTCATATATATATATATATATATATATATATATATATATATATATATATATATATATATATATATATATATATATATATTATTTTTTTTTTTTTTTTATTATTATTTTTATTTAGTTTGTTATTTTTGTGTGTATATATATATATATATATATATATATATATATATATATATATATATATATATATATATATATATATATATATATTAGGTTTTCTTGTTGGATGTTTCAGCTGAGCAAATCGCCTGCATGACGAATCGATCAACCTATAAACAGAACTTCTTTGTTTCACTCCATCATGACTAATAGGCAGCTGTATCTCGGATAATAACGGACTGAAGCATGTGGTTGTAAATGTGCTGAAAATGTTTTCTGAAAAGCATAGATAACTAAAGTTAAAGTCTGCAGTTTATGCACTACAAGTGGCACCAAACGTTTGACGTCCTGACTGGGCCGGAAAAAGCAACAGTTAGCCAAACATGAACCAAACGTGATTTTTGGAGAAGATCTACTTGTTTGGCCAAACAATGGCAGATGGAACAGTACATTCTTCAACTAAATTACATATCAAAAGACTGTTGGAGATTTTAATTCTATATCTATATTGACAGAATGCACTGTTATGGTGTTCACAAAGGTCATATGCTAGACTGTGACTAGCTGAACAGTAGTTTGTTTCTGTCAGCTTCTCTGCTTTGGTCTGTGATTACAAGTCCTGAGCAAACACACACACACACACACACACACACACACAGAGCTAACAAGCTTACTTAACCACAGTTAACCGATCCAGACCTGTAATTACAGTAACTTGTAAAGTACGTCCAAGTCAAGTAGATAGAGATTATAGGAAATATTGTGAACAAAGAGCAAAAGGTAAGGAAGATAGTGAATGAAGAAACTGGATAGAGATGAAAGAAGTATGAGACAAAACAAAAGAGAGAGGGAGTCACGGTTGTAAAGGTGTGATGGAAAGCAGATGTGTCTTTCTTTTCATAAAAGTGGGGGATGGGATGGAGAAAATCAAAGCGAGGAGGAACAGTACATGAACACATTTAACATCATACACCTACAAACATATCTAGGCAGTGACCAAATATGAATTTTAACTCTGAAGAGAAATGTAAACCTATCTATATCCTCTCCAAAGTGTCTGAAGATTAAAATAATATGCCTCAACACAAATACAATTATTAATGTTCAGTTTTGTCTTTTTTTACATTTCATTAATACTTTTTTTTTTTACTGGAAAACAAGTTCAATAAAAAAAAAAGTTTTATTGCTTGACAGGCAAAATGCATATGAGAATAAAAATACTTTTCAGTTGTATTTATATATAAAGTTTTTAATTTAATGTATGTATTTTTGCAGTATTCAGGCCACATTAAAAAAACATGAACACAAATTGTGTCTGTGTAAAATCTGTGGAAATAGTTTGTAAAACTACATTTAGTCATTCAGTTTAATAGGACAACTTGCACACAAAAGGATTTATAGATGACACTCACATTTGTTCTGGTCATGTTTCACAAACAAGGCCCAGTAGGCCAATGTTTTTCTGGTTAGCTTTAGCATGATTAGCATCTTTCTCCACAGACAGACATTCAAATTAGGCATGTATTCTGACAAAATATATTTGCATGCAATATATAAATCACAAATATTTTGTAGTATTAAAGTAGATGTTTACCAGTGCCTGATTCCATCAGTCATTCACTGTTGTCATTATTTCCTGAGGCATCAGAATGATCAGTCACATGGCTTTTACAGCTCATGTGATTGGTTCAAAATGTTTTAACATGCATAACCAGCAGAGGTGAGTAAGCTACTTGAAACGTAGTTGGCTACTCATTACTTTTTGGCCTGCTGCAATACGTTCCAAAAATGTTTCCTGATGAATGTTAAGAAGACTTTCAGCAGATGTTTTTGTGGTGTTTATGAAATGAATGTATGTGAATCTGTTCTTTTAAAGATGCTAATCAGATGTTTGTACACAAATAACGCTTTATGACACTTTTTTTTTGTGGTTATTTCCGAAAAACTTGTGATTGTTAGCATTGTTAGCTTAGTTGTTATCTGCTTGCTTCAGTCTGTACACTGAATTGATACTGTGTAATGTTTCAGTTAAAACTGTTGCTACTTTTGCCGCTGATTCAGAGATCTATTCAAGCGAGGTGGCATTGTGTAGCTGCTAAAGGTCTGAGCAAGTAAAAGTTCCTGAAGTGAAAGCCATTTGCCATGAATGGCAAGAAATCGAAGACTCTTGGTCGAGTGAAAGTAAACATTCCATTACCATGATTCGCAACGTTTAACCTTGCGTCTATCTTAACCTTTGCCACTGTCCCTCAAAATTCACCAGCTGAAGTCAATGCCTTAATACAGAACTACTCATTAACTGATTTGGACTGATACAACACAAACAACACACTCGCTCATTCATTCCAATGTGTAAAATATCTCTTAAAGTGAAAGTTCACCCAAAAATCAAGCGTAGCGTTAGTCAAGCTCGCATCAGCTGACTCTCAGCTGATCCACGTCTACCTATAGGAATACGACTCCTGTCACTGTATCCATGTATAAGCTCCTTCAGTATTATCAGCAGCTATCACGTTTCTCAGGAGCTATTACCCTCCTCCATCCCCAGCTCCTCTTGTCCGTCAGGATTTGGCATTCTGATTCCCCTTGAATCAGAATAAATTCTTGAATTATGTTGTACTTTAAAATCTTGAATTAATGATATCTGCAATACATTCATGTTGGTTCTGTTCTGTTTACCCTAAGGGGGGTTATTGCTCTTATCCATGCTAGGCTGAATGGATGCGCAGGGAGTTCTTGCCCAGAAAAGAACCATACCGCCAATCCAAACTGTATGCTAACTGTCAATCGTATTTGACGATAGTGGTCCTGACAGAAATAAAAATTCTCTCGTCATTTATTCACACTCAAGTTGTTGCATTGTCCTGTATGAATTTCTTTCTTCTGCTGAACACAAAAGAAGATATTTTGAAGAAGAATGTTGGTAACCAAACAGTTGACTTTCATAGTATTTTTTTTTAATTCATACTATGGAAGTCAATGGGATCCATCAACTGTTTGGTTACTCATACTCTTCCTTTATCTTCAACTGAAGAAAGAAATTCATACAGGTTTGGAACAATTTGAGGATCTTCCCATTCATATTTACTTTTTTTTTTTTTTTTTTTTTTGTACACCAGGGTGACTAGGAACATGAAACTGTCCAGCCATGACTTCTTGTTTCACAAGAGTATAAATATGAGATAACACAAAGGCCAAATAGAACAGCTGTTTTTTGTGAGATTTATGGACAGTTGGCGATACAGCCTATGGGTGTGGACCTTTTTTACAGTCTCAATTTGTGGACCTTCACTCAATAGAGACATTAACATGAGCGTCCTCTAGTGTTTAAACTGCAAACTGCATGTGTCTGACTACTACAATTTTGCATTCAACACCTTTGTGTGTGTTAAGTGGTTAAGTTTATTGATGTTTTTCTCAGTGTGGTCTCTTGCTCGTAAGTGCATATGTGCATGTTTTGTATGTGCGTTAGCGTGTCAGCTAATCCTAAAACGCCTGTGGGGAGAGATTTCTGACTGTGTTGGGTTTTAACTTGCTATAATCTCTGTAGGGGTTCCCTGATCACACTTCACAGGGGGTCGCAGCAGGGTTTCTGTGTTCATCCCCCCCCCCCTTTTTTTTTCTATTTCAGCAGCACCAGAAGACACAGATGGTGGGCACACACACAATTTATTGACATGATTTTCATCTCTAAGAGACTTATTAGCAGTGAAAATACATTTCTGTCTATAGTCCTGAGGGGAAACTGCTGTGAATATGTGTAACTGTTTTTGCGCAGTTTAAAACAGGAACATTTCTGATTAACTAAAAATGTGGAGCCTACTTGTGGAAAAATCCACAGTGAAAACATTGTATCAGACTATTTTGTTTAATGTATGGATGATTCTGGAGGTGATAAATTTTTTCTTAGTGCTTTTTATTTTTTGTTTGTATCGACACCTTGTGGTCAGATATGTTAATTACGCCTTGGCGTCTGGCGCTAACTCGTGTTCAGACGAAATAGTTACATTTATGCCTCTGGCGCCATCTGGTGGTAAATATACACAAATAAAATTAAAAAACTGCCAACTACAGCAATTTGTCTTTCGTACACTTTTAAAACCAGGTCACATAAGGCAAAACCAAACTAAAACAGAAATTCAGGGACAGAGAAATATGTAAAAACTCTGAAAAGTGCGTATAACGAAGCGTTTTGAGTTCGTTGGCTCAAACGGGTTTTTTCTTATTAGATGTATTTTTGTACTAAAATATAATCGTTTTGATCCAATAATTTTACGAATTGTTACCTGATATGTAAACAAAACCAGTAATGTAAGCAGTCTCTATAAAAATATTTTTAAAACACGTATTCCGTAATCACAAACTGCGGTTACTGGTTCAACCAGTCAGCGCTGAGAAAAGTAACAGTAGCGTTATAAGTATACTGGGACACCTTAATAGCATTGAACTACAAAAATACACAAAGAAGAGAAACATGAAAACTATTATTTAAACTCGTCGTATTTAATAACATAAAAGATAATTTAATAACTTTCATCAGATAAGCTCCGCCTTTGCTAACCTTTCTACTACTTTTCTGTTTTAGGCAGTTTGCAGAAAACTCGAGCGATTACTCTTGCATTCACCCTGTTGAAGATACAGTCCGCAGATCTGCTTCAGTTTGTTTGATTTGGGCATAAACTTTGAGGAAATGGCTGAACAAAGGAACGATGGCTTGATTTTCTATGTCAACGGGAAAAAGGTGCTTATTGATTATGCAATATATAATCAACGTAATTTTTGTTTACCCAAAATTTCTGGTCATGTGTTTATTGTAAAGGCTGTTAAACTGTAACTTGTTTGGTTGTGAACCTGTTGTCAAGCTCAATCCTCATAGTAATACTTGCCTCATATAAAGGCATTGAATCTCATTTGAACAGAGACTGTGATTAGAATCTGTTTAAAGATATTTAAAATAATAGTAATCTGCATGCATTGAATGTAATCTGCATATGTTTATGCTTCTTGTTGACAGATAATGGAGAAGAACCCAGACCCTGAGACTGTGTTGCTGTCTTATCTGAGGCAGAAATGTATGTTTGCACGTTTTAATAAATGTGCATAATAAATCTATCTATCTATCTATCTATCTATCTATCTATCTATCTATCTATCTATCTATCTATCTATCTATCTATCTATCTATCTAATAAGGTTTGTTGATGTTAATTTTCAAGTGATACCGTGGATCATTTTTAGAGGAGATTAATCTGCAATTCTGAATATTATTGGTTTATTTTAACTGTTTAGTTTTGCACTGTGTGTGTGTGTGTTTAGTGCGGTTAACAGGCAGTAAGTACGGCTGTGGTGGAGGAGGATGTGGAGCCTGTACCGTCATGGTGTCCAGATACGACCCTCAGACCAAGAGCATCAAGTATTTCAGTCACTCTCTCTCTACTTTTTTTCTTTT
Source organism: Abramis brama (assembly GCF_963993115.1). Taxonomy (NCBI): domain Eukaryota; kingdom Metazoa; phylum Chordata; class Actinopteri; order Cypriniformes; family Leuciscidae; genus Abramis; species Abramis brama. The sequence goes on along the minus strand of NC_139968.1, from coordinate 24,581,376 downwards.
CATCACACTGTTTTATTAATGGGTCTGACCCATGATAGTACTCCTCTTTTTCTCCCACTTTTCACTCTTGAAAATCAAGATTCAAACTCAAATTCTAGGCTGTTTTTAGTCAAATTTTTCAAGGAAGATAGCCCTCATAATAAATCACTTCCGAATGCATGTAAGAAGCTATTTTTTCTTCTTCACTGGCCAGTCATTCGTCGGTGAATGCTTGCCTGCTTCCTGTGTGCCAACTTCATGGAGTGGCAGTGACGACCGTTGAAGGCATCGGAAGCACCAAAACCAAACTACACCCGGTCCAGGTATCGGATTCACATTATAATCTATACTTGCCCAATCCAGATTATGAGATCCAGATCAGGAAATTAGTATGCAGACAGATTATAATCCAGGTTAATATATTAGGTCACTGCCAGTTATAGATTACACTCAGTCCTGATTATGAGATTAAATCACAGACAGTTGAGATATCATCTGATCATAACTTGATTTTCATCCTAGTTTGCATTTAGGTCAGTGGCATGATGCCTAATTGTTTTTCTCACCTATTAATAAAAAAAACGGCAACATTAAAATGCAATTTATATTGCATTTAATGATAAAAAAAAATATTTTTTGTTCTTAATTGATTATAATTAAACTAGTATAATAAAGAGTAATATAAATTAAAGTAAATAAGTAATATATATATATATATATATATATATATATATATATATATATAAACATAATTTTTGTAATATAAATATAACAAATATTTATCTAAACAAAAATATATTTTTTATTCTTTATTTATGAGATTTAAAATTAATTATGTATTATAATTATGATTAATGTGTGCATATATATATATATATATATATATATATATGCATATATTACATTTTAATATATATTAAAATGTAGACAAATATGTATTACTTCAATTAATACACATTAATGTAATATATATATATATATATATTTAAATACAGGGTATATAGTCAACATGGACACTTTAACACATCATTGACAGTATATGTGTGTTCTGTTCATCAGGAGCGTATAGCAAAGGCTCATGGGTCTCAGTGTGGGTTCTGTACTCCTGGGATGGTGATGTCCATGTATGCATTACTGAGAAACAACCCACAGCCAACTTTGGAAGATGTAATGGAGGGTCTCGCTGGTACAGTGACACAAACACGATTTTAAATCTACTAAAACCTTAAGAACCTTTTGACCAATCACGAATGTTCCTATTGCAGGTAATTTATGCAGGTGCACAGGGTACCGCCCAATCGTTGATGGCTACAGAACCTTCTGTGAGGTGAACAGCTCCGGCGTCCAGATTCATCCTTTATTTGATTCGTTTCAGCGGCTGAATCATGTGGCTCTCAAAACCCTTTATGGATTTGTAGCTGCATATCCGTGTCTAATATTCTTGTTTCATCTCAAAGCGACCCATTATGACTCCACATATTTTGATGCAATTTTTTTTATTTTTGTTTCTTTTTTTAAACATCTTGGTCTGTGGTTGACATTTAGTGATACACAATCTGGTAACTGCATGTTACAATGTGACAGTCATTTAAACACTTTTCTGTTTTTTGTTGTTTTTTTTCCACTTGAGGTTTAACTGACATTTGTGTGTTGCATTACATGTGCATTTACGAACATGAAACTTTTTCTGTTATTTTTGTAGAGTGAAAACTGTTGTCAGTTGAATGGCACCGCATGCAGTTTGGCCAATGGAAATGGATCCGTGGAGCCCATAGAGAATGTGAGTATCTTCATCTTGACCAGGGTTAATTTAGTAAACTTATTGCACTCACTTTTGTCCTATTTTATTGTACTGCTGGACTTTGACTTTTTAGTTGTGGTAAAACACACACACACACACAAAGTGCAGATAAATGGAGTTATTGTCTCACAAAAGCCGATTCTCAACTGCCGAAACAAGTCGTCAGTAATTCTAGTATTAAATCTTGCAACATATCTACATAACAATGTAACAAATATGCATAATGCCAGCTTATGGTCTTCACTGGCTGCCTGCGAGCAACATCTACTTTGCTCCACGCTCAAACACTGTAGCCGACGCCTTGAAGAGTTTGGTTTGTGTTGCCGACATGTTGAGAAGACGCTATTTTCAGCACTGTGAAAAAATCTACTTTGCATGCAATTCCAAGGATGAGTTTTCGAGCTCGAATTAATACGGTAAAACCGACACCATCGTTATTGTTCGTATTACTGTGTATCCAGTGCTGAGGAAGCTCTGGAGCTTAAATTCAGATATAGTAATGGGCGTTTAGTTTCCGACATGCACTGTAACCGGTAGACCAATCACAACAGACTGGGCCATCTGACCAATCAGAGCACAGTAGACCAATCACAACAGACTGGGTCATCTGACCAATCAGAGCACAGTAGACCAATCACAACAGACTGAGCCATCTGTCCAATCAGAACAGAGTAGACCAATCACAACAGACTGAGCCATCTGTCCAATCAGAGCAGAGTAGACCAATCACAACAGACTGGGTCATCTGACCAATCAGAGCACAGTAGACCAATCACAACAGACTGGGTCATCTGACCAATCAGAACACAGTAGACCATTCACAACAGATTGAGGCATCTGACTAATCAGAGCAGAGTAGACCAATCACAACAGACTGGGTCGTCGGGCCAATCAGAAAAGAGTAGACCAATTACAACAGATTGAGCCATCTGGCCAATCAGAACAGGGTATGCTCCCGGAAAGGAGGGGTAAAGAGAGACCAAATCCTTTATCAATCCATTTCAGACATGCTGAGAAAAGAAGTGAGAAAATTAAAGTGTTTTTTGACCTTGGATGCATTTAAACCTAATTAAAAATCACTTGCGCTTAGTGGATTGAATGATGTAATAGTTATTTTTGTGTTTAATAGGGTCATCCAGAACTGTTTTGTAAAGAGGACCTGCTCCCCTTCGACCCAACTCAGGATCTGATCTTTCCCCCTGAACTCATGGTTTGTCAGACTCATGTTTTTTTCAAAACTTAATTCCTTAATTCTTTAATTCCTTAAAGATTATGTTATGTAAATATGACTAAGCTGTAACAAGGGTCGCCGTTCAGGTCTAGTTTATTATTCACTTGATTTTAGGCTTTGTCTGTCAGAAGTTAAAATGCTATTATCAACTAAACAACACATTTTAAAAATATATGCCATCAATTCACAGTCTATTTTTGTGTTTAGAGAATGGCAGAGATTAAGGACCAAACCATTCAGAAGTTTTGTGGGGAAAGAATTACCTGGATCAGCCCTGGATCTCTAGATGAGCTGCTTCAGCTGAAGGCTGATTACCCACAAGCCCCTCTTGTCATGGGCAACACCAACATAGGTTTCATATGGGCAAATCGTGGCCAAACCTAAAAAAACTCTTAATATATTGTTGTGTGCTATTTCAGCATTATCAGGCCACTATGACATTTCCCCTATTCTATTCTATTCTATTCTATTCTATTCTATTCTATTCTATTCAGGTCTGGACATGAAGTTCAAGGGTATCTTCCATCCTGTAATAATATCACCAACACGAGTGCCAGAACTATTCAAAGTTACCCAGAGATCAGAGGGTATGTGTGATTTAGTACTTCAACTTAACCTTATTCCAGTTAGTTTTATTGGTAACACTTTACATTAAGGTTTCATTTATTAACATTAGTTAACTATGTAATTTAACATGAACTAACAATGACAAATACATTTATTAATCCTAGTTAATTTTCTGTTAATATTGTTTAATTGAGCTGAGCTAACATGAACTAACCATGAACAGTTAACTAACGTTAACAAAGATTAATACAAAAAAATTTAGCAAATGTATAGCTCATCTTTAGTTAATGTTAATTAATGCATTGACTAATGATAACTAATGGGACCTTGTTGTGAAGTATAACTGTTTTACATACATTTTTTGTTTTTTTTATATTATATATGTATTATTTTCATTTAAGTTTTGTAAGTTTAAGTTTTTCATTTCATATATTTTATTTTATATTTATTTCTGTAAACAAATAGTATTTGTAATAGTTTTAGTGGTCACACTTTATATTAGTTGTCCTTTAACTATATACTTGCATAAAAAAAAAGTTAGTTACAATGTACTTATTGTGTTCATATTGTATTGCAAAACACCTTTGCTGCTATTGAGGTGGAATACGGGTAAGGTAACATTTTAAGCCAGGTGATGCAGTTACACATTACATGTACTTACTATAGTAATAACAGTAAATTATGCTTAATTACAAGAGATTAACCTAAACCAAACCATAATCCCAACCGTAACTATAGTAAGTACTTATTTGAGTAAGTACAATGTAACTACGTCACCTTAAAATAAAGTGTAACCACGAGATGGGTTTGGTGGTATGGGTAGGTTAAGGGTTGGGTTAAGGTGTGAAGGAAAGGTCAACAACAGTGTAATTATAGATGTATATAAATTAATAACAGCTGTAATTACATGCAGTTATTTTTAAATAAAAATACAATATCAAAACATCTATGTACACAATAAGTGCATTGTATCAAATAATTTATTTAAATATTAGTACTTAGTTGTTATAGACACTTAAATATATAAAGTGGGACTGTTTTAGTTAACAAGAACAGCACTCCACAAGGGTAGAAAATATATATAAAAATATTTTGCCACAAGAATAGTGCAACCCAATAAAACCATCTTGTGGATATGTCACTACAATGAGAAAATATTCAGAAAATTATTTATAATGTAACAATGGCAAAAGTCAAATTTCGATATTTTTCATGTCTGTCCTTTAAAGGTGAAGGATGTAGTTTCTATGAAACTAGTGGGACCTTGCGAACTTAAATAAAGCATATTTTAGAAAACGCCCCTTTTGCATGTCGCGCCTCCCCCAACTTATAACTTCACAAATACAGGTGCTTGTGAAGGCATGTTTCAACAGGTAAAAGTAGCTACTTTGAATAAAAGGTCCAACATATTAGGAATACTTTTAGCTGTGTTGCTATGTGTCATGATGAGTAAGCAATTGAGTAGACTGAAGCTGCGTCCGAAATCGATTACTTCCTGGCTATATAGTATGCGAAAAACAGTACGCCAAAAGAATAGTATGTCTGAATACATAGTACTCGAAAAAAAAGTCCACTTCTTCTGCCGAGATTCTGAAGTGTAAATTGAACTGAATTTAATTTATACTACTGTATATATAGAGTGTACTTTTTTAACATTCGTGAAGTAAATTCAAATGTAGTACCTACTCAGACAGTAGGCCTATGCGATTTCGGACGCAGCGTGACACTCTGTCTAGAGCAAACGTGAATGTCTCGCTTATCCACCTTTTTCCTAACCAGCTGTGTTTTAGATTAGGTTAAGGTGGAAAGAGATTGACAGATCTGAGCAGAGCGCTGTCAATGTTTCTATGAGGCCTGGGAGGCTCAGTGTTTACACTTTTGGGGGAGATGCATGAATGGCATACTAATGGTAGTCAATGAGCTATAAACCGGGTTACGAATGTATTTTAACAACAACAACAAAAAAACTTCACCTTTAAGTAGCATTAATGAATGCTTTGTGTTTGTAGGTGTGTGTGTTGGAGCAGGGTGCAGTATGTCTGTTTTGAAGAGTGTGTTGGAAAGAAGTATAAATGGTTTCCCGCCGGAGAACACACACTTGTTTCGGGCTCTTCTGCTGCAGTTAAACCTTGTGGGCGGACAGCAGATCCGAAACGTGGCTGTAAGTGTAAACAGACCCTGAATGCACAACGTCACTCTTGCTACACTCACAAATATTTCTCAGTCTCTTATGCTCTGTTCCAAAACCTCATTCTGGCCTCATTTAAACTACTAAACTAATAAAAAAAAAAGGTATCATAAAGATATTTAAGCTAAAATCAATAATAAATAAAGCATAATACTTTATTATTTTTAAATAATTTTAATATTTGAGCACTGAATCGCCAAATTAAGGTAGAATCAGCAAGTTATTTTAGTATTAATGATATACTATTATAGTATTTATTACTGGTTTGAAATGGCTTTTATTTTTATATTTTCAGTTTTTATTTTAGTTTAAGTTGTATTAATTTTGTCATGTTTTTGTCTTTTTTGTCATTTCTAGTTTTATTTTTAATAATTTTAATTTTAGTTCTTTAACTTGTTTGAATGTTGAAGTACGCCATCAAAATGGAGCTATTTTAAATATTTTTCTTTGTGTGTGTTTATATTATTTATTATTTTGTTTGTTGAAATATGTAGACACTGGGCGGCAATATTGTAAGCGCATTTCCAAACTCCGACCTGACCCCCGTCTTAGCTGCTGGGAGATGCACTTTAGTGGCACTTTCTAAAGGTGAGCCAACTTTAATGATTTAAAAGTTGTAAAGTGTAAGGTAACACTTTATTTCAATAGTCCACTTTAGACATTCTTCTTACTATAAGTAACTTTGCAACTATATGTCAACTACCAATCATTAGAGTGTTAGTAGACTGTCTGCTTAATATCTGTTAACACTTTATTCTGATGGTCCGCTGTAACGAAGTTAAAGGCTCAGGGAAGGAGGAGGTGCGAACCAGTGAACGTTTAACATGACTTTTATAATAAAATAAACAAAAACAACATAACGAAAGGAAAATGGCAGCTCTTCACGGATGACTGCCACATAAACTAAAACAAAACACCAAAGTAAAGTCTAGTCCTGGTTCTTTTGTCCTACCGGAGCTTCTCCATGGGACTCAAGACTGATGTGGCGCTCATTAACACTGGTGTAACGGAGGCCAGCTAGTAAGAGCTGTGTGTTTAAACCTCACTCACTTGGTTTAAACCTCAAGAGGGGCACTACTACAATCTTTAGCGTACTTGTTAGAACGCCCGTCTCCCATGCCGGAGACACCGGTTCGAATCCCGCTCAGAGCGGGTTGAGTAAGACTGGTTACATTTGGTGTCGTTACCCGAATGGGAGTGAGGTTTAGGGGGTTGAGTGTAGCGGAGGCCAGCTAGTAAGAGCTTTGCAAGTAAACCTCACTCCCTTGGCCTCAAGAGGGGCATTAGCGAGTGTCCCTAGATACTGTGATCTTTAGCGTACTTGTTAGAACGCCTGTCTCCCATGCCGGAGACACCGGTTCGAATCCCGCTCAGAGCGGGTTGAGTAAGACTGGTTACATTTGGTGTCGTTACCCGAATGGGAGTGAGGTTTAGGGGTGTGAGTGTAGCGGAGGCCAGCTAGTAAGAGCTTTGCAAGTAAACCTCACTCACTTGGCCTCAAGAGGGGCATTAGCGAGTGCCCTAGCAAGTGTCCCTAGATACTGCGATCTTTAGAGTACTTGTTAGAACGCCCGTCTCCCATGCTGGAGATACTGGTTCGAATCCCACTCAGAGCGGGTTGAGTAAGACTGGTTACATTTGGTGTCGTTACCCGAATGGGGGTGAGGTTTAGGGGGTTGAGTGTAGCGGAGGCCAGCTAGTAAGAGCTTTGCAAGTAAACCTCACTCCCTTGGCCTCAAGAGGGGCACTAGCTACTAGCTAGAGACTGTGATCTTTAGTGTACTTGTTAGTACGCCTGCCTCCCATGCCAAAGATACCGTTTTGAATCCCACTCGGAGCGGGTCGAGTAGGACCGGCCCTGCCCTGCTTGCCGCCAACAGACATTCTACTGACTATAAGTAACTTATAGTTACTCAAAATAATGAGTTAGTTGACATGTAGTTGCAAAGTTAAAGTTAGTAGAATGTCTAATGTGGACTAAAGTGAAATAAAGTCTAAACGTGTAATTTTGTTTAAACCAGTTCTAGATGATATCTAATATTTCAGACCACAGAAATGTCACATTTTGCATTAATTCTGAAAGTAGTTATGTTCCTCAAGGAGGATATTTTGACACGCGTCTCAATTTCTACTAGATGGACGAAGGAGGGTGCCTATTGATAAAGATTTTTTCCTTGGATTTGCCAAGACGGCTCTGAAGCCAGATGAGATAGTGTTGTCTGTTTTCATTCCAGCTACAAGACAGGTAAGAAATTAACCATCGACTAGCTTTTTGCGCATTGTTTGCTAAAAGATCATGGTTTTTTTGGGCAGAATGAGATCATCCATGCCTTCCGACACGCCCCGCGTAAGGAGAACGCGCTAGCTACAGTGAACGCTGGGATGCGCGTTTGGTTCAACGAGAACTCAAATGTAGTGAAGGAGATCAGTATTTATTACGGTGGTGTGGGAGCCACCATCCTCAGCGCTGACCACGTGTGCAAACAGATTCTAGGAAGGTAGGACACAAATGTACATCTTTTTGAGCTGCATTTCCTCTTGAATGGGACTAAGGCTACGTTCACATTGTCAGTCCAAATCTGATTATGTGTGCATCCGATTGGAATCCGATCTAAAATTATTAAAAAAGCATAAAAGGACTTTGCACTGGTTTTTTGCAAGGCCTTGGGAGGAGGCAACGTTAAGTGATGCGTACAGCGCGCTGGTTGATGAGATCAAACTTGGACCGTCGGCTCCAGGCGGGAAGGTGGATTTCCGCAGATCCCTGACCTTGAGTTTGCTTTTTAAATTCCACCTGCTCGTCCTCCGTTACCTGAAGGAAAAGGTATGAACGACTTTTGGAGATGGTTATCAAATGGACATAGTTTATTACACCTTTTGTTTTTGTTTTTTTACAGGATGTGACTCAGATGGAAATACCTCAAGAGATGCAAAGTGCAATTCAGCCTCTTCCTAAACACATTCAGCCTGGCTACCAAGAGTTTCAGGTAACACTATACAATCCTCCAATGGTCTCGTGGTTCTCATATGGGAAATTTGTGTTCGAATCCAGTTGCAACTTTCCTGTTTCTGCTTCATTTCTCTCTACACATCTTTTATTGTCTTGTCTGCTAACTTTTTTTCTATTAAAAGTCCACAGAAAGCAACACAAAAGTGTGTGTTTTATGTGTACAGAATGTCTCGGAGGATCAGCCAGCTCAAGATCCTGTGGGCCGACCCAAGATGCACCGGTCGGCGCTGAGTCAGGCTACTGGAGAGGCCGTGTACTGTGATGACCTTCCACACACCGATGGTGAACTTTTCCTCACAATCGTGACAAGCTCCAGACCACATGCCAAAATCACGTAAGATGCATGCAGACAGTTTGACAGTTTTAACTTTAAAAACTGTTAGAAATCTATGTGTGCAATCATTTGAATGAATGAATGAATGAATGAATGAATGAATATTCATTTAAATATCAGCAAATGAATTTACTGTCTTAAATATAGCCTTTGAAGCTGAAATGACATTGAATGTTTATTTATTTATTTATATATTGTCATAAATATAGCCTTTTATTCTAATATGGCAATGAATATTTAATTATTTATTGACATAAGTATAGCCTTTGAAGTTGATATGCAATGAATATTTAATTATTTTATTTATTGTCATAAATATAGCCTTTGAAGATGATATTTCAATTAGTATGCATGCATGTATTTATTTATTGCCATAAATATAGCCTTTGATGATAACATTTTTTTTATTTTATTTTTATTGTGAATGAGTTTGAATCAGTTTCATTTGCTGATATGGAAATGAACATTCATTCATTCATTCATCCATCATGGCGACTTCAGCATCAGCTATCCACTAATGATATAATCTCATGCTAACTGCAATAAGTTATAGTAAAAAAAATGCCTTTGATACTGAGATGACAATGGATTTTTGAGTAAAAATTAGTACCTTCACATCTAAATGATTGCCTTGTCTTACCGTCACAGTCATATTGACTTTAGTGAAGCTCTAAAGCTTCCCGGTGTGGTGGATGTGATCACAGCCAAAGACATACCAGGGAAAAAGTTCAGAACCTTCACAGGCGTTGATGAAGAACTGCTGGCTGAAGATGAGGTCTGTGTATTATTATTTTTTTATGTAAGGCATTTCTTTGAAGTATGAATTTTAATTACATACAAAATTTGCAATCGTATTCTCCTTTGTGTCCTCAGGTGACCTGTGTGGGTCAGATGGTTTGTGCTGTGGTCGCAGATTCCAAAGCTCACGCTAAACGTGGGGCGGCAGCGGTGAAGATCGGCTATGAAGATCTGCAGGATCGCATCTTCACAGTGGAGGTGAGAAGAAATAATCTGAAATGATCTGCTCCTTTTTATTCCCGTCTAACAAGATCCATTCTTAGAGCTGTTCTTGGATCTTCTTGTTTTCAGGAGGCCATCGAGAAAGAGTCTTTCTTTCTACCTAAAAGACAGATTGAGCGAGGAGATGTGGAAAAGGCTTTGAGAGAGGCCGAAAAGGTGTTTGAAGGTTAGATTGTGCTGCCATATCCATGATCAAGCACACTACCTCTCTGATCACCTGATTCATGTTTTATAACATGCTGCATCGTGTTTCATAGGAGAGATTCGGATCGGAGGACAGGAGCATTTCTACATGGAAACACAGAGTTTTCTGGTCATTCCAGTTGGGGAAGAGAAGGAGATGAAAGTTTATTTGTCCACTCAGCATCCTACATTTACGCAAGTATGTTATTATGATCAGTTACATATAGAAATTATGACATTATGTTATGATTAAGTCAGTAGCTGAGACTTTATTTTGTTTATATTTTATTTTATGTTATTTTGATTTATTATATTATATTTAAGGGTGCTCCGATTGATTGGGCGCTGATCGTTAATGTCCAATAATGAGGACAATTGAGGGACTCAAACACAACTAATAAAAAAAGGTTCAAACATTCACTGATACTCCAGAAGGAAACACGATGCATAAAACTTTTGAACAGGTTGAATATGTCCAAAATTTTCTTTTTATATATATATATTTTTTTTCATTTAGTACTGTCCTTCGGAAGCAACAGAAGATACTTACGTGTTTCCCAGAATACAAATTAAGTACAATTTACCTTCATCTTCAAATTCAAAAAGTTTTCACCCCCCGGCTCTTAATGCGTCGTGTTCAGATGACACAAAACTCGTGTGACAAATTTTCTACACGCTGAGACATGATATTATATTATACATTTAGCAGTTTATATTATATCACATATTTATTTTATTTTCGCAGATCATGGAGATAAACATGCACAAGAAAGTATAGTACAGTAGTGGAAACTTTTTTATGTTGTCTTATATTTACTTTATTTAATATTATTATATCATATTATATTATTTAGATTTTATTAATTAGATTTTATTTTTTTTATTTGTGCAAATCAGGGAGATTAGCATGTAGAATTTTTTTTTTTTCCTTTTCGTTGTAGGAGTCAGTAGCTGAGACTTTATTTAATTTAATTTAATTTTTTTGTTTTGTTTTTATTTATTTCCTTTCATTAATTTTTATTTTATTTTATATTTTTTATTATTTTACTTTATTTTTGAAAACCAGAGAGATAAACATGTACAAAAAAGTATGTTTGTTCCAATTTGTTTTAGGAGTCGGTAGCTGAGACGTTGGGAATCCCGTCCAATCGCATTTCTTGTCACATTAAGCGACTGGGCGGAGCTTTCGGAGGCAAAGTCACCAAAACTGCCATTTTGGCCTCTATCACTGCTGTTGCTGCTTGGAAGTGAGTCGAAATAAGTCGGACCCCAATCATTAGAATGAAAGATTCACAATAATTTATTTAAATTAGACATTAAATATTAATTCTCTCTCTCCAGGACTGAACGGCCAGTACGATGTGTTTTAGAGAGAGGAGAGGACATGCTGATAACCGGAGGGCGTCACCCAGTGTGGGGAAAATATAAGGCTAGTGGTTTTCCTAACACTTATTTAAAAAATTACTGTGAATGTTTATTAGCTGTTATTAGTATAGTAATTAGCTACTCTTTATTTATATAATTTACTTATATGTTGGCATGTTTCTGACTTTGACTCCAACAGGTGGGATTTATGAATAACGGGAGGATAACAGCAGCCGATTTCCAGTACTACACCAACTCCGGAAACACAGCAGATGAGTCCCTACTGGTGAGATCACTTCCTGCTTTAATAGTGGAAGCTACATGTTCAGGGTCACTGCAGACACATTTGTAAAAAACATTGGAGAACGTATATTACAGAATTTGTACAGTATCATTATTCTTATATTTCACTCTGCCAGGTCGCCGAGAAGATCCTCCTACATCTCGATAACGCCTATAATATTCTAAACTTGCGTGGGCGATCGGCGGCTTGCAAGACCAACCTGCCCTCCAATACTGCATTCCGAGGGTTCGGTGTGCCCCAGTGCATGCTGGTCATTGAGAGTATGATCGATGATGTTGCTCTTAAACTCGGCCGTCTACCTGAAGAGGTCGGTGTCATGCAGTCACAAAACAATGTTTTGCTTTTGGCCTGTTTACATCATTATACTTCATATATTACTACTGATCGAGCTAATGAACTGCTGGTGTTAATATATGGGGAATATACTGTATATTTCACATTTTTTTTCAAATATTTATATGTATATTTTCTTTCATCATTTATTAACATAAACATAAACAATGATGCTTATATGTTAATGAACTTATATGTATTTGTTTTTAACAGTTATTGACTGGCATGGACATAGCATTTGCTATGTGGCAATGATTATTTATTTAATTATTTATTCATTGATTCATTGTCATGAAAATAGCATTGCCTTTGCTGATATGACAAATGACATTTATTTATTGATTTATTATCACTAATTTAGCCTTTTTATGCTGATACGACAATATTTATTTTATTTATTGTCATGTATATAGTCTTTGCTGTTATGGAAATTAATATGTATTTGTTTATTGTCATTAATTTAGCCTTTGATGATGATATAGTAATACATATGAATGTATTCATTTATTTATTGATTGTCACGAATATAGCCTTTGCTGATATGGAAACTAATATTTTCATTAATCTTTCATTATTTTATTGTTGCAGATCAGGGAGATAAACATGTACAAGGAAGTTTCCCTCACTCACTACAAGATGGAGTTTGACCCAAAGAATCTCGTGCTCTGCTGGAACGAGTGTATGGAAAAAGCTGCCTTCAGTCAGAGACGGCAGGCCATCGATCTCTTTAACCAGCAGAACCAGTACAAAAAGAGAGGAATTGCCATAATACCCATTAAATATGGCATTGGATTTGCAGAGGGCTTCCTCAACCAGGTTACTGTGACCTAAAGCATGCTGCTGAGACTTTTAAGTTATTTTAAATGAACTCCAAATGATCTTTTGGTGTGTGTGTGTTTATAACAAAGGCGGCAGCTCTCGTGCATATTTATAAGGATGGATCTGTGCTAGTGAGCCACGGTGGGGCGGAAATGGGTCAAGGCATACACACTAAAATCCAACAGGTACCACTTCCAGCTTTCTGCACAGATCTGGGGCCATTTCAGAGTTTTTGGGCTGATATCATGTTTTCTCACAGGTGGCGAGTCGAGAGCTGAATATTCCTGCTTCTTTAATCCACATCTCTGAAACCAGCACACAGTGTGTCCCGAATACCTGCCCGTCTGCTGCGTCCTTTGGTACCGACGGCAACGGAATGGCTGTGCAGGTATATCGTATACCAGATTTTGAAGCACAAGATCAGATTGGACAACATAATTTGTTGATCTTGAAGGATTTATGTCTTCTGTCTATAGGTTTTGAAGAAATCATTAAATGTATGCATTTGGATTGTTTGGCCTTTTTATGCTTTTAATGTCCGTTTTAGGATTGTTAAAATATTTATTTTTTTTGCAGGATGCCTGCCAAATACTGTACAAAAGACTAGAGCCAATCAGAAAGAAGAATCCTGGGGGAACATGGCAGAACTGGGTAAAGTGGACAAACCATTCAAATTTCTCGTTTCTGATGCAAAATAAAAAGGATGGATACAGTAAGTAATTCTACAATATCCTGTATGCATAGTTCGGACTTTAAAAACTGATTGAATCAGCCACGTTCAAAGCCGTTGTGAAATAACCTGTAAGCTCAGTTTATTCAAAAATCTATACTATCATCTATATTTATACATAATATAATTTACGGTTAATGAACTATATTATTTGGTGGAAGATTTTTTCATTGTGATTATTATTTAATGACTAATTATTACATTTAATATTTTTAATAATAATATATATATATATATATATATATATATATATATTTAATGCAATGCATTTATTTACTTGGTGTATATTTAATCATATTACTGTTGCTGCTGTTATATAAAAGCAATAAGCCATTCAAAGTCATGTTTACAGGGACTTTACCATGTTATTTTTTTTATTGCTTTATTATTATTTTATTGCCATCACTATTTTTTTATGTATTTCATTTTTTTATTTATTTGCTTTAAATTATGTCTTTAAAGATAATGACAGCATTTTTGGAGAAGATCAGTATGTCAGCCACAGGATTCTACAGGTAAATCATCCAAATGTCCTTTAAAAGGAGTGTTTTTGTTTTCTAAATGTACTTTGAGACATAAAAGTGCTAGCTGAGAGTGTTTTTCAACAGCGTGATCTTCAGTGCATCATCAAAGACGAGAACAAAGGCTTAAAACTAGACAAAACATGGAGGTTTTGTTTGATGCTTTAGCGTTTTGTCTGTTTTCAGAGGTCATGATCTAGACATGGACTGGGAGAAGCAGGAAGGCCAGCCGTATGCTTACTTCACGTATGCCGTGTGCTGCAGTGAGGTTGAGCTGGACTGTTTGACCGGAGAGTACAGGGTAAATGCAGATATGATGCAGAAGATTTAGGGCATATACATTTTCTGCTGTTTGTTTAATCAGTGTAAAATGAATCTGACATACTGCATCTTTTCCTCATAGACCTTGAGGACGGATATTGTTGTTGATATTGGCAGAAGTATAAATCCGTCCATTGACATTGGTCAGGTAAGGTGTTCTCTATGATGTTCCCTTGCTTTGTAGAAATTAACCTTTTTAAAGACCCACTCCGATGAAAATCATGTTTTTCTAGGTGTTAACATGTTCTTGTGGCATTTTTCTGATGTTAGAGGACATATCTTGAGAAAAATAAGTTTATTTCTGAGTATTTCTGCATTCAAATGGCTGTGAATCAGTAGCAGACGCTAAAATGCCAGCTAAAATAGACTGGAGTTGTGACGTAGTAACTCCACTGGGCGGTGCCACAAGCTCATACTTCCCTCCGCCCCCGCCGCCGCCCGCGCGGCTCAGGCAGTGTTGCCAACTTAGCGCCTTTGTCGCTATTTTTAGCGACTTTTCAGACCCCTTTAGCGACAATTTTTCAAAAAAGCGACTAGCGACTAATCTAGCTACTTTTTAAACAAACCTCAGTAACCTCCAAATGTTGCCAGCATGAGTCCTGCGAGCGCGAGATTTGCTTTCTCCTTGCCGTCACACACCTCTCTCTGCGTCTACCCTGTTCAGTGAATGGCTGAGGGCAGCAGCACGGCAGCTGACAGACGTGAATGAGCAGTGTTGTTTCCACGGACGGACTTATCACTTATCTTTTGTTTTATATTTAAAGAATTTAGTTTGACCATTTTATTTTCCTTTCTTTTCTTGTGCTTATTACTTGTAATACTCACTATCACAGTGCTTTAGTTCACCCAGTTCCCGAACTCTCTCAGTTCAGATAATTTTACACATATAAAAAATAGTCATTCAATAGCTACTCGTTCTATTGTCTGACAAAAAAAATATAGTAAATGAGAACAGCTTTATTGGACATTCGGCTATATAGCCTATTATATTATATTATGTTATGTTATGTTATATTAAAATACAGTATGTAGGCATGATTTTAATGAGAAAAAACATTAGGCAGGCAGAACGCAAGTACGCCGCGATGACGTCATGAATATGCTAATTGATGTATGACGTCATCTAGCGACATTTAGCGACTTTTAGGGGAGGCGTTAGCTACTTTCCTTTGAAAATAGTTGGCAACACTGGGCTCAGGTTCTGAGGAGTAGAGAAGACGATGGCGAATCAACACCTATGTGCGGTAGCGGGTTGCAATGCTAACTGTACGTTCACACCGCCGCCGACTTGAGCGGCAAAGAAGCTCTGGCCGCCCTGTCAAGGACGCTTGTCAAAAAGTACGAGGAAGCTTGTTGACGCTTTGGCCGCTCTGACGTAGCAGCATTCTATGTTCGATCATGGGAGAAGAGAAGTGTCACACCATGAAAAGTAAACAAAATAAACAAGCAATACATTGACACTAGAAACCTTTTATAATGACAGCATTTGTATAACCGTTTTGGTCACATTATTATTTATTATTATTAATAGTGAGTGCGCGCGCGCGGCCGAGGCTCTCTCTCTCTCTCTCTCTCTCTCTGCTATCTCTCTGCGTTCTTATATGCCCTGTCAAGCGCGCCCTGTTAAACTGGCAGGACTTAAAAACACATGCAAATGATAAACTTTCACTCTGATGGTTAAACTGCAATTAATCCGATAATGATAGGAAACCCAGCAACGGCGATGATCAGCTTCTCCTCCGTTTTCTCGGAAGCTCAAGTCGGCGGCGGTGTGAACGACGGGGAGGGTCGTCTCCGTGCCAACGGCTCCCCCCACAACGCAGAGGCGAATTGCTAACAAAGAGTATAGAAGTACCAAGAGGCGAAACTCAATAGAACGTTCCATTGCAACAAACTCACCCATGCGCAGAGCTGCAGCTCCGCCATCTTGGACTGAACGCAACACAGCTGTCATAGAATTGAACGATACCGGTTCAAATTCAAAAGCGGTTAAATTAACTAAAAAGTAGTTTCTAGTTTTTAATATCTCTAGAGCAGACATATCCCATGTCTCCCGGAAGATCCGGGAGTCTCCCGCATATTGATAGCGGCTCCCTGATGCCCGCAAATTAGCTAAAATCACCCGGAATCTAAAGCGAGCGAGCAAGAGCGCGCAGCTCCAAACCGTGTAACGTTAGAGCACACGGCAGAAAGGGTGAGGAAGCGAAATATCAACATATCAACCTAAAATGTGGAACACAATTTGTTCAGATTTTTTGCTTTCATTTTCATGCAGTTCTAGAGTAAAATATATTTTGTAATATATATATTTATGTAAAATATAAATAATTATATTTTAAATTTGTACATTTTAATAAACTCAAACTTGCATAACTTTTTTCTGTTTCACTTTCATAATTTATTTCACTTCAACAATAATCTGACAAATTAAAACAAGACCAACCATAGGTCTAAATTCCAAAGCATTCTTGAATTACAACCATTTAAGTTTGGATAGTGATTTTCATGTTTATGCGAAAAAAAGGTGACACTAGTTAAAGGGTTAATTTAGTGATAACAATGAATTAATAAAGCGGTCATTTGCCAGGTTAGGTTCATATCTCTGAAAGTATGCGATTTAAAAAGCCCATTTCGAGTCTTGACAATTTCGACCAAATACATAACATTAGCAAACTGTTACTGCGGTTATGGGATAGCTTACATTAACGTTACAGCACCTGTTATCGTTGACGTTAGATCACTTTAAAGTTAATAAAAACCTTTTCTACTTTACCTCTCTGGATCTTTGGGGAATCTATGAAATGCTAGTTGATTGTTTGTACACTGGTAGTTGTTGCAGTTGATGGCAGAACACTGTTTTCTTTGTTTCCAATTATTTCCAGACATAATGTTAATGCTGTACAGTAGTTGTGCTAACGGTAAAGCCGTTGGTTCAGTCCAAAATGGCGGCCGCGCTACCGAAGCGCCACCTAGTGGCTGTTGTCAAAACTGCAACGGAGTTTCGCCTCTTGTTACTTCTATACTCTTTGGTTAATGTAAGCTATCCCATAACCGCAGTAACAGTTTGCTAATGTTATGTATTTGGTCGAAATTGTCAAGACTCGAAATGGGCTTTTTAAATCGCATACTTTCAGAGATATGAACCTAACCTGGCAAATGACCGCTTTATTAATTCATTGTTATCACTAAATTAACCCTTTAACTAGTGTCACCTTTTTTTCGCATAAACATGAAAATCACTATCCAAACTTAAATGGTTGTAATTCAAGAATGCTTTGGAATTTAGACCTATGGTTGGTCTTGTTTTAATTTGTCAGATTATTGTTGAAGTGAAATAAATTATGAAAGTGAAACAGAAAAAAGTTATGCAAGTTTGAGTTTATTAAAATGTACAAATTTAAAATATAATTATTTATATTTTATATAAATATATATATTACAAAATATATTTTACTCTAGAACTGCATGAAAATGAAAGCAAAAAATCTGAACAAATTGTGTTCCACATTTTAGGTTGATATGTTGATATTTCGCTTCCTCACCCTTTCTGCCGTGTGCTCTAACGTTACACGGTTTGGAGCTGCGCGCTCTTGCTCGCTCGCTTTAGATTCCGGGTGATTTTAGCTAATTTGCGGGCATCAGGGAGCCGCTATCAATATGCGGGAGACTCCCGGATCTTCCGGGAGACATGGGATATGTCTGCTCTAGAGATATTAAAAACTAGAAACTACTTTTTAGTTAATTTAACCGCTTTTGAATTTGAACCGGTATCGTTCAATTCTATGACAGCTGTGTTGCGTTCAGTCCAAGATGGCGGAGCTGCAGCTCTGCGCATGGGTGAGTTTGTTGCAATGGAACGTTCTATTGAGTTTCGCCTCTTGGTACTTCTATACTCTTTGCATTAACGTTACAGCACCTGTTATCGTTGACGTTAGATCACTTTAAAGTTAATAAAAACCTTTTCTACTTTACCTCTCTGGATCTTTGGGGAATCTATGAAATGCTAGTTGATTGTTTGTACACTGGTAGTTGTTGCAGTTGATGGCAGAACACTGTTTTCTTTGTTTCCAATTATTTCCAGACATAATGTTAATGCTGTACAGTAGTTGTGCTAACGGTAAAGCCGTTGGTTCAGTCCAAAATGGCGGCCGCGCTACCGAAGCGCCACCTAGTGGCTGTTGTCAAAACTGCAACGGAGTTTCGCCTCTTGTTACTTCTATACTCTTTGTTGCTAATGAGCTACTGCCGCTCTGCTGAAGCAAAGTCCCAGAAAACGGCACAGGTTTTGTGATTTTGGCTAAAAACGGCATAATCATCATTTAAAGACCACTGAGAATGTTTAAAAATAGCTCAAAATATGATCGGAGTGGGACTTTAAATACCAAAATATATAATAAAAAAATTAGTGGTTAATAGATATATCTGATTAATTAGGAATATTGGTAATTTTTTAGATTAACCACTATTGTCCAGTAACTGTACCAGAATAAAAGAAGTGTTAGCTCCCCCTTGTGTCAGGTCCAAGAGCACATTTTGAGAAAAATAATTATTTTTTAATAATTGTATTTAGTTCATAATTATCATCAGTTTTTTCATCAATAATTTTGTTTGCCTCATTTATATATTATATTATATTATATTATATTATATTATATTATATTATATTATATAGGCAAATGACCCATATACACTACTGTTCTTTTTTTGTTGTTTTTAAATCAAAGTTTCCACAAAAATATGAAGCTGTTTTAAACATTGATAATAAGAAGAAATGTTTGTTGAGCATCAAATCAGCATATAAGAATGATTTCTGAAGGATCATGTGACACTGAAGACTGGAGTAATGATGCATAAAAAAATTCAGCTTTGCCATTGCAGGAATGAATTACATTTTAAAATATATTCAAATAGAAATCAGCTATTTTAAATTGCAATATTTCACAATATTACTGTTTTACTGTATTCTTGATCAAATAAATGCAGCCTTGGCGAGCAGAAAAGACTATCCTACAATATACGTATATATGCATTTATTCATATAATACGTATGTGTGTTAGATTGAGGGAGCGTTCATGCAGGGTCTGGGTCTCTACACCATGGAGGAGCTCAAGTTTTCTCCATCTGGTGTTCTGTACACACGTGGACCAGGCCAGTACAAGATCCCGGCCTTTTGTGACGTCCCTCTGAATTTCAATGTCTACCTTTTAGCCGGCTCAACCAACCCTCATGCCATCTATTCATCAAAGGTGTTTCACTCTCACTCATTTTCTCCTTATTACGGATGTATGTACTTTTCAGTCAATTTATTTTGATTTTGTGGAACCATTGTGGTTCACTTACAAGTGCATTCAAACCTGATACAGAACCCTATTTTAGATTTTTGTGTGACTTCGTACCAATTTTTAGTGTTTTCTTTTTTGCTTTTCTAGATCTGATCTAGATGTGACATAATTGCAAACTAAAGCTTTCTGATTTTGGTGCACTTTCCCACTTGTTTTAGGGGATCGGAGAACCGATATTGTTCCTGGGCAGTTCTGTATTCTTTGCTATTAAAGACGCTGTGACTGCAGCCCGAAATGATGCAGGTTTAACTGGCCCCTTCCAGCTAAACAGCCCTGCCACCCCAGAGCGGGCATGTCTGGCCTGTGCCACACACTTCACAAAGATGGTATGAGAATTACAGTAACCCATTCGTGCTCAAGTGTCTAAATCTATATTAAACAAATCCTTAAAGATAAATATGTTTTAAACCTGAATAAAATTAATGTAATTTTGTTTTTGGTAGGTTGCACAAAGTGAACCTGGATCAACTTCTGGACCAGCTCAGCCATGGGCTCTGGACATATGAAAACAATATCATCATCCTATTATTATATTTTTATCTCACTCAAAGCTGTTGTGTTGCTCTTATCAAATCACATGACATTTATGATTTCACAGTCGCCTGCTTTAACATCCAACTATTATCAGCTGCTTGCCGAAACTAATCAACTAAAGCAAAAAACAGACAAAAGATGCTCTGCATGCAATCACGTCTCAAAACCAATTTATAGTTATGTTTATTATTAACACACTTAACATTTATGATTTTACAGTCGCCTGATTTAACATCCAACTATTATCAGCTGCTTGCCAAAACTAAAAACACACAAAAGATGCTCTGCATGCAATCACGTCTCAAGACCAATTTATAGTTATGTTTATTATTAACACACTTAACATTTATGATTTCTTTGACAGCTTGACAAGTTTAATAAATGTGAATTACATTATTCCTCATCCTACTATTGGTTATTTAAGCAAGTTACTTACTGTTTCTATAAAACATTAACTGCACAATTAAAATATCAAGGACGCTAGAAGATATAGTCCCGGACATGTCATCTAAGGTTAATTTTAGTTTGAATAGATAACCAATTTATGAGCTCAAAGTCTCCAACAATGAAAAGGAAGTTACATCTTGTTTAGGTGAGGCATTAAAAAGTTTGAATTTGGATATGTTTTTCTTCACACATTAACAGACCAGGGTTTGATTTTTACTTTCTTGTCCAGTGGATTCTGTAAAAAAGGTGATATTTAAGATTATTATCAAGAGCGAAACCATAAACCTGAAATAATATATAATAATTTACAGTATATTAAATGTATTAGATAATAAAAAATATTATATAAAGTATAAAGTAAATTATATATTATATTATAGTAATTTATATAATATTATTATTATATATAGGTAGGTTATATATTATATATTGGTAACATTAATATATATATTTCAAGTGAATTTATTCACACCCACCATCCTGGTAAAGCAGTCTTCACAGGCCATGCGTATTTTTTCCGCAGTAGCAGGAGAAGAGAAAGGAAAACTGTCACTCAGGCCTCTCTCCCTCCGTGCAGCCGCAATCGCTTCTTTAATGGCGAAGAACAAAGTGCAGCCGAAAAACACAGGAGGCTCCCCGATCCCCTAAAAATTTAAACAACCTTTTCAACCAATATTTCAACATTAATTAAAATTTCCACTGTGCATAAATATCCTGTTTTCCTCAGAAGTATGTCAGACTACAGAAGTAAAGTAGGTTGCAAACGTTGTTTTATCTGCTTAAATGATTGAAGTCTGCTGTGAACCAGCCTGACCTGAAGAGTTTTGCCATCACAGAAGCCTAGACACAACTTTTGGTGTTTGTTTTGTCTGCAATTATCACTGAGAGGTAAATATTACTAATTATTTGCCAGTTTACTTAAACAACTTTATTATTTTGTCTCAACAACATATTGTGTTGACATTCAAGGGTGTTTTGTTTTACCTTTGAAGAGTATATGGCGTGAGGATTTTCTGCGTTGCTCAGCAGATGCACGTTTAGTTGAGGAGGGATGTCACACAGAGCTGGGATTTTATATTGAGAGGGACCCCTGGTCAACAACACGCCCTCGGGGGAAAAATTCAGCTCTTCTATAGTGTAGAGCCCAATTCCCTGGACGAAACCACCCTCGACCTGTAAACACACACAGATTTACTAACTGTATGGTGACTAATTTGGCAAATAATACAACCAATATTTTAGTATTTGTTTTTTTTTAAAAGAAAATTAGAAATATTATTCACACACACGTGTATATATATATATATATATATATATATATACACATGCATACACACACACACACACATATAAAATGCAATAACATGTCTTTCGTACCTGTCCAACATCCAGAGCAGGGTTTATGCTCCGACCAACATCCATCACAATATCAGTCCTAATGTTCTGTAAAATATCATTTCACAGCCCACAAAATTTTGATATTCAAATTGTGAATGTACGCACACATAACCTGATAAATTGCAGCATTAGAATCTAGGCCAATGACATATAAATAACTGCTTATAAATCTTTAATAAAACATGTATCACAATGCATTCCATAGCCAAATGATATTAGTTTTTTAATGAATTATTTGATTTTATAAATATAGATGAATAAAAAAGACAAGCACCTTGTGATCTCCTGTCAAGCAGTCAATTTCCACCTCTGAGCAACAGGCACCGAAAGTAAAGTAATAGTATGCGCTGCCCTTACTCTTCTCCCAGTCAACACTGGTGTGTGGGCCCCTGTTATAAGTATATCATTTATTTTATATTTATACATTTAATCAACTATCAAAATATCAAAAACAAATATTTTGTTGGATGCTCAAACATTTTACCATGCGGCTACATCATGCTAAATCACGGTCGAACACTTACATGAAGAAACCTGTTGCTGACAAACTGATCTTCTGGCAATATGCTTCCACCACCTGGAAACATAGTAGGTAAGTGATTCTCCTTTGGCGCTCACTGTAAAATCTTTAATTCACTTTGTATTATACGATTGAGTATTTGGATATCACTCTTACTAACCAGTTGCTGCCAGGTGTATTGGGTATGTTTCTTAATGAGTGGCTCCAGACGTCTCATTAGTTTTTCACAACCATTCTACATGCAAAATATTACAATTTCAGTTGTGAAAAAAAAATAAAAAATGTGCATGTAAATACTTGTAAATGGATGACTGTCACTATACCTTGACCGCCATCCCGACAGCATCCGTGCCAAAGGATGCAGCGGATGGTGCAGCATTGGGCACGTTTCCTGTGCATGTCTCCTTGATGTGGATCGAAGACATTGGAACCTTCAAAATGCGACTGGCAATCTGCAATTTGTCGAAGAATGACGTTGCAAATGGCATATTTCATGTGATGTATGTTTTTGGATCCATCGTTTAACACTTGAGACTCATCGTACCTGTATGGCTTTGGTGTTGATACCTTGACCCATCTCGGTTCCCCCATGAGAAATGAGAACCGATCCATCTTTGTAGATGTTCACCAATGCTGCTCCCTGAAGAGAATAACAAGAACATTTTCCAAGATTTGAAATTCTTCATAGTAGTCTGGACTAATACCAAGGTAAAACCTTTAAAGTGGTCGTGTGAAGCTTCAAACCAAACTGCACCATTTTATGTGCAATCTCACAAGTTTTCACCCACCTGGTTATAGAAGCCCTTGGAGAATCCGATCCCAAACTTCAGTGGGACAATGGAGATCCCTCGCTTCTTCCAGTGGTTGTGGGCGTTAAACTGCTCGATAGACAGGCATCGATGGGTATAGTCGGATTTTTCTAGACACTCGTTCCAGCACCGCACCATGTCATGGGGGGAAAAGAGCTGCTTGTGGTGGGTGTAGCATTTCTCGTCCTTGTACAAGTTGATGTCTCTCACCTGTGAATTTTGATTTTTTTTTTTTTTTTCAGAGAGTTGAGCAGAAGGCCCATCAAGTTTTTAACACACCACTTATCACCACAATTTGCTCTCACTTCAGCAAATTTATGACACTTCTCAACAACTCAGCAACCTCAATAACATCTTGAATCAACACTTAAACATACAATCTTTTGGTTATCAGCTCAAATTTCAAACCATTAAAACACTGTTTGACGTTTGTTCAGCCAACTTGTTCTGTTTTCATAAAGGTCCCACCTGATGTGTAGGCAAGCCACACTTGACAGCCACCTCGTGTAACACGCTTTCGATGATGGTCAAACCCTGAGGTCCACCAAAACCACGGAATGCTGTATATGAGGGTAAGTAGGTCTTGCACACCAGTCCACGTCCACGTAGATGAGGGATCTTGTAACCATTATCCATGTGAAGGAGCGCTTTCTCCATGATCTGGTCGAAATTACAAAAAGAAAACAGTATGTGACTTGGAGACTGACCTACATAAGAATTCAAGGTAAACTTAGATCCATGATAGTGTCTCTCTTTGCAAGCCTTGCTCACAGTTCCTTTTCAGGATTTACTTATTTGAATTTCAATATTTCATCAGGGATTGCCTATTTATAAAAAACAACATACAAAAGAGGATTCGTCCAGAGTGCATCCTCCATTACTGTAGTATGTGATATCAGCAGCCAGGATTGTTCCATCATTCATGTATCCAACCTGTAGGAAAAAGATGAGACTTAAGCTGTTGTGATGCACAGTTGTCCTGTGATTTCAAAAGTAATTGCCCATAATGCCAAATTACCTTGTACTTCCCCAAAAAAGGGGACCTGCCACTGGTGATGAGCATGTCATCTCCACGTTCTAGAACACATCGCACAGCACGGCCAGTCCTGTGGATCGATTTTGAGTGTAGTCAATACTTAGCATCAGCATTGTTCAGAAACATCTTTTCTTTAAATTTCACAAAAATAAGTAAACAATATACTTAAATATAAGCAATAAAAGCAAATACATGCATCAATACGTATGCAAATGAAAAGAAGAAAGAATTTCATTTTGCCATACTTGTAAGCGGCCGTAGCAGCGATGGCAGATAATGATGCAATCTTCATGACTTTTCCACCAAATCCACCTCCCAGCCTTTTCACATGACATGTGATCTTATTGGAGTCAATTCCAAGAGTGATACCCACCACTTCCTGTTGTTTAAAAAAGGAAATTATGCCAATACTGGAGTAAGATTATGTAAATGTATCATTGTTATTTCATATTCACAATCTCCTATTTTTAAGTTAATTTGGTTTATTTAAGCAGATTTACATCAAAATATGAAATATTTATATTGAATCATATTCATCAACGTACGTCATTGGGGTAAAATATGAATATCTTTATATTGATTCATATTCATCAATGTATGTCATTGGGGTTATACAAACCTGAGTATAAGCTGCATGCTGACTGGCAACAAAGAGCTCCATTTCACTTGCTTCTCCCTTAGGAATCGCAATCAATCCCTGAGTTTCCATGTAGAAATGTTCCTGGCCACCCATATACAGCTCACCTGTGAGATATAAAAGAATGATTATTCACATTGAATCAAGAAAAAGCCCAACTAACGGTTCAAAAAAAGATTTCTATATAAAGAGATTCAGAGTTGAATCTGATTCAAATTAAGGATTCACATTTAATTGTACAAACCCTCCAGTATGTGGTCAACTTTCTCAAATGCTTCTTCGACATTTCCTCTTTCCAGTTTTCTCTTGGGGTCAAAGAAGGACTGGTGTTCTATGGCCTCCTTAATAAAAACAAAGATGTTGTGGTGTTGTGATTAGCAGGATAAAATATTAAGTACTGCTCCCAAACTTTCATGCAGCACTACATTAAGTGTTTTATTAATGTAAATTTGTTTAGAAATACCTCTATAGTGAAAAAGATAGGTTGGATGTCCTGGTAATTAATGGCCACCTGCTCGGCTGCTCTTTTGGCTTGTTCTCTGGTCTCAGCCACAGTGGCACCAATAATCTGCCCCACACAGATGACCTGAAATGGGCAAACAGACAAGACACTTCATTACAATGTATCTGAAATGCAAAAAATAATAATTTAGTATTCAGATGGCTCTCTAAACCAGAAAATATTTATTGTAGTACCTCCTCTTCTGCAAAAAGCTCCTCTGGGTTGTTGAACCAGAGTCTTCGATTCTGACCAGGAACATCCTTGGCAGAGATGAAGGCGACCACTCCAGGCATGGCTAGAGCCACTGATGCATCTATAGAGCTGATATGATGATAAGGTTGAGACAAGAATTTGATTCCCAAAGAAATTGAAGAATGAATTAGTTAATAAGGCTGTCACATTTGTGAAAAATTCCTGTTTGATTTTTGAGACATAAGTGTTCATTGAATCGATTGTAAAATCGATTTTCCATGTCTAAAGACGTTTCCATTTTAAACGCCAAATATAGGCAAACCCACGGACAACTAACAGGCATTAGGACTTACATAAAAAGGGCGCTTGAGACGCGCACAAGTCAGCAATATTCTTGATTTAATGGCGTGAAGTTTCGTGCACAATGACAAACAGGAGTGCAACATTCTTGAAAAACAATAAGCAGAGTGGACTGCCATAACATCAATGAAAAACATTACTGCAGGCTTCAACATAGCTGTGTTTACGATTAGAAATGTCAAACAAATTTCGCCTACATAGGCGATTCTAGACCGTAGCACGAATCTGTATCTGTATGCATGAGACTGTCTGAATACCGGCAGAATTCACATTTTTGTAGTAAAAAGAGACACATTATGCATAAGTATAATTGGCTGTTATGTGTGTTTGCCAGAACCTGTAGTTGCTGTGTGATGCGCGTTCGCTGCGGGCATATCGTGACGAGCTGGACACGCTCAGAGAAAAGACTGTTAAAATCGATTCCCTATTTTAGTTTTCGAAACTTGTGTTGGTTGGTCCGATCGATTGTGCAATTATTTTCGAACGTAAAGTGACAACCCTTTTAGTTAAACAAGCTTGGGTACCTCCATTGATTCAACAAGGATTTGGACTTAACATGCACTCCCTTTAGTTAAACACATTAGTCTCTGGACACTAAGACCCTACCCATAATCCTCCAGTAGACCCACCTACTCGGGTGAATATAAAGTCCAGACAGAATAGCTCACAGGCATCAAATCTCAGCACAGGAGCATCCTGAACATCTCCACACACTGAGGCAACATGGACACAAGAGCCTCCCTCTCCATTCTGCTGCTGCTTTTTGGTGTCGCCCAGGGGTCTCCTCTCATAGTAAGGTCCTTTCTAGTCTCTCCCTTAAACGGTTAACAGTCCTCAAATGAGTTGTTTTAAACATCTCTGTTTCTACCACCAGGACCAGATGTGTGATGGTGTGTTTGTATCAGAGCCTGAACCTGTGGACATCACTACAAGGATTTTAGAAACCAACAATGGTGAAGCGTCTTGTAGATAAAGCCAGCAATGGGTCACATTTCTTAAAAAAAGTGATTGGGATTTATGAATATATTGCATTATTTCATTAATATATTGCTCTTCAAATACAGGATCTTCTGAGCTCTTGATTGAAGGAGATATGCTGTTTCCCAAAACCAGAAATGCTCTCTACTGCCGCAACAACAACTGTTTCTGGAAGAAAAACTCTAACAACGTAGTGGAGATCCCTTACATAGTGAGCAGTGAATTCTGTACGTGAATCTCCTTCATTCATTGAACATATCTATGATTTATTTAGATGCCATTTTAAACCTGTGGACCCTTTTTGCAGCCAATTCGGACAAATCCGTGATTGCGAGCGCCATGTCGGTCTTTCACGCCAAAACCTGCATCCGCTTTGTGGCCAAATCATCTCAGACCGACTACATCAGTATTGAGAACAAAGATGGGTAAGAACAATCATACTATACCAACAAGAAACATTTAACAGACCTTTAACAGATCAATATTTAACCCCTTTATTTACTCTCTCCTCTCAGGTGCTTCTCTGCTCTAGGTAGAACTGGTGGCAAACAGGTCGTCTCCCTTAAAAGGGACGGCTGTATTTACAATGGCATCGTACAACATGAGCTCAATCATGCCCTGGGCTTTTACCACGAGCAAACCAGGAGCGATCGTGACAAGTATGTCAGAATCAACTTTGAGAACATCTCTCCTGATATGGCCTACAACTTTGAGAAACAGAACACCAACAACCAAAACACTCCATACGACTACGGCTCCATCATGCACTATGGAAGAACTGCCTTCGCCATTCAGCCCTGGCTGGAAACCATCACTCCCATTCCTGATGCGATTGTGGAAATCGGACAGAGGCAGGGATTGTCCAAAATTGACGTTCTGAGGATTCAGAAGCTGTATGGATGCTGATGATGAGGCTTGCACACATCATTTTATATAGTCCATGTGTCTGTAGATGAATAATGTAATGAGATTATGTTTCTGTATTTTAATGGTGTTGGATTTCTGAAATGTGTGATTGTGTTGGGTTGGGAAAAATAAAGCTACACTGCAAGACAAACTCATACTTTATTTGCGATTCAATGTCAAGTTTAAGAAAGTGCTTGATGGTAGCATTAAAGGTGTCATATTATTAAGCTTCTCCTGCAGCCTAATTAAAGCCACCTGGTTTAACCTTAGGAGAACTGGAGGACTGGGCACAGTATATGATTTATACATTTCAACAATTATTATTATTATTTTTTTTTTTTTTGGCAAAATGCTATAATGTAGATTTTGGAAAGATTTTTGAGATTTAGTTCTGGTGTAATCATATGTTCACAGCTGAAAAGGGAGTTTTCCCGTTTGATACCTCAATTTTAAAGACCTTTATTGTGCCGAGACCCTCTTCTGGAGTCAGTCGCTCTTGCATCCTCTAGTAAAATAAATTCAACTTTCAAAGTTGCCAAAGATTGAGAAAGTCCCAAGCAGACATAAATCTGATCACCTGAAGCACAATGTCAGCCAAAGATGCAGTTCTAGACATGGCGTGAAGTTTTGGTGCAAATAAGGGCTGCGTTCACAATGAACTTTGGTTCCAGAAAATTGTCGGGGAGCATTCTATGTGAATACAAGCCAGAGCCAGAATGCTGGAAAATTCGGCACTCATACAAGACCCTAGTAATATTACTGGGATAAATCGTGGAAAATATCAGTGTGAAAACAGCCAGAGCCGATGCTGTGTCGGGTGTGTGTTGCAGTGATGATGTTAGTTATCGTGGAACTGTTTGACTGGAGGAAGAACAGTTAAAAAAAATGCATATTGACAAAGATACAAGAAAATAACAATCGCTACAAACAAGAATGATATCAAGATCAGGGATCTACTTCCTATCCATGGAGGTGACAAATGAACAAGCAGCTTAATGATACCATACACGATGTTACTGTTTGCTGGGGGATAACAAAATGATAAGAGCGGGACTTTTGAACACGTACGTTACACGACAGACGGGAACGCTCTGGCATTGTAGGTGAACAAAATCACTCAATGTAAGAGCAGTTACCAGAAAACATTTTTCCCCCAGAATCTCTACGTAAATGAGATTCAGAACTTATTGTCTGTGATGTTAAGATCAAAATAAAATTAGAGCAATTTTTCTGCTGTATTGCAAAAACTGATTGTAACATCTGGACTACAAAATTAAATACACACCTTCTGTAAAATCGAATTCGGAACTTTTTTGATCAAAACTTTAAATCTCAAAGAGTTGAAATGTGACTTCTCTTTAACTAGTAGTGGTGTACAGTTTAATGTGTAAAATGCAGTAGCATTGTTATGCATAGTTAAACGATTAAACTACTAATCAGCAAGGTGGTTTTGACACTGTTTGAAATCATTTTGCTTTTCAGTAACAAAACAATTATGTCATTTAAGAAGAGGTGTAGTGCTATGAAATACTACATTTCTCCTGAAAATATTGTAGCAATTCACAGTAACTGTCCTATTTTTCCTGTTAAATCAAAAGCTTTCAGTTTAGCTATAAGCAAATTCTTTTCTATTAAATAACTATGTCCATCTTGCTAATATTTTTGGGGTCGTTTACTAAGCTCTATAGTAAATTCAGATGTTTTCACATATAAGGATTTATTTGTAATCAACCTACAGAGTACATGTAAGGTATTGTGGACCATCCCTGTACACCACTGTCTTAGGGCACGTGGTAAAGTCCAAAAGCTATAGCGTGTCCATTTTAGTGAATTAGTTAAACAAACTGAGGTATATGTTATGATTGTGTCAAGTTTTGGACCAACAGGCGAGGTCAGAGTTTCCTCCCTGTAGGTACACACTTTAGACTCTGGACACTAAGACCCTACGCATAATCCTCCAGTAGACCCACCTACTCGGGTGAATATAAAGTCCAGACAGAATAGCTCACCGGCATCAAATCGCAGCACAGGAGCATCCTGAACATCTCCACACACTGAGGCAACATGGACACAAGAGCCTCCCTCTCCATTCTGCTGCTGCTTTTTGGCGTCGCCCAGGCATCTCCTCTCATGGTAAGGTCCTTTCTAGTCTCTCCCTTAAACGGTTAACAGTCCTTAAATGAGTCGTTTTAAACATCTCTGTTTCTACCACCAGGAGCAGATGTTTGATGGTGTGTTTGTATCAGAGCCTGAACCTGTGGACATCACTACAAGGATTTTAGAAACCAACAATGGTGAAGCGTCTTGTAGATAAAGCCAGCAATGGGTCACATTTCTTAAAAAAAGTGATTGGGATTTATGAATATATTGCATTATTTCATTAATATATTGCTCTTCAAATACAGGATCTTCTGAGCTCTTGATTGAAGGAGATATGCTGTTTCCCAAAACCAGAAATGCTCTCTACTGCCGCAACAACAACTGTTTCTGGAAGAAAAACTCTAACAACGTAGTGGAGATCCCTTACATAGTGAGCAGTGAATTCTGTACGTGAATCTCCTTCATTCATTGAACATATCTATGATTTATTTAGATGCCATTTTAAACCTGTGGACCCTTTTTGCAGCCAATTCGGACAAATCCGTGATTGCGAGCGCCATGTCGGTCTTTCACGCCAAAACCTGCATCCGCTTTGTGGCCAAATCATCTCAGACCGACTACATCAGTATTGAGAACAAAGATGGGTAAGAACAATCATACTATACCAACAAGAAACATTTAACAGACCTTTAACAGATCAATATTTAACCCCTTTATTTCCTCTCTCCTCTCAGGTGCTTCTCTGCTCTAGGTAGAACTGGTGGCAAACAGGTCGTCTCCCTTAAAAGGGACGGCTGTATTTACAATGGCATCGTACAACATGAGCTCAATCATGCCCTGGGCTTTTACCACGAGCAAACCAGGAGCGATCGTGACAAGTATGTCAGAATCAACTTTGAGAACATCTCTCCTGATATGGCCTACAACTTCGAGAAACAGAACACCAACAACCAAAACACTCCATACGACTACGGCTCCATCATGCACTATGGAAGAACTGCCTTCGCCATTCAGCCCTGGCTGGAAACCATCACTCCCATTCCTGATGCGACTGTGGAAATCGGACAGAGGCAGGGATTGTCCAAAATTGACGTTCTGAGGATTCAGAAGCTGTATGGATGCTGATGATGAGGCTTGCACACATCATTTTATATAGTTCATGTGTCTGTAGATGAATAATGTTATGAGATTATGTTTCTGTATTTTAATGGTGTTGGATTTCTGAAATGTGTGATTGTGGTGGGTTGGGAAAAATAAAGCTACACTGCAAGACAAACTCATACTTTTTTTGTGATTCAATGTCAAGTTTAAGAAAGTGCTTGATGGAAGCATTAAAGGTGTCATAGTATTAAGCTTCTCCTGCAGCCTAATTAAAGCCACCTGGTTTAACCTTAGGAGAACTGGAGGACTGGGCACAGTATATGATTTATACATTTCAACAAAATAACTTTTTTTTTTTTTTGGCAAAATGCTATAATGTAGATTTTGGAAGGAGTTTTGAGATTTAGTTCTGGTGTAATCATATGTTCACAGCTGAAAAGGGAATTTTCCCATTTGATACCTCAATTTTAAAGACCTTTATTGTGCCGAGACCCTCTTCTGGAGTCAGTCGCTCTTGCATCCTCTAGTAAAATAAATTCAACTTTCAAAGTTGCCAAAGATTGAGAAAGTCCCAAGCAGACATAAATCTGATCACCTGAAGCACAAAGTCAGCCAAAGATGCAGTTCTAGACATGGCGTGAAGTTTTGGTGCAAATAAGGGCTGCGTTCACAATGAACTTTGGTTCCAGAAAATTGTTGGGGAGCATTCTATGTGAATACAAGCCAGAGCCAGAATGCTGGAATTTCAGCACTCATACAAGACCCTAGTAATATTACTGGGGTAAATCGTGGAAAATATCAGTGTGAAAACAGCCAGATCCGATGCTGTGTCGGGTGTGTGTTGCAGTGATGATGTTAGTTATCGTGGAACTATTTGACTGGAGGAAGAACAGTTAAAAAATTGCATATTGACAAAGATACAAGAAAATAACAATTGCTACAAACAAGAATGATATCAAGATCAGGGATCTACTTCCTATCCATGGAGGTGACAAATGAACAAGCAGCTTAATGATACCATACCAAGTGGCAACCTCCCCGTCTCTCTCTTGAAACCAACACGGAAGTGAGTTAAACTGCAATTCGTTGACTGGCCGCTTGAGGCTGATGTCAAAAGTGAGTCAAATCTGTATCTCCCCCATGTTAAAATGCCAAATTTTACAGCAGAAAAAAACGTGTTTACAGCCTGGTGTCTGTATGTGGCTTTGGTCTATACAGCTATTTTTGCCCTTCATGACAACTGTGAGGGGGGTGAATTTTTTTATAACTCATCCGTTTAGTTGATTAATATTTAAAGTTCTGCATAATTAAGGGTGTGGCTACTTGAGTGACAGGTGGGTTGTCGCTGATGTCAATGCTAGCCGCTTGTCTGTTGTTACTAGCCGTCACTTCACCTCAGCAAATGTTAGCTGCTGAACTTGCCATCTCTGCCGTGTTTTGTGCTTTTTTTTCGGGATTATTTCATACAATTGAATACACCCATTAAGTAACATTAACTTCGCCCATGGCTTAGGATTGTTGTCGTCGAGTATCGTTCGAGAGAACAACCAGCGCTGTATTTCAGTTTTCCTCTGTGAACATGCACTAATGGATGTCTGACAATTTCGTTGCTTTTTGGAGTTTTCAGATTTAAAAACGTCAATAAAGGCTCGTTCGTTCTGCTCTCACGGAACAGATATAGATTATAATATGCTTATGTACCGTCAGATTAAATCATGCAGGTGTCGGCGCTTTCTCCGTCCATGCTATAAATGCACATCCATGAATGAGCGTGGATTTTCTAGCGCATTTACTTGAACTTCATAGGCAATATATCTATAACCCATTTGAGAGGCGGCCAAAATCAGAATTTAAAATGGACTGAATAAGCTCTCTACGAACTTGACGAGCGATGCCGTGCTGACGGACCATAAGAAAGAGTGACTGACGTGCAGATAAATCACTGTCACACACACACTCTCAGAGTAATATTAAGTTACTGCATAATACATTTTCAACTAACGTTAGCAGAATAGTACAGAATCACAATACACAGTCTCACTT
Organism: Abramis brama; assembly: GCF_963993115.1. Classification (NCBI taxonomy): domain Eukaryota; kingdom Metazoa; phylum Chordata; class Actinopteri; order Cypriniformes; family Leuciscidae; genus Abramis; species Abramis brama. Next base: position 24,547,764 of record NC_139968.1, on the reverse strand, counting down.
GTAGCCGTGTCTTTTAAATATTATAATATAATATTTCGAAGGGCAAAAACAGGAACTTTTAATTGGCTTTATATCATCAGCTAACTCGATCACGTCGAGCCATAGATATAAACAGTGTTTATAGATATATCATAGATATAAAACAGTTTTAGATCATAGATATAAAACAGTTTTATATCATAGATATAAAACAGTGTTTATATCTATGACGTCGAGCTAGGTGATTTCGGCTCCTCAGCTCCACTCACGCCCCGCCTGTTTGCCTATTTTCTGTTATCCGGGAGTGACGCGAGGCCAAGATGGCGACGGCCGGCTCCGCCTACTTTAGGCTTCAGAAATGCTCTTCAGAAACCTATGGGTGACATCACGGACACTACTTCCATATTTTTTTACAGTCTATGTACCATACACAATGTTACTGTTTGCTGGGGGATAACAAAATGATAAGAGCGGGACTTTTGAACACGTACGTTACACGACAGACGGGAACGCTCTGGCATTGTAGGTGAACAAAATCACTCAATGTAAGAGCAGTTACCAGAAAACATTTTTCCCCCAGAATCTCTACGTAAATGAGATTCAGAACTCATTCTGAATCTCAGAAGTCTGTGATGTTAAGATCAAAATAAAATTAGAGCAATTTTTCTGCTGTATTGCAAAAACTGATTGTAACATCTGGACTACAAAATAAAATACACAACTTCTGTAAAATCGAATTCGGAACTTTTTTGATCAAAACTTTAAATCTCAAAGAGTTGAAATGTGACTTCTCTTTAACTAGTAGTAGTGTACAGTTTAATGTGTAAAATGCAGTAGCATTGTTATGTGTAGTTAAACGATTAAACTACTTTACTAATCAGCAAGGTGGTTTTGACACTGTTTGAAATCATTTTGCTTTTCAGTAACAAAACAATTATGTCAATTAAGAAGCGGTGTAGTGCTATGAAATACTCCATTTCTCCTGAAAATATTTTAGCAATTCACAGTAACTGTCCTATTTTTCCTGTTAAATCAAAAGCTTTCAGTTTAGCTATAAGCAAATTCTTTTCTATTAAATAACTATTTGTCCATCTTGCTAATATTTTTGGGGTCGTTTACTAATCTTTATAGTAAATTCAGATGTTTTCACATATAAGGATTTATTTGTAATCAACCTGCAGAGCACATTTAAGGTATTGTGGACCATCCCTGTACACCACTGTCTTAGGGCACGTGGTAAAGTCCAAAAGCTACAGCGTGTCCATTTTAGTGAATTAGTTAAACAAACTGAGGTATATGTTATGATTGTGTCAAGTTTTGGACCAACAGGCGAGGTCAGAGTTTCCTCCCTGTAGGCACACATTTTAGACTCTGGACACTAAGACCCTACGCATAATCCTCCAGTAGACCCACCTACTCGGGTGAATATAAAGTCCAGACAGAATAGCTCACAGGCATCAAATCGCAGCACAGGAGCATCCTGAACATCTCCACACACTGAGGCAACATGGACACAAGAGCCTCCCTCTCCATTCTGCTGCTGCTTTTTGGCGTCACCCAGGCGTCTCCTCTCATGGTAAGGTCCTTTCTAGTCTCTCCCTTAAACGGTTAACAGTCTTCAAATGAGTCGTTTTAAACATCTCTGTTTCTACCACCAGGAGCAGATGTTTGATGGTGTGTTTGTATCAGAGCCTGAACCTGTGGACATCACTACAAGGATTTTAGAAACCAACAATGGTGAAGCGTCTTGTAGATAAAGCCAGCAATGGGTCACATTTCTTAAAAAAAGTGATTGGGATTTATGAATATATTGCATTATTTCATCAATATATTGCTCTTCAAATACAGGATCTTCTGAGCTCTTGATTGAAGGAGATATGCTGTTTCCCAAAACCAGAAATGCTCTCTACTGCCTCAACAACAACTGTTTCTGGAAGAAAAACTCTAACAACATAGTGGAGATCCCTTACATAGTGAGCAGTGAATTCTGTACGTGAATCTCCTTCATTCATTGAACATATCTATGATTCATTTAGATGCCATTTTAAACCTGTGGACCCTTTTTGCAGCCAATTCGGACAAATCAGTGATTGCGAGCGCCATGTCGGTCTTTCACGCCAAAACCTGCATCCGCTTTGTGGCCAAATCATCTCAGACCGACTACATCAGTATTGAGAACAAAGATGGGTAAGAACAATCATACTATACCAACAAGAAACATTTAACAGACCTTTAACAGATCAATATTTAACCCCTTTATTTACTCTCTCCTCTCAGGTGCTTCTCTGCTTTAGGTAGAACTGGTGGCAAACAGGTGGTCTCCCTCAAAAGGGACGGCTGTATTTACAATGGCATCGTACAACATGAGCTCAATCATGCCCTGGGCTTTTACCACGAGCAAACCAGGAGTGATCGTGACAAGTATGTCAGAATCAACTTTGAGAACATCTCTCCTGTTATGGCCTACAACTTCGAGAAACAGAACACCAACAACCAAAACACTCCATACGACTACGGCTCCATCATGCACTATGGAAGAACTGCCTTCGCCATTCAGCCCTGGCTGGAAACCATCACTCCCATTCCTGATGCGACTGTGGAAATCGGACAGAGGCAGGGATTGTCCAAAATTGACGTTCTGAGGATTCAGAAGCTGTATGGATGCTGATGATGAGGCTTGCACACATCATTTTATATAGTCCATGTGTCTGTAGATGAATAATGTAATGAGATTATGTTTCTGTATTTTAATGGTGTTGGATTTCTGAAATGTGTGATTGTGGTGGGTTGGGAAAAATAAAGCTACACTGCAAGACAAACTCATACTTTATTTGCGATTCAATGTCAAGTTTAAGAAAGTGCTTGATGGTAGCATTAAAGGTGTCATATTATTAAGCTTCTCCTGCAGCCTAATTAAAGCCACCTGGTTTAACCTTAGGAGAACTGGAGGACTGGGCACAGTATATGATTTATACATTTCAACAATTATTATTTTATTTTTTTTTTGGCAAAATGCTATAATGTAGATTTTGGAAAGATTTTTGAGATTTAGTTCTGGTGTAATCATATGTTCACAGCTGAAAAGGGAGCTTTCCCGTTTGATACCTCAATTTTAAAGACCTTTATTGTGCCGAGACCCTCTTCTGGAGTCAGTCGCTCTTGCATCCTCTAGTAAAATAAATTCAACTTTCAAAGTTGCCAAAGATTGAGAAAGTCCCAAGCAGACATAAATCTGATCACCTGAAGCACAATGTCAGCCAAAGATGCAGTTCTAGACATGGCGTGAAGTTTTGGTGCAAATAAGGGCTGCGTTCACAATGAACTTTGGTTCCAGAAAATTGTCGGGGAGCATTCTATGTGAATACAAGCCAGAGCCAGAATGCTGGAAAATTCGGCACTCATACAAGACCCTAGTAATATTACTGGGATAAATCGTGGAAAATATCAGTGTGAAAACAGCCAGAGCCGGTGCTGTGTCGGGTGTGTGTTGCAGTGATGATGTTAGTTATCGTGGAACTATTTGACTGGAGGAAGAACAGTTAAAAAAAATGCATATTGACAAAGATACAAGAAAATAACAATCGCTACAAACAAGAATGATATCAAGATCAGGGATCTACTTCCTATCCATGGAGGTGACAAATGAACAAGCAGCTTAATGATACCATACACGATGTTACTGTTTGCTGGGGGATAACAAAATGATAAGAGCGGGACTTTTGAACACGTACGTTACACGACAGACGGGAACGCTCTGGCATTGTAGGTGAACAAAATCACTCAATGTAAGAGCAGTTACCAGAAAACATTTTTCCCCCAGAATCTCTACGTAAATGAGATTCAGAACTTATTGTCTGTGATGTTAAGATCAAAATAAAATTAGAGCAATTTTTCTGCTGTATTGCAAAAACTGATTGTAACATCTGGACTACAAAATTAAATACACACCTTCTGTAAAATCGAATTCGGAACTTTTTTGATCAAAACTTTAAATCTCAAAGAGTTGAAATGTGACTTCTCTTTAACTAGTAGTGGTGTACAGTTTAATGTGTAAAATGCAGTAGCATTGTTATGCATAGTTAAACGATTAAACTACTAATCAGCAAGGTGGTTTTGACACTGTTTGAAATCATTTTGCTTTTCAGTAACAAAACAATTATGTCATTTAAGAAGAGGTGTAGTGCTATGAAATACTACATTTCTCCTGAAAATATTGTAGCAATTCACAGTAACTGTCCTATTTTTCCTGTTAAATCAAAAGCTTTCAGTTTAGCTATAAGCAAATTCTTTTCTATTAAATAACTATGTCCATCTTGCTAATATTTTTGGGGTCGTTTACTAATCTCTATAGTAAATTCAGATGTTTTCACATATAAGGATTTATTTGTAATCAACCTACAGAGTACATGTAAGGTATTGTGGACCATCCCTGTACACCACTGTCTTAGGGCACGTGGTAAAGTCCAAAAGCTATAGCGTGTCCATTTTAGTGAATTAGTTAAACAAACTGAGGTATATGTTATGATTGTGTCAAGTTTTGGACCAACAGGCGAGGTCAGAGTTTCCTCCCTGTAGGTACACACTTTAGACTCTGGACACTAAGACCCTACGCATAATCCTCCAGTAGACCCACCTACTCGGGTGAATATAAAGTCCAGACAGAATAGCTCACCGGCATCAAATCGCAGCACAGGAGCATCCTGAACATCTCCACACACTGAGGCAACATGGACACAAGAGCCTCCCTCTCCATTCTGCTGCTGCTTTTTGGCGTCGCCCAGGCATCTCCTCTCATGGTAAGGTCCTTTCTAGTCTCTCCCTTAAACGGTTAACAGTCCTTAAATGAGTCGTTTTAAACATCTCTGTTTCTACCACCAGGAGCAGATGTTTGATGGTGTGTTTGTATCAGAGCCTGAACCTGTGGACATCACTACAAGGATTTTAGAAACCAACAATGGTGAAGCGTCTTGTAGATAAAGCCAGCAATGGGTCACATTTCTTAAAAAAAGTGATTGGGATTTATGAATATATTGCATTATTTCATTAATATATTGCTCTTCAAATACAGGATCTTCTGAGCTCTTGATTGAAGGAGATATGCTGTTTCCCAAAACCAGAAATGCTCTCTACTGCCGCAACAACAACTGTTTCTGGAAGAAAAACTCTAACAACGTAGTGGAGATCCCTTACATAGTGAGCAGTGAATTCTGTACGTGAATCTCCTTCATTCATTGAACATATCTATGATTTATTTAGATGCCATTTTAAACCTGTGGACCCTTTTTGCAGCCAATTCGGACAAATCCGTGATTGCGAGCGCCATGTCGGTCTTTCACGCCAAAACCTGCATCCGCTTTGTGGCCAAATCATCTCAGACCGACTACATCAGTATTGAGAACAAAGATGGGTAAGAACAATCATACTATACCAACAAGAAACATTTAACAGACCTTTAACAGATCAATATTTAACCCCTTTATTTACTCTCTCCTCTCAGGTGCTTCTCTGCTCTAGGTAGAACTGGTGGCAAACAGGTCGTCTCCCTTAAAAGGGACGGCTGTATTTACAATGGCATCGTACAACATGAGCTCAATCATGCCCTGGGCTTTTACCACGAGCAAACCAGGAGCGATCGTGACAAGTATGTCAGAATCAACTTTGAGAACATCTCTCCTGATATGGCCTACAACTTCGAGAAACAGAACACCAACAACCAAAACACTCCATACGACTACGGCTCCATCATGCACTATGGAAGAACTGCCTTCGCCATTCAGCCCTGGCTGGAAACCATCACTCCCATTCCTGATGCGACTGTGGAAATCGGACAGAGGCAGGGATTGTCCAAAATTGACGTTCTGAGGATTCAGAAGCTGTATGGATGCTGATGATGAGGCTTGCACACATCATTTTATATAGTTCATGTGTCTGTAGATGAATAATGTTATGAGATTATGTTTCTGTATTTTAATGGTGTTGGATTTCTGAAATGTGTGATTGTGGTGGGTTGGGAAAAATAAAGCTACACTGCAAGACAAACTCATACTTTTTTTGTGATTCAATGTCAAGTTTAAGAAAGTGCTTGATGGAAGTAGTATTAAGTATTAAGTCATAGTATTAAGCTTCTCCTGCAGCCTAATTAAAGCCACCTGGTTTAACCTTAGGAGAACTGGAGGACTGGGCACAGTATATGATTTATACATTTCAACAAAATAACTTTTTTTTTTTTTTGGCAAAATGCTATAATGTAGATTTTGGAAGGAGTTTTGAGATTTAGTTCTGGTGTAATCATATGTTCACAGCTGAAAAGGGAATTTTCCCGTTTGATACCTCAATTTTAAAGACCTTTATTGTGCCGAGACCCTCTTCTGGAGTCAGTCGCTCTTGCATCCTCTAGTAAAATAAATTCAACTTTCAAAGTTGCCAAAGATTGAGAAAGTCCCAAGCAGACATAAATCTGATCACCTGAAGCACAAAGTCAGCCAAAGATGCAGTTCTAGACATGGCGTGAAGTTTTGGTGCAAATAAGGGCTGCGTTCACAATGAACTTTGGTTCCAGAAAATTGTTGGGGAGCATTCTATGTGAATACAAGCCAGAGCCAGAATGCTGGAATTTCAGCACTCATACAAGACCCTAGTAATATTACTGGGGTAAATCGTGGAAAATATCAGTGTGAAAACAGCCAGATCCGATGCTGTGTCGGGTGTGTGTTGCAGTGATGATGTTAGTTATCGTGGAACTATTTGACTGGAGGAAGAACAGTTAAAAAATTGCATATTGACAAAGATACAAGAAAATAACAATTGCTACAAACAAGAATGATATCAAGATCAGGGATCTACTTCCTATCCATGGAGGTGACAAATGAACAAGCAGCTTAATGATACCATACCAAGTGGCAACCTCCCCGTCTCTCTCTTGAAACCAACACGGAAGTGAGTTAAACTGCAATTCGTTGACTGGCCGCTTGAGGCTGATGTCAAAAGTGAGTCAAATCTGTATCTCCCCCATGTTAAAATGCCAAATTTTACAGCAGAAAAAAACGTGTTTACAGCCTGGTGTCTGTATGTGGCTTTGGTCTATACAGCTATTTTTGCCCTTCATGACAACTGTGAGGGGGGTGAATTTTTTTATAACTCATCCGTTTAGTTGATTAATATTTAAAGTTCTGCATAATTAAGGGTGTGGCTACTTGAGTGACAGGTGGGTTGTCGCTGATGTCAATGCTAGCCGCTTGTCTGTTGTTACTAGCCGTCACTTCACCTCAGCAAATGTTAGCTGCTGAACTTGCCATCTCTGCCGTGTTTTGTGCTTTTTTTTCGGGATTATTTCATACAATTGAATACACCCATTAAGTAACATTAACTTCGCCCATGGCTTAGGATTGTTGTCGTCGAGTATCGTTCGAGAGAACAACCAGCGCTGTATTTCAGTTTTCCTCTGTGAACATGCACTAATGGATGTCTGACAATTTCGTTGCTTTTTGGAGTTTTCAGATTTAAAAACGTCAATAAAGGCTCGTTCGTTCTGCTCTCACGGAACAGATATAGATTATAATATGCTTATGTACCGTCAGATTAAATCATGCAGGTGTCGGCGCTTTCTCCGTCCATGCTATAAATGCACATCCATGAATGAGCGTGGATTTTCTAGCGCATTTACTTGAACTTCATAGGCAATATATCTATAACCCATTTGAGAGGCGGCCAAAATCAGAATTTAAAATGGACTGAATAAGCTCTCTACGAACTTGACGAGCGATGCCGTGCTGACGGACCATAAGAAAGAGTGACTGACGTGCAGATAAATCACTGTCACACACACACTCTCAGAGTAATATTAAGTTACTGCATAATACATTTTCAACTAACGTTAGCAGAATAGTACAGAATCACAATACACAGTCTCACTTGTAGCCGTGTCTTTTAAATATTATAATATAATATTTCGAAGGGCAAAAACAGGAACTTTTAATTGGCTTTATATCATCAGCTAACTCGATCACGTCGAGCCATAGATATAAACAGTGTTTATAGATATATCATAGATATAAAACAGTTTTAGATCATAGATATAAAACAGTTTTATATCATAGATATAAAACAGTGTTTATATCTATGACGTCGAGCTAGGTGATTTCGGCTCCTCAGCTCCACTCACGCCCCGCCTGTTTGCCTATTTTCTGTTATCCGGGAGTGACGCGAGGCCAAGATGGCGACGGCCGGCTCCGCCTACTTTAGGCTTCAGAAATGCTCTTCAGAAACCTATGGGTGACATCACGGACACTACTTCCATATTTTTTTACAGTCTATGTACCATACACAATGTTACTGTTTGCTGGGGGATAACAAAATGATAAAATGATAATATACTATTCATCTCCAATAACTATTTGTCCATCTTGCTAATATTTTTGGGGTCGTTTACTAATCTTTATAGTAAATTCAGATGTTTTCACATATAAGGATTTATTTGTAATCAACCTGCAGAGCACATTTAAGGTATTGTGGACCATCCCTGTACACCACTGTCTTAGGGCACGTGGTAAAGTCCAAAAGCTACAGCGTGTCCATTTTAGTGAATTAGTTAAACAAACTGAGGTATATGTTATGATTGTGTCAAGTTTTGGACCAACAGGCGAGGTCAGAGTTTCCTCCCTGTAGGCACACATTTTAGACTCTGGACACTAAGACCCTACGCATAATCCTCCAGTAGACCCACCTACTCGGGTGAATATAAAGTCCAGACAGAATAGCTCACAGGCATCAAATCGCAGCACAGGAGCATCCTGAACATCTCCACACACTGAGGCAACATGGACACAAGAGCCTCCCTCTCCATTCTGCTGCTGCTTTTTGGCGTCACCCAGGCGTCTCCTCTCATGGTAAGGTCCTTTCTAGTCTCTCCCTTAAACGGTTAACAGTCTTCAAATGAGTCGTTTTAAACATCTCTGTTTCTACCACCAGGAGCAGATGTTTGATGGTGTGTTTGTATCAGAGCCTGAACCTGTGGACATCACTACAAGGATTTTAGAAACCAACAATGGTGAAGCATCTTGTAGATAAAGCCAGCAATGGGTCACATTTCTTAAAAAAAGTGATTGGGATTTATGAATATATTGCATTATTTCATCAATATATTGCTCTTCAAATACAGGATCTTCTGAGCTCTTGATTGAAGGAGATATGCTGTTTCCCAAAACCAGAAATGCTCTCTACTGCCTCAACAACAACTGTTTCTGGAAGAAAAACTCTAACAACATAGTGGAGATCCCTTACATAGTGAGCAGTGAATTCTGTACGTGAATCTCCTTCATTCATTGAACATATCTATGATTCATTTAGATGCCATTTTAAACCTGTGGACCCTTTTTGCAGCCAATTCGGACAAATCAGTGATTGCGAGCGCCATGTCGGTCTTTCACGCCAAAACCTGCATCCGCTTTGTGGCCAAATCATCTCAGACCGACTACATCAGTATTGAGAACAAAGATGGGTAAGAACAATCATACTATACCAACAAGAAACATTTAACAGACCTTTAACAGATCAATATTTAACCCCTTTATTTACTCTCTCCTCTCAGGTGCTTCTCTGCTTTAGGTAGAACTGGTGGCAAACAGGTGGTCTCCCTCAAAAGGGACGGCTGTATTTACAATGGCATCGTACAACATGAGCTCAATCATGCCCTGGGCTTTTACCACGAGCAAACCAGGAGTGATCGTGACAAGTATGTCAGAATCAACTTTGAGAACATCTCTCCTGTTATGGCCTACAACTTCGAGAAACAGAACACCAACAACCAAAACACTCCATACGACTACGGCTCCATCATGCACTATGGAAGAACTGCCTTCGCCATTCAGCCCTGGCTGGAAACCATCACTCCCATTCCTGATGCGACTGTGGAAATCGGACAGAGGCAGGGATTGTCCAAAATTGACGTTCTGAGGATTCAGAAGCTGTATGGATGCTGATGATGAGGCTTGCACACATCATTTTATATAGTCCATGTGTCTGTAGATGAATAATGTAATGAGATTATGTTTCTGTATTTTAATGGTGTTGGATTTCTGAAATGTGTGATTGTGGTGGGTTGGGAAAAATAAAGCTACACTGCAAGACAAACTCATACTTTATTTGCGATTCAATGTCAAGTTTAAGAAAGTGCTTGATGGTAGCATTAAAGGTGTCATATTATTAAGCTTCTCCTGCAGCCTAATTAAAGCCACCTGGTTTAACCTTAGGAGAACTGGAGGACTGGGCACAGTATATGATTTATACATTTCAACAATTATTATTTTATTTTTTTTTTGGCAAAATGCTATAATGTAGATTTTGGAAAGATTTTTGAGATTTAGTTCTGGTGTAATCATATGTTCACAGCTGAAAAGGGAGCTTTCCCGTTTGATACCTCAATTTTAAAGACCTTTATTGTGCCGAGACCCTCTTCTGGAGTCAGTCGCTCTTGCATCCTCTAGTAAAATAAATTCAACTTTCAAAGTTGCCAAAGATTGAGAAAGTCCCAAGCAGACATAAATCTGATCACCTGAAGCACAATGTCAGCCAAAGATGCAGTTCTAGACATGGCGTGAAGTTTTGGTGCAAATAAGGGCTGCGTTCACAATGAACTTTGGTTCCAGAAAATTGTCGGGGAGCATTCTATGTGAATACAAGCCAGAGCCAGAATGCTGGAAAATTCGGCACTCATACAAGACCCTAGTAATATTACTGGGATAAATCGTGGAAAATATCAGTGTGAAAACAGCCAGAGCCGGTGCTGTGTCGGGTGTGTGTTGCAGTGATGATGTTAGTTATCGTGGAACTATTTGACTGGAGGAAGAACAGTTAAAAAAAATGCATATTGACAAAGATACAAGAAAATAACAATCGCTACAAACAAGAATGATATCAAGATCAGGGATCTACTTCCTATCCATGGAGGTGACAAATGAACAAGCAGCTTAATGATACCATACACGATGTTACTGTTTGCTGGGGGATAACAAAATGATAAGAGCGGGACTTTTGAACACGTACGTTACACGACAGACGGGAACGCTCTGGCATTGTAGGTGAACAAAATCACTCAATGTAAGAGCAGTTACCAGAAAACATTTTTCCCCCAGAATCTCTACGTAAATGAGATTCAGAACTCATTCTGAATCTCAGAAGTCTGTGATGTTAAGATCAAAATAAAATTAGAGCAATTTTTCTGCTGTATTGCAAAAACTGATTGTAACATCTGGACTACAAAATAAAATACACAACTTCTGTAAAATCGAATTCGGAACTTTTTTGATCAAAACTTTAAATCTCAAAGAGTTGAAATGTGACTTCTCTTTAACTAGTAGTGGTGTACAGTTTAATGTGTAAAATGCAGTAGCATTGTTATGCATAGTTAAACGATTAAACTACTTTACTAATCAGCAAGGTGGTTTTGACACTGTTTGAAATCATTTTGCTTTTCAGTAACAAAACAATTATGTCATTTAAGAAGAGGTGTAGTGCTATGAAATACTACATTTCTCCTGAAAATATTGTAGCAATTCACAGTAACTGTCCTATTTTTCCTGTTAAATCAAAAGCTTACAGTTTAGCTATAAGCAAATTCTTTTCTATTAAATAACTATGTCCATCTTGCTAATATTTTTGGGGTCGTTTACTAATCTCTATAGTAAATTCAGATGTTTTCACATACAAGGATTTATTTGTAATCAACCTACAGAGTACATGTAAGGTATTGTGGACCATCCCTGTACATCACTGTCTTAGGGCACGTGGTAAAGTCCAAAAGCTACAGCGTGTCCATTTTAGTGAATTAGTTAAACAAACTGAGGTATATGTTATGATTGTGTCAAGTTTTGGACCAACAGGCGAGGTCAGAGTTTCCTCCCTGTAGGCACACACTTTAGACTCTGGACACTAAGACCCTACGCATAATCCTCCAGTAGACCCACCTACTCGGGTGAATATAAAGTCCAGACAGAATAGCTCACAGGCATCAAATCGCAGCACAGGAGCATCCTGAACATCTCCACACACTGAGGCAACATGGACACAAGAGCCTCCCTCTCCATTCTGCTGCTGCTTTTTGGCGTCGCCCAGGGGTCTCCTCTCATGGTAAGGTCCTTTCTAGTCTCTCCCTTAAACGGTTAACAGTCCTTAAATGAGTCGTTTTAAACATCTCTGTTTCTACCACCAGGAGCAGATGTTTGATGGTGTGTTTGTATCAGAGCCTGAACCTGTGGACATCACTACAAGGATTTTAGAAACCAACAATGGTGAAGCGTCTTGTAGATAAAGCCAGCAATGGGTCACATTTCTTAAAAAAAGTGATTGGGATTTATGAATATATTGCATTATTTCATCAATATATTGCTCTTCAAATACAGGATCTTCTGAGCTCTTGATTGAAGGAGATATGCTGTTTCCCAAAACCAGAAATGCTCTCTACTGCCTCAACAACAACTGTTTCTGGAAGAAAAACTCTAACAACATAGTGGAGATCCCTTACATAGTGAGCAGTGAATTCTGTACGTGAATCTCCTTCATTCATTGAACATATCTATGATTCATTTAGATGCCATTTTAAACCTGTGGACCCTTTTTGCAGCCAATTCGGACAAATCAGTGATTGCGAGCGCCATGTCGGTCTTTCACGCCAAAACCTGCATCCGCTTTGTGGCCAAATCATCTCAGACCGACTACATCAGTATTGAGAACAAAGATGGGTAAGAACAATCATACTATACCAACAAGAAACATTTAACAGACCTTTAACAGATCAATATTTAACCCCTTTATTTCCTCTCTCCTCTCAGGTGCTTCTCTGCTCTAGGTAGAACTGGTGGCAAACAGGTGGTCTCCCTCAAAAGGGACGGCTGTATTTACAATGGCATCGTACAACATGAGCTCAATCATGCCCTGGGCTTTTACCACGAGCAAACCAGGAGCGATCGTGACAAGTATGTCAGAATCAACTTTGAGAACATCTTTCCTAATATGGCCTACAACTTCGAGAAACAGAACACCAACAACCAAAACACTCCATACGACTACGGCTCCATCATGCACTATGGAAGAACTGCCTTCGCCATTCAGCCCTGGCTGGAAACCATCACTCCCATTCCTGATGCGACTGTGGAAATCGGACAGAGGCAGGGATTGTCCAAAATTGACGTTCTGAGGATTCAGAAGCTGTATGGATGCTGATGATGAGGCTTGCACACATCATTTCATATAGTCCATGTGTCTGTAGATGAATAATGTAATAAGATTATGTTTCTGTATTTTAATGGTGTTGGATTTCTGAAATGTGTGATTGTGTTGGGTTGGGAAAAATAAAGCTACACTGCAAGACAAACTCATACTTTATTTGCGATTCAATGTCAAGTTTAAGAAAGTGCTTGATGGTAGCATTAAAGGTGTCATATTATTAAGCTTCTCCTGCAGCCTAATTAAAGCCACCTGGTTTAACCTTAGGAGAACTGGAGGACTGGGCACAGTATATGATTTATACATTTCAACAATTTTTTTTTAATTTTTTTTGGCAAAATGCTATAATGTAGATTTTGGAAAGATTTTTGAGATTTAGTTCTGGTGTAATCATATGTTCACAGCTGAAAAGGGAATTTTCCCGTTTGATACCTCAATTTTAAAGACCTTTATTGTGCCGAGACCCTCTTCTGGAGTCAGTCGCTCTTGCATCCTCTAGTAAAATAAATTCAACTTTCAAAGTTGCCAAAGATTGAGAAAGTCCCAAGCAGACATAAATCTGATCACCTGAAGCACAATGTCAGCCAAAGATGCAGTTCTACACATGGCGTGAAGTTTTGGTGCAAATAAGGGCTGCGTTCACAATGAACTTTGGTTCCAGAAAATTGTCGGGGAGCATTCTATGTGAATACAAGCCAGAGCCAGAATGCTGGAAAATTCGGCACTCATACAAGACCCTAGTAATATTACTGGGATAAATCGTGGAAAATATCAGTGTGAAAACAGCCAGAGCCGATGCTGTGTCGGGTGTGTGTTGCAGTGATGATGTTAGTTATCGTGGAACTATTTGACTGGAGGAAGAACAGTTAAAAAAAATGCATATTGACAAAGATACAAGAAAATAACAATCGCTACAAACAAGAATGATATCAAGATCAGGGATCTACTTCCTATCCATGGAGGTGACAAATGAACAAGCAGCTTAATGATACCATACACGATGTTACTGTTTGCTGGGGGATAACAAAATGATAAGAGCGGGACTTTTGAACACGTACGTTACACGACAGACGGGAACGCTCTGGCATTGTAGGTGAACAAAATCACTCAATGTAAGAGCAGTTACCAGAAAACATTTTTCCCCCAGAATCTCTACGTAAATGAGATTCAGAACTCATTCTGAATCTCAGAAGTCTGTGATGTTAAGATCAAAATAAAATTAGAGCAATTTTTCTGCTGTATTGCAAAAACTGATTGTAACATCTGGACTACAAAATAAAATACACAACTTCTGTAAAATCGAATTCGGAACTTTTTTGATCAAAACTTTAAATCTCAAAGAGTTGAAATGTGACTTCTCTTTAACTAGTAGTGGTGTACAGTTTAATGTGTAAAATGCAGTAGCATTGTTATGCATAGTTAAACGATTAAACTTCTTTACTAATCAGCAAGGTGGTTTTGACACTGTTTGAAATCATTTTGCTTTTCAGTAACAAAACAATTATGTCATTTAAGAAGAGGTGTAGTGCTATGAAATACTACATTTCTCCTGAAAATATTGTAGCAATTCACAGTAACTGTCCTATTTTTCCTGTTAAATCAAAAGCTTACAGTTTAGCTATAAGCAAATTCTTTTCTATTAAATAACTATGTCCATCTTGCTAATATTTTTGGGGTCGTTTACTAATCTCTATAGTAAATTCAGATGTTTTCACATACAAGGATTTATTTGTAATCAACCTACAGAGTACATGTAAGGTATTGTGGACCATCCCTGTACATCACTGTCTTAGGGCACGTGGTAAAGTCCAAAAGCTACAGCGTGTCCATTTTAGTGAATTAGTTAAACAAACTGAGGTATATGTTATGATTGTGTCAAGTTTTGGACCAACAGGCGAGGTCAGAGTTTCCTCCCTGTAGGCACACACTTTAGACTCTGGACACTAAGACCCTACGCATAATCCTCCAGTAGACCCACCTACTCGGGTGAATATAAAGTCCAGACAGAATAGCTCACAGGCATCAAATCGCAGCACAGGAGCATCCTGAACATCTCCACACACTGAGGCAACATGGACACAAGAGCCTCCCTCTCCATTCTGCTGCTGCTTTTTGGCGTCGCCCAGGCGTCTCCTCTCATGGTAAGGTCCTTTCTAGTCTCTCCCTTAAACGGTTAACAGTCCTTAAATGAGTCGTTTTAAACATCTCTGTTTCTACCACCAGGAGCAGATGTTTGATGGTGTGTTTGTATCAGAGCCTGAACCTGTGGACATCACTACAAGGATTTTAGAAACCAACAATGGTGAAGCGTCTTGTAGATAAAGCCAGCAATGGGTCACATTTCTTAAAAAAAGTGATTGGGATTTATGAATATATTGCATTATTTCATCAATATATTGCTCTTCAAATACAGGATCTTCTGAGCTCTTGATTGAAGGAGATATGCTGTTTCCCAAAACCAGAAATGCTCTCTACTGCCTCAACAACAACTGTTTCTGGAAGAAAAACTCTAACAACATAGTGGAGATCCCTTACATAGTGAGCAGTGAATTCTGTACGTGAATCTCCTTCATTCATTGAACATATCTATGATTCATTTAGATGCCATTTTAAACCTGTGGACCCTTTTTGCAGCCAATTCGGACAAATCAGTGATTGCGAGCGCCATGTCGGTCTTTCACGCCAAAACCTGCATCCGCTTTGTGGCCAAATCATCTCAGACCGACTACATCAGTATTGAGAACAAAGATGGGTAAGAACAATCATACTATACCAACAAGAAACATTTAACAGACCTTTAACAGATCAATATTTAACCCCTTTATTTCCTCTCTCCTCTCAGGTGCTTCTCTGCTCTAGGTAGAACTGGTGGCAAACAGGTGGTCTCCCTCAAAAGGGACGGCTGTATTTACAATGGCATCGTACAACATGAGCTCAATCATGCCCTGGGCTTTTACCACGAGCAAACCAGGAGCGATCGTGACAAGTATGTCAGAATCAACTTTGAGAACATCTTTCCTAATATGGCCTACAACTTCGAGAAACAGAACACCAACAACCAAAACACTCCATACGACTACGGCTCCATCATGCACTATGGAAGAACTGCCTTCGCCATTCAGCCCTGGCTGGAAACCATCACTCCCATTCCTGATGCGACTGTGGAAATCGGACAGAGGCAGGGATTGTCCAAAATTGACGTTCTGAGGATTCAGAAGCTGTATGGATGCTGATGATGAGGCTTGCACACATCATTTCATATAGTCCATGTGTCTGTAGATGAATAATGTAATAAGATTATGTTTCTGTATTTTAATGGTGTTGGATTTCTGAAATGTGTGATTGTGTTGGGTTGGGAAAAATAAAGCTACACTGCAAGACAAACTCATACTTTATTTGCGATTCAATGTCAAGTTTAAGAAAGTGCTTGATGGTAGCATTAAAGGTGTCATATTATTAAGCTTCTCCTGCAGCCTAATTAAAGCCACCTGGTTTAACCTTAGGAGAACTGGAGGACTGGGCACAGTATATGATTTATACATTTCAACAATTTTTTTTTAATTTTTTTTGGCAAAATGCTATAATGTAGATTTTGGAAAGATTTTTGAGATTTAGTTCTGGTGTAATCATATGTTCACAGCTGAAAAGGGAATTTTCCCGTTTGATACCTCAATTTTAAAGACCTTTATTGTGCCGAGACCCTCTTCTGGAGTCAGTCGCTCTTGCATCCTCTAGTAAAATAAATTCAACTTTCAAAGTTGCCAAAGATTGAGAAAGTCCCAAGCAGACATAAATCTGATCACCTGAAGCACAATGTCAGCCAAAGATGCAGTTCTACACATGGCGTGAAGTTTTGGTGCAAATAAGGGCTGCGTTCACAATGAACTTTGGTTCCAGAAAATTGTCGGGGAGCATTCTATGTGAATACAAGCCAGAGCCAGAATGCTGGAAAATTCGGCACTCATACAAGACCCTAGTAATATTACTGGGATAAATCGTGGAAAATATCAGTGTGAAAACAGCCAGAGCCGATGCTGTGTCGGGTGTGTGTTGCAGTGATGATGTTAGTTATCGTGGAACTATTTGACTGGAGGAAGAACAGTTAAAAAAAATGCATATTGACAAAGATACAAGAAAATAACAATCGCTACAAACAAGAATGATATCAAGATCAGGGATCTACTTCCTATCCATGGAGGTGACAAATGAACAAGCAGCTTAATGATACCATACACGATGTTACTGTTTGCTGGGGGATAACAAAATGATAAGAGCGGGACTTTTGAACACGTACGTTACACGACAGACGGGAACGCTCTGGCATTGTAGGTGAACAAAATCACTCAATGTAAGAGCAGTTACCAGAAAACATTTTTCCCCCAGAATCTCTACGTAAATGAGATTCAGAACTCATTCTAAATCTCAGAAGTCTGTGATGTTAAGATCAAAATAAAATTAGAGCAATTTTTCTGCTGTATTGCAAAAACTGATTGTAACATCTGGACTACAAAATAAAATACACAACTTCTGTAAAATCGAATTCGGAACTTTTTTGATCAAAACTTTAAATCTCAAAGAGTTGAAATGTGACTTCTCTTTAACTAGTAGTGGTGTACAGTTTAATGTGTAAAATGCAGTAGCATTGTTATGCATAGTTAAACGATTAAACTTCTTTACTAATCAGCAAGGTGGTTTTGACACTGTTTGAAATCATTTTGCTTTTCAGTAACAAAACAATTATGTCATTTAAGAAGAGGTGTAGTGCTATGAAATACTACATTTCTCCTGAAAATATTGTAGCAATTCACAGTAACTGTCCTATTTTTCCTGTTAAATCAAAAGCTTACAGTTTAGCTATAAGCAAATTCTTTTCTATTAAATAACTATGTCCATCTTGCTAATATTTTTGGGGTCGTTTACTAATCTCTATAGTAAATTCAGATGTTTTCACATACAAGGATTTATTTGTAATCAACCTACAGAGTACATGTAAGGTATTGTGGACCATCCCTGTACATCACTGTCTTAGGGCACGTGGTAAAGTCCAAAAGCTACAGCGTGTCCATTTTAGTGAATTAGTTAAACAAACTGAGGTATATGTTATGATTGTGTCAAGTTTTGGACCAACAGGCGAGGTCAGAGTTTCCTCCCTGTAGGCACACACTTTAGACTCTGGACACTAAGACCCTACGCATAATCCTCCAGTAGACCCACCTACTCGGGTGAATATAAAGTCCAGACAGAATAGCTCACAGGCATCAAATCGCAGCACAGGAGCATCCTGAACATCTCCACACACTGAGGCAACATGGACACAAGAGCCTCCCTCTCCATTCTGCTGCTGCTTTTTGGCGTCGCCCAGGCGTCTCCTCTCATGGTAAGGTCCTTTCTAGTCTCTCCCTTAAACGGTTAACAGTCCTTAAATGAGTCGTTTTAAACATCTCTGTTTCTACCACCAGGAGCAGATGTTTGATGGTGTGTTTGTATCAGAGCCTGAACCTGTGGACATCACTACAAGGATTTTAGAAACCAACAATGGTGAAGCGTCTTGTAGATAAAGCCAGCAATGGGTCACATTTCTTAAAAAAAGTGATTGGGATTTATGAATATATTGCATTATTTCATCAATATATTGCTCTTCAAATACAGGATCTTCTGAGCTCTTGATTGAAGGAGATATGCTGTTTCCCAAAACCAGAAATGCTCTCTACTGCCTCAACAACAACTGTTTCTGGAAGAAAAACTCTAACAACATAGTGGAGATCCCTTACATAGTGAGCAGTGAATTCTGTACGTGAATCTCCTTCATGCATTGAACATATCTATGATTCATTTAGATGCCATTTTAAACCTGTGGACCCTTTTTGCAGCCAATTCGGACAAATCAGTGATTGCAAGCGCCATGTCGGTCTTTCACGCCAAAACCTGCATCCGCTTTGTGGCCAAATCATCTCAGACCGACTACATCAGTATTGAGAACAAAGATGGGTAAGAACAATCATACTATACCAACAAGAAACATTTAACAGACCTTTAACAGATCAGTATTTAACCCCTTTATTTCCTCTCTCCTCTCAGGTGCTTCTCTGCTCTAGGTAGAACTGGTGGCAAACAGGTGGTCTCCCTCAAAAGGGACGGCTGTATTTACAATGGCATCGTACAACATGAGCTCAATCATGCCCTGGGCTTTTACCACGAGCAAACCAGGAGCGATCGTGACAAGTATGTCAGAATCAACTTTGAGAACATCTCTCCTGATATGGCCTACAACTTTGAGAAACAGAACACCAACAACCAAAACACTCCATACGACTACGGCTCCATCATGCACTATGGAAGAACTGCCTTCGCCATTCAGCCCTGGCTTGAAACCATCACTCCCATTCCTGATGCGACTGTGGAAATCGGACAGAGGCAGGGATTGTCCAAAATTGACGTTCTGAGGATTCAGAAGCTGTATGGATGCTGATGATGAGGCTTGCACACATCATTTTATATAGTCCATGTGTCTGTAGATGAATAATGTAATGAGATTATGTTTCTGTATTTTAATGGTGTTGGATTTCTGAAATGTGTGATTGTGGTGGGTTGGGAAAAATAAAGCTACACTGCAAGACAAACTCATACTTTATTTGCGATTCAATGTCAAGTTTAAGAAAGTGCTTGATGGTAGCATTAAAGGTGTCATATTATTAAGCTTCTCCTGCAGCCTAATTAAAGCCACCTGGTTTAACCTTAGGAGAACTGGAGGACTGGGCACAGTATATGATTTATACATTTCAACAATTTTTTTTTTTTTTTTTTTTGGCAAAATGCTATAATGTATATTTTGGAAAGATTTTTGAGATTTAGTTCTGGTGTAATCATATGTTCACAGCTGAAAAGGGAGCTTTCCCGTTTGATACCTCAATTTTAAAGACCTTTATTGTGCCGAGACCCTCTTCTGGAGTCAGTCGCTCTTGCATCCTCTAGTAAAATAAATTCAACTTTCAAAGTTGCCAAAGATTGAGAAAGTCCCAAGCAGACATAAATCTGATCACCTGAAGCACAATGTCAGCCAAAGATGCAGTTCTACACATGGCGTGAAGTTTTGGTGCAAATAAGGGCTGCGTTCACAATGAACTTTGGTTCCAGAAAATTGTCGGGGAGCATTCTATGTGAATACAAGCCAGAGCCAGAATGCTGGAAAATTCGGCACTCATACAAGACCCTAGTAATATTACTGGGATAAATCGTGGAAAATATCAGTGTGAAAACAGCCAGAGCCGATGCTGTGTCGGGTGTGTGTTGCAGTGATGATGTTAGTTATCGTGGAACTATTTGACTGGAGGAAGAACAGTTAAAAAAAATGCATATTGACAAAGATACAAGAAAATAACAATCGCTACAAACAAGAATGATATCAAGATCAGGGATCTACTTCCTATCCATGGAGGTGACAAATGAACAAGCAGCTTAATGATACCATACACGATGTTACTGTTTGCTGGGGGATAACAAAATGATAAGAGCGGGACTTTTGAACACGTACGTTACACGACAGACGGGAACGCTCTGGCATTGTAGGTGAACAAAATCACTCAATGTAAGAGCAGTTACCAGAAAACATTTTTCCCCCAGAATCTCTACGTAAATGAGATTCAGAACTCATTCTGAATCTCAGAAGTCTGTGATGTTAAGATCAAAATAAAATTAGAGCAATTTTTCTGCTGTATTGCAAAAACTGATTGTAACATCTGGACTACAAAATAAAATACACAACTTCTGTAAAATCGAATTCGGAACTTTTTTGATCAAAACTTTAAATCTCAAAGAGTTGAAATGTGACTTCTCTTTAACTAGTAGTGGTGTACAGTTTAATGTGTAAAATGCAGTAGCATTGTTATGCATAGTTAAACGATTAAACTACTTTACTAATCAGCAAGGTGGTTTTGACACTGTTTGAAATCATTTTGCTTTTCAGTAACAAAACAATTATGTCATTTAAGAAGAGGTGTAGTGCTATGAAATACTACATTTCTCCTGAAAATATTGTAGCAATTCACAGTAACTGTCCTATTTTTCCTGTTAAATCAAAAGCTTACAGTTTAGCTATAAGCAAATTCTTTTCTATTAAATAACTATGTCCATCTTGCTAATATTTTTGGGGTCGTTTACTAATCTCTATAGTAAATTCAGATGTTTTCACATACAAGGATTTATTTGTAATCAACCTACAGAGTACATGTAAGGTATTGTGGACCATCCCTGTACATCACTGTCTTAGGGCACGTGGTAAAGTCCAAAAGCTACAGCGTGTCCATTTTAGTGAATTAGTTAAACAAACTGAGGTATATGTTATGATTGTGTCAAGTTTTGGACCAACCGGCGAGGTCAGAGTTTTCTCCCTGTAGGCACACACTTTAGACTCTGGACACTAAGACCCTACGCATAATCCTCCAGTAGACCCACCTACTCGGGTGAATATAAAGTCCAGACAGAATAGCTCACAGGCATCAAATCGCAGCACAGGAGCATCCTGAACATCTCCACACACTGAGGCAACATGGACACAAGAGCCTCCCTCTCCATTCTGCTGCTGCTTTTTGGTGT
This sequence comes from Abramis brama, assembly GCF_963993115.1. Taxonomy (NCBI): domain Eukaryota; kingdom Metazoa; phylum Chordata; class Actinopteri; order Cypriniformes; family Leuciscidae; genus Abramis; species Abramis brama. The sequence continues at coordinate 24,525,975 of NC_139968.1, read as the reverse complement.
CGCCCAGGGGTCTCCTCTCATGGTAAGGTCCTTTCTAGTCTCTCCCTTAAACGGTTAACAGTCCTTAAATGAGTCGTTTTAAACATCTCTGTTTCTACCACCAGGAGCAGATGTTTGATGGTGTGTTTGTATCAGAGCCTGAACCTGTGGACATCACTACAAGGATTTTAGAAACCAACAATGGTGAAGCGTCTTGTAGATAAAGCCAGCAATGGGTCACATTTCTTAAAAAAAGTGATTGGGATTTATGAATATATTGCATTATTTCATCAATATATTGCTCTTCAAATACAGGATCTTCTGAGCTCTTGATTGAAGGAGATATGCTGTTTCCCAAAACCAGAAATGCTCTCTACTGCCTCAACAACAACTGTTTCTGGAAGAAAAACTCTAACAACATAGTGGAGATCCCTTACATAGTGAGCAGTGAATTCTGTACGTGAATCTCCTTCATTCATTGAACATGTCTATGATTCATTTAGATGCCATTTTAAACCTGTGGACCCTTTTTGCAGCCAATTCGGACAAATCAGTGATTGCGAGCGCCATGTCGGTCTTTCACGCCAAAACCTGCATCCGCTTTGTGGCCAAATCATCTCAGACCGACTACATCAGTATTGAGAACAAAGATGGGTAAGAACAATCATACTATACCAACAAGAAACATTTAACAGACCTTTAACAGATCAATATTTAACCCCTTTATTTACTCTCTCCTCTCAGGTGCTTCTCTGCTTTAGGTAGAACTGGTGGCAAACAGGTGGTCTCCCTCAAAAGGGACGGCTGTATTTACAATGGCATCGTACAACATGAGCTCAATCATGCCCTGGGCTTTTACCACGAGCAAACCAGGAGCGATCGTGACAAGTATGTCAGAATCAACTTTGAGAACATCTTTCCTAATATGGCCTACAACTTCGAGAAACAGAACACCAACAACCAAAACACTCCATACGACTACGGCTCCATCATGCACTATGGAAGAACTGCCTTCGCCATTCAGCCCTGGCTGGAAACCATCACTCCCATTCCTGATGCGACTGTGGAAATCGGACAGAGGCAGGGATTGTCCAAAATTGACGTTCTGAGGATTCAGAAGCTGTATGGATGCTGATGATGAGGCTTGCACACATCATTTCATATAGTCCATGTGTCTGTAGATGAATAATGTAATAAGATTATGTTTCTGTATTTTAATGGTGTTGGATTTCTGAAATGTGTGATTGTGTTGGGTTGGGAAAAATAAAGCTACACTGCAAGACAAACTCATACTTTATTTGCGATTCAATGTCAAGTTTAAGAAAGTGCTTGATGGTAGCATTAAAGGTGTCATATTATTAAGCTTCTCCTGCAGCCTAATTAAAGCCACCTGGTTTAACCTTAGGAGAACTGGAGGACTGGGCACAGTATATGATTTATACATTTCAACAATTTTTTTTTAATTTTTTTTGGCAAAATGCTATAATGTATATTTTGGAAAGATTTTTGAGATTTAGTTCTGGTGTAATCATATGTTCACAGCTGAAAAGGGAGCTTTCCCGTTTGATACCTCAATTTTAAAGACCTTTATTGTGCCGAGACCCTCTTCTGGAGTCAGTCGCTCTTGCATCCTCTAGTAAAATAAATTCAACTTTCAAAGTTGCCAAAGATTGAGAAAGTCCCAAGCAGACATAAATCTGATCACCTGAAGCACAATGTCAGCCAAAGATGCAGTTCTACACATGGCGTGAAGTTTTGGTGCAAATAAGGGCTGCGTTCACAATGAACTTTGGTTCCAGAAAATTGTCGGGGAGCATTCTATGTGAATACAAGCCAGAGCCAGAATGCTGGAAAATTCGGCACTCATACAAGACCCTAGTAATATTACTGGGATAAATCGTGGAAAATATCAGTGTGAAAACAGCCAGAGCCGATGCTGTGTCGGGTGTGTGTTGCAGTGATGATGTTAGTTATCGTGGAACTATTTGACTGGAGGAAGAACAGTTAAAAAAAATGCATATTGACAAAGATACAAGAAAATAACAATCGCTACAAACAAGAATGATATCAAGATCAGGGATCTACTTCCTATCCATGGAGGTGACAAATGAACAAGCAGCTTAATGATACCATACACGATGTTACTGTTTGCTGGGGGATAACAAAATGATAAGAGCGGGACTTTTGAACACGTACGTTACACGACAGACGGGAACGCTCTGGCATTGTAGGTGAACAAAATCACTCAATGTAAGAGCAGTTACCAGAAAACATTTTTCCCCCAGAATCTCTACGTAAATGAGATTCAGAACTCATTCTGAATCTCAGAAGTCTGTGATGTTAAGATCAAAATAAAATTAGAGCAATTTTTCTGCTGTATTGCAAAAACTGATTGTAACATCTGGACTACAAAATAAAATACACAACTTCTGTAAAATCGAATTCGGAACTTTTTTGATCAAAACTTTAAATCTCAAAGAGTTGAAATGTGACTTCTCTTTAACTAGTAGTGGTGTACAGTTTAATGTGTAAAATGCAGTAGCATTGTTATGCATAGTTAAACGATTAAACTACTTTACTAATCAGCAAGGTGGTTTTGACACTGTTTGAAATCATTTTGCTTTTCAGTAACAAAACAATTATGTCATTTAAGAAGAGGTGTAGTGCTATGAAATACTACATTTCTCCTGAAAATATTGTAGCAATTCACAGTAACTGTCCTATTTTTCCTGTTAAATCAAAAGCTTACAGTTTAGCTATAAGCAAATTCTTTTCTATTAAATAACTATGTCCATCTTGCTAATATTTTTGGGGTCGTTTACTAATCTCTATAGTAAATTCAGATGTTTTCACATACAAGGATTTATTTGTAATCAACCTACAGAGTACATGTAAGGTATTGTGGACCATCCCTGTACATCACTGTCTTAGGGCACGTGGTAAAGTCCAAAAGCTACAGCGTGTCCATTTTAGTGAATTAGTTAAACAATCTGAGGTATATGTTATGATTGTGTCAAGTTTTGGACCAACAGGCGAGGTCAGAGTTTCCTCCCTGTAGGCACACACTTTAGACTCTGGACACTAAGACCCTACGCATAATCCTCCAGTAGACCCACCTACTCGGGTGAATATAAAGTCCAGACAGAATAGCTCACAGGCATCAAATCGCAGCACAGGAGCATCCTGAACATCTCCACACACTGAGGCAACATGGACACAAGAGCCTCCCTCTCCATTCTGCTGCTGCTTTTTGGTGTCGCCCAGGGGTCTCCTCTCATGGTAAGGTCCTTTCTAGTCTCTCCCTTAAACGGTTAACAGTCCTTAAATGAGTCATTTTAAACATCTCTGTTTCTACCACCAGGAGCAGATGTTTGATGGTGTGTTTGTATCAGAGCCTGAACCTGTGGACATCACTACAAGGATTTTAGAAACCAACAATGGTGAAGCGTCTTGTAGATAAAGCCAGCAATGGGTCACATTTCTTAAAAAAAGTGATTGGGATTTATGAATATATTGCATTATTTCATCAATATATTGCTCTTCAAATACAGGATCTTCTGAGCTCTTGATTGAAGGAGATATGCTGTTTCCCAAAACCAGAAATGCTCTCTACTGCCTCAACAACAACTGTTTCTGGAAGAAAAACTCTAACAACATAGTGGAGATCCCTTACATAGTGAGCAGTGAATTCTGTACGTGAATCTCCTTCATTCATTGAACATGTCTATGATTCATTTAGATGCCATTTTAAACCTGTGGACCCTTTTTGCAGCCAATTCGGACAAATCAGTGATTGCGAGCGCCATGTCGGTCTTTCACGCCAAAACCTGCATCCGCTTTGTGGCCAAATCATCTCAGACCGACTACATCAGTATTGAGAACAAAGATGGGTAAGAACAATCATACTATACCAACAAGAAACATTTAACAGACCTTTAACAGATCAATATTTAACCCCTTTATTTACTCTCTCCTCTCAGGTGCTTCTCTGCTTTAGGTAGAACTGGTGGCAAACAGGTGGTCTCCCTCAAAAGGGACGGCTGTATTTACAATGGCATCGTACAACATGAGCTCAATCATGCCCTGGGCTTTTACCACGAGCAAACAAGGAGCGATCGTGACAAGTATGTCAGAATCAACTTTGAGAACATCTTTCCTAATATGGCCTACAACTTCGAGAAACAGAACACCAACAACCAAAACACTCCATACGACTACGGCTCCATCATGCACTATGGAAGAACTGCCTTCGCCATTCAGCCCTGGCTGGAAACCATCACTCCCATTCCTGATGCGACTGTGGAAATCGGACAGAGGCAGGGATTGTCCAAAATTGACGTTCTGAGGATTCAGAAGCTGTATGGATGCTGATGATGAGGCTTGCACACATCATTTCATATAGTCCATGTGTCTGTAGATGAATAATGTAATAAGATTATGTTTCTGTATTTTAATGGTGTTGGATTTCTGAAATGTGTGATTGTGTTGGGTTGGGAAAAATAAAGCTACACTGCAAGACAAACTCATACTTTATTTGCGATTCAATGTCAAGTTTAAGAAAGTGCTTGATGGTAGCATTAAAGGTGTCATATTATTAAGCTTCTCCTGCAGCCTAATTAAAGCCACCTGGTTTAACCTTAGGAGAACTGGAGGACTGGGCACAGTATATGATTTATACATTTCAACAATTTTTTTTTAAATTTTTTTGGCAAAATGCTATAATGTAGATTTTGGAAAGATTTTTGAGATTTAGTTCTGGTGTAATCATATGTTCACAGCTGAAAAGGGAGTTTTCCCGTTTGATACCTCAATTTTAAAGACCTTTATTGTGCCGAGACCCTCTTCTGGAGTCAGTCGCTCTTGCATCCTCTAGTAAAATAAATTCAACTTTCAAAGTTGCCAAAGATTGAGAAAGTCCCAAGCAGACATAAATCTGATCACCTGAAGCACAATGTCAGCCAAAGATGCAGTTCTACACATGGCGTGAAGTTTTGGTGCAAATAAGGGCTGCGTTCACAATGAACTTTGGTTCCAGAAAATTGTCGGGGAGCATTCTATGTGAATACAAGCCAGAGCCAGAATGCTGGAAAATTCGGCACTCATACAAGACCCTAGTAATATTACTGGGATAAATCGTGGAAAATATCAGTGTGAAAACAGCCAGAGCCGATGCTGTGTCGGGTGTGTGTTGCAGTGATGATGTTAGTTATCGTGGAACTATTTGACTGGAGGAAGAACAGTTAAAAAAAATGCATATTGACAAAGATACAAGAAAATAACAATCGCTACAAACAAGAATGATATCAAGATCAGGGATCTACTTCCTATCCATGGAGGTGACAAATGAACAAGCAGCTTAATGATACCATACACGATGTTACTGTTTGCTGGGGGATAACAAAATGATAAGAGCGGGACTTTTGAACACGTACGTTACACGACAGACGGGAACGCTCTGGCATTGTAGGTGAACAAAATCACTCAATGTAAGAGCAGTTACCAGAAAACATTTTTCCCCCAGAATCTCTACGTAAATGAGATTCAGAACTCATTCTGAATCTCAGAAGTCTGTGATGTTAAGATCAAAATAAAATTAGAGCAATTTTTCTGCTGTATTGCAAAAACTGATTGTAACATCTGGACTACAAAATAAAATACACAACTTCTGTAAAATCGAATTCGGAACTTTTTTGATCAAAACTTTAAATCTCAAAGAGTTGAAATGTGACTTCTCTTTAACTAGTAGTGGTGTACAGTTTAATGTGTAAAATGCAGTAGCATTGTTATGCATAGTTAAACGATTAAACTACTTTACTAATCAGCAAGGTGGTTTTGACACTGTTTGAAATCATTTTGCTTTTCAGTAACAAAACAATTATGTCATTTAAGAAGAGGTGTAGTGCTATGAAATACTACATTTCTCCTGAAAATATTGTAGCAATTCACAGTAACTGTCCTATTTTTCCTGTTAAATCAAAAGCTTACAGTTTAGCTATAAGCAAATTCTTTTCTATTAAATAACTATGTCCATCTTGCTAATATTTTTGGGGTCGTTTACTAATCTCTATAGTAAATTCAGATGTTTTCACATACAAGGATTTATTTGTAATCAACCTACAGAGTACATGTAAGGTATTGTGGACCATCCCTGTACATCACTGTCTTAGGGCACGTGGTAAAGTCCAAAAGCTACAGCGTGTCCATTTTAGTGAATTAGTTAAACAAACTGAGGTATATGTTATGATTGTGTCAAGTTTTGGACCAACAGGCGAGGTCAGAGTTTCCTCCCTGTAGGCACACACTTTAGACTCTGGACACTAAGACCCTACGCATAATCCTCCAGTAGACCCACCTACTCGGGTGAATATAAAGTCCAGACAGAATAGCTCACAGGCATCAAATCGCAGCACAGGAGCATCCTGAACATCTCCACACACTGAGGCAACATGGACACAAGAGCCTCCCTCTCCATTCTGCTGCTGCTTTTTGGTGTCGCCCAGGGGTCTCCTCTCATGGTAAGGTCCTTTCTAGTCTCTCCCTTAAACGGTTAACAGTCCTTAAATGAGTCATTTTAAACATCTCTGTTTCTACCACCAGGAGCAGATGTTTGATGGTGTGTTTGTATCAGAGCCTGAACCTGTGGACATCACTACAAGGATTTTAGAAACCAACAATGGTGAAGCGTCTTGTAGATAAAGCCAGCAATGGGTCACATTTCTTAAAAAAAGTGATTGGGATTTATGAATATATTGCATTATTTCATCAATATATTGCTCTTCAAATACAGGATCTTCTGAGCTCTTGATTGAAGGAGATATGCTGTTTCCCAAAACCAGAAATGCTCTCTACTGCCTCAACAACAACTGTTTCTGGAAGAAAAACTCTAACAACATAGTGGAGATCCCTTACATAGTGAGCAGTGAATTCTGTACGTGAATCTCCTTCATTCATTGAACATGTCTATGATTCATTTAGATGCCATTTTAAACCTGTGGACCCTTTTTGCAGCCAATTCGGACAAATCAGTGATTGCGAGCGCCATGTCGGTCTTTCACGCCAAAACCTGCATCCGCTTTGTGGCCAAATCATCTCAGACCGACTACATCAGTATTGAGAACAAAGATGGGTAAGAACAATCATACTATACCAACAAGAAACATTTAACAGACCTTTAACAGATCAATATTTAACCCCTTTATTTACTCTCTCCTCTCAGGTGCTTCTCTGCTTTAGGTAGAACTGGTGGCAAACAGGTGGTCTCCCTCAAAAGGGACGGCTGTATTTACAATGGCATCGTACAACATGAGCTCAATCATGCCCTGGGCTTTTACCACGAGCAAACCAGGAGCGATCGTGACAAGTATGTCAGAATCAACTTTGAGAACATCTTTCCTAATATGGCCTACAACTTCGAGAAACAGAACACCAACAACCAAAACACTCCATACGACTACGGCTCCATCATGCACTATGGAAGAACTGCCTTCGCCATTCAGCCCTGGCTGGAAACCATCACTCCCATTCCTGATGCGACTGTGGAAATCGGACAGAGGCAGGGATTGTCCAAAATTGACGTTCTGAGGATTCAGAAGCTGTATGGATGCTGATGATGAGGCTTGCACACATCATTTCATATAGTCCATGTGTCTGTAGATGAATAATGTAATAAGATTATGTTTCTGTATTTTAATGGTGTTGGATTTCTGAAATGTGTGATTGTGTTGGGTTGGGAAAAATAAAGCTACACTGCAAGACAAACTCATACTTTATTTGCGATTCAATGTCAAGTTTAAGAAAGTGCTTGATGGTAGCATTAAAGGTGTCATATTATTAAGCTTCTCCTGCAGCCTAATTAAAGCCACCTGGTTTAACCTTAGGAGAACTGGAGGACTGGGCACAGTATATGATTTATACATTTCAACAATTTTTTTTTAATTTTTTTTGGCAAAATGCTATAATGTATATTTTGGAAAGATTTTTGAGATTTAGTTCTGGTGTAATCATATGTTCACAGCTGAAAAGGGAGCTTTCCCGTTTGATACCTCAATTTTAAAGACCTTTATTGTGCCGAGACCCTCTTCTGGAGTCAGTCGCTCTTGCATCCTCTAGTAAAATAAATTCAACTTTCAAAGTTGCCAAAGATTGAGAAAGTCCCAAGCAGACATAAATCTGATCACCTGAAGCACAATGTCAGCCAAAGATGCAGTTCTACACATGGCGTGAAGTTTTGGTGCAAATAAGGGCTGCGTTCACAATGAACTTTGGTTCCAGAAAATTGTCGGGGAGCATTCTATGTGAATACAAGCCAGAGCCAGAATGCTGGAAAATTCGGCACTCATACAAGACCCTAGTAATATTACTGGGATAAATCGTGGAAAATATCAGTGTGAAAACAGCCAGAGCCGATGCTGTGTCGGGTGTGTGTTGCAGTGATGATGTTAGTTATCGTGGAACTATTTGACTGGAGGAAGAACAGTTAAAAAAAATGCATATTGACAAAGATACAAGAAAATAACAATCGCTACAAACAAGAATGATATCAAGATCAGGGATCTACTTCCTATCCATGGAGGTGACAAATGAACAAGCAGCTTAATGATACCATACACGATGTTACTGTTTGCTGGGGGATAACAAAATGATAAGAGCGGGACTTTTGAACACGTACGTTACACGACAGACGGGAACGCTCTGGCATTGTAGGTGAACAAAATCACTCAATGTAAGAGCAGTTACCAGAAAACATTTTTCCCCCAGAATCTCTACGTAAATGAGATTCAGAACTCATTCTGAATCTCAGAAGTCTGTGATGTTAAGATCAAAATAAAATTAGAGCAATTTTTCTGCTGTATTGCAAAAACTGATTGTAACATCTGGACTACAAAATAAAATACACAACTTCTGTAAAATCGAATTCGGAACTTTTTTGATCAAAACTTTAAATCTCAAAGAGTTGAAATGTGACTTCTCTTTAACTAGTAGTGGTGTACAGTTTAATGTGTAAAATGCAGTAGCATTGTTATGCATAGTTAAACGATTAAACTACTTTACTAATCAGCAAGGTGGTTTTGACACTGTTTGAAATCATTTTGCTTTTCAGTAACAAAACAATTATGTCATTTAAGAAGAGGTGTAGTGCTATGAAATACTACATTTCTCCTGAAAATATTGTAGCAATTCACAGTAACTGTCCTATTTTTCCTGTTAAATCAAAAGCTTACAGTTTAGCTATAAGCAAATTCTTTTCTATTAAATAACTATGTCCATCTTGCTAATATTTTTGGGGTCGTTTACTAATCTCTATAGTAAATTCAGATGTTTTCACATACAAGGATTTATTTGTAATCAACCTACAGAGTACATGTAAGGTATTGTGGACCATCCCTGTACATCACTGTCTTAGGGCACGTGGTAAAGTCCAAAAGCTACAGCGTGTCCATTTTAGTGAATTAGTTAAACAAACTGAGGTATATGTTATGATTGTGTCAAGTTTTGGACCAACAGGCGAGGTCAGAGTTTCCTCCCTGTAGGCACACACTTTAGACTCTGGACACTAAGACCCTACGCATAATCCTCCAGTAGACCCACCTACTCGGGTGAATATAAAGTCCAGACAGAATAGCTCACAGGCATCAAATCGCAGCACAGGAGCATCCTGAACATCTCCACACACTGAGGCAACATGGACACAAGAGCCTCCCTCTCCATTCTGCTGCTGCTTTTTGGTGTCGCCCAGGGGTCTCCTCTCATGGTAAGGTCCTTTCTAGTCTCTCCCTTAAACGGTTAACAGTCCTTAAATGAGTCATTTTAAACATCTCTGTTTCTACCACCAGGAGCAGATGTTTGATGGTGTGTTTGTATCAGAGCCTGAACCTGTGGACATCACTACAAGGATTTTAGAAACCAACAATGGTGAAGCGTCTTGTAGATAAAGCCAGCAATGGGTCACATTTCTTAAAAAAAGTGATTGGGATTTATGAATATATTGCATTATTTCATCAATATATTGCTCTTCAAATACAGGATCTTCTGAGCTCTTGATTGAAGGAGATATGCTGTTTCCCAAAACCAGAAATGCTCTCTACTGCCTCAACAACAACTGTTTCTGGAAGAAAAACTCTAACAACATAGTGGAGATCCCTTACATAGTGAGCAGTGAATTCTGTACGTGAATCTCCTTCATTCATTGAACATGTCTATGATTCATTTAGATGCCATTTTAAACCTGTGGACCCTTTTTGCAGCCAATTCGGACAAATCAGTGATTGCGAGCGCCATGTCGGTCTTTCACGCCAAAACCTGCATCCGCTTTGTGGCCAAATCATCTCAGACCGACTACATCAGTATTGAGAACAAAGATGGGTAAGAACAATCATACTATACCAACAAGAAACATTTAACAGACCTTTAACAGATCAATATTTAACCCCTTTATTTACTCTCTCCTCTCAGGTGCTTCTCTGCTTTAGGTAGAACTGGTGGCAAACAGGTGGTCTCCCTCAAAAGGGACGGCTGTATTTACAATGGCATCGTACAACATGAGCTCAATCATGCCCTGGGCTTTTACCACGAGCAAACCAGGAGCGATCGTGACAAGTATGTCAGAATCAACTTTGAGAACATCTTTCCTAATATGGCCTACAACTTCGAGAAACAGAACACCAACAACCAAAACACTCCATACGACTACGGCTCCATCATGCACTATGGAAGAACTGCCTTCGCCATTCAGCCCTGGCTGGAAACCATCACTCCCATTCCTGATGCGACTGTGGAAATCGGACAGAGGCAGGGATTGTCCAAAATTGACGTTCTGAGGATTCAGAAGCTGTATGGATGCTGATGATGAGGCTTGCACACATCATTTCATATAGTCCATGTGTCTGTAGATGAATAATGTAATAAGATTATGTTTCTGTATTTTAATGGTGTTGGATTTCTGAAATGTGTGATTGTGTTGGGTTGGGAAAAATAAAGCTACACTGCAAGACAAACTCATACTTTATTTGCGATTCAATGTCAAGTTTAAGAAAGTGCTTGATGGTAGCATTAAAGGTGTCATATTATTAAGCTTCTCCTGCAGCCTAATTAAAGCCACCTGGTTTAACCTTAGGAGAACTGGAGGACTGGGCACAGTATATGATTTATACATTTCAACAATTTTTTTTTAATTTTTTTTGGCAAAATGCTATAATGTAGATTTTGGAAAGATTTTTGAGATTTAGTTCTGGTGTAATCATATGTTCACAGCTGAAAAGGGAGTTTTCCCGTTTGATACCTCAATTTTAAAGACCTTTATTGTGCCGAGACCCTCTTCTGGAGTCAGTCGCTCTTGCATCCTCTAGTAAAATAAATTCAACTTTCAAAGTTGCCAAAGATTGAGAAAGTCCCAAGCAGACATAAATCTGATCACCTGAAGCACAATGTCAGCCAAAGATGCAGTTCTACACATGGCGTGAAGTTTTGGTGCAAATAAGGGCTGCGTTCACAATGAACTTTGGTTCCAGAAAATTGTCGGGGAGCATTCTATGTGAATACAAGCCAGAGCCAGAATGCTGGAAAATTCGGCACTCATACAAGACCCTAGTAATATTACTGGGATAAATCGTGGAAAATATCAGTGTGAAAACAGCCAGAGCCGATGCTGTGTCGGGTGTGTGTTGCAGTGATGATGTTAGTTATCGTGGAACTATTTGACTGGAGGAAGAACAGTTAAAAAAAATGCATATTGACAAAGATACAAGAAAATAACAATCGCTACAAACAAGAATGATATCAAGATCAGGGATCTACTTCCTATCCATGGAGGTGACAAATGAACAAGCAGCTTAATGATACCATACACGATGTTACTGTTTGCTGGGGGATAACAAAATGATAAGAGCGGGACTTTTGAACACGTACGTTACACGACAGACGGGAACGCTCTGGCATTGTAGGTGAACAAAATCACTCAATGTAAGAGCAGTTACCAGAAAACATTTTTCCCCCAGAATCTCTACGTAAATGAGATTCAGAACTCATTCTGAATCTCAGAAGTCTGTGATGTTAAGATCAAAATAAAATTAGAGCAATTTTTCTGCTGTATTGCAAAAACTGATTGTAACATCTGGACTACAAAATAAAATACACAACTTCTGTAAAATCGAATTCGGAACTTTTTTGATCAAAACTTTAAATCTCAAAGAGTTGAAATGTGACTTCTCTTTAACTAGTAGTGGTGTACAGTTTAATGTGTAAAATGCAGTAGCATTGTTATGCATAGTTAAACGATTAAACTACTTTACTAATCAGCAAGGTGGTTTTGACACTGTTTGAAATCATTTTGCTTTTCAGTAACAAAACAATTATGTCATTTAAGAAGAGGTGTAGTGCTATGAAATACTACATTTCTCCTGAAAATATTGTAGCAATTCACAGTAACTGTCCTATTTTTCCTGTTAAATCAAAAGCTTACAGTTTAGCTATAAGCAAATTCTTTTCTATTAAATAACTATGTCCATCTTGCTAATATTTTTGGGGTCGTTTACTAATCTCTATAGTAAATTCAGATGTTTTCACATACAAGGATTTATTTGTAATCAACCTACAGAGTACATGTAAGGTATTGTGGACCATCCCTGTACATCACTGTCTTAGGGCACGTGGTAAAGTCCAAAAGCTACAGCGTGTCCATTTTAGTGAATTAGTTAAACAAACTGAGGTATATGTTATGATTGTGTCAAGTTTTGGACCAACAGGCGAGGTCAGAGTTTCCTCCCTGTAGGCACACACTTTAGACTCTGGACACTAAGACCCTACGCATAATCCTCCAGTAGACCCACCTACTCGGGTGAATATAAAGTCCAGACAGAATAGCTCACAGGCATCAAATCGCAGCACAGGAGCATCCTGAACATCTCCACACACTGAGGCAACATGGACACAAGAGCCTCCCTCTCCATTCTGCTGCTGCTTTTTGGTGTCGCCCAGGGGTCTCCTCTCATGGTAAGGTCCTTTCTAGTCTCTCCCTTAAACGGTTAACAGTCCTTAAATGAGTCATTTTAAACATCTCTGTTTCTACCACCAGGAGCAGATGTTTGATGGTGTGTTTGTATCAGAGCCTGAACCTGTGGACATCACTACAAGGATTTTAGAAACCAACAATGGTGAAGCGTCTTGTAGATAAAGCCAGCAATGGGTCACATTTCTTAAAAAAAGTGATTGGGATTTATGAATATATTGCATTATTTCATCAATATATTGCTCTTCAAATACAGGATCTTCTGAGCTCTTGATTGAAGGAGATATGCTGTTTCCCAAAACCAGAAATGCTCTCTACTGCCTCAACAACAACTGTTTCTGGAAGAAAAACTCTAACAACATAGTGGAGATCCCTTACATAGTGAGCAGTGAATTCTGTACGTGAATCTCCTTCATTCATTGAACATGTCTATGATTCATTTAGATGCCATTTTAAACCTGTGGACCCTTTTTGCAGCCAATTCGGACAAATCAGTGATTGCGAGCGCCATGTCGGTCTTTCACGCCAAAACCTGCATCCGCTTTGTGGCCAAATCATCTCAGACCGACTACATCAGTATTGAGAACAAAGATGGGTAAGAACAATCATACTATACCAACAAGAAACATTTAACAGACCTTTAACAGATCAATATTTAACCCCTTTATTTACTCTCTCCTCTCAGGTGCTTCTCTGCTTTAGGTAGAACTGGTGGCAAACAGGTGGTCTCCCTCAAAAGGGACGGCTGTATTTACAATGGCATCGTACAACATGAGCTCAATCATGCCCTGGGCTTTTACCACGAGCAAACCAGGAGCGATCGTGACAAGTATGTCAGAATCAACTTTGAGAACATCTTTCCTAATATGGCCTACAACTTCGAGAAACAGAACACCAACAACCAAAACACTCCATACGACTACGGCTCCATCATGCACTATGGAAGAACTGCCTTCGCCATTCAGCCCTGGCTGGAAACCATCACTCCCATTCCTGATGCGACTGTGGAAATCGGACAGAGGCAGGGATTGTCCAAAATTGACGTTCTGAGGATTCAGAAGCTGTATGGATGCTGATGATGAGGCTTGCACACATCATTTCATATAGTCCATGTGTCTGTAGATGAATAATGTAATAAGATTATGTTTCTGTATTTTAATGGTGTTGGATTTCTGAAATGTGTGATTGTGTTGGGTTGGGAAAAATAAAGCTACACTGCAAGACAAACTCATACTTTATTTGCGATTCAATGTCAAGTTTAAGAAAGTGCTTGATGGTAGCATTAAAGGTGTCATATTATTAAGCTTCTCCTGCAGCCTAATTAAAGCCACCTGGTTTAACCTTAGGAGAACTGGAGGACTGGGCACAGTATATGATTTATACATTTCAACAATTTTTTTTTAATTTTTTTTGGCAAAATGCTATAATGTATATTTTGGAAAGATTTTTGAGATTTAGTTCTGGTGTAATCATATGTTCACAGCTGAAAAGGGAGCTTTCCCGTTTGATACCTCAATTTTAAAGACCTTTATTGTGCCGAGACCCTCTTCTGGAGTCAGTCGCTCTTGCATCCTCTAGTAAAATAAATTCAACTTTCAAAGTTGCCAAAGATTGAGAAAGTCCCAAGCAGACATAAATCTGATCACCTGAAGCACAATGTCAGCCAAAGATGCAGTTCTACACATGGCGTGAAGTTTTGGTGCAAATAAGGGCTGCGTTCACAATGAACTTTGGTTCCAGAAAATTGTCGGGGAGCATTCTATGTGAATACAAGCCAGAGCCAGAATGCTGGAAAATTCGGCACTCATACAAGACCCTAGTAATATTACTGGGATAAATCGTGGAAAATATCAGTGTGAAAACAGCCAGAGCCGATGCTGTGTCGGGTGTGTGTTGCAGTGATGATGTTAGTTATCGTGGAACTATTTGACTGGAGGAAGAACAGTTAAAAAAAATGCATATTGACAAAGATACAAGAAAATAACAATCGCTACAAACAAGAATGATATCAAGATCAGGGATCTACTTCCTATCCATGGAGGTGACAAATGAACAAGCAGCTTAATGATACCATACACGATGTTACTGTTTGCTGGGGGATAACAAAATGATAAGAGCGGGACTTTTGAACACGTACGTTACACGACAGACGGGAACGCTCTGGCATTGTAGGTGAACAAAATCACTCAATGTAAGAGCAGTTACCAGAAAACATTTTTCCCCCAGAATCTCTACGTAAATGAGATTCAGAACTCATTCTGAATCTCAGAAGTCTGTGATGTTAAGATCAAAATAAAATTAGAGCAATTTTTCTGCTGTATTGCAAAAACTGATTGTAACATCTGGACTACAAAATAAAATACACAACTTCTGTAAAATCGAATTCGGAACTTTTTTGATCAAAACTTTAAATCTCAAAGAGTTGAAATGTGACTTCTCTTTAACTAGTAGTGGTGTACAGTTTAATGTGTAAAATGCAGTAGCATTGTTATGCATAGTTAAACGATTAAACTACTTTACTAATCAGCAAGGTGGTTTTGACACTGTTTGAAATCATTTTGCTTTTCAGTAACAAAACAATTATGTCATTTAAGAAGAGGTGTAGTGCTATGAAATACTACATTTCTCCTGAAAATATTGTAGCAATTCACAGTAACTGTCCTATTTTTCCTGTTAAATCAAAAGCTTACAGTTTAGCTATAAGCAAATTCTTTTCTATTAAATAACTATGTCCATCTTGCTAATATTTTTGGGGTCGTTTACTAATCTCTATAGTAAATTCAGATGTTTTCACATACAAGGATTTATTTGTAATCAACCTACAGAGTACATGTAAGGTATTGTGGACCATCCCTGTACATCACTGTCTTAGGGCACGTGGTAAAGTCCAAAAGCTACAGCGTGTCCATTTTAGTGAATTAGTTAAACAAACTGAGGTATATGTTATGATTGTGTCAAGTTTTGGACCAACAGGCGAGGTCAGAGTTTCCTCCCTGTAGGCACACACTTTAGACTCTGGACACTAAGACCCTACGCATAATCCTCCAGTAGACCCACCTACTCGGGTGAATATAAAGTCCAGACAGAATAGCTCACAGGCATCAAATCGCAGCACAGGAGCATCCTGAACATCTCCACACACTGAGGCAACATGGACACAAGAGCCTCCCTCTCCATTCTGCTGCTGCTTTTTGGTGTCGCCCAGGGGTCTCCTCTCATGGTAAGGTCCTTTCTAGTCTCTCCCTTAAACGGTTAACAGTCCTTAAATGAGTCATTTTAAACATCTCTGTTTCTACCACCAGGAGCAGATGTTTGATGGTGTGTTTGTATCAGAGCCTGAACCTGTGGACATCACTACAAGGATTTTAGAAACCAACAATGGTGAAGCGTCTTGTAGATAAAGCCAGCAATGGGTCACATTTCTTAAAAAAAGTGATTGGGATTTATGAATATATTGCATTATTTCATCAATATATTGCTCTTCAAATACAGGATCTTCTGAGCTCTTGATTGAAGGAGATATGCTGTTTCCCAAAACCAGAAATGCTCTCTACTGCCTCAACAACAACTGTTTCTGGAAGAAAAACTCTAACAACATAGTGGAGATCCCTTACATAGTGAGCAGTGAATTCTGTACGTGAATCTCCTTCATTCATTGAACATGTCTATGATTCATTTAGATGCCATTTTAAACCTGTGGACCCTTTTTGCAGCCAATTCGGACAAATCAGTGATTGCGAGCGCCATGTCGGTCTTTCACGCCAAAACCTGCATCCGCTTTGTGGCCAAATCATCTCAGACCGACTACATCAGTATTGAGAACAAAGATGGGTAAGAACAATCATACTATACCAACAAGAAACATTTAACAGACCTTTAACAGATCAATATTTAACCCCTTTATTTACTCTCTCCTCTCAGGTGCTTCTCTGCTTTAGGTAGAACTGGTGGCAAACAGGTGGTCTCCCTCAAAAGGGACGGCTGTATTTACAATGGCATCGTACAACATGAGCTCAATCATGCCCTGGGCTTTTACCACGAGCAAACCAGGAGCGATCGTGACAAGTATGTCAGAATCAACTTTGAGAACATCTTTCCTAATATGGCCTACAACTTCGAGAAACAGAACACCAACAACCAAAACACTCCATACGACTACGGCTCCATCATGCACTATGGAAGAACTGCCTTCGCCATTCAGCCCTGGCTGGAAACCATCACTCCCATTCCTGATGCGACTGTGGAAATCGGACAGAGGCAGGGATTGTCCAAAATTGACGTTCTGAGGATTCAGAAGCTGTATGGATGCTGATGATGAGGCTTGCACACATCATTTCATATAGTCCATGTGTCTGTAGATGAATAATGTAATAAGATTATGTTTCTGTATTTTAATGGTGTTGGATTTCTGAAATGTGTGATTGTGTTGGGTTGGGAAAAATAAAGCTACACTGCAAGACAAACTCATACTTTATTTGCGATTCAATGTCAAGTTTAAGAAAGTGCTTGATGGTAGCATTAAAGGTGTCATATTATTAAGCTTCTCCTGCAGCCTAATTAAAGCCACCTGGTTTAACCTTAGGAGAACTGGAGGACTGGGCACAGTATATGATTTATACATTTCAACAATTTTTTTTTAATTTTTTTTGGCAAAATGCTATAATGTAGATTTTGGAAAGATTTTTGAGATTTAGTTCTGGTGTAATCATATGTTCACAGCTGAAAAGGGAGTTTTCCCGTTTGATACCTCAATTTTAAAGACCTTTATTGTGCCGAGACCCTCTTCTGGAGTCAGTCGCTCTTGCATCCTCTAGTAAAATAAATTCAACTTTCAAAGTTGCCAAAGATTGAGAAAGTCCCAAGCAGACATAAATCTGATCACCTGAAGCACAATGTCAGCCAAAGATGCAGTTCTACACATGGCGTGAAGTTTTGGTGCAAATAAGGGCTGCGTTCACAATGAACTTTGGTTCCAGAAAATTGTCGGGGAGCATTCTATGTGAATACAAGCCAGAGCCAGAATGCTGGAAAATTCGGCACTCATACAAGACCCTAGTAATATTACTGGGATAAATCGTGGAAAATATCAGTGTGAAAACAGCCAGAGCCGATGCTGTGTCGGGTGTGTGTTGCAGTGATGATGTTAGTTATCGTGGAACTATTTGACTGGAGGAAGAACAGTTAAAAAAAATGCATATTGACAAAGATACAAGAAAATAACAATCGCTACAAACAAGAATGATATCAAGATCAGGGATCTACTTCCTATCCATGGAGGTGACAAATGAACAAGCAGCTTAATGATACCATACACGATGTTACTGTTTGCTGGGGGATAACAAAATGATAAGAGCGGGACTTTTGAACACGTACGTTACACGACAGACGGGAACGCTCTGGCATTGTAGGTGAACAAAATCACTCAATGTAAGAGCAGTTACCAGAAAACATTTTTCCCCCAGAATCTCTACGTAAATGAGATTCAGAACTCATTCTGAATCTCAGAAGTCTGTGATGTTAAGATCAAAATAAAATTAGAGCAATTTTTCTGCTGTATTGCAAAAACTGATTGTAACATCTGGACTACAAAATAAAATACACAACTTCTGTAAAATCGAATTCGGAACTTTTTTGATCAAAACTTTAAATCTCAAAGAGTTGAAATGTGACTTCTCTTTAACTAGTAGTGGTGTACAGTTTAATGTGTAAAATGCAGTAGCATTGTTATGCATAGTTAAACGATTAAACTACTTTACTAATCAGCAAGGTGGTTTTGACACTGTTTGAAATCATTTTGCTTTTCAGTAACAAAACAATTATGTCATTTAAGAAGAGGTGTAGTGCTATGAAATACTACATTTCTCCTGAAAATATTGTAGCAATTCACAGTAACTGTCCTATTTTTCCTGTTAAATCAAAAGCTTACAGTTTAGCTATAAGCAAATTCTTTTCTATTAAATAACTATGTCCATCTTGCTAATATTTTTGGGGTCGTTTACTAATCTCTATAGTAAATTCAGATGTTTTCACATACAAGGATTTATTTGTAATCAACCTACAGAGTACATGTAAGGTATTGTGGACCATCCCTGTACATCACTGTCTTAGGGCACGTGGTAAAGTCCAAAAGCTACAGCGTGTCCATTTTAGTGAATTAGTTAAACAAACTGAGGTATATGTTATGATTGTGTCAAGTTTTGGACCAACAGGCGAGGTCAGAGTTTCCTCCCTGTAGGCACACACTTTAGACTCTGGACACTAAGACCCTACGCATAATCCTCCAGTAGACCCACCTACTCGGGTGAATATAAAGTCCAGACAGAATAGCTCACAGGCATCAAATCGCAGCACAGGAGCATCCTGAACATCTCCACACACTGAGGCAACATGGACACAAGAGCCTCCCTCTCCATTCTGCTGCTGCTTTTTGGCGTCGCCCAGGCGTCTCCTCTCATGGTAAGGTCCTTTCTAGTCTCTCCCTTAAACGGTTAACAGTCCTTAAATGAGTCGTTTTAAACATCTCTGTTTCTACCACCAGGAGCAGATGTTTGATGGTGTGTTTGTATCAGAGCCTGAACCTGTGGACATCACTACAAGGATTTTAGAAACCAACAATGGTGAAGCGTCTTGTAGATAAAGCCAGCAATGGGTCACATTTCTTAAAAAAAATGATTGGGATTTATGAATATATTGCATTATTTCATCAATATATTGCTCTTCAAATACAGGATCTTCTGAGCTCTTGATTGAAGGAGATATGCTGTTTCCCAAAACCAGAAATGCTCTCTACTGCCTCAACAACAACTGTTTCTGGAAGAAAAACTCTAACAACATAGTGGAGATCCCTTACATAGTGAGCAGTGAATTCTGTACGTGAATCTCCTTCATGCATTGAACATATCTATGATTCATTTAGATGCCATTTTAAACCTGTGGACCCTTTTTGCAGCCAATTCGGACAAATCAGTGATTGCGAGCGCCATGTCGGTCTTTCACGCCAAAACCTGCATCCGCTTTGTGGCCAAATCATCTCAGACCGACTACATCAGTATTGAGAACAAAGATGGGTAAGAACAATCATACTATACCAACAAGAAACATTTAACAGACCTTTAACAGATCAGTATTTAATCCCTTTATTTACTGTCTCCTCTCAGGTGCTTCTCTGCTCTAGGTAGAACTGGTGGCAAACAGGTGGTCTCCCTCAAAAGGGACGGCTGTATTTACAATGGCATCGTACAACATGAGCTCAATCATGCCCTGGGCTTTTACCACGAGCAAACCAGGAGCGATCGTGACAAGTATGTCAGAATCAACTTTGAGAACATCTCTCCTGTTATGGCCTACAACTTCGAGAAACAGAACACCAACAACCAAAACACTCCATACGACTACGGCTCCATCATGCACTATGGAAGAACTGCCTTCGCCATTCAGCCCTGGCTGGAAACCATCACTCCCATTCCTGATGCGACTGTGGAAATCGGACAGAGGCAGGGATTGTCCAAAATTGACGTTCTGAGGATTCAGAAGCTGTATGGATGCTGATGATGAGGCTTGCACACATCCTTTTATATAGTCCATGTGTCTGTAGATGAATAATGTAATGAGATTATGTTTCTGTATTTTAATGGTGTTGGATTTCTGAAATGTGTGATTGTGTTGGGTTGGGAAAAATAAAGCTACACTGCAAGACAAACTCATACTTTATTTGCGATTCAATGTCAAGTTTAAGAAAGTGCTTGATGGAAGCATTAAAGGTGTCATATTATTAAGCTTCTCCTGCAGCCTAATTAAAGCCACCTGGTTTAACCTTTGGAGAACTGGAGGACTGGGCACAGTATATGATTTATACATTTCAACAATTTTTTATTTATTTTTTGGCAAAATGCTATAATGTAGATTTTGGAAAGATTTTTGAGATTTAGTTCTGGTGTAATCATATGTTCACAGCTGAAAAGAAAGGTTTTTTGTCTGATACCTCAATTTTAAAGACCTTTATTGTGCCAAGACCCTCTTCTGGAGTCGCTCTTTAGACACCAACAATGGTGAGGCATCTTGTAGATAAAAGCCCTATTCGGATGGGATTAGTTTTATATGGAGAAGTGGGCTAAAGTAATTATTACCAGAGTTTCTTAGTGATATTAGTCCCGTCCGAATGTGCCATCTCATCTCAGTAATTATTACAGACAATGTCCGTAAAGATTACGGCAATTTTTACCTTCTGTAAAAAGGTCCAGAAAAATAATAGACCAGCTGTAAATATGTACATAAATATTTCCGTAGTATTTCCGTAGGCTCTTGAAGAAGCATTCAGTTGCATTCAAGGTGGTGAAACAAGTCTGTGGCAAACCTCAAGTGTTTTCCGCATATACCATTCAGATCAAAAAGAAGGTCGAAAGCACTTGTTAGAGGCACAAAACTTCTTTTAGCTTTAGGTAAGTGCCAATTACCAACAGAATCCAATCAGAATTGAATTAATTTAATTCATAAATTGTTCGACCGGACCTAATTGTTATATATATATATATATATATATATATATATATATGCGTGTGTGTCAGATAATCTAATGTATACGTTCCCGTTAATGAATAATGGGGTGATGGTCTTTGTCTTTTAATTGAGTTGAATTTCTGTAATATGTGGCTGAGTAGGGGAAAAAATCAAGATAATAAAAATTCTGAACAAACAGTAAAATGTGGATGTTTTTATCTTTAAAATGAAATCATTTCTTAAATTATCAAAAGATACCATTTTTCTTAGCCTTTCCTAAGTCCCATAACATAGTTTGGATGCAATGACACATGTTAGGTTGAAAAAGTGTACGTTGATTGACATAACAAAGGACAAGCTTATGACAGACGCACATTTAAGCTCCAGGGAAGAGCAAATCCTCGCCTACTCTTGGTCAACACCCAAATTCTGTTATTTTGCCACAAATAACAAGTGCAACTGCATTCCACTAAATCAGATATATTTTCATTTTAACGGTATTATGAAGTTTTTAAAATATAATTCTTGGAGTGGGCTGACTTTGTCACTCTCTGCACGTACTGATGAGCAAGACACGGTCTCTAGACTTAAAATGCCCATCATACTCGTTCGATACTATAGTGAAAATTTACCAAGAATTCAGCTACTGTACTCCTTGCCTGGAAAAGACATTAAAGTGGTTAGGACTAAAGAAATATTTGGTGCAGTTGGTCCTGTGAAATGAAATGCACTTAAATGAATTGTAAAGAAAATTCTAAATCATGATGAGCTTGACTATGACCTCTGCTCCACAATTTATGTTGACACAAATGTTTTCTGTCTTAAGAAACCATTTAAAGTGTTTGGGACACTCCCTGTATAATGCAGTTTTGGGGCTCTTAATACAATCCAGTAATTGCATTTTTTTATTTCAGTGGATTAGCAAAACAATCTGTAAATTATCTGGTTGTGCAAGGTTTTGGATTAACAGATGAGTTAGTTACCTCCCTTTGGGCACTAAGGCTCAACCCCTGGTTGACCCACCAGCACAGGTGAATATAAAGTTAAGGTTCAACAGCTTGCAGACACCAAATTTCAGTCCAGGAGCATCCTAAACATCTCTACACTGAGACAACATGGACCCAACAGCCTCCCTCTCTATTCTGCTGATTCTCTTTGGCATCTCCCAGATGTCTCCTGTCAGGGTAAGACTTTTTCTAGTCTCTCAATGCACTCAATGATGAACTTTCCTAACAAGAGTAATATTTAACTTTTCTTTTTTTCATAATCAGAAGCCTGACCATCACAATGGGTTCTCACCCATACCTGGAAATGTGGACATCACAACAAAGATTTTGGAGTCCAACAATGGTCAGGCATCTTGTAGATTCCTGTTAAGCCAACAATGGGTTTCATAAAATAGGGAAATATATATAAAATGTGGCTGAATTTACACATTCTGAGAAATTTCATAAAAACATTTTTTATTTAAATACAGCATCATCTGAACACCTGATTGAAGGAGATATGGTGTTTCCCAAAACCAAAAATGCTCTCTACTGCTACACTAACAACTGTTTCTGGAAGAAAAACTCTAGCAACCTAGTGGAGGTCCCTTACATAGTGAGCAGTGAATACTGTAAGTGAAATTCCTTCATTCATTTAGCATATGTATGTGTGTAAATCATATTTAAAAACCTGTGGTACTTTTTCTTTGCAGCCTCTAGTGACATCTCAGTTATTCAGAACGCCATGTCCACCTTTCACAACAAAACCTGCATCCGCTTTGTGCGCAGATCATCTCAGACCGACTACATCAGTATTGAGAGCAAAGATGGGTGAGGATACTCATACAATACAAACGAAAAACATGTAACTGGCCTTAGCAGAAACTCTTTTACAATGAGTAAGATTTTTAACACAGATTGATGATATAAAATTCTCTTTTTCTCTCAGTTGCTACTCTTATCTTGGTAGAATTGGTGGCAAACAGGTGGTCTCCCTCAAAAGAACTGGTTGTGTGTATCATGGCATCATACAACATGAGCTCAATCACGCTCTGGGCTTCTACCACGAGCAAACCAGGAGCGATCGTGATCAGTATGTCCGAATCAACTGGGAGTACATCCCTACCGATAAGGCCTCCAACTTCCAAATGCAGAACACTAACAATCAAAACACCACATATGACTACGGCTCCATCATGCATTATGGAAGAACAGCCTTCACTAACCAGACCGGGAAGGAAACCATCACTCCCATTCCTGATGCGACGGTGGCAATCGGACAGAGGCAGGATATGTCTAACATCGACATCCTGAGGATCAACAAGCTATACGGATGTGTTGTTTGATCATTTAATATGGTTTATCCATACACAGGTGAATAATGTAATGAGGTGATGGTCTTTGTCTTTTGATGGTTTTAAACTGTCAACATTTTTGATCTTATTCGGGAAAATAAAGCTAATTACGAGGTGATATTTTGTCTTGTGGTGGTGTTCAATTTCTGAAATGTGTGATTGTGTCAGAAAAAATAAAATTAATCAAACTGATCAAAATTTTGTTTTTAAATGTATTATTTCATAAATGAATTTCCTTCCACTTACATGATCTTTGCATGAGCCCTGGTGCTGGTTACCATGGAAACGAAGAGTTCTCCTTTAACAGATGGGATGTCATCATAATACACAGCTTCTCCTGTAGCCTGTTGAAGGGCGGCCTGGTGTACATTGGGGCGTCCCACTGGGTCACTAGAAGACTGAGTCTCTGGTACAAGCTGTAATTTAATTGTAATGTAATGAGAACGTTTTTGTTATCAGACAGACTTGACAGTTTTGTTATGACAACTCAAGCTTGACTCGGGTCTGCTCACCTGAAAAGAGTGGTTTCCTTGTGGTACCTCATTTTTGAAGGGCTTTAGAGCACTGAGATACTCCAATGGCAAATCATTCACAGAAACCTCCTTTAGGGAAAAAAATAAGCATGAATTAAGTAAATTGTCCCACTTTTAAAGTAATAATTAACATCATCATACCCTTTGTTGGAGCTCCAGCAGGACTTGCATGTAAAACTTGAAAAAGAAGCTGAGTACTAGAGCCTTGCGATACTCCTCCCGTCCACCAGGGGCAGTAGGGGGCACAGAGATTTCTTCTTCTAAGAGCTGTGTTCCCTCTACCAGAAGTTTCTCATCCCATTTTCTGCCAAACAAAAAACAATGTTAATTGACTGGAATGTATACAATGCAGCTAAGATGTCAGATTTTGCAATGTTGGCTTTCTTTTCAGCCTATGTATTTGTCAATACAGTGGATAGTCTGTTGTTACATATACAAGATACAAATTATGTAGGCCTTGCGATAGCTGTACCTTCCCATCAGCTCTTTACAGGTATGTCTGGCTTTTACCAGAGTGGGCCCCACACCTCCATAAAAAATATCCAGATGCTCCACCACATTTGAGTCATGACTGAACGATACCCTCATGCCAGCATTCACTATGGAGAAGGCGAACTCTCTGCGCTGTGCCTGGCGAAATGTTGAAACAAACTCCCACTGAAAAATACAGGGATTAGTATTTAGCTTTTCAAAATGGCAAATTAATTCGTATGGAGGACCAGGAGTGCCACTTAAAAATAAAATTAAGAATCAATTTATCAATTTAATAATTCAAACATAAAAATGTAGGCTATATAAATAAAACAACTTTTAAATGGACAAATTAATAGACATTTTTAAAGTTGTTTATTTGATTCGTGTTTTTAAATGTATTTTAATAAAACCATAAAACAATAAATAAATAAAAAAACACATTTTAAATGTATGAATAAATAGACACATTTAAAATTGTTTATTTAATTCATGTTTTTAAACGTAGATTAATAAAACAATAAAAAGCACATTAATAAATCATTTTAAATGCACATGTTAAATTGCTTTTTAAAAAAAGCATTTGGCAAACCTTTTCTCTCTCTATTTGCCTGATGCTTTTCTTTGTCGTTTTGCCAAATGCTTTTATTTATCCATTTGTCAATCGAGTTAAAAAAAATGCACATTGGACAGTACACACGTGGGAGCAACCAATCAACTTTCGCCTCAATTTGAAGTGCTAAGCCGTCTCTCCCACTTGTAAATGTAACACGCTCTGTCTGTCATTGGACAGTTAGAGAAACTATACGTCATTACAGCAGGAGTTTGGAGACGGGTTCGAGCGACGCAAAAATGTGCGGTGAATCTGAACGTGTTTGGAGAGGGATTGTGGATGATTTGTTAGCTTTAGCTAGCCTGGCAAGCCAGACCTACATCAAGATGTTAGGTCTGGCAACTCACCATAGACACGGCACACGGCTCAATCCGAGGGGCGGGATAAACGGCTGTCTTTCAAATTCCCTCTGCACGCAATAGGACAGCGCTTCAACCAACCAGAGCGTTTTCCCAACAGCGGAGCTAGTTGATAGATTCAACTTTTGCCATATCTGGCCGGCAAAACTACGAACACATCTTCCTTTTTTTAAGAATGACTTAAGTGCCGTTCTTTGCTCTTTTCTCAAAGAAAAACTTAACTCCAAGTCCTCCAGAGTTGCGGCCAAAGCCGATTCGAAAGACTGTTCTCCAGCAGCAGCCATTGTTTGTTTTCAAGTAGCAGGGAACCGTCGCAACTCTGTCGTCATTATGTTAAGCCCGCCCCGCCTACAGAGAAACGAGGGCGCCGCCATCTTAATAATATTGTCTTTAAACTTCCGTTTTTGCAGTCGCTCTGTATATTTCTATGGCATTGCTGTCCAGGAGTAATTCGATTTTGAAGTGGATTTACTTAATATAAAGTTAACGAAAGTTATCATGAGGATTGTAATGTTTAAACCAGATGTCTTAACAAATGTCAGTAGACCGGGAAGATTTTAAAACGAGCCGTTCATTCATAAATACGCAAGATCGCTGTAAAAATAAAACCGGAAGTCAAAAGACAACGAGCGCAGTGCTGAAAAGGGGCGGGGCTACATAAGGTCTATACACGACGTGAGGGCCTGACCCAATTTAGGTTTTTGCAGCTCGAAAGTCAATGGAGAGTTGCTAGACTACCCTGGCTGCAAAATACATTTTGCTGCCGCTAGGGTGCGTCTAGATTTCTAGGCTAAGCTTTAGCTGATTTCTGTGAAAGTAATTCTCCTCTCAATTATCATTTTGTATATAGAAGAGTTTCACAGTTGAGGGAAGATGTTGCAAACGCAGCGGATAATTGTGGTTGTACAAAAAAATGGAGCTTAAAATATGACTATATGATTTGAATTTGAATTGTGTAAATTTGAATTATTTACAAGTGAATTCTAACAAAATTGAATTTTAGGTGGTAGTTTAAATAGTTCTGAATTAGATTTTTTTATTTAAAAGTCGAACGGAGCATTTTGGCTGCACTGCAGTTGTTTTCTGCCACAAACGCGGTGGTGGTTCAAGAGAATCCGTGTATCTTTCGCTCAGTCGTTTTTTTATTTAATATTAAGAGTAGAAAAATGAGAAAACAGCTTGAGTATTAGATTTCTAATATTCTAGTAATAATAGTCTGCTGCTGCAGTTGCACAGAGCTTACAAAACTTACGCGTGTTTTGCAACTAGGCTACATTTCATTTTCTCATCAAACAACTAGACTAACGAATGGCTTGGCACAACAGAAGAGCCTACACAGGGCTTTCTCTCTGTGTAGACCAGCAATTGGTCTGAATTTGCTATAACCTATACTGTAGCCTATTTTTCGGACTGTAAGTCACATTTTAAATCACACGTGATTTATTCCAAAGTGACTCAGGCATATATAATGCATTTAACGTTAAATAATCTAAATGTTGACTTTCAAAAGTAGGCGCGCCAAGAAGGCTATTCGCTGTATTTTAGTTAATTTTTGGTGAGCGCCAGAAAGATCTTGAAGGAGACCGAGACGCGCCAAAGCAGCGCATCATGTTGTTTTATTTATTTTTCAATGGCATGATATTTTGTAGTCATTTTGAATGTACACAAATAAAAATATACATTTTACTGTTTCGAATGATGTCATATTATCTGTATGACTATAAATAACAGAGTATTAAGTTATTTCCCAGCAGTGGAACAAATCCAAGTGATGGCGCTCGCGCATCGCGCTCTCACACAACATAGTATCAGTTCTGGCGTTGCTTCATATCGCAGACTGTTCATTATCAAAATAAAACACAGTCAACCAAACATATAAAAAGTCATTCTGCCTAATTTAATTGGTCTGTTGTACAATATAAAGGGCAAGCTGTGCCGCACACAGTCCTACTTGTTATTCCAAACATTTCCCTTGCTGTGAAGACGCTGATTTAGCCTATACGTGTATATTGGGACTCGACTGAAGTATGAAGCCTTCTTTATATTACAGTTTTTCTCAGTCGCTTTGGTGCATTTCTCACATCACTATTTACATTTGCACAACAGTTAGTTCAACCTCCACAACATTTAGACATTTGTACACATCATAGTAGCAGTTTCTCATTCCTTCCAACAAATTGCAAATGCTTTTGGACATGCATCAATTGCTTTCATACAACTCTCTTCTGTTTTATAACATTATCATTTGCTTATGTCATGTCAGTCAAAATAAACTATACTTGTGAATGCTGCATAGTCATTCCATTTAAAACTAATAGTCCTCATTTCATTGCTTGAGTCATTACATACAAAAATGTTGAACTCTGTCAAGCAAATTTTACACATTTTTTTAAATCTTTTTTTTCCTGAAAATGTCTCCTAAATTGAACAATTTCTCTCAGGTGAATCTCAGCTTTCACTGATGAGGAACGTCTGGATGTGCATGAATGATTACAGTACTATGTATGTTGTATGTTCAGTTCCAGTATGCACTGCAATATTGTTTACAGTTGTGCTCAGCTCTACCCAAATGGAGTTTATGTTTGTTGTAAATAAGGGTGTATTTTTTTCTTTTGCACAATGCTGTGAACAAATTAGAATTGCAAAGAGCATATGCAGTAAAAATGTGAAACATACATATTCAGTGTCTTGAACTCAGTTACCTCACTAAATACAATAATGTGTAACTTTACTGTATTTTTCAAATGGCTGTGCAAATAGTATATAGTGCTGTCTTGAGCATTTTCAGGTAGTGTCACCAAGATCTGACTTTTTTTGCATTGGAAAACATTTACAGAGTAAACTGTCATAATGAAAACATGACAAAGCCATTTGATTATCTTGTTCATAAACAATGGTGTCAGGACTTTTCATATTGATGACACTGACACTTTCATTGACATGAATACTTGCTTTTGAGGAATGAGCTATCCATTTTGAGCAAGTGACACGCTTTTGCAGGTTATCAACTAGGTTTTGCAGTTTGTACTAATTGTTTTGAGAACTGCATTAACTGTTGTGCAAATGTAAATAGTGATGTGAGAAATGCACCAAAGCGACTGATAAAAACTGTAATAGTTAGCATCCACATGTTACATTGCAAATATGAAAACTTTTGACTGAATAAAAGAAATATTTATTAATGTGCTTTTTATTGTTTTATTAATCTACGTTAAAAACATGAATTAAATAAACTATTTTAAATTTGTCTATTTATTCATACATTTAAAATGTTTTTATTTATTTATTTATTGTTTTATGGTTTTATTAAAATACATTTAAAAACACAAATCAAATAAACAACTTTAAAAATGTCTATTCATTTGTCCATTTAAAAGTGATTTATTTATATACATTTTTGAATTATTAAATTGATATATTGATTCTTCATTTCATTTTTAAGTGGGACTCCTGGTCCTCCATAAATTCATAGCATATTTGTGGTTTTGAAAATGAGAATAGATGGAAAAGCAAAGACTAATAGTCTTTTAGGGCCAAGTCTATTTGTTGAAACTTGACATAGTTTTGTAATATTAAGTAGGCTTAGCTTCCTCCATTTTGAAGTATATACCGGTGTCGAGTGGGAAATATCAATAGCCAGCAGAATCTCATCTGGTCGTAGAGCTGTTTTACCAAAGTCTGTGAAAAACTCCTCACTTAGACAAATCTCTCGAGTACCATCTATATTTAAGAACAAAGGAAGAAAAATGTAATTCTTATTTTTTTTTAAAATTACATAGTTACTTTCCATGTTTAATATATTGGCAACTGAGAAATAATACAAAAAGCCAGTTATACAAATGCCACATTTACAAATAAAGTCCAAATACACTGACATTACCTTTGGAAATGATATGTAGCATACACTCCGCTGCTGCGAGAATGCTGCTCAGGTCATATTTGGGGTTGGCGCTCAGGATATTTCCACCGATGGTCTTGAAATTCCAACATAAACAAAACTGTAACATGTAGACAACTGTTCTTCCTAATTCCTCATGGTGATTTGTTTTTGTTACTCACAGCCATGTTGCGTATTTGTTGGCCGGCCAAGCACTGTAGAGTCTGAACAAGGGCCTGGTAAACCCTGCTCTTTTCTGGGCCGAGTTCCTCAATTCCACGCAGGAGGACGTCCTTCAAAACAGACAAACTGCATCCTGCCCCTACAGTTATGCCTAAGTAAAAATAAAAGTGTTGTTGAATTTACTTTGGGCTTTAATATTCACTAAATAACCATATGTAATGGCGATGCTTTGTTTGAATGTGATTTACTATTGTTTTGCCATTTGATAGCACGAAGTTCTGGAATGCTTCCACCATAGATCACCAAAGGATTGACGGTTCCCTTCAGATTCATCTTTGGCCCTGTGAGAGAACAAAATCAGATGGTCGGATAGATAGATAGATAGATAGATAGATAGATAGATAGATAGATAGATAGATAGATAGATAGATAGATAGATAGATAGATAGATAGATAGACAGATAGATAGATAGATGAACTTCCTCTTTAAACCAACCTATGGTTGTGTTCCCAACCAACAGAAGTGCGTTGGGGTATTCAGTTTTCAATCTAATTAAATCTTTCAAATCTGCTGGGGAAATCCACCTGACCTTTTCGCCCATAAAACAAAGTTGTTCCGCTTTTTTCTTTCCCATAATCTGATAGAAAGAAGGGATATAACAAAAATTAGTGGCCTGAAATATCCATGTTCTTATTAGCTACCACAAGAACACAAACGGCTTGCTTACCAGTAACTCTGGGGGAAAGATCAGATCCTGCGTTGGGTCGAGGGGTAAGACATCATCCATGCTGAAAAGATTTCCAGATATCTACCAAAAATACCAGTAGTAGAAGAGTTACTATAATTTTGTGTACTACTCTGCTAAAAAGTAAAGGGTGTTCTGTTGTGCTGTTCCACTAATAAAAAGTCACATTTAATTTGTATATGCAATTGTAAGAATTTCTGTTTCTCATATTGTCTTACATCAGATTCATTGTTGTGGGAATTGCTGCTTTCCATGCAACATTTTCCATTTCCGTCACCATTTTGGCAACATATTGGAGTCTGGAAACATATGGATCACATTATGAACACGTTACACTGTAAAAAATGATCGTAATTTTAACGGTAAAAGACTGTGAAATGCTGTGAAAAATTAATTGGTTAACAGAAAGTTTCCGTACTATATACAGTAAATAACTGTGATAGATCTAATGGTACATTTAATGTAATTTTACTGTAAAATACCGTTAAATTTACAGTTTTTGAAAGTGAAAAAGAACAACTCATTGTATAATTTACAGTGAAAAAACGTAAATTGACATTCCCACAATTCCCTGTGTGACACTTCACATTTGATGTATTTTTGTTGAAATAACTATGTTTCTTCATAGTTTTCTTCGTTTTTTCTAATCAGTTATGTACATTAGGGTTTTATGTTACATTTAATGTTGTTAAATTAATGTTTATTGCATTTTTAAAATTTCATGTGTGTTACCGTGATGGTGTTTAATGTTTGTGTGAATTAGTATTAACTTTCTTGTGGAAGAGCTGCTTGTGATGAGCTTTGATTGATCATGTGACTATCATCACTGCTGTGATTGGTGGTTATCAGTGTATTACAATGGTACAAAACAGATATTAATACTTCAGTAGGACGGTAAATTCACATTATATCAGATAATAAAATACGGTTTATTACTGTAAATTTTAAGTTAAGTCTGTAAAACCAATAACGGGTTGCTACCGTATTTTTTACGGTAAAGTTCTGGCAACCACAGCTGCCGGTTTTTCACCGTAAAAATCACGGTTACATTTTTTACAGTGTAGTTTCCTTCAGTCAAAGTCAATAGTTTTACAAACTGTTACATGTACTGATTGTCACTTCCTTGTTGAAATTTTTATGTTGTATTAAAAGTTCAAAGCCATTACATCACAGAATGTTTTGAATCCATCAATTATCGGTCGATATCCAGTGCAACGACACAGGTTCCCTTAGAAGAGAGAAAACGCAATGTTAAATGTGTTTAAATTCTTAGTTTTCAAAATTGTGAGTATACGTATTTTTGTTACCTCCCAGTGCCTCTCGAATGTCCTCCATGTTGGGATGAGGGTTGTTTCTAAGTAATGTGTACATGGACATCACCATCCCAGGAGTACAGAACCCACACTGAGACCCATGAGCCTTTGCTATACGCTCCTGAACAAAAAACCCCAATGTCTAAATGGTTTGTTCTGGACAACCTATTCAAAGAACCTACTTTGAAAGCTGATATGTAGTTTGTCTCTTAGGTAGAATCATGTACCTGAACAGGATGTAGTTTAGTCTTAGTACTTCCGATGCCCTCGACGGTCACCACCGCCGCACCGTACAGAGCACAAATCGGCTGCAGACACGCGTTTACTGACCAGTGTCTGAAGAACGGATTAAGGATTATGAAACTATCAAATTTATTGAATTTTTCATTTAAAAACCACTTTATGGTGTAAATCAAGTTGTACGTTCTTTCTAATTGAAACACTGATTTAGTCGAAAGCTGCTAACAAACATTCCTTTCGTTTGTTTGTTTGTTTCATATAAAGGTTTTATACTGCTAGTTTTGATATATGAGTAAAAGATACAGCACAGTGTCCTGGACAGAGTCATATCTGGACAGCATCACAGTACAGGCTCCACATCCCCCTCCACCACAGCCATACTTTGTGCCCGTCAGACCCACTGGACACAAAAACATCAAACAAGCAAATGCAGCCTTGGTGAGTTTACAATCTTTAATAAATATCCTTGGCTAAGTATCTACACCGTTATTTGGAGAATGTTTGTCATACGGCAATTACCATACCTTTCCGTCGCAGGTAAGCCAATAACATCTCTTCTGGATCAGCATTCTTCTCTACTATCTTTACATAAAAATAGCAAAAACATGTAATGACTGCCATTGCTTAAATATCTTCAATTGATAACTATAAGCCAAACACAGTTTGGTATGTGCCATGTCATGTGACAGGATTTGATTTCTTACACTATCACATACACCAATGAATTAATATCACCACCAATTTTATGTTACTTGTTTTGAGTTGAATTCTGAGAGAAATGTGGAAACTGGAAACAATAGAATATAGATGAACAACAATCATAGTTATAGTTAGAAAGTGTATGTGTGTAAGAAGGGCAAACACATGATGGACTGACTGTGTGTAGCGTAGAAAATCATTTTCATGGCATCATACATATAGAGGAAAAAAGATTTCTTTTTGGGCTGCTGGCTGACTGTCATGTGCCACGATTCAGGCATGCACGTTTAGTCATGCCATTTAGTGCTATATGTTCAAGCTTGGTTATGTATGTACTTTGAATATGAGAAGACTAAACATAAAATGTTGAATATTCATCACAGTATAAGTAATAATAATACCAGCATCACAGCTTTCCTTCTTTTGTGATAGTACTTGCACAGCTTGTGACAACTTGTGACAGCAACTTGAAATTGAAAATTTATGAACTAACACAATATAAAAGGCATATATTACATATTAACAATAGTATGAGCCAAAAACTATTAAAAAAATTAAACGTCCACCACATTTTTGCACAAGTTAAATGCCTGTGCCTTACATTTTCAGATCTGTAAACATTTAAAATCAGTATCTGTAATTGAATCATACCTTCTTGCCATTAACGTAGAAGACAAGTTCGCTGTTCACAGATAGAGATGACATGATGAGTTGAGAAGGATCGCAGTGCTCTGTCTCCGGAGATGCTCCTGGTTTACTGACCATCAGTTGAATGAGCAACTGACTGACTGACATCACATGTTAAAGGCTTTGCCCTGCCTTTAATGGTTAAATTCAGGAATGCGTGAAGAAGACGTGCATGCATGTTTTTCCTCCATTTTTATATCTTTATTTATTGCTTTGGAAATGATTTGATTCGTTCAAAAAGAAGAATCACTATTAGAGAACAAAAACTATTAGATGCAAAGAGTTCACAAAAAGGTTTACATTTGTTAAATATGACAGGTTCACACATTTCAGAAATACGACGCCATTAGAAAGTAAAGACCATCACCACATCACACTATACAGACACATGAACTGTTTTAAGTCATGTTTATCAGCCTATCTTCAGTATCCATAAAGCTATTGATTATTAGGATGTTGATGTTGGACAGTCCCTGCGTCTGTCTGATTTCCACAGTCTCATCAGGAATGAGTGATGTAAAAAAAAACAAAAAAACTTGCATCACAATGGGTGTAATTGTGATTGTCAAAACATTTGGTAACTTAACAGAATTGTATTAAGTTTAGTGACAACCTGTTACAATGTTTACATGGTACAATGACTGGTATGGCTACTGTTTCTTTGTATTATTGCTTAACACAGTTTTCACGATTCAGTTCAATTCTTGGGATCTTGATAAAAAAATTCTCATTTGGATAAATATTAGGTAGGCTACAGTAGATAGCCTACATGTTAATTTTTCTCAAGAAAAAATATATCTCACATAATGCTGTAAACATACAGAGAGCCCTATCAGCTGGTATTATTAAAGGTTAAACATTAATTTATTTATAAACATTAACATTACATTATAATGCGTTTTCATTATATATTTTTCATTATAATAACAATTATTTAATGACAAAAGTAAAAATATAATAAATATGTAATATAGTGCACATATTTAGCAAAATAGGCAACTCTTCTCTTTAGCTATTTTTTTCTAGTCAACTAACCTGCTATGGGCATTAAATTGCTTTCCTGAGGTAAATGTAACGTTCTATGCCGTTCTTATTGACCTCTTTCTGTGGTTGAAAAACACTGATTGATCGATATTATTTATGAGGCATATTATATAGGCCTACCTTTTGGTAAGTTGTAACTTAGGCTACTGTATCTTTAAATAAAAAGTAACAGATTATCGGTTTACTTGAACTGAGGCGCTATAGCGATCTGTCACGTCACAATTACAAGCGCCAAAACGGTATTTATTGTCTGAATTTCATAATAAAATGGACAGAACCTGAGAGCTGAGTGTTTTGGTTGTTGGTGTTCTGTTTCTCGAAGTTGTAGGCAAGGGCGTAGATTTGGTTTGAATATTGGGGGGGTTGAAGTTTGGGTATGTCTCCTGATGCCTCCTTTTCATGTGATCATGGTATAAATATTGGGGGGGTTGTAATGCATAGATTTAAATATTGGGGGGGTTATCTCCCCCCCAACCCCCCCACAAATTACGCCCCTGGTTGTAGGCCATATCAGGAGAGATGTTCTCATAGTTGATTTTGACATACTGGTCACGATCGCTCCTGGTTTGCTCGTGGTAAAAGCCCAGGGCATGATTGAGCTCATGTTGTACGATACCATTGTAAATACAGCCGTCCCTTTTGAGGGAGACCACCTGTTTGCCACCAGTTCTACCTAGAGCAGAGAAGCACCTGAGAGGAGAGAGGAAATAAAGGGGTTAAATATTGATCTGTTAAAGGTCTGTTAAATGTTTCTTGTTGGTATAGTATGATTGTTCTCACCCATCTTTGTTGCCAATAACAATGTAGGCCTAGTCGGTCTGAGATTATCTGGCCACAGAGCAGACGCAGATTTTGGTTGATCTATTGTGGCCTTATTGTTAGAGAGTCAGACTTGTAACCTCAATAGGCTACTTGCAGGAAACAACTGAGGTACCATTGAGCAAGGCACCTAACCCCAATCACTCCCTGGGCACCGCAGTGAATGGCTGCCCACTGCTCTGGGTGTGTGTGTCCAGTCCACCACGGTTTACAGTGTGTGTGTGTTCACTACTCGCTATAATGTGTGTGCTAACTTGGATGGGTTAAATGCAGAAGACAAATTCTGAGTATGGTTTGCCATACTTGGCCTTCACATCACTTCACTTCACTTACTCGGCTAATTATCAACGGAATAAATGGACATGAAACTCTTTTTTTGATTTAGGTATATAATACACTATGTAGCCTACTATATATCAAAGTATATGTGTGAAAATCTTTTATATTTAGCTTAAAATATAAATGCCAAGAAATTTACAATAATACAAAAATATGCAAATCAAAGCTTAGCGTGCTGACCCAATTGAACTGAATGCTTTTATGGTTTACCCTTGGCGATGAAGAAAAAAATCATCACACCCCCTCATTACAATGGTATGAGCCGCATTGGGCTTACAAATCACTGTCATCTGTGAGGGGGTATGTTTTTATGAACTTTCACATATATAGTATGGCGAGTATATCTTTTACTCTACGAACATTTTTATGATATTTAAGTTTTATAAGTGACAAAACAATAGTTGTAAACGTCTAACTAGCATTATTTTATCAACAAACACCTCTCTAACCCCCCTCATTCCCCTGTAACGGACGGGTCCATTGTTTCCCCCCCCGTTCTTCTTCTGCGCAGGCGCATCAGGCTCTTGCCATCAGGGAGGGTTTTGTGTGTTGAGTTTGGACCTGCTATTGTCTTGCTTTGTTCTTTGGTTCAAAAGCCGTTTTTTATCTGAATTCATTTCGGTAAGCCCACCATGTATTTTATATACGTATAATAAGCGTATACAGTTTAAACTTGAGTTGTTGTATATCCGTGTTTTAAAAGGATGGCCGTTTTTTGGGCTAACGTTTATGATCAGCTGTTTAAACCATGATGGCGGAGCTCGCGATATGATATCAATTTAACATAAACGATAATCTTTAATAGTTCCCGTTGTTTAATGTTAATTCAGTCAAATGTGTCAATATTGGCATTGCGCTCGTTTGGGTCTGAAATACTTGTAAATAGTGATTATAAGTGGCTCTTAAAAAATGTTTTGAGTGGTTAGGCCTCATTTTAGCCGGTTAGCTTTAGCGCGTGCCCGGCGCGTGAGTTGCAGTTCAGACCCCAAAAAATAATAATACATAAACGCTATTTAATACATTTATGCAGCAACATATGCAAGTAGTAATTAAACAAGTTTTGGATTTTATCTGAGCAATAATAAACCCTGTATAATTTGCCTACGAGACAACGTGATTGATGCTTACACGTTGGATTAATTACTAACTTACAGGTTTCACTGGAACTAATTAAACCAGTATATGATTAAAGGTTTAAATCGCTTAAAGTATTAAGGGTATTGTTTAGCGTATTTTCTATTGGATTTTATTTTTGGCTTTGGAAATGTCCTGCCACATCTACATGCGGTTTCTTTGTGCTTTTCAATGAAATGTTCCTAAATATTGCTATTCTTTTCATAGGTGTCTTTTATGAATAATCAAAAGCAGCAAAAGCCAACGCTTACCGGCCAGCGTTTTAAAACTAGGAAAAGAGGTAAGTAGCCTAACATCAGGGCTTCTCAAACTGGGGTCCAGGGGGCTGTGATGGAGTACTAAGCAGTCCGTAGAAAAATTCAGAGAAAAACGGTGTGTACATTTTTACTAACAAGATATTTTAATGAGATTTAACTAACTAATTACTGTTCAGTAAAATAAACAATTTTATTAAATTGATTTAGGGTCTGTTCACATGACACCGCTTTCAAAACTGAATGTAAGCCGTTCACTTGCATGACAATTTTTAATTGGCTTAAATTAAAAATTTCACAATGCGGGTTCCTTCGTATGAGGATGATCATATTTGGGGCTTTGTGGTATCTAAAGCCTTTATTGCACTTCGTACTTCTAGGAACTTAGTTATAGGAGCTAGCCACCAGGGTGGTTCCCTGAGAACTAAATATTCCCCTAGGGCCATTTTCCTGGTTGCATTCGCACCGCCTGAGAATGCACACCCATTCTCCGTTTAGCTGTCTAAAATATTATTTGATAAAACTGTTATACAAATAAAATAGACAGTAGGTTATATGAAAAAGTATTAGTTTTTACCGTGTGGTTGAACAGAAATATATTAGGCCTATGTTTCACTTGGTCCCCTTAAAGTTGCGTTGGATTTTTCTCCTTATCGTAAAGATCGAGAGGTCCATCTATTAATGTTTGTAGAGTTCGTTCATGGAGTAAATATAGACTATAATCTGTGTTTACATAGCTTTTTTTTTTTTCAAAAATGGCTGGTACTGGTGTTTTGTGTGCGTTCGGCCAATCAGCGTACACTTACCCCGCTGGTAGTTCCTATTGTGCAGGGTTAGATCCTACTCTGAAGTAGGAGCTAGGGGTGGGACAAAATATCGATAGGGCAATATACCATTGTCCTTCTCCGTCCGATACAAGAATCGATATGCTGGCACCAAATATCGATATTTTAATGAATAAAATAACGCTCTAAATAGATTTCTCTGCTCCCAGCATCACTACTTCATGGCTTCTCAATGTGGCTCTTAAATTAATGAGGGAATGTGTATATAGTTAAATGGCCTAAGAAAAAGATTTGTAATGGAATGGCGAACAACAGTGTGAGTAAAATAAGTCCAAAGTCTGGAAAACCTGCACTTAACCTTTTCACAGGCATTTTGTTTTCATAGACCGATATCGTGATGTATCATTAAAGGATTGTCTAGCAATAGATTGATTATCGCAGATTTGCTGTATCGTGATATTATCAGTATTGTGAGCCATGTCTCGTGAGGTACCCTGTAATTCCCACCCCTAGTAGGAGCTAATTTTGTTCCCCCAAAAGGCATTCCTATAGCTAAAATCATTCCCAGTTCCTGCGGTGTGAATGCGCCAAAAGGTTGGTACTTCCGCCATTAGTTCTAGGAACTATGAAAAGGTTCCTCTGATGCGAAAGCCCCTCAAGAGATTGAAAACCCTTAGCCTCAGGAACTTCCTTGTAAAAAAAAGTGCCGCCCATTTTAAAACACTCATTTCCCCACAGATGAAAAGGAGAGATTTGACCCTACTCAGTTTCAAGAAAGTATTGTTCAAGGCTTGAACCAAACTGGCACTGATTTGGAAGCGGTTGCAAAGTTCCTTGATGCCTCTGGCGCCAAGCTCGATTACCGCCGGTATGCTGAGACTCTCTTCGACATCCTGGTGGCTGGAGGAATGCTGGGTAAGCAACTGTTTATGGCTATTTCAGTGGGCTGGAATTGAAATAAACCATCTTAATTCAATCTTGTATTTGTATATATTCATTTTTTTCAGCCCCAGGAGGGACTCTGTCTGATGACTTGACCCGTACTGAGTTCTGCCTCTTCACGGCAAGTGAAGACCTGGAGACCATGCAGGCGTACGCTCAGGTATTTACCATTATAAACTGCTTGACTGGCAAATAGTCTCACGTTTCAGAGCTTGTTCTGATTTAATGTCACTGTGATGGATATAAATTGTACTTTTCGGCTTCCTCTTTACATGTTTCAACACATTCACCTTGTGCTGTAGGTTTTTAACAAGCTGATCAGGCGTTACAAGTACCTGGAGAAAGGGTTTGAAGAGGAGATTAAGAAGGTAAGCAAACTTGTTGAAATAAGGATTATCACATATTTGTTAGTCAAACAAAGACCGCATCATTATTCATCTGGAAAGTCCCATAAAGTCGTTTCTTTTTTCTTTTCTTTTTTTTTTCACAGCTGCTGCTGTTTTTAAAAGGGTTCACCGAGTCAGAGAGGAATAAATTGGCCATGCTTGCCGGAATCCTGCTGGCCAATGGCAATATATCAGCTTCCATCCTGAGCAGCCTCTTTAATGAGAACTTGGTCAAGGAAGGTAACGACAGACTTGTTTAACAGCAGTACTTTCTGAGTGAAGAATATGTAAACTAACTCATCGTCTGGATTTTATTGTAGGGGTGTCTGCCGCCTTCGCTGTGAAACTCTTCAAGTCCTGGATCAACGAAAAAGACATCAACTCAGTTGCTGCTAGCCTGCGTAAAGTTGGCATGGACAACAGGCTAATGGTAAATATCGTACTGCAGACTCAACTCAGGGAAAATCTGATATATATATATAAATAATTGGAGTTATATAATGTATATAAAAACAACGTTTCCTTTGGATTTTCACATTGAAAAACACAAACAACATTTCCTTTAATTGGTTAGTTAGGCCTTAATTGCATTTAGATGGTTTTCTGTAATCGATATTTGGCAACAGCACATTGTTTTTCTGCTCGGGCGAGCAATTCCTAGTAGATGAATGGCTCATAAGCTTTGTTGCACCTCAAATGACAAGGAAATTGATAATTGTTAATATTCAGAAGCAAATTCCCATACTCATTCTCTCATATGGCTGGGGTATTGCAGAGCGCAGTTTGAGGTGTGTGCCGCTGCTGCACCGGTGTTCTGGAGTCTTTGGTAATTTACACATAGAAGCATAGATTGATAGAAGGGGGATAATTACATTGTCACAGATTTAATGTATTTGTTTTAAATAAAATATTGTTGAAGTTGGTATATTTTAAGAGAATATCTGAGGCCCATGGCAATGTTTTGGACCTGAACTCTCTAAGTGGACCTGTGAAGACCTCTAGTTGATACTTATTGTTTTTTTCTTGCCTATCATCCTCTTGCCCAAAACAGGAGCTGTTCCCTGCCAACAAGCGTAGCTGCGAACACTTCTCAAAATATTTCACCGATGCCGGGCTGAAGGAGCTCTCGGACTTTGCTCGCAACCAGCAGTCCATTGGAGCGCGCAAAGAGCTTCAGAAAGAACTGCAAGAGCTGATGTCCCGCGGCGAGACCCTCAAAGACGTGAGTTTGTCTCGTCAACAGCTGTGCTACTTTCCCACTTTCAATTTAAAGACTTAAAAATTCTTAAATAGGCATCCAAATATTATGATTTATTTAAAATATTAAAGATTTTGATTAACATTATCATCATATTTTGGCTATGCAGGTTTATTGTTGCCGTATTCAGCTAATGTGCTTTTGTTCCCCAGATCATTGCCTACGTTCGTGAGGAGATGAAGAAAACGAGCATCTCTGAGCAGACAATGATCGGTATCGTGTGGACCAGTGTCATGAGCGCCGTCGAGTGGAATAAAAAGGAGGAGCTCGTCACAGAGCAAGCCATCAAACACTTGAAGGTATCTACATCGCTCATGGAAGCGGCATTACTTCCTTTTATTGATTCCTACCAGTAGTAATATTTTCTGCTAACTTGTTTCGCAGCAATACAGCCCACTGCTGAAGGCCTTCACCTCCCAAGGCCTGTCTGAGCTCACCCTCCTGCTGAAGATCCAGGAGTACTGCTACGACAATATCCACTTCATGAAGGCCTTCCAGAAGATCGTGGTGCTTCTTTACAAAGGTGTGTCTTCTGTACTTGATCCTTTCAAAACTATGCACTTAAGCCAAAGGCTTGCGACACTATGGTAATTTTGTACAAAGTTACTTGGCTAGTGGAATACAGAGGTTATATCTGTGTTTTGAAGCTCTTTTTCTTGTTTTGACTGCCTGCAGCTGATGTTTTGAGCGAGGAGGTTATTCTGAAGTGGTATACAGATTCCCATGTGGCCAAAGGAAAGAGCGTCTTCCTGGAGCAGATGAAGAAGTTTGTAGAATGGCTGAAAAATGCTGAGGAGGGTAAGCAGTTTTTTTCTTTTTCTTCTTCTGTGTTTTAAATGGCTCATGATATTAATTTTTTGCCTGTTGTCTTTTTTTTCTTTTTTTTTTACCAGAATCTGAATCAGAGGAAGAGGAGGCAGACTAAAACACAATGTCAGCAGAATGTTTTGTTACAGAAGTGCTCGTCTTTCTAATTTTATTTCTTTTTGGCTTTTTTTTTTTTTTGATTCTACCTCCTGTTTTTCAAACCATAACATTTAGATGTCATTTAAGGGCTTTATAACAAATGGTTAATTTTAACAGTTTTTTCTAATATAAAGGTTTACACTTAAAATAGCACAAAAGTTGTGGTCAACCTTTGTAATTATTTACTCACTCAAGGAACTTTTAAGTGTCAATACACTTTGGACATCTTAAATTATTGTTAAAATGATTCCTTTATGAATTGACATTCCATTGATTTTGATCAGGCTGCCTTGTTTGCTTTTAAGACGCCCTTTTCTATATGGTATTGATGCCTTCATGCCCCGTCATGATCAGTGTCCACAAAGGGAAGAACAGTCAGCTTGTCTCATTGTGATGTTATTGCCAAAGGGTTAAGTCCTTCTCCCATAACATCCATCAGCGTTCTGTTCCCTGCCTATGAAACTGTACAGCGCTGAAAACAAATTGCTGATCACCCCGTAAAGACCCTTAAATGACTCCCAACCACTTCTATGATGTATCTCCATCTTATTTGTCACCAATTTCTTTAAACTGAATAACTAATTGACTTTTTTTAAGAAATAAAGACCTAGAAGTATATGCTTTGTGTGTGGTTCATGCCTATTCTTAACATGCTGGTTTTTGAATAATTGCAAAATCAGATTTAAGTCCACCATTTTAAAGGGGTGTGCAATATGTCTTTCACCAGAGGGCACCGCAAAACCCAGGAAGAACCACATTCAGAACATGTTTTTCAAAAAATAATTTATTGGTTTGAAAGTCACAAGAACAGACTTTTCTTGTACAAAAATATTTGATCATTAAATAGCAGCTTGTTTGATGTTTGGCATGTGCAAAGGACCACTTTTTGAAGACAATTCAAGTATTAGAATGACAGGCTAGTTTTTAAACTGTTTTAGAAGTAGGCCATATTGATATAATGCACTTTGACCTTAATTTTGGTGGGTGAAAATACAATTACAAAAGCCATGTCACAGTATTTCCAGTATAGTATGTGATGCTTTCATTGCACTTTTTTTTTTTTTTTGGTTGCACATCTTTAGTAAAAGGAAAAAAACCCTCAATTTTCACAAAGTGAATGCAAGAAAAAAGTCATGCACAGTCTCCAAAAATACAGGAAAACCTTACAAGTGGATGTTTTGATTTGTGCAAGATACTCGGGTAAACATTTTGGATTAGAAATGGCGATTCTCTACATCTTGATGTTTACAAAAGTAAAACTCACCCTTAAATATTAAAATAGCAGGTGCCGATTCTGAAAATAAACTAAATTGTAATCACAGTAAATGTTAGGCTCAAATTTGTGATTCCTCTTCCTATTAATGTAAACTATACAACAAAAGTTTCAGCACATGTGAGAATTCAGTGGTGTACTTGAGTCTAGCGCGTGCTACAAGCCAGAAGCTTGTTGACCTTTCCCCCAAACCAGGGGAAGGCAAGTTTGGTCCTAGAGAGCCGTTGTCCTTCAGATTTTAGCTCCAACCCTAATCAAACACACCTGAACAAGCTAATCAATGTCTTCAGGATTACTAAGGCTACAGGCAAGTGAGGGTTTTTTTCAGGGTTGGAGCCAAACTGCAGGACAGCAGCTTTCTAGACCCAAACTTGCCTACCCCTGCCCCAAAACCATTGTTAAATTAAACTGCTCCTTAAGTCTTGCACACTTCGACAAGCAAAAGAGCTGCAGTTAACAATAGCCGATGAGAATTGAGGAACCAGAGGAATTAACAGCTACTCATGTCTCA
Source organism: Abramis brama (assembly GCF_963993115.1). Lineage (NCBI taxonomy): Eukaryota > Metazoa > Chordata > Actinopteri > Cypriniformes > Leuciscidae > Abramis > Abramis brama. The sequence goes on along the minus strand of NC_139968.1, from coordinate 24,482,724 downwards.
TAAATATTTTGGTTCCATTTGGTGCAAATGAATTCTCATATAGCTATTTGCATGTTTGTAGGAGATACAATTGTGGAGAATGTTTGTGTATTTGGCAAGGGCCTCATTAATAAAATGTTGTGTAGAAACTGTCCTTCATTTGATCTTCCTATCATTTCTCCAATGTGCGTACGTGTGATTCAGAGAACTAACCTCTCTTCCAGATGTGAAATCGATAAATCGCAAATGATCTTGAAATTGTGTTAGATTTCCAAATACCTGCAGTGCTCCGACTCCAAAGAACAAGTCTGTACGTCTGCTTAGACCCTGATGTGGCACTAAGCACTTTTCAAAGTCAAAGACTGTTTTTATATAATGAACATTGGCATGGATTTTAGCGTACACACACTCTAAGATCAAATATGTGCATACGCACATTTTATAAATGAGGCATCAAGTGCACACTATTACATTGACAACAGTCTTGAAGATTTGAAATGCAATCTTGTAGCATGCCCAAAGCCCTATTTACACCTGGTATTAAAATGCGTTTTGGTCGATCAGATCACAAATTATGTTTTATTAAAGTTCGGGAGGTGCACGTTCAGATAATTAACCTGATTAACACGAGAGGGGCGCATCAGCATCCCTCCACCGCCCCATCTCCTCACTTCTAGTCTTAACTATTCTTACCACAACCGATGGGGGGGGGGGGGGGGGGGGTACTCTAGGTTCGAGCCACAATTCAGAGCTCGGAGCCCTCCCCCCAGAGAGGACGCCAAATACACGTAACCCATACTCTACTTAATTATATGTAAGTGTGAACTCATGAAGTGGATGACGCTAAATACAGGTGTAAACAAGGTCTGAAACATTTTGAGCTTGTCCACTTTCGACCACTTTAGAGGTAGTCGAAAACGCATTTGACCGGATTGCTTTCATAGTATAGATGCTGATGTTGTCGATTCCATTCCAACATCCACAAAAAACCTCCTGCTCTCCGCCTACTGACCTAATTCGTAAACATTATGGTAAGCGCGCTAGCCAGACGGGATTTAAACTTTGTCGGCTGAAGACCCAAGCTTGGTTTGAAGACAAAAAACAAACCCAGCACAATGTTTTCTCACCATTCCTGATTTCTAACACACACACTCACAGCGTTCGATGTGGTCTTGCGGCGGTCAGTGCAGAAACGAAAGCTGATGCTCTCCGTGTGTTTTTCCGGCATCTCCGACGCGTTCATATGTAAATTGCACAAGCTTATTTTGTCCATTAGATCGAAAGATCTGAAAAAGCCAATACATTTACCTGCTCATGGACCTTCCTATCGAAGAAAGCAGGACAGAAGTGGTTGAAAGTGGACAAAAAAGAGGTGTAAACAGGTACGTGTCTCCCTCGTCTACTTATGATAAGATCGACCAAGACCAGGTAACCTTAATACCAGGTGTAAACAGGGCCCAACATGTATATGCTTGTGATTTGGACTTGTGGTAACATGGCCTTCTCTCACGCAATGTCAATGGAATCCACAAGACCGAATTTGGTGTTATATGATTTAAAAGTACAAGCTTCTCTTTTGTGTTTGCAGTGTGACCTTGTTGTACCCATTTCCCTGAGCATGCACTGGTGCGCGCTTCTACATGACTAGTCTATGCGGCATTATGTCTAGTCAAGTCTATGCGGCGTTACGTCACCAAACTGTGGACTCAAAGAAAGACAGCAAGGACTGCGGGCAGCATTTGAGACGAGACTATATCATATTTTGGGTCAGGGTCATGACCCAAGGCTCGTGTTAGGGATCATGTATCTTGTTCCCAAGACATGGAAGATTATGTTCTCATTATGAAATACTTCCACCTTTAGCAATCAGTCATGCCACTTGAACTTTCTAATAAATATTTAGAATGCTTTGCCCAACCCAAGTTCTCGTGCTGAGGTTAGATTCTTGTGTGCAGTCTCCTGAGAGCCATGTTGGGATTGGGGTCCCAGCTTAGATGTGGAGACAAGAGGGAGGGGATGAGATTTTGCCTGCCGTTGTACTGACAGCGACTACTGCAAACCGCAAGGTTTCAGTTACCATCATGTGACATGCAAGAGGCAGACACAAGACTGTTTTTTAAGGCAAGGGATGGTGTAGCTTACTATATCTGATACTGAAATAGCCTCCCACCAGGTGCAACATTACACATATTCTCCGGTTACATTAACCAATACACAGTTGATAAGGTGGCTACACATGCAAAAGCAACACATTTATAGGAAATGCAGAAAAAGTGCAGATTCTTCAAGAATCTTTTAAAGAAGATCTCTCTTCTTGTCGCTCATTTTGTCTGTCCTCAGAGATAAAAATAAAAAACATACAGCAGAAAGTCTTGTCTCTGTGCAAGGCGATGTCTCTATACATGTAAACATTCAGAAGTTGAGAGCTTGTACATAGCAGCAGTCAGTCAGAGAACTTCTGCTGTCACGCAGTTGTTTGCTTTTCCCCGTCTCTAAGCTGCAGAAGTAGATGATAATTGAAAGGTGTTAGAATTCACACATGCACAATTTTTTATCATATCAGTTTACAATTCTTTGTGAAATACACAGGCATGCGTTATTGCTGTTAAACAATTCGAGGAAAGGTAGTTGCAATACTACTGGCAAGTAACATGAAATCCAATAAAGTTTGGTATGCAAATATATTCCCAAATACGCCACAATTTCTGGACATTTTCAGGCAAGCCCAACCTTTAAAGACTCAACAGGTAGAAGTTGATAGTTTCGCCACCTTCAAGGACTCACCATTTTCCTTTGGTTACTCAGGCAAAAGGTGCAGATGGGTCGTACTGGTGGGGTTTTGAGGTTGGTGTTGCTTTGTAAGATGTTTTGATATTTTAGACACGGTTGCCCGTCCCTGCAGTCCTCCCCTAGCAGAAGCACGTTGGCCAGGTGTGAAATGTAGCTTGATGCCAATCGCAGAGTCTCGATTTTCGACAACTTCCTGTCGGCCGGCTCCGTGGGGATGAGGGTGCGTAGAGCCGTGAAGGCGGTGTTGACGCTGTGTGTACGGTCTCGCTCCCGAGCATTAGCTGCCTGCCGTTGTTTACTGACCCCTGAGAGTCTACGGCCTCCTCTGTGTCTCCCCGCCTCCCTGTGGCCCCGTGTTGGGCTCCCCGTGGATTTCTCCGAACTGTCGCTGCCGCTGTCGAGCTCATCAGGGTCGGAGGGTAAGCTCTGGGTATCGTGTGCATGATGTTCATGAGTTAGCCCTCGCTCGCCTGCAGTGGACTTCATGGTGTGCAGAGACAGACTGGTTGTTGTGGGTAGTCCATGGCATAGATGCTGGCTGCCCATGGTGCTTTAAGCTGAGTGAAAATAGCAGCCGGGGGGCAGCTGCGTCTGATCTGGTGTCCAGAGGTCTTCCGTGGCCCCGTGGCACTTCAGCATGCCATTTCTTGAATGACTGATCCCTTTCTGGATTTGTCCGCTACCATGTGGCTGTGGAAAAGGATGGACAGGTGGAGCTGAGGGGCACCTGTCATGGCCCAAAGAAGGAGGACGTTTGAAGATATATAAATAAATGCACGCACTAACACACATACAGGGATTTGGGTGTTTGTTACTCCTTTGGGCTGTAATATTTGGGTACCGGGTCCTCTGGGTGATCTTGTGCAGGTCAACAGTGATTTGCTCTACTTTCTCTGAGAAGACCCACCTCCGTTTTTGTTCCTTCATTCTAGTCCATTCATCTTTCGCTCCTGATATTGTTTGCTCAAAATATCATGTTCTTTATGGCTTAAACATGTATTTGCATGCTATATAATATGTATGCAATAGCTAAGCAACCTTGTTGTTTGACCCAGTGCTAAATTTAGCCCAGAAAAGTTTACAGACAGAGACTGTTGTCGTTGCCTGTAAAATTCGTATCACATGGGCTATGGGTCACTTCAGGACCAAAAGGAGAGACACAGTTGGGACTTTACTGCACATAGGGGGCAGTGTTTCAAATCTGACAGAATGCAATTCAAAAAACCTGTTTGACATGCTAGCAATGAGAAAGACTGTGAAGAAAGTTATTGGAGAGCTTTTTACTTAAATCAAGTTCTGTGTTACTGTCAATGTAGCTGCAATCATTTGTTTACTTGTAGGTGTAATGAACATTGGTGTTCTGAAAGTAAAAAAAAAACAAAAAAAAAAAACCTACTTTGCCAGAAGTTCCACACCAACAACACCACAAGAAACATGTAAGTGATATTGAAACCATTTAACTAAGGGGCTGTTTACACAACTTTTCAACTAAAAACTGAAAACTTTTTATGCACTTTGGCCGTTCATTTACACGACAACTGCGTTTTGGGGGCTTGAAAATGCAAACTTTTGAAAACTTTTTGAAAATGATACCGTTATCATCTCTGTGTAAACTGCAAAAACGTGAATTTGTGAAAACGGTGACATCATGTGCATGCATATTACGTCATGTGTTCAGCGTAGTGTTTTTTACAAAGTGACATCACCAACTACTGGCCTGCCATGCATAATGCAGCATGTTTAGTAGGGCTGCACAATTAATCGCAATGCAACCGCACGTGATTTGGCAAAGGCTGCGATTATTTTATGCAGCTTGTCAGTGCAGTGCGGCTGATCGGTAGTAAATGCTGCTCCATCTGAATGCCAGAGGGCGTCTCACGCAGACACGCCAAATATGCCCCACCGCATAAGAACAACAACACATCATTCCAGGAAATCCCTATTGGGCATTATCTCGGAGAAGGATGCTCAACTGTCATTATGAAGTGAGTTGGGAGTAAAAGCATGTTATTAAATGTCTTTTGTTGGACAAGAGGTTCATAAATGCTTCTCATGTTTGGAAAGATGTTTGACACGTGTTGCTTTTTTCAAATGCATGTGATAAGTGACTCAAACTGAGCCGTACATCAATGACAAGCAGCGCATGACAAATAATCACAGCCTTTCTGATAAGCCAAATCAGTTTAAGTGCGATTAATCGTGCAGCCCTAGTGTTTAGTCATTTTCACAGATCCGTGTGAACTTCATTTTGACTCATTGTCGTCTGTACACGAAAAATGCAAAGGAAAAACTTTTCCATTTTAGTATATCAGTGTTGCATAAATGTACCCTAAAAGTCTTTTAACCAGTAGCTGCAGTTAGTGTTCAGTCACAGAAGCTCACAGAATTAGCACTGTATAAGTGTGCTCTCTCTTGTATGCTGTCATCCTATTTCTCTTTAATGCCCTGTCTGACTGAACAGCCCAGGTGTGTCCATGTCTCTTGCAAGCACGTGTTCCATCTAAAAATATCAGTTAGAGTTCACCATATAATGCATTGCTGCTTTTTTGTATGCTAGTTTAGGCAGTGTTTTCATTTTTGGTTTATCTATTAAGTTTAGTTACACTCTGTCACACATTTTTTTTTTTTTATCTTTAGTCATATTCTATGGTTTAGTTCAGTTGTTCCTGTCCTGCAGAGTTTAGCTCCAACTTGCCTCAACACACCTGCCTGGAAGTTTCTGATATGCCCAGTAAGACTATAATTAGCTGGTTCAGGTGTGTTTAATTGGGGTTGGAGCTGAACTCTGCAGGACAGTGACCCTCAAGGAGCAGGATTAGACACCCCTGATTTATTTAGACTCTGTAGTAGGTCACTAGGCTCATATTTTCATGTAACCACCACTAGATGTCAGTAGCACACCACTAGAGATTGTCATTCCACCTTTTAAAGGCAAGAAGCACAAACAGTGTGTACATGTTAATGCTTGAAAATTGACAAGAATATAAGTGAACTAATGGGGCATGAAAACAAAAATAAAATCTAGTGTGCTGTTGCCATATTAGAGATTTAAAGTTCTAGTGTGGAAATTGTTTTATGAGCAGTCAAATCATAATGTATCGAACTTGTCGGGCCTTCATTTATATCTAAATTCCCAATGATTTCCCTTTAGCCTTTTGGTAAGTTTGTCCAAATTAGTTAACTGATAAATCTTTTCTCTTATCCATTCACATGACACCTCTTTACTAATTTGTTTAACCCTCTAAGCTCTTCTTGCAGAGCTAACATGCTAACACAATGCGCGTGCTGCATCCTCAATGAGCCGCCCGTGGCCCAAACATACACTCCAACTGGTTTGTTGTTTATCCTGACAGCATCGCCTCTAATCTTTAAGAGTGCCTGCTGGGATGCAAAACAAAGATACGCCATTGTAATCCTCTGAGAGTTTGCTTGGCACTTAAATTTGCAGGTGAAAGCTCCTGGTAAGTTGCAGAAACCAGGCATGGGCTTATAGCAGTGGTTTCCTGGATACCCGCCTTCGTGGAAGCAAGTGGAGCATGAAACAATTCATAGTTTTATTGAACAGTTTTGCAGCTCCAAGTTTACATAGACAATATGACATAGTTTACACTCCGGTTCCAGTTGAGCGAAGGTGAGTGCCAATTAGCATTTTTAAAGGCCTAACTTCCTGTGGAGCAAGATTATCAAGCTCTGTGCACACATTTTTTTAAGCACCTGTTTTAAAACTCTGTTGGAAAGAGTGTGATTAGATTGCAAAATTTGAACACTTTCAAAGCCCCAACAAAAACTGCACAGTCTCTGGCATCTTTCTCTCTATGGTTTTGGAGTGATTTAAATACAGGTCACCATACAAAGGATGCCCCGTCCACCTACATAAATTCACACACTTTAACTAATCTATTTTGAAACCATGCCATAAAACATAATCCAAATGCTAAGAGCAATTGCAAATCATATCTGTGAGATGCTGGTCTACTGCACAGAAGCACCAAGAGACCATTAGCATCTAGTTATGCAGTACATTTTCATGCCCTCGTTGTGCAGTAGGTATATTAAATAAAATAGTCTATATTAGATAAAATGCTAAAATCACACTTACACTTTAAAAAATGTAAACCATATTACTTCCAAATTAAGTGAAAAATTGGGTGAATTCTAAATTATTTTACTTCTGTGGTTTGAGTTGATGTTGCCATTTTTTGCTGTTTGTGCTAATTGTGCTATGCTAACGTATACAATGTTTAAGCTTTTTCTTATTCCCCAATAACCCCTTCCATCATGTTAGCCTTTTGTGTAAAATCCAGGTCCTTAAAGTTGATATGTAACAGATTAGATCATATCTTCCATATTGTGATGTACATCTGAGTGAAATGGATCATCGAAAAAGAAAAATGTGGGACGGGACGATGGAGGTGGAGCTGAATTCGAGCTTGCAGTTGAATTTAAGAAAGGGGCATGGTTTAAGCAGAGTAAATAATTGGAAAAGTCCGGCATACGTCACCAGCAGTGTTGACAGGTCCACGGTTTTCCTGTGAAATTAGGCTACTTTTACACTGTTGCCGCTGTGGGTAGTTTTTGAAATCTGCAGGTTGTAGTGAGATTTTCACAGGGGAAACCCCCCGGAATGCAATTGAGCTAATTTTGATTAGCAATTGGGAGGATTTTGTTGTGGAAACCTGGCAACCCTGGTCACCAGAGAAAATTCTGGAATTTCACTGGAAGATTGAGTTATGACATTTTGATAAAAAAATGTAGGCAAAAAAAAGAAAAAAAAGAAACTTATACATAGATTAATCATTCACAATAAGATTACAATTAGAAAACAGAATAAACATCAGACAATATTAAAGGATTTAGTGAACTCTGTGATGTTTTATGTTTTTAATTTTGATTGAGTCACTCTAAAGTTATAGAGTTCACAACTATGAAACAGGAACAAACCCATTAAACCCAACAAAAGACAGAGAGAGAGTGGAAGAGACAGAGACCATATAATAAGGTAAAGAAACATATGAAAGTCCAGCCCAGATGAGAGACACACTTCATGCTTTTATTTCTTCTGCTCGGCAGGAGAACCTTATGAGGGTCACTCTAGTGCCCTTGCTGACCATTAAAGGCAACTAATTGGAGCCCAGGGACAGACAGCTCTGAGAGCAGCAGAAGAAAAGTGTTCCCAGAGAAGATCTCTTCAAGGAAAAAAAGTAAATACTACTGTAGTTTTGGAGCACACTCCAGCACCTTCTTGCTACTCAAAAGAAAGAAGGAATAAGGAAGGGGGGAAAGTCTGAGATGATGGGTTTCTGGAAGATATTTGGTTTACTCTTGAGTCATCATGCAAGAGATTTGATCTTGCCAGAAAACTGCTTTTCTTTCTTCTCAGCTTTTCCCTTTTCTCCTCTAATCTCTCTGCATGCTGGTCTTCAGACTGCATGGACTATAGCATTTCGGTTTTAGCCTATTTGGAGACATAAATTTGTACCTAAATGCCTCTCAAATGTTACTAATCGGATTCTATAGACTAGCATAGTCACATTTAGCCAGCTAATTAATGCAACAGGGATAATGTACTGTTATTATTGCAAAATATACCCTTGACATAAAGCAGGCGGCTCTTTTGTCACCCTGAATGTTTTTATTTTTGCATTAATGAGCGGCGTACTGTACGTTGCTTGCTACAGTACATGAATACTTGCCAAATAAATAAATACATCACATAACTAATTGAACTTGTTAGATAAGCTAATCAAACATAATTTACATTTATTCATTTAGCACTCTTTTATCCTAAGTGACTTGAAGAAAACATTGATACAATAACTTGTTTAGATTAGCTTAATGCTTATGCTTATCTGCAATCTAAGATAACATTTAGCTACGAGGTAACATGTCTTCATCCATTTAAGTTCTTTGTCATTTCTTACAATTTTCTTGTTCTTCCAAGCAATGTTGAGGCCGCTTTTACTGCAATCTGTAACCACTTTAAGTCAGAATGTTTGTTACTGCTAATCAGTCAAGTCCATAGAAAACAATGTATTGGTACTCAGTAAAATATCTCACCTCATGGTTCATGTCATGTTCAAACAATAGATCAATAATCCTTCAATATGACCTCTAGACAAGTAAAGTGTGATTTAGAGAGCATATACTGTAGCATAAATTGGACAATCCCCAACAGGTTTAATTATAACACATGGCGTGACAATCACAGCTTGACAAAAAGATGTTAGAAGGCTGTCATCATCCTCCTCACCATAGTTAACACATCTCAACATGCTAAATAACAACACGGAAGGAGGTAAGAACACAAATATATGGCTTAATCTTCCTCTGTGGCCCCATGTGCATAAAGAGACCTTAAAACACATATTATTAAAGAAATAATGAGAGGTAGTGCGTACTGCAATATGAAGTGAAGCTGATTACCTAAAACCCTCTTGACTAATGTTAAATAACTGTAGCCTCTTGTGTGAAATTTCCATTAATAAACGGCTGCAATGGGGGAATTATAAAAGACACCAGTGTTTAATAATTTATAATAATAGCAATATTCTATAGTATATTCTATTATAGCCTAACTATTTACTATTCATTTTCTAAGTAGCCTAAGCATAAACAAGAGAACCACAGTTCTATGGCTGCTTTTAAAACATATGTGTACTGAGATTATAATTACGTACATGAATTATGCACATGACTGATTAATCGCAAATTAGATGCATTACCCAGAGGATATTTACACGATTGAAGACTTCATAGCTATACATTTCTTTCTCAAGGTCACATTATAATTAGACATTTCCAAGATCTAAAGGACAGACTGAGAGCAATCTGTTGAACGTTAACTGGAAGAGAATTGAATAAATGCCTTTTTTATTAGGTTAAGAAGACTCCATAAAAAAAGTTAATTTAGCCCTTGGAGCTCAAATGTAGGCCACTTCAAAATCAAAAGAAAAACAATAACTTTATTCATTATATTTTCATTACTGTTATATATATATATATATAACGTCTTCATCTGTGTTGATATGTTTGTTAGACAAAAGTAAATGCTGATAAAAAGACATCGACTGAGACTATTTTTCTCCACGGTTTAGCTCCAAAACCACTAAGATTCAGAGCAAAAGAACAGACTTTGTGCATATGTTTGCTTGCCTTGGCAGGCATTCAAATGAACATTTAACGCACGCGCGCTTCACCCACTGTCTCTCTATGGAAGTGTCTGCCGCCGTTTGTCAGTAATTGACTGGCCTTGATGGAGTCTAAAGTATTACGATTAAAATCCAGGTTTTCGTTTTCCCCATAATCCCCGTGTTCCTATTCCCACCCTGTAGAAGTTCACACCACCTGTGGCGGTAAGTCTGACAGTGAGATGATGAAATTCTTTGTCATGCCGTCTTAACGGGAGGTACGAGACAGGGAGGAACGCCTCTCTGGGGAAACACACACACTCAGTCACACACACATAGGCGGACACATTTGTAAGGTGCTTAAAGTTGTGAACTTGTTGCATTATCTAAACGTGCAGGATTTTTTAATGTCTTTAATTGAAGAGTTATCTGAAAATCCCCTATGACTTTCCGTAATACTTCGCAAAAGTCGAAAGCCCTGTGCAGGACGACAGGCAGGCCTTAAAGGGACCATGACCAAAAATGAAAATTCTGTCATCATTTAGCTACTCTAACAGGCCTTAGTCAGGTTAGAGGCCAAAATGAATTTTACGCGGCTTAAAACGAGTAGTCTTTACAATGGTATGTGTTGGTCAGAATCCTGCATCAGGTATTTTCACAACTTTCAAAACAGTTTTGTGGCGTTTTTGTCTACTGATGCACACGGACATATCAGAGATGTTTATTTGATGTCTGCATTTACATCTGCAAGATGTATTTTTTTAGAGCGTTTTTGTTCATCTGCAATAAATCTCCTCTCAGATGTCATATAGACATCTAGAAGATGTCTGTAAGATGTTTATGGTTTAGAATGTATGTAAAACTGCTCTTTCTTAGATGTTTATCAGATGTATTACACAGCAGATGTTTTCCAGATCTTTAGCAGACATCTCACAGACGTACCTGTGCTATCCCTATCCATATTTTTTTTTCACCGTATATCCCTTTAGGGTCTCCGTAAAACAAAGCTACATTTTCAGCATCATTACTCCAGTCTTCAGTGTCACATGACCCTTCAGAAATCATTCTAAAATGCTGTTTGCTGCTCAAGAAACATTGATTATGTTGAAAACAGTTGTTTTGCTTAATGTTTGTCTGGAAACCGTGATGCGTGTTTTTTTTTCCAGATTCTTTGATCAATCAAAAGAACAGCATTTATATGTATTTTGTAACATTCTAAATGTTTTACTGTAACTTTTGAGCAATTTAATGCATCCTTGCTATAATAAACATTGTCTTTCCAAAAATACACCCAACTTTTGAATGGTAGTCTGTGCTTTATATAGCTATTCATACTCAATAAATCAAACACTAATCGGCCTCCTTGTAACCCTTTCAAACCACAGTTTGAAAGCGTTAAACAACAGCGAGTTGTTTAATGTTTACCGTCCTTTTCTCTCTTTTTGCGCACCTCAGGTAATCGTATACGAACAGCTGGATTATTAGCTATGCATGAGAGGAACTATCAGCGACTGACTCATTAATGGCCGCCATCAATGGCCGTTAATTAGTTCAGATGCTTGTTTGTGTTGTCACCGAGATGTCTGTTTGTATTTGCGGTAAAACTGCAGTCACTGCACACTCCGCCAGGCGTGACACAAACAGCATGTTTACGTGTTTTTTTTAACATTCCAGTCACATTAAAGGGGACGTCCTCAGAGAAATAGAGTGCAACTGAGTTTCAGGCCACGTAGTCGGAGGAAGGATGGCAGAGGATGCTAAATTGTCTGTGCCTTGGCTTGAATAGCAAGATAGATCGTTTTTCTGTCAAACTTAACTTTAAACTGCAATGCATTAAAAAAAAAAAACTTCTAGGGAAAGAAATCAAAGGTCATTTAGAGGTGAAGCGTGTCATTTCTGCATCACTAAACGGCACAAATGAGAGTAGATGTTAGAAAGAAGTCAAAAGAGCCAATTTTTTCGTGAAATACACTAATTTATTTCAGGAATCATTTTCACAATTATAGTAACGTTTGAAAAGCGTGAAAAAACCATTATATTATACCTTATACATAAATTAATATTTTCAGATATGATATTTACAAATTGAAAACGATATTGTAACCCTGTCAGGTTAATAAGTAGTAAAATATGGGCCCAGTGTCCTCAGTGCAGCAATGACACCTCATGTCATTTCCTCATCCTCTCTGGACAGGAAGCTGTAAAATAATTAGAAACTCTTAAAAATAAAGGTTATTTATTGGCATATGGTTCCATGAAAAGTTTTAAACATCCATGGAGCCTTTCCATTGCACAAAAGTTTCTTTATAATTTAATTTAATTTATTAAATGATTAAAATGTCTGATGGTTCTTTGGGGAACCAAAAATGGTTCTTCTACCACGAAAACCACCTTTTGGAAACTTTATCATTAAGAGTGTATATATATGTTTTTCTAAAGAAAAAAAAGTATTTATTTATTTATAATTACCTTTCTAGAGCAAAGAGTTCCCATGTAGCCACTTCTACAAGCACACACATTTGGTCGGACACATCGGCTTCCATACAAACACCTCTGTTCACAGATTGCTGTAAAAACGTTATATTTTAAGGCGTAGATACATTTTTGATGGTTGATTCAGAACATTACATTGCAAATGTAAGTCACATTGTCTATTTTTACGGTTAGTACATGGGAAATGATGGAATATGCACATTTGATGGCAGAAATGAAAAACATACAAATGATACTGGAAAGAAAAAAACTATTCATTATTTATTGTAAATATTCCTTGTCTGATTGTAAATAATTCCTTAGTGCATGTTTTTCCTAAAGAAATATATATATGTTTTACATTTTTATTTATTTATTAACTCTTTCCCCACCAGTGTTTTTGATCATTTTCACAAACATTTAATGGCCCTAAGAATATTTTGTTGTATGAATATCTGAATATCTTTATTCACTTGAATGTGGGTAAATTTCATAAAAAAGACAACATTTTGATAAAAAAAAAGACTAGAACGTAGTATATATATATATATATATATATATATATATATATATATACATATATATATATATATATGTATATATGTATGTATGTATGTATATATATATATATATATATATATTATTTTTATTTTTATTTTTTTCAAAGACTACAACGTGCATAAGCAATGCTTTTATCACTTGTTTTTTTGCCGGTGTTTTCATCCGGAGATTCTTTCCTCTTTAAGAAGATGCGTAATAGCGCCCCCTACCGTAAAACAGTGAAAACACGGAAAGCTGGAAAATGACGTCAACGCGGGAAAGAGTTAATAATTAGAACTAAAATCAATTGTTAATAAACAGTGCATGTTTTTCTAAACAAAAAAAGTTTTTGTGAAATTTCATTTATTTAATAATAAAAGTAATAATAAAAACTTGTATTTATTGCATTAATTTATGTGTAAATTTTAATCACAACTAAGACTGTATGGGTGGGGAAAACTAATTTTAACCATTTATATAATAGTGTAGTTTTAAAGATCCAAACAAATGCTGGTGGGGGGAAAAAAAACATCCTAATTCGATTGTTAGTTGACCTTTTAGTGTCTAATCCTGTTCTGTTCACACACAGTTCGGTAATTCACGAGAGTGACAACCGTATTCTACAACCGAATTAACTCCCAAAAAATGCAGGTAGTGACAAGGGCATTTACAAAAATTCAGCGTAGTGTGTACGGAACTTTGACTCATTTTTGTTGCCAGATCCAGCTAGAAAAAAAACGCGAACAAGAACAAGCCCATAATAAACCTGAGATGAATCCAAATGTTTTATATTGAAGACAAGACCAGGATATTGTGACCCACACCTACCCACTTTAATATCTCCATAAACTTGATCGTTTTAAGAACCAAACAACAAGCCCCAAAAAAGCTTATAATAAGTGGACATGGCAACACTTCAAGAGCGAAGCATCCAAACTAAGGTGGTTTAGTTAACATTGCAGAAGATAATGAGTCGCTGTAATATTATTTTTGTCAAAAGTAGTGGATGCCAAACACATGAGAACGCCAAAACGTACAACACACCTGGAACGATAATTTAGGGGATTCACTCCCGTATTTAAATGCATTTGTCACTCCTTAAACTTTACAATGTGTACGTGGCCAAATACTCCAAAGAGTACCAAAATTAAAGTTACTATTCCTTCAATAACGCAGGTCAAGCTCAAGGAAAAGCCATTTCAAATTGTCCCTGATCTACTACCCTCATGAGAACATGACACCCATCGCGCTTTACACCCTCATGACACCCGTCGCGCTTTTCTTTCAGTAGTAAACGTGAATTCCTACTACCCTGCGAAACAGATGATCTCTCTGTTTATCACCAACAACCGCAGAGCACAGGAACAGAAGAGATGCTATTTAGATTATTTTACAGAGAACTCGAGCGAGTCTTTTGAGGTTCACCGTGTTGTGGTGAAACGATTACATTTGGGATGGGAATCACTTACGGATTTGGCAGAGACTCCCCCTCCAGCCGGGACTACAGTGGCAGGTGTTCGGCCCCAAACATTCACCTCCGTTTAAACACTTCTGCAGACAAACAGCTGGCGGAACAGAAACAAATAGAGAAACAAGGCTCAAACCAGTGGCACACATTATCAAAAATCAAGCGTAGCGTCAGTTCTGGCAGGTCACGTTAGTCAAGCTCGCATCAGCTCATCCACATCTACTTATAGGAATACGACACCTATCACTGTATACATATGTAAGCTCCTTCAGTATTATCAGCAGCTATCGCGTTTCTCAGGAGCTATTACCCTCCTCCATCCCCAGCTCCTCCTCTCATCAGTCAGGATTTGGCATTCTGATTCCCCTTGAATCAGAATACATTCTCGAATTATGTCGTACTTTAAAATCTTGAATTAATGATATCTGAAATACATTCATGTTGGTTCTGTTTTGTTTGGTTATCGCTGCTCTCCCTGCTCTTATCCATGCTAGGCTGTATTGATGCGCAGGGAGTTCTTGCCCAGAACAGAACCATACCGCCAATCCAAACTGTATGCTAACCGTCAATCGTATTTGACGATAGTGGTCCTGACAGAAGTGTGGATTCTATGATTTATAACTACAATTCTTCTAATTCCTGTTAAATATTACATTACAACTGAGAGGTTTATGTTTAAAGACACAGTTAAATCATCTAGGAGAGTGGACCGTGTGCTCAGGGTCACTGGGGTCAGAAGACATTGCTGTGACTGATGGGTCTCATGTATAAACTGGAATTTTTCACACTTTAACATTTGTTAACATGAGGTCGCTTCAAGGTCGTTTTCAGGATTAGGTTTGGTACTCACGTTTATCACATCTCTTTCCCCTCCAGCCTGACGCGCAGTCGCACACATCTGGTCCGACGCATCGCCCTCCGTTCATACACACTGGCTCACACACGCCTGTGGAGGAATGGGAATAAGGTAAAGCTTTAGATTTACTCAGACCAACAGGGTACAGTAAGTGAATCCAGGTGTTTGCAGTCAGATAATCCAATGCATAATTTAGAGTTTGATTGGTCAAGATGTGACTGAAATACTGATTTAAATTCTGACAGCAATAATAAAATACTAAATAAAATAAATAAAAAATAGAAACATTTCTTGTATTAAATAATTAAAAAAAGTAATAAAACATTTGTTTTGATAATATTATTAATAATAGTATAATTAATAATAGTCCCTTTTAATGTTTTATTATGAATAAATTATTCATTAGTTATGATTTTTTAAATGCGTCTTATTATTATTATTATTATAAATACTTTTAAAGTGATGATTTATTATTAATAAGTGAATAATAAGTTATGGATTTCTTTTTTATTATTTATTATAAAATATGAGTATAATAACAACAATAATAATAACCATTATTGTTATAAATAATAATTTAATGCTTTAATATTCAAATTATTTATAAGTTATTAAAAAGTTATACATTTCTTCAATTCTATATTTTTTTATTAATAATACCATAACTATAACAGCAATAATAATATAATTATTCATATAAATAATATTTTATGAATCAATAAATCATTAGTTATTTTTTCTATTTAATTTTTTTACCTAATAAATTAAATTATTTACCTTATTATTATTATTAAAGTTTTCTTTATTCCCTCTGTATTTAAAAACAAAAAATAATTTGCCGTTTACTGTCTGTAGTGTGAAGTATATTTGTATTTTCTTTTGCACTTGACCTCAACATAAGGACATTGCCAACAGTTCTTCAATGTTATTTTAATTGGAATATTCATATAATGTGACCAAATTAATTAATCCAGTCCTGATCCCATGTTTCATAATTCTCACAGTTAAGTAACTCACTATCTTTGCTCAGATTCATCTCCTTTCCTCCTCGATCAGACAGGCCTTATGTAAACTCTTCAAGTGATGTCTGATCTTTGCTCCCAGAGCACCATTTTGATCAACAAAACAACTCTATGCTTTTCTTCCATATGCTTTGATTTCACTCCCATCATGTTATGTGCTTCACATGTGGGAAGTACAAAACTTTAAGCTCATGGTTGGAGCTTGGTTTGTGGTTATACATGTGAAACTGACCCGACGCCTGGTCCTAAAAGTCCTTTGTAAACACGTCAGGAAGACAGCACTTACTTTTCTCGCAGCGCATCCCAGAATATCCCTCCACACATGAGCAGATGTTGTTTCGTACACAGTGACCGCCGTTCTTGCAGGGTGGACTGCACACGGCTGAAAGAAAGAGAAGTGCGTAAGACGTCCAACATTTGATGAGTTAATATCAGACCTGTGTTCTTTGAACAGATGATGGATACATCAAACGGCTGTAAAATGAAATAAACGACAGCAAATCTGACATGACCATGAAAACGCACTCTAAAAGCTTCTACATTTTACCCAAACTTGAAGCAACCCAGACATTAGAGTCATTCCCTATTAACAAAAACATCTTTACCAGATGACTGTTTCAAGCCATTAAGCGAATCATTCCTCACCACATGGAGCTTCTATGAAGGAATCGATGTATACACATCAAACATCCTGAATCTAAGGCTATGACATGAGTGAAAGACTTCAATAGAATCCAAATGGTTTTTAGGGCTGGTCCATTTTATCGTTTTAAAGTGCTGTAGTCATGCTTCACCCCTACGCTGTTAAGAAATTGATTTCTGGCCTCTGTAAGCTCTCAAAAATAAGGCAATGCATCAGGAAAATTGATTCAAAAAGAAAAGCCGTTACCGTTTTGACAGTGAGCCCCGTAGAAACCAGACTGACAGATGCAGGAGTTCGGCCGTACGCAGGTTCCACCGTTGAGACACACGGGGTCACACAGAGCTAAAGACAAACACATTTATTAAATAAAACATAAATGAAACCCAGGCAGTTGTTTTCTGATCAAATCTCACAATTTTGAGTGTTTGTAAGGTCAAAATCATAGCTCTGCTTTTGAAAAACTTTGATTTAGGTCTTGAAAAAGACTAAAACTGACCTACTAATGATTAAAAAAGGCAAGTTATTTACTTTCACTTTTAAAAACTTTTGTTTTGAAATTCTTACATTAAAATTGTACATGCTATGCTACAATATTGTTTATTCAGTAGCTAGTTCCAGGCTAGGTGTAAAATGTAACAATAAGTAAGGGATAATGTATAGCGAGGCTGAACGGGATTATTTTTCGCTATAACAACCGCCTCGCTATACATTATCCCGCTTATTACATGGCTACCTATAAAATAAATAAATAATTTGACACAAAATATTGATTTAAAAAGGAGTTTATTGATTTAAAAACTATTGTATTGCTTCCGCTAAAGAAAATAGTCCGTTCCGCGTCCATAGCAACGCTCTGTTTTTCATGGCAACGGTGTGTTATACTTCGAGGCGGTCTGTTATCAAGAAATAACAGACCGTATTCTACATTGGAATTCAACCAAGCCATGTAATAAACAATTATAACCTATAATATTTACCAATATGTCAGTGTTCTACTACTATAAAAAAAATCGTTCATTGAAATAAAGCTAAAAGGGATAGTCTACCCAAAAATAAACATTTTCCCATAATTGACTCACCCTCAAGCCATAGGTGTATGTTTCTTCTTCCAGCCAACAATTGGAGTTGTTTTAAAAAATATCCTGGCTCTTCCAAGCTTTATAATGAGAATGAATGATAGCGAAGCAATGCGTTTTTGTAAGAAAAATATCCATATTTATTACATTATAAACTATAATCACTGGCTTCTGGTAATGGCTGGAAGAGTGACCTCTGACCTGACGTATTGACGAACGCGGAAGCACAGAGGATAGAGCAAAACAAAACACTGGTCACGAATTAGAAGTGTAAAACGAGAATTTTTAAAGAGAAATGTCGGAGGAAATGTTTAGAGTCATCTACTCTTACCTAAGCTTACACTACTCCGACATCCTACGTCATGCGTCGGGTCAGAGGTCACTCTTCCGCCAGAACTAGACTCCTGTACGGATGCCAGTGATTATAGTTTATAAAGTTATAAATATGGATATTTTTCTTACAAAAACGCATCGCTTTGCTTCAGAAGGCCTTCATTAACCCCCTGGAGTCGTATGGATTACTTTTATGATGGATGGATGCACTTTTTTGGGCTAAAAAATCTCAGTTACTATTCACTCCCATTATAAAGCTTGGAACAGCCAGGATATTTTTTAATATAACTCCGATTGTGTTTGGCAGAAAGAATGAGGGTGAGTAAATTATGGGATAATTTTCATTTTTTGATGAACTAACCCTTTAAGTAAAATAAAAATGAGATATGAGATGTAAGTGTAAACTTTTTAAACATTGCCAATTCATTTATACACCAATAAGCAACGCTTGTGTTGTTCTAAAAACACTTACACCTACACATACCAACATTATATTGCTTCACCTTTTTGCTTTGTTAGGAGAGTCTGAGTTGATGTATATTGTTTTTTGTAAAATGTTATTAATGTGAATAAAAACTAAATTTTTTACTCTGAGCTGGCTAGTAATTGATCCTCTCAGGTGGGCGAGAGGAAGTTATCATCAGGCTGGAATAATGGCTGGTGTTTTCTCTGAGCCGCCAGAACGGAATGAAAAATGAGCAGATAGAGGTTCTACAACAGCTAAATGCCACCAGGAAGCAGCACACACACATATGATGGATTTAGTGAGAAGAGATTGGTCCCACTGGGAGCTAACCACACACACTCTCACCTGTCTCGCACGATGGTCCCATCCACCCCGCCAGACATTCGCACTCATCCGGTGATGCACATTTCCCTCCGTTTTGACAGTGACGGTTGCACACCACTGAGTAATTGAAACCAAAACACACGTAATGTCTCCTGTGACCACTAGGGGTGTAAGAGTTTGTGTTTAACATCCACATGTACATGAAATCCAAGCAAACGTGATTTATCGGGACTCACTGGTTTCACATCTGGGCCCTACGAAACCATAGGGACATGAGCAGGTGTCTCGACCCACGCAGGTGCCTCCGTACAGGCAGGGCGAACTGCAGAGAGCTGCAGGAATATTCATACGACCAAATGCACACAAAATACAGTCATATTTCACACAAAGCAAACAGCTAACACATAACTGGTGTCATCATCAAGGCTGCACAGATTATTTGGCACAGTTGCCTCTTTATGGAAAGGGAAAACGGCACATATTTGAAGATTCATATGCTACTTCACACTAGTTCACACTATTAACCCACATAAATGTAAAACGTTCAGTCTTTTTCCTTAACACAAAAGGCGTATACAAATAAAGATGTCTCCTACTAAATTTGTAAATACCACCTGACTGCCAACTAGCAATAAAGGTAGCCAATCATGGTTAATAAACAAGAAGTCATCGGCCATAGACGAGCCCTTTGATATGTCCTGTCCGAACTTTGTTTAATAGGAAATACATCAACACAGGAAAGATCACATATATGCACTTACCGCTATCACAGGTCTCTCCGTGGTAACCTGACATGCAATCGCATATATCAGGCGCGACACATTTTCCTCCGTTCAGACAGGCTGGATTGCAGATAGCTGTGAGAATCCAAAAATTACATTATTCTACAATTGCCATGCAAGTGTTGGTTTGTGTGATCGTACAATATTCACAATATTATAAACAAGTGCGTGTTTGTTTGTGACCTATTTCGCAGTTGGGGCCACTGTATCCCTTCTTGCAGCGACACGTGTTGGGGGCCGCACACTCCATGTTTCTACCGCAGGCATGTCTGCACACGGCTGAGGGCACAAATGGCATGCAAACACAAATAACACATGGTCAGATTCACTCCATCAACACGCAAACACATATTTGCCTCCATCTGCGGCCTGAAGCACAGGAAGCAAGAGTATATACAGATTCTTTATGTACTGTACCTATTTAAAATGTGTGCCTTTCACTTTAAATTAAAGTGAGTTGCTGTGCAGGTGACGCCAGTGTTATATTTTTAGATAATTACCATGCTTGCTTTTTAAGATTCACCCAAGTTCTTCCTTCGAGCATTCTGAAAACTACAGGGCTGATTTGAATAGTTGGGTAACTTTCACCGCATGTTTAATGAAAAAGCTAGATCCACTGCCATCTGCTTTGTAGCGCTCAATGCAAGATACCTGCGACTGTTTTGTGCATGTTCACACCATATTCATACATTGAAAACAGTGCCTGAAAATAAGCCATGAATGCATAAGTAATCATTGTTGAGTAAATTTCAACAGTAATGCAATATCATGGGGTTACAATAGCAAACATGTTTATAGTGATTCTTCCACCCTGTGCTCCTAGTTTTCTCAGGTTCACGAACCCACGGGATGGAGCTCAAGGAATGTATTTATTCCTCATGCCTAGAGCATGCTCTGGGATTGGAATGAGCTTATTGTTTACAGCAGTTACTGTCAGTTGTCAGTCTAAAACTCGACATGCTGCATGTCGTAGTTTAGACCTCAGACGGCATGCCCGCAGTTTGTTCACTGACCTATTGCATATAAAACTGGCAATTACTATATAAATATTGGTAGTTCAGATTGGACTAGCTACCTTATTTACCCCTAGTAGTATCTTTAAGGGTACATACTACTATAAGGTACTAATTAGGGGTGTGCACAAATTTTCGAATATTCGATCTGTAATTATTATTCGAAAAATAAAATACTATTCGAATTTTACAACGTTGCTTTGCTGTCCGTAAATGCAGTGAATCCATGATAAATCCCAAGCACTAACTCACAGTTATAATTAAATGCACTGGGTGGCGCTGTGGAGCGTGTTAACAAGTTGTGTGTATTTCATAACATAATGTTGTAGTCTGCCTCGCGGAGTTTGGAATTATTTGAAAATTATCTTACTAAATGATCTTTCAAAATGGAATTACTTTTGATCAAATTAATTAATTAATCTGAGTTATAATATCATCACCACAATGAGAAATCACATGAAATCCAAACAACAGTCGGATGAGGAAAGGCAGCTGTCCATCACTGCATTCACGACTGCAGGTAAGCGCAGCTGGACCCCGCGTGATCGAGATGATAACTTATCTAATAGCAAAATTAGATTTTCTCACTCGAGCATAACTTGCTGGCGCCGGGGCCCCTGCATGTGAATATTATTGTTTTTCTCAACATAAACGTGAAACAATATAAACACGATAATCATATGCTGACTCGAGTGTATGTGTACGTTCTGTACGATATCTGGCGCAGTGTGCTTTATTAGCCGTTTTTTTCCGTTCGCACTGCTTGAGCTTAAATGCTTTTGATCTTTATATTTTTGTTTACACATAGGCCTACTGTTTAATGTTTTCAACTAAAAGAAAACTTTAACATATATTGTAAGCTTGTTGTGTATATTGCCTAATCGTGAGCTTGTTCAGAAATGGTGACAAAAACGTAAAAAAATTAAACTTAAAAAATTACGTCTTTTACATTAAACGTCATTTAAATAAACGAATATTCGATTTCTGAGCCCGAATATTCGAATTCGAATATTTTTGAAAAATGCCCATCCCTAGTACTAATATGCGCTTTTTAGGGTTGGATAAGGAATAAATATCTAGGGTACTGCTAAGTGATGTTGTATACTTAAAGATGCAATATTTTCATACACTTCTGACAGTGTAAGTAGGTAATTTTTGCCCAGCCGTGTATGTGATGGATAAGTCTCTATTTTTGGGCTCACAGGACAAACTCAAAAAAAATTATACATCTAAAAGTACCTCTGCACATTCGGCCATCTCCAGTGTACCCCAAAGGACACCGACCACATCTAGGTTGCCCGTCACCTGCAAGCTCACAGTGGACACCTGGGAAGCAAGGGACATCTGCACAGGTGAAGCTTCTCTCCTCTAATAGAACCACATTTCTGCTCTTGCTTTGGTGTTTACGGTTCTGAAGAGTTGGTTGGTTATCCAGAGATTGGGTGTTGCTTTGTTCACCAAGGTAGGTGAAGCTCCCCTGGGGCAGTGGTTGAGTCTCATATGGGTCTTGGATTCCAGCCCCAATGCCTCCATCTGCGGAGAACTCAGTCTCCGAGAAGGAGAAGGAGAGGGAGGTTAGGGCTGCTGTTAGGGGTTGCTGGTTGTCTGGAGGTGTCAAAGGTCGAGATCCTGTAATTGTGGCCAGACTGGATTGCTGCCTCAGTGCCTCGACATGCCTTGAAGTGTGAGGTAAAGTGACTTTTCCAGGCGTGACGCCCGCAAATCCATGTGCCGAGACTTTAAATGAAGCATCTCGCTCCTCTGGACTTGGAAGAACTTTCAGTTGATTGTGAGAGCCAGAGAGGAGTCTATCCCTGCTGTTGGTTGAGGCAGGTTTGCGTCCCGCCATCAGCGCCAACTCCCCTTTCCCTGTAACAGGTGGAAAGGTTGGCAGGTGGGGGATGTGAGAGGTGGCCTGATGGTGTGGGGTCCTCACTGGTGAGGATAGGCGTCTCTGAGGTTGCCTGAATGGAAGGACGGGGAGGTGCAGATGGGGAACACTGTGGGAGACATGGGGTAGGTTGTTCTTGGCTTGGGTGAGTTGCGGTGAGTGGCGGGGTGCTAGATGAGAGGACAAGGACTTATTATGCAAGATGGCAAGCAACTTGTCAAGCATATGAACAGTAAATACTTTTAGTTCAGCTTTAAAAAAATACTTGTCAGCCACAACAAGGCACGGTAAGGCTCATTACCAAGCAAAAAAAGAACAAGGACACCAAAATGAAAGGAAGAGATTGACTGTATTCTGCAGTTATAATTTACACAAAATCCTCTGGAGATCTTGAACAGCCCTTTGAAGATTTTTCACAATAAGACCACCAGAAGTGCAGTTATGATGAAATAGTGCTCAGTACTAGCTTAAAGCCTTTGGTGATGCTGGTATATTTACTCATAAACAACATATAGCCGCTTTGGCCGCTCAACAAGATTTATTCTGTCCCCCATCCACAAGCAAGGAACAAAGACGCAATACAACAAAACGCAATGCTAACAATAGAGACACACTGCCGTTTTTGAGTGTGTAGGAATCTGGGCCGCATGTGGCGACAATGAGGGAATTAGCAGAATGAAGCTGTTTCTTTTCTAGTTCCCACTGTGGCTGCTCATGGATTCACTTCTGATAACGGCACTATTAGGAATGATTCCAGCAGTGGCCCATTCACAAGGAAAATGTATTAAAAGTCATTACCCAGCTCTGAAGGCTTTTACCGTCGTGCTGCGATACTGCAACATAGGAAAATGTATTTGAGGGATTTTTCTAGCAAAAGAACAGATTAAGAAGTCTAACAACATTTCCATTGAGTGAAATGTAACATTCTGTACTCCTGGGATAAGAAAGGATAAGATGCAGTCTGGTAGTTTTGCTATTCAAATATAAAAAGAGAATCAAAGACCAAATAACTAAAACTCTTACTCTGTTAAAAAAAAAAAAAAAACTTCTTTACTGTCTTTCCTCATCCCCTCTTTAAATTACTTTATACATTATTTTCCTAATTCCTTACTGTCTCTTTCTGTTCCCTATTCCCGTCAGCCAAAAACACATTGTGGGTCAGCAACCACCATGCCGCAGCCTGTGCATGACTGAGCATTAGACTTTTCCAGGTCTTAGTTATCAACCGTATCAAAGCACCTGTCGCGTTCTGAGGATTATGACAGCCTTGCTTCCTATTCGTTATGTTTTTCTCTACTTACTGGAGCTCTGCGCTTTTGGGAGATGAAACAAGGAGGATTAAGAATGGATTGAAGAAGAAAACAGTGACAGATGAATTTTTTAAACAGAGCTAAAATGCAATTTAAGACTTCATGATGATGCAACAACTTTGAAAAAGTTATTGTTTAGTTTTGTGTTGATTAAAGGAGCTATATATTATAATTCAACAAAAAAATGCAATCCAGTGACTCATTAAGGCTTTCCATTGATTTGAAGAACTGACAGCAATGTTTCACAAAGTACTTACTGCTATGCTTTGATTGTTTCGTGCATGTACGTCCATTGCCGTGATAACCTGGTGGACATCGTCCGCAGACATAGCCAGTGTAGGGTGGCCGTAGGTCAATGCATTGAACACCTGGAAAACACGGCCTACTTGCACACTTGAATGTCATATTTAGTCCGTTGGGAAAACCTGCAGTGGAGAAACATGACATGGTTGCTTTTTAGGTTTGCCATAAATTTTGAATGCATGGACATTAAGTTCTGTCAGCCTTTACTCCTAGTCATTAGCATCTTAGAAGGAGATTGATGTGAATTTAGGTTCTGGATGCTCTGGTGCTTTCACCTTTACTTCAACTCCTACCAACAATTTCACAGTCTCACGTGGCCTCCATATCCTACAATGGTTACCCAACCGCAACAGATTGGTTAAGGATTAGCTATGCAGGGAAATTGAGGTCTCGCTCATACACTAGGGAAGATGTGCTGATGTCAGAGGGTGTGAAGCAATAACCTGAAATTTTTACCTCATTTCCTGAGAGTAAAAGTTACCCCATAGTTTTATAAACCACTAAACAAACTGGCATCTTTTTTACTCCACCACACAGAGGCTACAAGACTCATCTGAGCACTTTTGGAGCGCAAGGGAAATGATTTTTGCAGTATTTCACATCACCATATTTTATTGAATAAGTACGCCCTCATCTTGCTCACAATCACCCAGATGCATGCACCTGTTCTGTCGAGCTTCACGTGCCATGTCAAATAAAACAAGAAGCCTGCCCTCTGCCAGCGGAGCAGAGAAAGATGAAAGAGTTAGCAGCTGTCTTCCATTAAAAATAGATTTATCGGCCCTGTGATTACACATATCAAGGGTTATTGCCCGGGATTTTTGTCCCATTTTCGCAAGGTCAGCACAAATCCCTTAGACAACGACGGGATTTATTGGCCGAGGGGGTGACAGCTTGCATCCCCTCTGCTTGCCATCTCATTTTCCTCCATAAGTGTGATGGCAGGCAATTTGCAAGCCGGTAAGACTGTATTAGCAAGAGATGAGGTGCTCCCAAGATGATAGCGTCTTTCCAGAGTGTGCTATTTGTCCCCGTTCCTCAAACTCTGGCCTTAACTACCTTTCGGAAAAGATGACTCATTGGATTGCAAATCTTTGTGGACTTTACAAATCCCCTGTCCTCAATCTCAACCCTTTTGTTTCCTTCCTCGCATTAATTATGACATAGACAAGAAAGGTAAGTGCAAACGAGGGTTCGACAAGGACACGTATTGTTCAAATTGCTTCGAGTGCTGCCTGGGGACAAACGGCCATTGGGGACACTGTCTAATTTCATTTTCAATTAGTATTTACAAAAGGACGACCAGGGTACCTGAGAACGACAAGAATTAATTTAACCTTTGGATTTGTAGCACACAGTAACTCAAATGTAAGAGTCTCTTTTGAGATCCTATTAATGAATGTTTCTACATGGGTAATAACCTTTAAAATACAGACAGCAATTCCAAACAATTACACGGGGTCCTTGTCTACATTGACCCTCTGAGTTTGTAAAATTAAAATGGTCTTTGCATAGAGTGAGAGAAACGTTGTGCTAAATCAGTCAATTATAGACAATCCACACCTTTCCATAAAAAAGGACAATCCCAAATGAGATCTCTTGAATGTCACTATTGTTTCTTTTAGACTGCAATTGGGATTAAGAAGGTAACAAATTATTAATAAATTCTGGTTCACATATTTTTCTCTTTGAGAATTTCAATCTCAATCTCAACATGATCAAACTGTTCTCATTTGCAAAGATACCAAAGTCTGCAATCAGAAATCTCAGTATTTCTCATGAAATTCTGAAAATCTTAAAATGATGCTATACATGTTAATTGTATAGCCCTAAAGTCTTACTTTATGCAAATACTGTCTCATCTGTCTCTTTTTCATTGCTCAAAACAATTTTTTGAAGAAAGATGATTGTGTGGTAATAAAATAAAAACAAAAAGCTGCAAAGATGTCTTTGCAAAGCTGGTTAGAGAACAAATATTCCCTTGGGAACCCCGTCCAGTCTCTGTGGTTGATGTCTCATCTTTCTATCTTTCCATTTTACTCCCAGAGGACATAACCCGAGGGAGTGAAAAGGAGAAGAGAGGGAAGATGAGGAGAGTGAACAGAGCCATAAAGCCAATTTACATTCCCCATACTGATGTCCTCCAGGAGCCTGTTGTGCCAGTCCCAGCAAATATCGTAAGGCCCCTGAGCTATTTGCAACAAAGTGCTATAAACATAGGTCTTCTGTGTAACACTTGTGCACTCTATTTCTCATGTCTTTGTCTTTGACAGGTCTGTATGAGGAAAAGACCAAAATTCCAATCGTAAATCTCACTCCTAATCGTGTTCAGGTCAAATATGTCTTATAATGCATCTTATAATGATGCAAAACACCAATAATTTAACTGTTTTTTGCCTAAGTCAGATGACTTCTGTTTACGTCTGGTTCTTTTATTTTTCTGCTGAGAAAAAGACTCCTTTAGATTTTATGGAACCAAAAAGAATTTGATGAGTAATGTCAGAGTTCATATTTAAATATTTTACTCTTGAGTGCAGACTGCAGTGTCTAGGCAAATGTGATGGAAATTTGAGACATTTTTGAGATCTCTTTCCAAATACTCAAGAAAATAATATTACTACGGTGTTTTTGCTCAGGAGATCTCTTTAATATCCAAGTTGTTTATTTCAGACAGCAATGAGGGGTTCAAACAGAGATGTTAGTTTATGTTTGTGTTTTTTTCCCCTCCTCCATGTCTCCTCAAGAGTATTAGATTAAGAAGAATTTGCTGAGAAATGTTGGAGTTCATACTGAGACCATATTAATTGCAGACTCTGGTATCATGTCAAAATGTCAGCACAATTTGAGACATTAGATCTTTCCAAAACTCTCAGGAGATCTCTTTAACATCTCAGTTATGTAAGGTAAAGAACAATGAGATTGGATGGAGAGCAAATGGAGACTGTTTACTTCTTGTGTTGCAGATTTTCTCCTGAGAAAAAGACACAAGTAATAAGTGTCTCCTCTAAAATGTAAAAAAATGAGAGATTTAAGACTTAACCGAAAATCTAATTTGCATCTCATTGCAGAAGAAACAAATTATACAGTATATTGAAGAGATCTCATTTGTGATTTCACTTTCCTACAGGATTATGCAACTGATCTGACTACGTGCCTCTTGACTATTACACTTCGAAATAGTGAGTGAGAGACGTCCTTTACCTAACCTTGTTCCGTCGAGTCTCACAGAGAGCGTGAATGCCCGGCATGGCTAATTAGAATCGCTAATTTCAGGCATTATACCAAGACGAGAGGGTAAGAGGTGTGAGCACAAAGGCATGCCAGCAGGGCTTGTCTTGCTTTGTGCTAAGCAGCTGGAGGAAAGTCATTTCCTGGGAACATCACAAACACACAAAAAAAAAAACCAGCACAGGAAATGACTCTAGGGGGATTGAACGGACATCACGCTGCGTCAGGGAAAGACAAAGAATCATTTTCTGCAATGTCATGACACCAGCAGTGGGCGATTTGGCTCCAAACGAAACCCTCATGGTTTTGTTTCCTGGCCATCTGTGGACATGTAGAGACAGAACAATGGAAACAACTACTTGCCAGTTCTCTGACTCGCGCTGGTGGCAGCTTTGGTGACCGAGGTCTTGCTTGAAGCTTCGTTGGACTCTGTCGAGAGGTGAGTGGAGGTCGTTTTAGGAAGGGGGGCGGCCATTTTGCTGATGGGCCGCACCGCGGGAGCCGCGGATGAAGATACAGCCTGAGAGGTGGTGGGATGAGATGTGACCAATCTTGCTGGTGCTGATAAAAGAGAGAGAGTGAGACTGATTCAAAATTAACTCGACAACTTCGACTGATTCCACAAGCGTATAGAATAAAGGACAGAGAGTGGGGTAAGATGTTTCTCCCATTTTAATCTCGCAAACTGTGGACAATTTTGTACAACTGGAACCATGATGTACACTGTAAACCCTTACGCCCGTTTCACACATACTCCGTTTGCGGTGCGTATTTTTTTCCGTACCAATGTTAACAGGTTAGAGCTTTCACATTGATTACCATCAAGGTGACGAGTGGAGTATGAGCTTGGTTTGAGAAGTGTATGTTAAATGA
The DNA here is from genome assembly GCF_963993115.1 of Abramis brama. Taxonomy (NCBI): domain Eukaryota; kingdom Metazoa; phylum Chordata; class Actinopteri; order Cypriniformes; family Leuciscidae; genus Abramis; species Abramis brama. Next base: position 24,454,228 of record NC_139968.1, on the reverse strand, counting down.
TTTATATTGCTGTACTCATTCAACAAGTGCTATGCTATGCTGATGCTATCAAAGCATTAAGTCACCAATTAGCAAATAAGCATTTATTGAATTAGCTAGTTAAAGCTAGCCAAGTTTCCACTACTAAAAATATATAAATTGAGATTACATGCTAATTTTTAATTGTATGAATTTGCTTACTAAAATATTTCAAGGTAAAAGCAATAAAAATGTATGATTACAAAATAAAAATCTGTAAGTTCTGCTTACTTAAACGTTACATTTCTTAACTTAAAAATTTGATGTTACAGATCACCTCCAATTATTTGAGTTTTGCCAACTTATTCAGGTTTACAGTGTACTACTGCCTGGGATTGCGAAATGCACATTTTTTACTAGTCGAAGAAAAATTGAGGTATGGAAGCTTGTTTCTGCCCCTTAATAAAAAATAAAAGGTTAATTGCAACTTTTTATCTCACAATTCTGACTTTTTTACTTGCATTTGCTAGTTTACATTTTGCAATTCATTTTTCTCTTTTTTTTCAGAATTGCGAGTTATAAAGTCAAAATTGTGAGATATAAACTCACTAATTTTTTCCCTCTAAATTGGACTTTATATCTCGCAATTGTGCGTTTATAACACGCAATTCTGACTTTATAACTCGCAATTGTGAGTTTATATCTCGCAATTCTGAGAAAAACAAGCTTCCATACTGAGGTTATTGTGCATATTGTTGTTCAGGAAAATAGAATAACTTCACCTTTGAAAAGACTGCAAATGTTACCACATGGGTATGAAAAATTACAACCCAAGTTTTTGTTTTCTAATACAATATGTTCTGCGTAATACAGTATCTGATGGATGACCACAGTCCTTGTGGTTTGAGTTTCACTTTGGTTTCCACTGGAGAATGAAAAAATAATGTTTGATTGAAGATCTTTTTGGCTCTATTTTCCCCCATTTTCCAAGACTGATACCTTGTGTAAGTTGAGTATATTGTGCCGTATCCGGCTTGATACAACAACCACTTAGCAATTTCTACCACTCTGAAGTGTTCTATAAGGAAGAGTTTCAGTTTTGAGACTGTCATCTCTTCTACTTGTCAGAGAAGCCGCACACCTGAGATGTTAGAAATTCACTCCATCTCTCTCTCTCCACATGGAAACTACAGAGGAGATGTTTTACCAATTATCTCTGGACAAGAGCAGAGTCTGGCACAGTGTCCGTGTGTGCACAGGGTGGATAACTATCTTTTGCCATCTGTATTGTATTGCTCTCCCACCCGCAGTTCGGCTGGTGATAATCAAAGCGGGTCGGCAGATCCAGATCTCTCTGTTCTGTTGTGTTTCTGTATGCTGCAATCACACAGATTGTGTTTGTAATAGTGGCCCAGGCCTGGATGAAGAAGTCATCAAATCGCTGTCCCTCTGATGGGGGAAAACGTGAACACAGGGCTCCTGTGAACGAGGGTTCATTGCTTGCAGATTACAGTCAAAAGACATTTGCAGAGCATTTTGTCAAGCGCATGGAGGAAGATGGAAACCAGCTTGAGCAGCAGCGCAGAGACAAACACAGCGTATATTTTCGTGAAACAGAACCAAACAATCACTGAGATTTAAGGCCCTAGGTTTACGAGAGACTCAATAACAGTAGATGTCCGAGTTGATATGTCTGTATTCATGTTCAACACATCACATTTTAAATAAACATTTTTATTTAAGTACTTTAAATATGTCAAGTGGTATTGTGTTCCTCTTTCCCGCTTTTAGAGGACAATACCCTCATGCCAGGCAGTCATTATGAAAAAAACTTTTGTTCTTAAATACAAATCAGATATTGTAAAGAAAAAAAAGCTTAATTAAAAGACAAATTCTTGGTTTTTCAAATGAAAGTATGTGTAAAACACATATAGTATGAAATCATTCACTCTATATATGATACATCATTTTTATTTTATGTTGCACACATTCTAATCACTATTTAACATATATTCTAATGTTTCAAACATATTTTCATTTGAAAAACCAATAATTTTTCTTTTAATTAAGCTTTTTTCTTCTACAATATCTGATTTGTATTGTGAATGTCTTAATAGCCATTTTAGTGATTACAAATGTTTAGTCTTAACTAAAAATGTTTTAAATAAATTATATTTAAAGATTACATTTTATATTACATTTATAATTAATAATTATATTTTTTTAAAATTAGTTAAAAATATAGAAAAAATATACAAAATATGTACCTGTTATTTTATTGCAATACACTATTCTGACTTCTGTTTGGTAATTCTGTGAGCATATTATACAGGGAAGCACTCAAACTGAGACTATGATGCTTTGAATTGAAAAGCCCTGTGTTCCCTAAAGTAAACCCTGGGTAGAACTGCAGGATTGTGCTGCTTTGGCCTCTGTGGGTGAATGTAAAACAAGAAAAGAAAACTCTATTTTCCCCTTTTTGTATGTGCAACAAAGCTGGGGTCATATTTTGTTTGGCACTGTTTAACTTGGTTCTTGCTCTTTTTTTCAGAGGCAGACTTAAGAGGCAGAAATTTAGGTTTCTTACCTTTGCAGGAGATCCCATCTCCCTCCAGGCCCCAAGGGCAGGGGCCACACCTGAAAGAGCCGAATCCATTCATACATCTGACTCCAGGAAAACATGGCCCTCTCACACACTCATTCACATCATCCTGACATGTGACACCTATGGACAGAAAACAAATATTATTATTATAATTATTATTAGCAATAAATGCTTTTGTACAGAGTCCCAAAAGGGACATTTGGTTCACTCGCAAATTTTTTGCGAGCGAACGCAAGGTTTCTCGGGGGATCTCAAAACATTTGCGAGAGAAAGTACAGATTTTCAAATATATTTTTTCCTCCTATCTCAAATTTTTTCCGCCACCATGTCCCTTTAGGGACTCCGTACGTCTGTGTATAGTGTTGTGGGTTTTGCAGCGACTCTTTCTGCAAGTTACATCTTTACTCCAGTAGGTGGCGTCAAGTGACTTTAAGGGCCCTATTTTAACAATCTGAAACGCAAGTATCAAGCGCAAAACGCAAGTAACTTTGTGGGCGGGTCTTGGGCGCTGTTGCTATTATACCGGCGGGATAAATGACTCTTACGCCCGACGCAAATCTAAAATGGGTTGGTCTGAAGTAGCTTCATTATTCATAGGTGTGGTTTGGGCGTAACGTGAAATAAACCAATCAGAGCGTCATCTCACATTTCCTTTAAGAGCAGGCGCGCTTGTTCTAAAGCGGATTCCTATTATAACGGCGGATTTGCCAGACACGCGCCAGGAGCGGTTCACAGCCGAGGAGACAGACGTTCTCGTCAGGGAGGTTGGGGATGGAGAAACACACCCAAATTAACTTACGATACGATACGGCGTACGATAATTTGGGTAAATGTGTAAGCTAGATGTATGCTTTTATAATAAACTATCTATCTATCTATCTATCTATCTATCTATCTATCTATCTATCTATCTATCTATCTATCTATCTATCTATCTATCTATCTATCTATCTATCTATCTATCTATCTCTATCTATCTATCGTAATAATGTATGATTTGCAAAAATGATAACTGCTGCGTCTGTGTGTAGATGAGAGAATCAAAGTGTATGCGCGTTGAGCACACGCTACATTGATTATGGCCCTTAAAATAACATATGAATAACATGCGCAACGCGCCACTGACTTTAAACAGTTTTTTTTCGGCCAGTGGCGGAATTGTTTTCTAAACCTGTAAAATAGCACGAGGGAACGTTTGCGCCGGAACACGCCTCCTCTTTGCGCTGAACCGCCCCGGGGAGCGCAAGTGTATTTCTTAGTTAACCGACGTGCGTCTGTGGAGGGAAAAGTCCGCTTTGCGCGGGTGCAAAATAGGAATGATACATGCATCGGTGTACAAAGTCAATTGCGCTGGGTGCAAGATAGGGCCCTAAGAGTTATTCATTCAACAGATTAGTTCAAAACACTGATTAATTCACAAACAAAACTTTAAGGTGTGGTCACAATCGCGAAATTCTGGGCAAAATCTGTGTGCAGAAATCATTAGCCCTCATGAAAAATTTGTGTGGATTCATATTGCAATGATTGAATTTGCCTGCAAAAATGGTAAATGTGACCGCACCTTTAATGCGGTTATAACTAAATCATTCACAATCTGTTCAAAACACTGACTATGTGTCCGAAATAAAAACCTTCCCTACTACAGTATATGCGAAAAACATTATGCCAGCAGAGTAGTATGTCCAAATACATAGTATTCGAAAAACTGTGGGCAAAAAGTACCCTGATGACCTACTAATTCAGGCGAGATTCTGAAGTGATTATTCGATGGACACTTTACTATCCCATGAGGCCATGGGAGAGGATTTATGAATGGAGGTGAAGCAACACAACTGATGCTGGTAGGTCAAGTGACAATAACAACATGGCGGATTTAGTATGTCCAAATTTCATTCATACTACACACATTCATACTATATAGAGCGTACTCTTTTAACAATCACAAAGTAAATTCAAATTCAAATGTAGAACCTACTCAGACAGTACACGATTTCGGACGCAGCGTGATTCTTTTAGAAACTAAACAATAAGTAATTGAATCATTCACTCAATCGATTCATACAAACACAGTGATTCGCTCAAGAACGAAACGTGTGTTGCTCAGAAACGTGTCAATTTCTGCTTTGACTTTGGAACTATTTTCATTGGCGGGGCACAAATGCACATGTAACTGACAAAACTGCATTTTAAATGCAGGTTATTTATTATTATCTTATTTTTTTAACCTGCTTTAGTTAATTGTTTTTAAATTATGATATAGTGACTGCATAGCAATTGCCAAGCAACCACCATAATTGTGACGTCAAGTTTGTGTCAATTCTATTCCTCATGAAGTGTAACTAACTTGTTGGCTAATATATCTTGATTCATATGCATGTAGATATGTTTCTTTATTATTGTCACTGTGAAGAACAATAGCATTTAGAGTCAATGGTACACTTCAAAAAATTTTATCCGATAACTGTTATTCAAAGTTAAGCTTTATGTGTCCAAACACACTTCTCAGATACAGAAGTTTGGTGCTAACCAAATATAAAGCACATTTGAAATTCAAATGAAAAAATAGTGGTGAAGCATTGTTTCTAGAGAATGACAATCATTTCCTCCACTTCTATCCTCTACTAAAACATCAGAAGTCCATACCAAACACTGCTTTCAGCAAAGATAAAACATTTCTGGACCAATTCATCACGGTGTTTTGGCCTGTTTACTGCTCCCAGTAGCAGAATAGCATACAGATACTCTTTCCTCTATGTGGGTTCAGTAGCTGCTGGGCATTCGTCCATTTTTTCATTTGTATTTGTGTTGTTTGTGGCTTCTCTTAGAAGTGTGTTTGAAGGGGATCTTTAATAATGTCCAAACCATCTGCAAAGGCCCAAAGCGTTATGAGCAGCAGCAAAACACAAACTTTCATCCAATCAGCAGTGTCGGTTCATCTCACGCATGCATTGCCATTAGTGGAAATGGACAAACTCTTCTGAACTGGTTCGATATACGCTGTGCGTCCTTTAAAAAACACCAAGGTAAAAAAGCTTGAGTCCTGACAGGAAAGCTTTTCATTTCAACTTCAATCAACAGCAGTCATTGCATTCAGCCAGGAAACACTAATTCACACATCACCAGTGAAGAGATTTCAACCACCAACCTCAGAATAGACAGTGTGTGAAAACATCAACAGTTCAGCGTTCGTCTGAAATTCCCTGGCAAGAGCGCTTGTTGCTTTTGAGCCTTTTGTTTTCACCCACATATGTTCGGCTGCTTTCAAGCTTGGAGAAACTAAATGAGCTCGCCGGTCATAACTTGGGATTTTTTTTTGGCAAGATACGATACTGTAATTGGATCACAAATGAAACTGAGCCAAGAGTTTGTGATATTTTGATGACCTGCTTCGTAATCAATACGAAAAAAAGCACACACTAAAAATACAAAGCATTGACCCAAAGATGAGGTATAACTCTTAATTGTTCCATGTGAATTTACAGAGGTAACGCAACTGTAAGGTAATGCTATATATATATATATATATATATATATATATATATATATATATATATATATACTGTATATATATATTTTCTCTGCTGAATAAAGCAAACCAGTGTCTCGCTCGTAAAGTTTTGATGGATGCGGATTGTAATCAAGGTAAAGACACCTAAATTTACCTTGAAAAAAGCTTGCAGAAAATACAGTTTTGTGAGAATTGTCCTTGAATCTGATAGTTTACTTTGCTGGATATAGCAAACGGTTCTGGTTGAATCTCCTGAAATGGCCATTTATGTAAATTTAAGGAAAGAAAATTGAACATAATGGAACATAATTTGTCATATACCTGTGAGTCCAGTAGGACACTGGCATTCGAACCCGTCGACCAGATCTACACAGACTCCGACTCCACATGGACTGGAGCCGCATTCGTTCTGCTCATCCTGGCACAGGTCGCCATGGAAACCCGCCTGGCACACGCACAGGTACTCGCCGCTGCCTGCTGGATACTTGATGTTAGTCACACACGTCCCTCCATTCATGCAGCCACATGGCCGTACTATCACCTGTAACCGTGGAAATGTGGACAGAACCGTAAGGTAACGCAAATAGAAATAAAACTAAGTCAACTTTGTGTTTCAAAAACTTATAATTATTAAATTATATATATATATATATATATACATATATACACAGTATATAACACTATAACTTAGATTATTTATTATCAATTGTAATCAATATTGTCAATATTTATATATTATTTAAATAATTCCACATATACACACAATTTTGAGAACTGAATAAAAATATAAACAGTATATTAATTATACAATTTATAATATTACAATTAAGCATATTAATCATTCATATTAACATTTATTTAAAAAAAAAAAAAATTGAATTATATAAGTGTTTGTGTGTGTTCATCAGCTGGAGTAAATAAAATAACATATAATATACATTATTATACAAATTTTTATATATATACAGTGGGGAGAACAAGTATTTGATACACTGCCGATTTTGCAGGTTTTCCCCCACTTACAAAGCATGTAGAAGTCTGTAATTTTTATCATAGGTACACTTCAACTGTGAGAGACGGAATCTAAAACAAAAATCCAGAAAATCACATTGTATGATTTTTAAATAATTAATTTGCATTTTATTGCATGACATAAGTATTTGATCACCTACCAACCAGTAAGAATTCCGGCTCTCACAGACCTGTTAGTTTTTCTTTAAGAAGCCCTCCTGTTCTCCACTCATTACCTGTATTAACTGCACCTGTTTGAACTCGTTACCTGTATAAAAGACACCTGTCCACACACTCAATCAAACAGACTCCAACCTCTCCACAATGGCCAAGACCAGAGAGCTGTGTAAGAACATCAGGGATAAAATTGTAGACCTGCACAAGGCTGGGATGGGCTACAGGACAATACTGCCGTGCAAAGGCAAAAGACCGTAACTTCGTTTTTGGTCGAAAATGAGTTATTTATATTTTTGGCACATTCAAGACCTCCTTTATCATGTGGATAAGTATCTTGAATCAATTCCGTTGTTTTTTCGAGAAAATAATGAGTTGTCTCAACAGTAACTTCCAAAAGCCCATGAGAAACAAAGGCAGAACACCGTAACATCAGTTACCGTTCTTTGGCTTTGTTTTGGAACGCTCAAAATTGAGTTACGGTACTCTGCCTTTGTTTAGCTGAGCGTCAATATGAAGTTACTGTGCCGGTGTTCTATCAAATAATGCTACCTAACAGATTGTACGGTTCTGCCTTTGTTTTAATGTCCATTAAAATTAAAATTACGGTGTAGCCTGTGTACTTTGTACAGCTGCCATCAGTCCCTCTAACTTCTGATGTCCTCAGAGCTTTGTCCTGCGGTCAGAACATTTAGTATATGGTCTGAACCCGCCGTCGACAAACGTGCGATAGCGATCGCGAAGGATTATGCAGAGTTGACAGAAAAACGTTACACATTGCCGTATCAGATGAATACAACCAAGAATTAAAGCCCCGCCTCACTCAGTTCGGGTACTGGACCTGGTTGAAACACTCATGCATCTAGCTGGCAGAGTGCCAAAACTTCGCTGGCACCTTCAGCCCCGCCCTAAACGCGGTCGAGCCAACGCTGGACTAATATATCTATGGAGGTATTTTGTCATGTCAAATGTATTAATAATGCCATCAGAATGCAACCAAAGCACAGGATAGCAATAAGTAGATGGCTATAAATAATTGTAAATCATACAAAATAAATGCCATGATCACTAGATTTTATACAGGTGTTACTATAATGATTTTGTTAATGGTGATCAGCAACCAAATATTGATAATGTGGAAGTTACTGCCTTTTGCCTTGGCATGACTTCTCACTTTTTGCTGACAATACAAAGGCAGAGTACAGTAACTTTAAAATAGTGGTCAAAAGTCAAGTTTGAGCTCAAGATTTTTTTATGCATATAATTTTCATTACTAAAACATCTATTTGCCAGATTTCCAGTGTCCTACCTATAATTAATTTGACGGGACAACTAAAAATCTTTAAAGTCATTTTTCTCAGTTCCACACTCTAGCGACTTAAGGTCTTTTGCCTTTGTAGGGCAGAATAGGCAAGCAGCTTGGTGAGAAGGCAACAACTGTTGGTGCAATTATTAGAAAATGGAAGAAGTTCAAGATGACGGTCAATCTCCCTCGGTCTGGGGCACCATGCAAGATCTCACCTCGTGGGGCATCAATGATCATGAGGATGGTGAGGGATCAGCCCAGAACTACATGGCAGAACCTGGTCAATGACCTGAAGAGAGCTGGGACCACAGTCTCAAAGAAAACCATTAGTAACACACTATGCCGTCATGGATTAAAATCCTGCAGCGCACGCAAGGTCCCCCTGCTCAAGCCAGCGCATGTCCAGGCCCGTCTGAAGTTTGCCAATGACCATCTGGATGATCCAGAGGAGGAATGGGATAAGGTCATGTGGTCTGATGAGACAAAAATAGAGCTTTTTGGTCTAAACTCCACTCCACCGTGTTTGGATGAAGAAGAAGGATGAGTACAACCCCAAGAACACTATCCCAACCGTGAAGCATGGAGGTGGAAACATCATTCTTTGGGGATGCTTTTCTGCAAAGGGGACAGGACGACTGCACTGTATTGATGGGAGGATGGATGGGGGCATGTATCGCGAGATCTTGGCCAACAACCTCCTTTCCTTTGTAAGAGCATTGAAGATGGGTCGTGGCTGGGTCTTCCAGCATGACAACGACCCGAAACACACAGCCAGGGCAACTAAGGAGTGGCTCCGTAAGAAGCATCTCAAGGTCCTGGAGTGGCCTAGCCAGTCTCCAGACCTGAACCCAATAGAGAATCTTTGGAGGGAGCTGAAAGTCTGTATTGCCCAGCGACAGCCCCGATACCTGAAGGATCTGGAGAAGGTCTGTATGGAGGAGTGGGCCAAAATCCCTGCTGCAGTGTGTGCAAACCTGGTCAAGAACTACAGGAAACGTATGATCTCTGTAATTGCAAACAAAGGTTTCTGCACCAAATATTAAGTTCTGCTTTTCTAATGTATCAAATACTTATGTCATGCAATAAAATGCAAATTAATTACTTAAAAATCATACAATGTGATTTTCTGGATTTTTGTTTTAGATTCCGTCACTCACAGTTGAAGAGTACCTATGATAAAAATTACAGACTTCTACATGCTTTGTAAGTAGGAAAACCTGCAAAATCAGCAGTGTATCAAATACTTGTTCTCCCCACTGTATATATATATAATTTAATTTATATGTACACATACAGATACATTTTTGGAAAAAAAACAACAACAAAAAACATACTATTATATATACCCCTATAATATAGTATATTAATTTTATAACTTATACAATTACAATTCAGTATATAATATATACACTTAATATTAAAAATAGGTATATATTAAAGGGTAATAGGTAATATAATATATAAAATAGGTAATATTAAAAGGTATATATATATAGTAGCTTGCTGACTTTCAACTTGTTTTTTTGTAGCAGTGTTGCTAATTGCATATTCTCTCTCTCTCTCTCTCTCTCTCTCTCTCTCTCTCACGACTGCATCTCTCAAACTCAGACAGTATTTAATAAGCGCTAGCAGGCAGGAAGCAGATGCTTGTTAGCCGTCTAGGCCCCTCAAAGGATATGGAGAGGAGGACGTTTGTCTTTCGTTGCACCGGCTTGCTGTGACACAGGACTCGGGAGAATCCCGGTAGCTGAATTCTGCTGTCCTTATGCTGTGATAAGATATTTAACATACTGGGAACTCTAAATACCAACTCGAATTAAGGTAGTACGATGATACTTAATGATTACCATATTCATATAGTATAGAATATACATGAGACTCCAAGGATCTTCAGAGAATATTATTGTATTACCATGGTACATATGCAAAAATGCAGCATTTTAGTTGTCTAACGTCATCTAAGCAAATCACCCGTCGTTTAAACGTCGACTGGACCATAATCCAGTCCTGTTTCAATTATTAGTTTAATCTTTCTATGAATAAAGGACCTATCTTTGAATGAGATCCTATGCAATACAAGCTTGGCATTTGCATTTATTCATTTAGCAGACACTTTTATCCAAAGCGACGAACAAATTGATTCACTAAAATGAATCAGATTTCCCAATGCTACACATGAGGGAGGAAACAGTTTAGGAGAGCATATTCCATTATTGCCTCAACTCACACAATAAAATATGACAAAAACACAGTGATGTAACACTTTGTAATTCTACAACTCTGCTCATTAGAAAAAGTAGCTTGTTCCTGAAAATGCAACACTGTTATACTACTAAAATGTAGTCAAGTTAGTATTGTCGCTGCTTTTATTTATATACTTTTTAATTCACTTTATTTTATAATCATAACTTTTTTTAGAATTATAACTGATATAGAATACATTTTATTTTATTTTATTTTATTTTAATATTATTTTACATTTGATTCAGTTCTCCACTTCTTTATTCACAACTTAATGATCTGTTAGAAACAAAATAACAGTTTACAGGTTTGGAACAACATAATTTTTTTATGAGAACTGTTCCTTTAAGACATCCCAGAAGAGGTTTGGATCATTATTACAAAACTAACATTATTATTTACAAAACTAAAATTTTCATCATGTTTCATAGAAATTCATTTCTGTCCTAAACATAAAAATCAGTCAGGCATCAATCTCTCAATGTCTCTCACCTCCGCGGTAAATCTGCTCCGGGCATCACACTCATCAGACACAGTAAATTGAAAACTGTGCGTTTCCTCCTTGTGCACTTTCCAGATGAGGAGCCCGGCCGGGGAAATTGAGGCCCCTGGGGGCCCTGTCTCCAGCTGGAAGAGTAGGGCCGAGCCCTCTGGGTCAGTGGCTGTGAATTGGTACACAAAATTCTCCCCTAAAAAGGTCTGCAGGCCGTCCCGTGGCTTGTGGAAGGTCGGCGGACGATTAGCTGCGGAAATGAGAGGGGAATTTCAAGAAAGAATACTGTGAAGGAATCGCAGACTCCCAGAGCTGATCTTCAGTTGCCAGATGATATTTTATACGGGACCAATAACGATAACTATAAAGACAACTGTATAGACTTCCACGCCAACATATGATAAAGTTCTGTTTATTATAAGCATGCGCTGCAGTTTTGTCGACTGCCGCTTTAAAAGCTTGAGCTCTATCAAGCAGGATGGATTCTGATTGGCTGTCAGTGTTTTTGTCATTCACCAGCTGAAAAACAAAATGTTCTGAAAGTGATTCCAACAATATCATTCCTTTGTCGTTATCGTTATAGTTGTGGCGTGGATTTCCTATTCTAAGAATTAGAATGATTATATATATATATATATATATATATATATATATATATATATATATATATATATACACTCACCTAAAGGATTATTAGGAACACCTGTTCAATTTCTCATTAATGCAATTATCTAATCAACCAATCACATGGCAGTTGCTTCAATGCATTTAGGGGTGTGGTCCTGGTCAAGACAATCTCCTGAACTCCAAACTGAATGTCAAAATGGGAAAGAAAGGTGATTTAAGCAATTTTGAGCGTGGCATGGTTGTTGGTGCCAGGCGGGCCGGTCTGAGTATTTCACAATCTGCTCAGTTACTGGGATTTTCACGCACAACCATTTATAGGGTTTACAAAGAATAGTGTGAAAAGGGAAAAACATCCAGTATGTGGCAGTCCTGTGGGCGAAAATGCCTTGTTGATGCTAGAGGTCAGAGGAGAATGGGCCGACTGATTCAAGCTGATAGAAGAGCAACTTTGACTGAAATAACCACTCGTTACAACTGAGGTATGCAGCAAAGCATTTGTGAAGCCACAACACGCACAACCTTGAGGCGGATGGGCTACAACAGCAGAAGACCCCACCGGGTACCACTTATCTCCACTACAAATAGGAAAAAGAGGCTACAATTTGCACGAGCTCACCAAAATTGGACAGTTGAAGACTGGAAAAATGTTGCCTGGTCTGATGAGTCTCGATTTCTGTTGAGACATTCAGATGGTAGAGTCAGAATTTGGCGTAAACAGAATGAGAACATGAATCCATCATGCCTTGTTACCACTGTGCAGGCTGGTGGTGGTGGTGTAATGGTGTGGAGGATGTTTTCTTGGCACACTTTAGGCCCCTTAGTGCCAATTGGGCATCGTTTAAATGCCACGGCCTACCTGAGCATTGTTTCTGACCATGTCCATCCCTTTATGACCACCATGTACCCATCCTCTGATGGCTACTTCCAGCAGGATAATGCATCATGTCACAAAGCTCGAATCATTTCAAATTGGTTTCTTGAACATGACAATGAGTTCACTGTACTAAAATGGCCCCCACAGTCACCAGATCTCAACCCAATAGAGCATCTTTGGGATGTGGTGGAACGGGAGCTTCGTGCCCTGGATGTGCATCCCACAAATCTCCATCAACTGCAAGATGCTATCCTATCAATATGGGCCAACATTTCTAAAGGATGCTTTCAGCACCTTGTTGAATCAATGCTACGTAGAATTAAGGCAGTTCTGAAGGCGAAAGGGGGTCAAACACAGTATTAGTGTGGTGTTCCTAATAATCCTTTAGGTGAGTGTATATATATATATATATATATATATATATATATACATATATACATATACATATATATATATTTTTTTTTTATAAATATTATTAATTAATAAAAACATTTTATTATATATGTTACATGGACAGCAAAATGAGAAATGTCTCACATGGAACAATGAAAATCTGTTTTTGTAATATCTGGCATGATGACATTTGTGGGATAAAATCTGATTTAAAGCATCTTGCGTTCGTTTCCGACGGTTATTTCCCACTTCTTGTTTCTTGAGAAACTTGACAAAAATCGCAACGTGGAGCAAAAATATCCATCTTAAGTGACATGCAATTATCCACAACAGATCCACAGAAAATAAACCAACCCTGATCTTGGAATATGAAAGCATTCTCTGCAACAATATGTCACTCATATTCAAAATCTCATTCTCGAGCAGCATGATGTATATGAGTTCGCGTGTTTCTGGCTGGGAAATGTCAACTAACAACAAAATGGATCCATAAATCTGTTCTGACATCATAAGGTAAACAAACCCAATGCATAATAACATGATAAAATTCAGCTAAACATACCGTTGCCATTTTATAAATGCAAACATGCAAACCAAGTAAAAAAAACAAAAAACAAAACAAAACACATGCTAATTGTTTTAAAATGGTCTGACTTCAATTTTTCTAATTTCCTCAGTTATGCAACAGTACAAATGCTCATTTGAATCACTTAACATTTAAAATTTCTTGATGATCATCTCGTCTAAATTTAATTTGTCTGCATGAATGAATGGACTCTCAATTTTGCCACAGAATGGTGAAAAAAAGGCATGGCAGAAGCACAAGGGAAATAACTATCAGGAAGATAAGTGGGTGTGAGGTGAATGGGTAATGTTCCTTCAAGCTGAGTGTGTGTGTGTGTGTGTGTGTGTGTGAAGTCTTCAGATAGCATCAGTCCGGACCTCATTTGCAGTGCAGGCAAACAGACGGATGTTTACTGACGGTTCTCGCTGGACACAGGAGTGTGGATAAAGAAGAGGGGACAGTTTTTGCTGAAATTAAATTCAACATTCCTAAAGAACTTGATATTTGGTGTGTTTGTGTGTCAAATGCTGTTGCTTGTGTGTGTAATTGTTTTGCTATTTTTTTTTTTTTTGTAAAAACCTAATAAAACCTCTAAGATTTACATTCACTCTTAAATATGACTTGTGTGGTTGTTCTTTTTCAAAACGGCTCATGAATCTTAATAAAACAGTTATGGCTCTAATATCTGATTGGATGAGATATGTTTTAGGACACTGTTTATGCTCATCAGATGAATTTTATATGAATAAAGTTAAAATAATAAACTATATTACAATTGTTTATTATGATTATTAAGAATAATACTAATTAATAAAAAAAATATTACCATCATTATTAATCAGTATTTTGATATATACAAATGTAATTATTGATAATTATATAATAAAAATAAAAATAATTAGGATTAGAAGAGACAGTGTATGCTATATAATAAAAATAATACTTATTATTAATAAAAAAATAAAAATAAAATAAAATAAATCGATAAAATATTTATCGATAATTATAAATTATTTGTAATTAATTAAAGATAATGCTTATTAATACTAAATTATTCATATAAATAAATACATAATTTTAATCTTAATGTTAAAATTATTATTATTAAAAGAGAGATTGTGCTACATAATAACAATAATAATAACAATTATTATAATATACAATTATTATAATAATTATAATATAAACAAATATTACAATCTCTAATATTAAAAGTATAATGTAAAATAATTAAATATAACATAAAATAATATAATATAATATAATATAATACAATATAATATTACTTTTATGTAATAAATAATCATAATAATGTATTATTATTAATATCAGTAGTAGTAGTAGTATGAGAAGAAGAGAGAGTTTATGCTATATAATAACAACAATAACCACAATCCTTATTATTACTATAATAATAATAAAATATATATAAAAAATATATTAGGAAATATATTTAATGTATATTATAACATTTTATATTATTATTTTTATAATAATAATAATAATAATAATAATAACAATTATTAAAATTTTATTAAAACAATAATTATTAATATAAATACATATTAAAATGTCTAATATTAAAAGTATAATGTAATACAATTTATTATAACATAACATAATATTATTTAATATTATGATTTGAATAAAAATAATAATAATATTTTATTGTTATTAATCATAAATTATTAAATATAATAAACATACACATTTGTGAAAACACATTATTTCGCAAAACTGTTTGAGATTATTGCCTTTTTATAAAATCAATAAGATACGTGAGGATGTGTGTCAGAGTGTTTTTACCACAGTAAAAGCTGGTTCATGTTTACACCACTTTGCATCATGCTCAACAACACCTCTTAACTGGTAAATCCACAACAGTTCTCTTTGCCATACTAAAGTCTAATACTTCATCAATGTCCTATAAACATCCTCCAGTGTTGCAAAACAGTATTTAAAATAACCTAATGAAGTATTACACAAAGTCTTCTCAGTGTGATAATAAAACCAAAACTAAAGTTTATGACCTAATGCTTTACTTCATTTTTTGCAACGCTGTAAAATCCGGAAATGTAATGTCAGCAAATTGAAATTCACAGCTAGCATATTCCAGCTGACTCGCCACATAACGTCTCTGTTTAGCTGCTGTAATAAAGTCAAAATCAAAGTAATAGCAAGACAGCGCATCCTTTCTGATCTCCCATAATTCCTTTTATAGTTCGATAATGAATGATACAGTAAGTGCCTCACACAATATTCAGTTAAATACATGTTGTCAGTCAGTCTAAACAGCTGTTCTTTATTTTATAGGACTTTTTTAGAGCAGGGGTGCATGGGATTCGAACCTTCATCTGCCATATGAACATCATGGCTCAATGCATCTGCAGCATGTTATGAAATACTAGACCACAGCTCGTATCTTCAATCTTTTTGAATGGATTTGTCTTTATTAGCACTAAATTAGATTTCAATTGGACTGTGCCGTAGAAGGTTGTTGGGTCAAGTCCAAT
Organism: Abramis brama; assembly: GCF_963993115.1. NCBI lineage: Eukaryota > Metazoa > Chordata > Actinopteri > Cypriniformes > Leuciscidae > Abramis > Abramis brama. Next base: position 24,437,960 of record NC_139968.1, on the reverse strand, counting down.
GGCTGTTTAGACTTGTAACATTATTTATAGCGTAATGGTGTGCTGTGTGATTGTAACAAGTACAGATAATGTTCAATAATGTGAGCTATTGCCGTAAGATCTCGGTTTGACTTCAAATCGACTGTGTTTACCTTGATTAATGGACCAGGTGTATTTGGAGGCCGTGGAGTTACACAGGAGACACGGAACAGAAGGGCTGGAGTCTCCCTCGGCAAAACACATCCCATCTATATTACACGTCTTCTCCTGAGAGAGAGAGAAAGAGGGAAGAACTGTTATTATTGTTAATGAAAACTGATTAAAGAAGGTCTTTAAGAGATACAAACAAACAAACAAGTAAATTAATAATACTAAAATAAATACATAACTGGGAATTAAATTACATTCAACTAACCTAAAAAACTGAATCTAAAATAATAATAAACTGTGAAAAATAATAATTAAATTAAAATAATAATAAACTGTGACACTGTAATAAATTGAAAGTAAACTAAATTACATGAAACTAAACTAAAATAAAAATATAATAATAATACAATATAATATAATACAAATAGAAAAACTGAAGACTAAACTACTAAACTACATTTTCATGGCTATATCAAAAATGTACACAAAATTTTAGTTTTAGTTTTTGATACAGGCATATTACAAAACTTGAAACATTTACAACTCCTTTTTTTTCTGTACATTTATCAATAGTTTTCTAATTAAACTTATTCTATTTCAGTAAGTTGCCAAGACAACATTTCTTTTTAAGTTTAAGTTTTTTATAAATAATATCTAATATTTATATTTTATTTTATGTCAGCTTTAATTCAATTAATGAAAACGTTATATAGCATTAAACATGAAAATGTGCTAGACACTGATGCTAAACTAAACTAAAACACAACTAGAACAGAAAAAATAAAACTAACAATGATAGCGAAAACTAAACTGAATAAAAATTCTAAATAAAATAATGAATACATTCTAAAATTCAAAACTATTACTATAACCCTAAAAATTAAATAAATAAAAAACACTAAAACCTAAATCAAAACTAAATAAAATGAAAAAATTATAGCGTGAAAAATGTAACAAAATCAAAAATCAATTTGAAAAAAATAAATAAATAAAAAATTCAACTATAATAACCCTGCACACATTTTTATCCAAAGTGACCTTTTTGCCTTCAGTTTGTGCTTTCCCTGGGATCATTGTTGCCAAGTCCATAGTTTTCCAGCGGAATTGGGCTACTTTTAAATTGTTGCCGCAGGTAAAAAAATGATCCCCGTGGGGTGATTTCCACCACTGTACATAAGATTTCGGTGCTCAAACACCCCCAAAACACCCTTTTGTTACAATACAATACTTGTGTTGCACAGACCTGGCAACCCTGCTTGGGATTCGAACTTACAACCTTGTTGTTGTTAGTGTTCAAATTTAGCAATAAAGAAAGAAAGAAAGAAGGAAAGAAAGAAAGAAAGAAAGAAAGAAAGAAAGAAAGAAAGAAAGAAAGAAAGAAAGAAAGAAAGAAAGAAAGAATTCCAGCTGTATCCACCATGCGTGGAGATGTTTTGCTACTGCTCACGGTTACTGCGGCTCAAACCAACTTCCCCTGTCAAACCTTTGAGATAAAGCTCAGTCGTCTTTGCTATAAACCACCAAAGCATAAAGCCTGGCACCGATAGCATCTCTATATTTCAAGTTTTTAATATCCAGTGGGACGTGTAAGTCGCAACGCCCGGAGGACATGCGCGGCAAACCAGAGAAGATAAACACAGACCAAACGGATCCTCCTAGATAACTGATCTCTCACGGTGAGATTACATGCTATGTGGCAGTCGGAAACCCAGAGAAAGAAAGCAAGAACGAGCGAGTATATCAGGTGCTCAAGGGATTGGTTACTCCGTCAGTCTTTGGTCTCGATGTCGTGAATAATATCTGTTTTCCACATCCACACTCCGGGGGTTTTCCAACACACACCCTTGTGGCCTCGCGTATCGCTGCTGTCCTGTTGCAGTTGAGACAGTAAACGGGCTATGACAGACTTTTTGCCTTTTGAGTTCTTAAACTCGCATCCTCAGCGACTTATTTTCCGGTGGAAAATGCAGGCCATTTGTTGAGGAAGTCATTTTGCGCAGAGTGAATATAAAGTTCAGGATGATGGACAGATGGATAAATGAACAGAAGGGCCACAAGGGAAGTTGTGCAGGAACAATCATGGATGGTTTTAACACAGTACTAGAAACAATCTTCATTCTAAAGCAATTCAGAATCTGTTCAGAGGATTTTAAACCAAACAGAGGTTTCTGAACAATTACAGTATTGAAATATCTCTTCTTTATATTCTTCTCCACACATTTTTGTAATTAATTCAGATCAAACCATACAAACTATATATACTTAAAGATAAATATTATTAATAAATTATATTATGTTTTATTATTAAAATGTATGAAATCTCCTATTAATATTATTAATTTTATATATCCAAGTGCTGTCAAATCGATTATTCCCGATTAATCGCATCAAAAAGTTTGTAAAAAAAAAAAAAAAAAAAAAAAAATTATATATATATATATATATATATATATATATTCATCCTGTAAATTAGTGCTGTCAAATCAATTAATTGTGATTAATAATATACTCGTATCTAACAAAAGTTTGTGTATATATATATATATATTTTTTTTTTTTTTTTATGAACATCTCCTATACATTTGTACCATTTCAATATTAAACCGTCAGCAGTGATGTCACTATTTGTTTGCAAACTGTATTGTGATTTGTCTTCTTTTTTTCCTTTTTTTGTAAAAAATTTATTTCCATACTAAATTGTGATTATTTTGTTATTTTGTGCATCTATTTAAGCTTTTACAATCACCTTTAAATGGTAAAGACGCAGTAAATTTCTCATAAACTGCCAACATCATGTTCAAAAACTGCAGAAAGTCTAAAACCTAAACTAACATTTCCTTGAGACAATGCAAATATAGTTAAAAATCAATTTAACCCATAACTTGTTAGAAAAAATGCTATGTACTTGAATGTATGTGTATTTTTTCACATTTCCTATGCTAATTGTTGATGAAAAACGAGGAATGGACGACTATTTCCAATCTATTGGCCTATTTAAGACTATATCATTACCTTCAACTTGCAACGTCCAGAGGGAATGACACACAACTGGCAAATACCGTCATAAAGGGTTAAAAATTTCCCCTTGCTGTACTGACGACCATCATTGGTCACCTGAAGAAGAAAAAAGAGAGATTTAAATACATATGATAAATACACAAATACATACATTGTGAGTGGATGTGGTATTAATAATACCACATTCACTCAAGATCAAAAAAGTAAGTAAAATTATTTTATTTAATTTTTAAGGTGTGCAGTCAACCAGCCATTATGTATCGCAAAATAAAGAAACTTTGTGATAAAGACAAACTAATTCCACATTATGCTGTTTATTACATGGCTTCTTATCAAATTTGTTACTCGGTCTGACCAAGTTACTTGGTAAATTTGACATGAATATTGATTTGAGTCATTAAAAGAAATATTTTAAATATCTTTAAAAAAAACAGGTAAATATGTGTGTTGCCATTGTAAGCAAAATAAACTTTTTCATTAAGAAATATTCTGCAAACTTTCTAAATTCATCCGCCACTGGCAGGTGATGCAAAAAAAGCATGTCTTCTTGTAACACTTCAGAGCATCTTTAGCAGCACTAGTTTGAGTAAATCCAAAAGCGAGGTTAATTTTTCAACCCCTCAGTGAGTGTTTAATCCCACAAGCCTTTGAGATTAATGCGGGCAGGAGTTTAGGTGGATTTCGAGATGTATTACCTCACAGATTCGTCTTTGCTCCGACCTTCAGAGACACCCTGTGGCTCTTTGAACATTGCAATTTATGTTAATGATCCTCATCACGGGCTATCCATTTTTTACATCAGTAAACACACTCATTAACACACACACACATAGATCAAGGCCCACTTTGGGACCAAGCGATGAGGTCAATGATCACACAACCTGAATTGAGTTTACAAACTTTTTAATGTTTATGTTCACCATATACTTAAAGATAAAGTCAGACTGGTTTCCTATACGGGCCGTCAAAGCATAAAAATGATTAAAATGATTGTGTTGCTTTTATGGCTGTCATTCAGAACGGAAGAGCTCTCCTCCATCTCATGGTTTGATGATTTCGACAGATATAATATTTTAAAGCGCCCAGGTACGCATCATTTAGCTCGGCCTCAAACAGCGCGTGCGACCGGCATAAATTCAGGCTGATTTTAAGTGTTAAAACCCATAACTGTGAAGGAGACTTCGTGTGTAATTACATTTTCGCCAATACAGAGAAGCTAGCGCTTCATCTTTCAATCACAATGGAAAGTTTAGAAAAAGATGGTCTGCTTTTATCAGACCGATGACATTTTGATTCATTCAGTCACTGCAAAAAATGGCAGTGGAAAATCAATCACACGAACCCTCGGACATTTCCCCGTCCCTGAGATTGATGGACAGGTACCTTAATCTCCCATCTGGCATAGGGCTGCTCGCTGGCCGTGAAGTCCACCGTGTCGACGGCCATGTTGCCGAGTCGAGGGACGGAGCAGTCCACTGCTTTGGAGCTCAGGAAGGACGCTTTGGTTGTCCCTTCCTCTTCAGGGATCCAAACTCCATTTGTGTGCTAAAAAACATCAACAAAAAAAAAAAGAATTGATTTGTGGCAATAGAAGTACATTTTAGCATACTTTTAAAGCATGAAAATAATGTACTGTAAAATAATATACTTAAGTGTGAACTGAATGTAATGTTTTCAGACACTCTCGCCAAAATGCAACATAGGGTATTTTTGTTAATCTACCCAAGGCTAACTTTGGTTTAAAAGCATAATTAGGATGGAAACGCCACTTTTAAGTTTGATCGTATTTTCGTTTTCGGTCAAATTGCCTTTTGAATGGGAGCGAATGGGGCACTACTATGATAGCATCAAAATCGCTATTTTTAAAACACTAAGAAGGCTCGACACAACATGAAACTTTGCTCGAAGTATAACCAGGAGCTCTACACATGAACTCCAGCATTGAGAACATTGTTTGTGTACACAGAGTTTACTAAAAAGAAAGATTTTGAACAACTCACTGTAGCTGTTGTTGTTTCCGTCCGCCGGCATTCTGTCAGTCAAAAATAGTCGATCTCCGAATGCAACGTAACAGGGAGGAGAGTAAAGATGGAAAGCTCCTAAAGCTTAGTTCCATATAAATTCACGGATAATTTGTTGTTTTGTCGTTAGTGAAAATCAATATTGACCTTGTATTTGAAAAAGGATCCTCATATAAGAATCAGTTCGTTCGCATTCGGAGATCGACTATTTTTGACTGACAAAATGCCGGCGGACGAAAACAACAACAGCTACAGTGAGTAGTTCAAAATCTTTCATTTTTAAGTGACTTTTTTTCTTTAAATTCAACAAACTTTTATCAGAAGATACGCTAAAACTTTAGGACATGCATGTCCTTCAGTTGTTAGAGATAAAACTAAATTAGAGCAATATTCACCTCTGACCCTTCATTGTTTGAGAGAAACAGAAACAGCTAGAATAATGAATGCCAAATCAATTTGCTCAAATGAGATGACCCCACACAGGAGGTGAAATGCCTCCTGGGAAAAGACAGCGAGAGGGGTGGTTCAGAAATATGCGAGCGGTGGACTTTAAATGAGAGAAAAGCATAAAGGGAGCATATTCAGAATTACATGGTGGATACTTTTTTTCCCCCATTACATCTAAATTTTTTGAGGTATAAAAATAATATCTTTTTTTATTTTTTATTAACCTTTGGTTTAACCTCAAATGCATTTAATATGCTCCTCTGGCTTATTCAAAACCCACTAAGAAGTCGTTATTGAAGTAGACATGGCCTTTTTATAGATTCAGAAGTACTAACCTGTTCAAGGTTAAGAATGATTTTGAGTTATTGGGGTCTCAGATTATGAGGGTTAAACCCAGCCCTGCAGGGCAGCGTTTTGACATCATTAAATGAACTTCGAGTGTAAAGCTTTTAAGTAAAACAGACAATTTAATAAAAGGGCAACCAGCCGATAATCACAGCACATAATGTGTGCTTTTGCATGTTGTTTACCAGTCTTATCGCACCTGTTTTCTTTGTATGTGCTCTGCTGTATTGACTGATCACTGTATTTATTGCTTTCTTTATCTCATCAGATATCCCCCTATGTCGTTCCCCTCATTCTTCTAATTAAATATACAACCAGATGGCAAGCATGTATTAAAAAAAGCCATACTAAGACTCATAAAAACTCTTTGATGAAATATTAAAGAAGACAGGCTTAGAAGAGTCGAACGTGATAGCCATTATAATAAACAAAATAAAATGCAATTAAAGATGCAATGCAACTACTAAGTGCAAATAGCCCGCCTTGTTGGCAGAGGCTATTTACACTAACTCTGCACACTGGCGTCTGGTTGGGCTAGACAAAAGTATGGAAGAATGCAGGTTTGTCAAAAGCAGCAATAGTGAGGCGTGTGTTTTGACGCAAAAAGTTTTGACGCAAATCGACCCCGAGTTTGAATCCGACTTTTGCCAAAATCGCTCTACTCCCTTTTCCCATCACATATGAAACTGAAAAGGCATTTATTTTCAATAAAAAATTAAGAAAATATTTGAAAAGTGGAAATAAAGTGTATAACGTGTGTTCAATAAAAAAAAAAAAATTGGTTAGTGGTAGGGAGGGCTTTATTGTTCCATATATACTGTATATCATTTGCCTAATAAACACAAGTGAAATCATTCATGTCTCACCTTTAATCTGATCACGAGACACGCAAGGCCAGGTGAGTCGATGAAACCCAGCCCGAAAACCCTCACGCTGTCACAGTCGAACTCACGTACATCACACAAACCGCCGTTCTCAAGATCGGTGACTTCTATTGGCTGACCTGAGGAAACCAAAGAAACAGTGAATTTACAGTAATCTGAACAAATATGAATTTGTTAGGGGTTTGTTTAAATAACCTTAAGAAGTGCATTAGTAGTTCCTTTTGTAATATTTTCTGATCTCTAGGGGCGTGGCCTGTCTGAGGGGCGTGGCCGGTGGATGGGTATTGACATTGTAGTTTTACCACTCAAGCATACACGCATAAATACACACTTGCTTGGTACTAAGCAAGCAATTTTGGGAGAAAACTGAAGAAGTATGCACTTTTCTGGGTTGCAAGGTCCCAACCAATGCTCCTTTGTCATTCATCTCAACAACCTCATACAAAACAAGTACAGAAAAGTCTTTCAGTCGAAGGAGACTGCAAAAATCACAGTCTGCAGTCTACTCGTTGTTGATTCATTGAAAAGGCACTATAGGAGTCTCGTTAAACCCAGAAACTCTATTGTAAATTAATGTGAAGTCTTTAAAAATGCACTCTGCCGAAAACATCCCATCCTTTGCGAAAACCACCAGTAAATAAAGTTTACGGGACTCAAATGGAAAAATGCAACACCGACAGTTTGAAAGACGCCAAAACGAAAGTCATTTCCAAGTAGATTGCTACTAACAAACACACAAACCAAACAATCCAGGCTTTAAGCTATACAAAATATTCAGCCTGCTGGATTCTGACCTTGCCAGCCTGCATTTGCCATTAAACAGAGAACGGATAGCCTACATACTGAAAATATTACAGTATAATTAGAGCTGTGGAGTATAATGTTCTCTACAACTGAGGTTCTTGAATAATGAAAACGAGTACGAGCTTGTTTGGGCGTCTCTCAGGCCTTATAAAACACAACAACATTTAATATAGTTTCAGCGACAGGCTGAAATGACTGTACCGAGGCAGCAATACGCTTACTTAATGCCATTATCGCTCCCATCTTGGCTCATTTCAAATCAGTGTTTTTATTACCAGAGCATAACCTTACGTTCGGATCTCCGCAGGGTGGAAGTTTATTTAAATCACATATCTGAGACGCAAACGAAAATGGATGTTCTGGGACGGTATGCAAAACTAAGCCATAAGTGGTAAATATCTAAAAAAAGGAGATGGAAAACAATAAGAGATATGAGAGAAAATGGTCCTCAGAGGAGAACAATTAAGCACAGAAGTGAGTGCTAATGAATTTTCGCCTCATCAAAGAACTTCCTCCAGATGGTCTCATTTTGTGTAATTTTACACTTGGTAAAAAAAAATTGCAATAAAATAATTACAAAAACAAATCGCCCCCTAGCACTGTTTAGGAAAGATATACTACCATCAGAGACATTCAAGTTCATTTTAAATTATCTTTGAAGACAAATTTGTGACATTAGTGCCACATCTGAAGAAGAAAATTTGATATTAAATGTTTTGTTTGCTTAAAAATAATAAAATCATATAAAAATATTATTTCATGTGATGCATTTTCATAAACATTTTTGCATGCATATTTAGCTTGTCATTTAATTTCTATAATGTAAATAAAAAATAATTACTATTATATATATATATATATATATATATATATATATATATATATACATATACATATATACATACATACACATATATATACAGTATATATACAGTATATATATATATGTAAAAAAATTATATACATCTTCAAAAAAATATATACATCTTCAAAAAAGATTTTATTATATATATATATATATATATATACACATATATATACAGTATATATACAGTATATATATATATGTAAAAAAAAATATACATCTTCAAAAAAATATATACACATATATATACAGTATATATACAGTATATATATATATGTAAAAAAAATATATACATCTTCAAAAAAATATATACATCTTCAAAAAAGATTTTATTATATATATATATATATATACAGTATATATATATATATATATATATATATATATATATATATATATATATATATATATATATATATATAGTGTATATAGTGTATATGAGTGTAATGTTGTTGACTCTTGGATGCTAATGACAAAAAAAGACTTGTTTCAAGAATGCTACTTGTGACATCTGAAATAAACAATTAGCATGTTATGTAAATTAAAAATCAATTAGCAAGCAATTAAAATGTTATTAGCAATTGAACCAAGGATCATTATGGCTTTACCACAAAAACTAGGACCTTAAAAAAAGCATAATCCTCACTTCAGGAGGGCCACAGATATACCTTCCTTACTGCCTCGGAGATCAACAATTTCCAGCTCAGCAGGTCAGTGAGGTGATTTTCAGACTTTCCCATGATTCACTCTGTTCCCGAGCTCCTAAAATGCAGTTCTGAACCAGACAAGCCTCGAGCATTGACGCAGTGTGCGCACACACATACACACACTCACACACTGTCCCTGACCGGCCAGGAAGGGAGCGTGAGAGATATTCAGGAGTTTTTAATCTCTGCCACAAGGGCGAACACTTGTGCTTTATGTCTGAAGAGAAATGATAAATGAGGAGCGATCGGATGACTCACTAAACCTGCCTGTAAAAAAAAATAAAATAAATGAGTCCGAGATGAATCCAAGCGGAGTCCTTTCTACAGAATGTGACCCCTGCCTCACTGCTGAATATCACAACTGAATGAAGGCAATAGTGAGGTGTTCCAGATTGTTCCACTATTGAATGAAACCCAGATATGCAGAGGTATTGAATCTGGTCTGATTGCCTTTTCTAAAGACTTGATTTTCACTCTACCTGGAATTATGGGAAATAAAGAGTAGTAGCGCCTTATTCTGAAATGATTCCACCTTTCATTGAGGCAGTAATACCATAAAATGTGCCAGAAGACTAAAGAGAATATGTGTGGAAAACTGAAATCTAACCCTTTATTTCTCCTTATTTCTAGGTGAATCTAATGACCTCAAAGCCTGCAAATGTACCCAGGATGCACCATTCTTACATTACAGAAATCATTCAGGCAAAAATGAAAACTCTGTCATTATTTACTCACCCTCATGTCATCCCAAACCCATATGGTGTTATTTTGTTGTTCTTGAAAGATTCAAGCTCTCATTATACAGAAAAGAGCTTCAAAATGCCCCTTATTCTGTTCTACATGCAGAAAACAAAAACAGCATATGGGTTTGGAACATCATGAGTTCATAAATAATGAATGAAATTTCATTTTTGGACGCACTGTCCCTTTAAAAGGGTCATGGGGCGGAATAAGTCCTGTTATACCATTCACATTTCCAATCATTCCTTTTCTAACAATATTCTATTTTGGGGCTTTTTGATGTTTGTAGTATAGTAGAGAAAAGATCAAAAATGAGAGGGGGAATGGGGTCGGTTAATGTCATTTGCCAGATTTGATGTCAGCATCACGGCTCAATATATCAGAGCACATGCGCTACTAGGCTAACTTAAGAACACTAGAAAAAAAGAATGTTGCACAGTACACTGTATACTAAAAAATATAGTAAGTGAAACAGTGGCGTGCAGTTATCATCTTAAAATAAAAATGGTTATTGATTCAACTTTGTGTAAAAACATCTTAAATTTAGGCTTTCCAGTCAAATAATGAGAGATGAAAAAATAGCTGTAGTTATTACTTTCAGTTCCTTCATCAATCTGGAATTGTGGAATAAAGTGTGCTATGTTGTACACTTTGATTAATGTAGTATGGAGAGAATTAGCATACAATACACAGTAAACATACACTATATACTACATACAGGAGAAAAAATAGCATGCTAACACAACTATTCGCAAATCATGAGGCCAAAAGTTAGTACAAACAAAGTGAAGACATGCAAAAATCCACATTTGACTGGATGAAGTGCAAATAAAGTCAACCAAAAACGCTTAGGCATAAATGTGTCATTGGCTTCAGAAAAAAAAAAAAAAAAAAAAAAATGAATGGGGTTCCCAGATGTAGAAGAGGCATCAGCCGATGATCAGTTGGGCAATTAAGCAGATTTATCTAGCCGTCCTCCCTGTGCTACCTTGCACGTTGATCCTAGCGTGGTTGCCATAAATCAGAGTTCGCTCTCGGAGAGGTTGAAAAACGTCAGTCTGTGATAAACAGCCCTCTCTAGCGCTCCTAATCTGCTTGCTAATTTGTGTTAAAACTGCCATTTCGTCACCAAGTCAGCCCCAGGGAGCATGCGAAAAACGTCGAGGAAGATAGCGGCTTAGCGAAGATCCCAATGCTAATCAGCGAGCGGGCATGGGCGTCTGGCACAGTGCCAGGCGTTAGCATACCGGCATAACTATATCTCATTGATATGAAGGTTGGCTGGGAAAGCTAATGGCACTTCTGAGCCTCGTCGCTATTGCCAGAAACAATCAGTCGATAAACACGCTCAACGACTCTGCCGTTCCGAAAGGAGTTCCATACATCATTTCAAATAATTAATTTAATCAATAAAAAAAAAACACTTGCACAAACGCAAGCCATCTGCAGTTTCTTTGAAGACATGCTTGAGGGAGTAGGAAATTATTTTTCGCGGAGTTTAAAGAAAAGGAATAAAGAACAACAGCATCCAAAGCAAATATAATTAAAAGGAACTGAAAGCGTACAACAAACAACAAGATACTAAAAATACATACTTGATGAAAAGAGCTGGCACAGAAAAAAAAATGTATCTAATGCCACAGAAATGCTCTGGCACTTTGACCACCATCTGGTAATGGCAGCTGTAGTGAACACTGTACTTGAGCCAAAGTACAGGATTTTAATCACAGACATTTGGACAAAAGAGCAGTACAATTCTGACCCATAAAGATACAACATCACATCACACTAGACCAGTGGTTCCCAATTCCAGTCAACGTGACCCACTGCTCTGCATATTTTGTATGTCTCCCTTATTTAACACACCTGAACCAGATCATCAGCTCATTAGGAGAGACTCCATGAACTGAACTGAGTGTGTCAGATAAGAGAGACATACAAAATGTGCAGAGCAGTGGGTCACGAGGACTGGAATTGGGAACCACTGCACTAGACAGTCATCCACTTACAAAACAATGCCAAATGCAAAGGTAAATTGCTGAACTTGTCATTTGTGCAGTACACAACTTTCAAGCTCTAGTGTTATCTATAGAGGCAAAAACAAAATCATAATTTCCTTCGAAATTCAGTGTATTGCATTTCACCCGCTTTTCCTTCAGGAACAGGAACTGATGTCACTTTTTAAACAGGAAGTGATAATGCAAGGATTTGGAAAAGGAAACCTCTCCGGAAACTCCAGAAGTTCTTCTGAGAAAAAGAGTCTCCTCCAGAGTTTCAACAATCTATGCTAAGATCTACCAAGATTCTAAAAGATCTCAATATGAACTCAAACGTTCTCATCAAAATATTCCTAGACCAAATTATCTAAGATTTACTACAGTTGACTTTGATTTTATGTCTTTGCACTCTGTTGTCAACAGTTGTCTCATTTGTGTCTCAACTATAAGGAACTTCAGGAAAAACACCTTAAAGTTGATACTTAACAGAAACATAACCTTAACATTAAGTCACCTGTGAATGAACAACCTCTGATCAATAAAACTCATCTTGGACCACAATTCCTTTGTAGAAAACAAATGAGATGAGACTCCATAATGTCCATTGATCGTGCAAATAAATATAGACTTTCCCCAGGCCGCCTGAACAAAACCTCAACAACTTTTATCTACAAATGTGGTCCCTACTCAAACTCCACAACCCCCTGCAGGTATGTCACACAAAACATGTTGTAATACCCCATCTGGCTGCTTATTGATGGATATTTTGCATACATTAAACCCAAAGTGTTTCTGATAATCGAGGATCCCTAGGGGACCACATTTGAAGCAACAGACGGATGTCAAAACAATCACTTACTGATGGTGAGACTGCAGTCGTAAAAGCTGTAGCCTGGATAACACTGACATCCCCACTCTTCACATTGCCCGTTCCCATTACAGAAGTTCGGACAACGCAGGGCCGTTGCAATATCCGCCAATGGTCTGGAAGCTTCTTGAGAACGATGGGTCCGGTTCTCCAGCCACTTTTTCTCACATTCGTTCTCTAGGAAGGGCACGAGTGCGTCCTCCCAGGCCAAATCATCTTTCAACTGAAGATCCAGGATGCAGAGATCCACAGCTTCTTCCAGGCGTCGACCCAGCAGACTCTTGCATGCCGTGCCCACAGTTGAGTTCGCCAAGGCCAACTGGCAGACCTCCAAAGCTTTGGCAGAAGTGAGGCCACTAGGTGTCGGCCAGGAAGGGTAGGCAGCTGGACGGCTGGAGGAGCGGTGGTCATCTGGAAAGAAGTAGGCGAAACTTTCGAGGTCGGTCTGGACAGTGTAAATGGGTAGAAAGTCAAAGGTTTCTCTCTTAGGCCTTCCACCCAAACTTAGTAAGGGCATCTTAAATTCATTCAAGTGAGGGGCGTCAACTTTAAATAATAAGTCCAATTCTAACTCCTCTACAGAAGGAGAGTTGTCTGCCTGACCTTGGGACACCTGAGACTCCAGTTTAGCACCTTTCATCTCGGCTAACTCTAACACCTCAGCCAACGTCTCCCGCTTCCGGACATTACGGGCAGAGATAGGTTTAATGGCGTACTCGGCAGTGGCATCTTTGAAGGGGAACAGGGACGTATAATCTGTGTCGTCGTGAGATAGGCAGCGAGAGACAGGAGGTTGGTTTAATAGGCCTTTGGAGGTGTGCATTGAATGGAGGGAAAGGCTGTATCCCTTTTGACAAGCACAGAAATTCCACTTTATCTCCTCATCCACGGCAGGTGGCGTGCTGTCAAACAGGCTCTCCCCAGGCGCGATCCTGACACGGAGAAATAAAACAAAAATATGACTGTCTCAAATCAGCCTTTGAATTTAGCCCTCAAGCACTGCGACAAGAGAGGATTTAGAGTTCGAGAAAGGTTAGCCCATTAGATTAGAGACTTTCCTCTACTTTAATTATATTTGACATTAAAACGAGCAAATCAAGGTTAAATGGTGATGCAAACTCTAATCTGAAACCGAACTGCTCTCCACGTCTCCTAAATACTCCTACTTGAACGGCATCTTTTACAGAAGCTTTGAGCTTGGAAACTTATATATATATATATATATATATATATATATATATATATATATATTTATATATCTGTCTTTTAGGTCTTTTAGTTCTTACCAGCATATTTCGGACCAGGACCACAGTTTCACCTTAAAGCAGGTCTAGTTCTGTAGGGCCAGTGACCTGCTGAGTTTAGCTCTAACTATAAACAAACAAGCTAATTAAGGTGTTCAGAATTACTTGCAGAATTACAGGTGGGTTAAAGTGAGATTGGTACTAAAGTCTGCAGGACACCGGCCCTCCAGGACTGGAGTTGAAGAGTCCCGCCTTAGAGGACCTTAGTAGCCCAGTTCATGACGGCTCTGGTTCTGACTAGATTTATTACCCGTCTTAAACTCAAGAGATCAATTATGAACTATATATTGTTTCTTGTGAAAATAGAGACTATACGATTGGTGTAAAAGCATCACTCACCTCCAGCCCTGAATGAATTCCACTAGGTCTTTGTCACGGTGGCTTGTGCCTGCAGGATGATGGAGGTCGTTGTGGCTGTTCCGGTCAAATAACCCACACAGGCCTCTGGTGGCGTTAAAGTCCTGACTTGGAGCCCTGACGGACAGACTCATTCCCCAATCACTGACGTCTGCTCGCACAAACGCCCCTGAGGCAAAGACGATCTGCACGGGTCAAACAAAAATTCTTTAAATTCATACATATTTAACCCTAAACATTAAACCGAAATCATCTTCAAAATCAGACCATGCTGACCCTTAAATATGTAAGGCTAGTGTTTAGGTTGTGTCAAGTACCGTATTTTATTAAAATATCATGCATTTAAAAAAAAGAAAAAGAAAAAAAGAAAAGAGAGAAAAAAAAAGCTGGAACCCAAATCTACAAAGAGAAAAAACTATTATATTTATTATTGATATATTTTGAATGGTCTATTTTTGTATTTTATAAAAAATATGATTATGATTGATTAATTTATTGTTAATTTATTTATGCAAATATATATTTATATTTCACTGTCTGTCCATGCATATACTAGATTTAAAATCCAACATCATTACCTAATCTAATCTAGAGTTTACCCCAACTTCAATCATAAACTAAATGCACATGTCAGTAAAAGATCCCATTTCCCTGCCAGCTGGTTGCGAGGAAATTAGTGGTGATTTGTCAAGAGTCTACATCAGAATATTACAAATCTAGATAAATGTAGCCATCACAAAACACTTGCTCATGCAAACTGTGTCACAATGCAACAATGACAACATCTGCTGCACTGACCGAACTTTAAAATCCTTTTGCAGGGGAAAAGGCCTCTTTTCAAAACAGATGAGATCTGTGTTTACTTCTCAGACAGTTTCGCCAAGAAATTGAAAATCTGCCTGTCCTGAACATGAACTGTATACATTTCACAGTGAGCATGACTGAGATTTCCTGAGTTTGCATGTCAATGAGGGATCATACGCTCTATCGTGTATTGAGTCAAATCTTTAATACTGCGAGTTGCAATCGTTTTGGTTCAGAATCAGAAGTGAAACACAATCTTTCTTTGATTCGATTGTTTTGTCTGAATTTTCACTGCAGCATGAGTTTACATTTCTTATTTTTAAAACCTATCCACATCAATTCAACATTATTAGCTACCACAGCACTGGAATGTAACCGTACCGTAACTTTCTTCCCTTGATGCGTCTCGTGGATCTTAATCTGATTGGTCACGGATGGTCCCAAGGCCTTGACGGACAAGTGCGGGCGTGTTTCCTGCAGCTGCCCGTTGCACATGTCAAAGGTCACAACCTCGTTGCCCTCTCGAGCAGCCATGCCGCAGGTACACGCCATAGCGTAATGCCGGCTCCCACAATCCCACTGCCTTGTGTGGACTTCGAACACACGTTTTGTGCTTTTATAAAGCAAAAACGTGCCAGTTTCCTGGTTCTCATAGCGCCTGGGTGGAACAACAACTGATTAGTAATTACATTCAATTTCTTACTGTAGCTTGATCGTCGAAGTAAATATTGGGGATGTCAAACGAAACACAGATAGGTACATCCAGCTGCATCCATTATTGCTCCAAAGTTTGATAGTCATCTTGTTTCTTTTCTGTGTTCTGTGTTCTGTTTTACTGTGCTAAAAAGTCTTGGTGATTAAAACAGATGACATTCAGAAACCTCAGTGTGCACTTAAAAAAACCTTTAAAGACAAGACAGTAGCTGAAAGCAACATCTCAGAGGACTATTTGAACTTAATGGCAAAGTGGAGGAGAAGCAGGGAGAAAGAGTCTTTTTAAAAATAACTGTAAGATAAAAAAAGAGAAAGAAATTGAGGGAGCGAAACAGAGGCAGTAATTTTCACAGGACAGTTTTAGTATAATTTACTTTAATGGTGACCGTGATACTTTGCGGTTATTGCTCTGTATGTTTGGCATCACTGTAAACACACATTGCTCAATACATATAGCTATAGTGTGCGCTTAAATCCATTGTCCAGTCGGGCCATATGCGCCTCTCTACTGGAGGAAATTGTGGCACAGGGCCGGTGTCTGTCAAGGACATATTCACTAATGAGGACAGTTCCCGTACACTTTCATAAAGATCCCTCCTTCTGGGCCAAATTCAAAGAGTACAAGTGCTAAATCTGTGCCTCACAAATCTGAAATCCAAAATGACCTTTCCATTCCTGCCTCATTACCTGAAAATGTAGCATTTGAGCATCTGTCATGTAAAAGTCACACAACTTACTGTATGTTGAAATAATCACAGGCTATCTAGAACAATTTAGAAAGTCCAGCGCAAATGTCAAAGAAAGAAATAAAAAGCCTTGGGTAACTTCAGTGTGTTTCTTGGGAATCGAACCCATGACCTTGGCATTGTTTGCTGTCTAAAAACTCATACATACTTTACCTGCCATCAAATTTGATGAAGTGAGGGTCGGTCAGGGAGTAACAGGTCGCTATTGGAACATCTTTTACTGTGATACACTTTCATAAAGATCCCTCTTTCCAAGCCAAATTCAAAGAGTGCAAGTGATAAATCTGAGCCACACAAATCTGAAATCCAAAGTGACCTTTACATTCCTGCCTCATTACTTGAAAATGTACCATTTGAGCATATGTCTTGTAAAAGTCACATGACGTGTGTAAAAATAACCATAGGCAATGTAGAATAATTCAAAACATCCAGCGCAAAAGCCAGTGAAGAAAAAAAAAAGCCTTCAGTAAATTCAATGTGTTTCTTGGGAATCGAACCCACGACCCTGGCGTTGTTAGCGCAATGCTTTACCAGTTGAGCTACAAGAAAAAAGGGAACTCATTGTCTAAAAACTCACAAATATTTTACCTGCCATCAAAAGTAATGATATGAGGGTCAGTAAGGGAGTAACAGGTTGCTGTTGGAACATCTTGAACTGTGATCTGCATGCAGAAAAAAGGAGGAAAAATGTTAATGATGCATTCATACTGGCAGCTTTTTGCAGTACAAATTCATCTACTGCTTACATAGAAAAATTACACTTGACTTTTACAAAAAGCAGCACAACCAACTTAGGGAATTAACTTAGTGTTGTTATGCTCTCAAAACATTCCCAATTTAGACTATGCCGGCTCTAGCTTAATTATAATGCAGAAGAGTACAGTCTCTTCCCATTATTAAAGGGCACTGAGCGGCTTTCATGTTTACAGACAACACAGATGGTGGTCTGGGGCCGGTGGTGACACATTATTTAAGTAGACTGGCGGTCTATGTGTGTTTACGTTTCTTTCCTTTTGAATTACTGCATTCTTGTCTGTCCTTTCGGTGTCTGTCTGGCTTATTAGAGGCTCTTTCTTTCTTTCAGCAGGGGTCAATTACGAGAGCTGTAAGGCCGCACAGTATACTTCAAATCTGTAGGGTTACAAAAAAACTAACCATGGCTGGACACTTCATTAGTACTACTACTTCTACACTGCAAAAATATTTTTTTTTACACAGTATTTTTGTGTTGTTTCCTAGTACAAATATCTAAACTAATTTTTCACTTTGTGTCTTTTGTGTCCTGACAGTAGTTTTTTAACGCCAAAAGAGGGTTTGTGCTGGCCCCAAGTCTTGTTTTCGAAAGAAATTGTTCAAAAATAAGCAAGTTTGTGCTTAAAGGTCCCGTATTATGCCCCTTTTCACAAGATGTAAAATAAGTCTCTGATGTCCCCAGAGTGTGTATGTGAAGTTTCAGCTCAAAATACCCAACAGATCATTTTTTACAGCATGTTTAAATTGTCATTTTTTGGGGCTCAGAAAAACGTGCTGTTTTAGTGTGTGCCCTTTAAATGCAAATAAGCTGCTGCTGGACGGCACAGGGGGCGGAGCTTCACGAGCTCGCGCTTAGTCTCTCAGGACAATTTCATCTCACGGAATGATGATAATATCAGAAACTCTCAGTAACGGTGTTCATTCCAAGTCGGACAATAATGCCTACAGAGTCAGAGTGCTGTATAGAGATGAAACAGGTATAGTTTAGTAGTTTAATTACGGTTATTATAACGTATTTGTCATCTGCTTGTATGTATCCATTATTTATTAATAGCCTACAAGTCTGCTGTCTGAATGATGATCAAACATATACTGATGAGTTTAATAAAGTTTATTGTACATCACACAAAAGATGAAGCGTCAGTTTTACTTCAGAAAATCACCGTAAGAGCTGAGTAAACACAGTAAGTTATAAGAAGTGCGCAAGTACATAAACGAATTTCTGTAGAGTTGAGGGAGCATTTCTGTGGGCGGAGGTTAGTCAAAAAACTGTTCTACTGACATCATTAAAGAAGGAAGTAGAGGGATGTAGTCCAAACGGGCCGTTCGATGTAGGCGACTTCTGTTAAATAAAATATCTCGCTTGGCATTGAACTTTGAGCTTTATAATTTTACAGATATTATTTATACTCTAACAACAACATTACACACTAACTAAAGTTTGAAACATGGGATCACGAAGAATGGGACCTTTAAAACAAGACCACAGATAATTGCCAATGGGGTCAGAAAAAAATTACCAATGTAAATGTAAATATATTGTAATCTCAAGCGCTTCATTGTCCTGAAGGGCATTCCAAAGAGAACTTTGTGTTTGTCTTATTAAATTAAAGATATAATGTACAAAACCACTCAAGCAACTAATATTACATTGTGAGATGCATGCTAAGGTTTCGCTAACCTTCAGTGCAGGAGGGGTGTAACCTCTCCAGAGGCGATGGCTGCCTTCGGTGGGCTGAGTGGAAAGGAAGCTGGCCCGGTTCCCGTCCCGGGTGAAATCAGTAACAGCGCTGAGAGTCACGGTACCCTGAGCACAGACGTTGTTTCGACAGGGCTGAGACATCAGCTCGACCGAGCAGGATGATAAGGCCACGTTTGAAACCTCTATGACTACACTGTCTGAGACATTCAGACAGATTATCAGTAGATACATCCTCAAATGAAAGGGAAAACTCAAAGACAAAATGTTCTTGGGAGAAAAAAGTATAATTCATGCACATGGAGTCACTTTCAAATCCTTTTACCTTCATACAGCTTAAACCATGACAAGACATTTTTATGAATACACATACAGTATTTGTACCAGTATTCGGAAAAAATACACATACTACACACTAATACTAATAATAATACATGCTTTATACACACACCTGATTCATGTACGCTGAGAGCAAGAGACACTTTGCAAGGGCGGTTGTGCTCGAACCCATGGCAGGGAATAGGGACTGTGCTGTGTACAGTCAAAACGTGCTTTTTAGCATCCTCGCGGATGTGGAGGACATCTGGAACAAACTGCAGAAAAAGTGTTGGACGGTTGGCCGAATCCAGTGTAAATCAAACATGATCATACAGCTCTGTTAGGCATGGATAGTTACGCAACATTATATTTGCAATGTTTCAATGAGTATTTAGCCAGTAATTATAGCTTCAGGCGTTGCGCATGATGCATGATCCATCATAATTATAAAGAATTAGATATAACCATATTTACCTTAATTCCCGCGAAAAACCCAGCGCTTTCTTTTGACGCCGACTGTGAGCTGGAGGAGTTTAACAGGAAGGTTGACACGCTGCAGGAGAACTGTCAATCAAACCAGACTGTCATGAAGGTCATGCGCTGTAGTGTTACCAATATGGAAATCAATAATGATTCACTTCTAATGGATTTTTATTATTAAATCATTTTAATAATGAAATTAATAATTAAAATAATTAAAATGAATCAATGTATATATTTGGGAATGTAGCATAGCTGATATGGCATTAAATATATGCATAAAATAAAAATGATAAAAATTAATAATAATATGTAATGGCATTTTTATTTATATTCATTTATTTTAATGCCAGGTTATATTTGTAGCAAAAATAAAAAATAAAATAAATATTCTAAATTATATATATATATATATATATATATATATATATATATATATATATATATATATATATATATATATATATATTAAACATTTTATACAAATTAAATATAAAAATATATATATATATATATATATATAAATTAAATATATATAAGTATATAATATATCAAATTAAGTATTTTCTATATATAAAATAATAATAATAATAAAAAAAGATTAATAAAATGTAATGGCATATATATTATTTTATTTTAATGCCATGTTAGCAAGGCTATATTTGAAGTAAAAAAATAAATAACTAAATATAAATATATAAATAAATTCATTTAAATTTACAAGGAACCATTATTTACAAAAACAAAACAAAACAACAAAAACAAATAACAAATATAGCTGCAAGCAGCAATTACCGGGGCCAAGCAGAATAAGACGACAAGACATGCCAACATGTCTGAAAGTGTCAGACCAACTGCGGCAATGAGCAATTAAAGACATTAAAGAGGATTTTAGGCAAAATGCCTGAAAAATCATAGAAACAGTAAATAAAAATATGATTTAATGGATTATCACTTTTGACCAATAGGTGGCGCAGTTACAAAACTGATGTGATGTGGTCAGAGTGAAGTGACAATGACACATACAAAGTTTGGTGTCAATATGACAAGGCATTGCAGAGATAAAGCCTGAATAATGCTTTTAGCATCATGCCTCAACTTTGCTGCTGCGCTATACGAAAACGGTTTCGTCAATCGACACGAAATCCATAGCTTTTAGTCGGCACAGTCTGGAGATGATATGATTCGATTTTGGTGAAAATCGGACAAACGGTGTGGGAGGAGTTCGAAAAAGTAGATTGTGAATGAAAATAGCATTTTATTTCACAAAACTGTATTGAAGTCAATGGGAATTTAATGTTTTGTTCTGTTATAGCGCCACCAAGAGGCTAAGTCCCACAATTTTTTTTACGTGTCCTCAGAGTGAGCCCATGCATATGTGTGTCAGTTTTGGTGAAAATATCTCAATTCGCTTTAGAGTTATAGACATTTATATGAAAAAACATGTAAAAAATGACTGACACATGACTTTGTTTGAATTTTACTACCCCTAAACATCAATATTTTCACATTTGGGCATTGGCGTATAGCTATCGACCTATGTTTCCAAACTTCTGACGGAGGTTTCGTCTCGATCGGACAATCGGTTTCGAAGATATAGCCAAATGTTTTTTAAGCGCTAAATCACAACGCTACACAAACCGTAAGGCGAAACCTAGCATGTTTGGTATCGTAGGACTCGGCAAGGTTTCAGGAGACTAATTAGACTAGTCTCGTGAAAATAAGTCGACCACACCCAAAGTTATAAGCGTTTGAAAAAAAAAATTCACCACTAGGTGGCGCTGTTTCGAAACTTCTCAGGCTCATTCAGGGCATTGTGCTGATGACCCATACCACGTTTCGTAACAATCCGTTCATGCGTTCATAAAATACAGAATTTTAGCACAAAATTCAAAATGGCCGACAGCCAAAATGACCGATATGGTAAAATTGGATATCAGTCAACTCGGCATGTTGCCCTGAATCTAACGAGACCAATTTTATGATTTTTGGACAAACTGTTCAGAAGTTATAAGCAAAAATAGCCATTTTTCATATCTCCGGACCAGTAGGTGGCGCTGCGCCGAAACACAGCATGTAGCCTCAGGTCATGCTTGTGAGTACAAGTACCAAGTTTGGTCTGAATACGATAAACCGTTGCGGAGATACGGCCTTACGACTGATTTTGCTAGCGCTATGTAAAATGTATTCGTGCGTTTATCGAAAACGGTTTGACGAATCAATTTGAATTCCATAACTTTTTGTCAGCACTACCTGAAGATGATCTGGTTCAATTTTCGTGCAAATCGGACAAACCGTCTAGGACGAGTTCGAAAAAGTAGCTTTTTTTGAACATTCAAGATGGCGGCCATATTTTTATGACGGAAAATGACGTCATAGGGTGCAATCGAATCGCCATGAGCTCAGGAATCAGAGGGGAAAAGAATTTTGTTGATTGGCCTTACGGTTCAAAAGTTATTAGCAAAGTAAAAGTGAAACTTTGGACAGGTGGTGGCGCTACAGGGAATGACTTAGAAACACCAAAATTGGTGAATTTAATGTTGGGACTGTCCTCTATCAGAATGTCAAACCAAAACAACTTTCCCGCAATCGGTTCTATGGGCTGCCATAGACTCCAAGAGCGGAAGAAGAAGAAGAAGAAGAAGAAGAAATATAGCTGCAAGCAGCAATTATCGGGGCCAAGCGCAAGCAGATGACAGGATATGCCAACATGGCTGAAGGTGTCAGACCAACTGCAACAATGAGCAATTAAATACATTTAAAGAGGATTTTAGGCAAAATGGCTGAAAAATCATATAAAAAGTCATTCAAAATATGATTTAATGGATTATCAGTTTTGACCAATAGGTGGCGCAGTTACAAAACTGATGTGATGTGGTCAGAGTGAAGTGACAATGACACACTCAAAGTTTGGTGTCAATATGTCAAGGCATTGCAGAGATAAATTCTGAATAGTGCTATTAGCATCATGCCTCAACTTTGCTGCTGCGCTATACGAAAACGGTTTCGTCTATCGACACGAATTCCATAACTTTTAGTCAGCACAGTTTAGTATAGCATTTTATTTCACAAAACTGTATTGAAGTCAATGGGAATTTCATGTTTTGTTCTATTATAGCGCCACCAAGAGGCTCAGTCCCACAATTTTTTTTATGTGTCCTCAGAGTGAGCCCATACATATGTGTGTCAATTTTGGTGAAAATATCTCGATTCACTTCTCAATTCACGCGTTTACATGCAGGATCCATCTTGGAAATGTCACATGCCTGTCCTGTCTTGTGCTGCACATGGGTGTTTTGTTATTTTGGGCCATGTGCTCGTGTCTATTGTCTAGCCCCTCCCATCTTGTTATCTGATTATTGGTTAATTTGTCCCATCTGTCTGTCTCGTTACCCTCCTTTGTTTGTTCCCCTATTTAGCCTCCTTGTGTTTGTAGTCTTGTGCTGGTTCGTTGTCCGAGTTTCCCCGTTCCTGGAGTCCTGAGTTTTTTGAGTTTTTGTACCTTGTCTGTATGTTACTAATAAATTTCCTCTGCACCTGTATCCTCGTCTCACGTTAACTGTTTCGTGACAGGAAAACAGTCGCGACTAATCGAGCCACGAACGCCGTGCTACGTTAGATTTCACAAACATAATTCCTATCGACCAGCTCACTTAGCACGGCGTTTGTGGCCCGATTAGTCGAGACTGTTTTCCAAAATGGATCCTGCATGTAAACGCGTAATGTACTGTCTTTATAAAGTATCTTCTTATTAAACTGTCTGTACACTTACAAAGTTCTCAATGCTTCGGTTTGCATGTATGGACCCTCATTATGCTACCGTGTTAGTGTGAGGCTATTTTGAGCCTTGTTAGTGGTATTAACTAGTGATTTACTTTTACTTATTCTGTGCCCCATATACTATTGTTATGAGCTAATCTGTTTTTAGAGATAAAACACTTTATATTCGATTATCATGAAAACGCATCTCAGGGAACGATGGACTCGGTTACCATGTATTAATTACCCCTAGGTTCATTTTTCACTGGATTTGTCCTTTAAGGCCTTTAAGGCCTTTAAGCACACAAGCATCAAAAGACATCAAGTTTTATTTAGCAAGCATTTAACAACTGCCATTATAGATGAAAAAGTCAATTTACAGCCAATACAGGCAGTTTACCATAGGAAATATGGTTCTAAAGCTTTTTTACAGTTATAGCACCTTTTGCCTAGTCCTCTTATAGTCTTGCCTGATCTCCACCACTTTTATTAGTAGTACTCAAAGTGTGCCCATATATATGTTTTAGATTTGTTGTAAATATTTAATTTTGATAAGGAGTTTAGACAATTATATTCAGTGGCGTAACGAGCCAACACCGGGCCCTTAAGTAGGATTATCAAGGCGGGCCCCTTGATGATGCAATTGATGACATTGATGACTCAATGTCCGCGAGTAGGCTACCATGAATAGGGCAGGATATGATCATACACAGCATATAAGAGATGAGATGACTAACAAAATCAGGAGTAGCCTACGCTCAACCAAAAACAAAACAAAAAAAACAACAAAAAAACAATGGGGACAGCGCACTATAAAACATTGTTAGGCCTAGGTCCAAATACATGAAAAAGATGCTCTCTTACATTATAGCGGGATTTTCCGGGCTTTCCTATGTGCAACTGCAAAGTTGTCGATTAGATCAGGATTGTGCGCACAGGCATTCTCAATTGACCCTTCGCAGGGAGTTTTATTGACAGGCGATCTGACTAATCATAATCCGCCATTTTGTCCAACAAAGCAGTCAGGAGAGTTAGTAGATTAACATAGGAGGATTTAAATTTGAAAAACAAAGTGTACTGACGTCTTAGCACTTTAAAACAACATTCCTTTTATGTTCATTCATGTTTATTTTAATGGTATAAATTAACTAGAAGGAAGAGATGATCGGTTCACAAGCAGCTTTAACTGAGCCTCGAGTCTACAGCGATCTGTCAGACACATTAAAGAGTCACAAAACGGTATTTATTGTTTAAATGTCTCTAAAAAATGACTACATTTGAAAGGTGAGACTTTGTTTCATATCAAAAGTACTTGTCTGTCAGCGCGCAGTCTTTTTTCTGATCCGCAATGTATTTTTCACTGCGTGAGAACTTGGTGTGGTGTGAGAGTGGCGTCGCTTGTCAGACATAGCAACAGTAACTAAAGTGGGCGGG
Source organism: Abramis brama (assembly GCF_963993115.1). Taxonomy (NCBI): domain Eukaryota; kingdom Metazoa; phylum Chordata; class Actinopteri; order Cypriniformes; family Leuciscidae; genus Abramis; species Abramis brama. The sequence goes on along the minus strand of NC_139968.1, from coordinate 24,412,766 downwards.
TCTTTGCGACCGGTCATTGACAGTATGGACGGGGATTCGCCAGTCCCAATTCAAAACAAATTTCATCACAATCCATCATTGTTCGTTTCAAACATGTGAGGGCATCAAAATGATCCATGGGTGAAACTGATTGGATTTAATTAATTTTTTTGTCAGTTCCTATCAGAATTTTAACATTTTGGCGTTATTGTTTAACTATTTACCTATGTTTTCAAATTTCCTTTGTTTTTTTGTTGTTGTCTAGATCAGAATATCGGCTTTAAGGATAACCACAATTTTTTAAAGCTCTAAATGACACTTACAAAAACCATAAGGCGAAACCTGGCATGTTTGGTATTGTTGGACTCGGCAAGGATTCTTAGGAGGTCACTCCTGTGAAAAAAACATGGGCTTCCTTGAAACTTCTGAGGCTCCTTCAAGGCTTTGTGCCAATGACGTATACTGAGTTTTTTGAGATACACCAATGTTCTCATAGACTATCATGGCACCCTGGACAAAGACACTGCATGCCAATTTTCAGTAGACTAACGGTTGTGTGCGCTTATAGCTATTTTAATGATTTTTTTCACTGTTATAGCGCCACCAAGTGGCCAATTGTCACGATTTTTTTCATGTCAACTCAGATTGAGCTTATGAACATGTGTCTCAAGTTTAGTGAAAATATCTCATTCCGTTCACAAGTTATAACCATTTTATAGCGCCACCAAGTGGCCAATTGTCATGATTTTTTTTCACGTGACCTCAGAATGAGCTCATGAACATGTGTCCCAAGTTTTGTGAAAATATCTCTTTCCGTTCACAAGTTATAACCATTTTATAGTGCTACCTAGTGGCCAATTGTTGCGATTTTTTTCAAGTGATCTCAGATTGAACTCAGGAAGATGTGTCCCAAGTTTAGCAAAAAAATCTCTTTCCGTTCACAATTTATAACCGTTTTAGTAAAAGTGGCCCTGGTGCCATCAAAGATTTTGGTTCCCCTTATCGACCGTTAATTGAAATTTAGAATTTTTTGGATGATTATTGATTGTCAGACTCCAGAGAATATTCTTGCAGTGGTTTGGTTCCAATCGGGTGAAAAACCAAGGAGAAGTTCGCAAAAATAGTTTTTTCAAAAAAATGCAATTTACTCGAAATTGGTGCCTGAAGGGCGAGCAAATCGGAGATAGCCATTTTGTACGCCTTGAGCCAAGGATTCCAACGATATGGGGCACTTGATCCTGGGACAAACGGTCTAAGAGTTATGAGCAATTTTGAACTTTTGGTTGCTGTAGCGCCACCTATGGGCCATTCGGGGTCATACTCTGATAGGTTGTCCCCAAATTGAGGCCTACCATCTGGCCAGGTTTCACGTCTCTAGGCCTTACGGTTTGGCCTGCACGATGCGTTTTACGAATCCTTACAATTACAATAGGGTTTCAGCATTTCATGCTTGAACCCCTAATAAGAATGAAGGCTTTTTGCCAGTTATAGCGCCACCTATGGTCCGATCTCCATGAAACTCTGCATGCTTCCTCACCATGTTCTGACACATATGCTCATCAATTTTGGTGAAGTTCTGAGTTTTCATTTGGGATTTATAGGCTTTTTAGTGTATTTTGCCACGCCCCTTTTCTAAATGACCCTGTTACAGCCACCCAAATGCAAAAGTTCAACTTTTTTTCGATAATTATTGATCTAGAGAGTCCAGAGAAATGTCCTAGACTGGTTTGGTTCCGATCTGGCGAAAAACCTAGGACTAGTTGGCAAAAGTAGGTTTCGGACAAAATTCGACATAGCAGAACATTTTTCTGGCCTAAATTGAAATTGGAGATAGCCATTTTGTCCGCCTTGAGCCAGGGATCACAGTGTTGTAAGACACTCGAGTCTAGGACAAACGGTCTAGGAGTTATGGGCGATTTAGTACTTTTGCACTAAATCTGTAGCTGTAGCACAACGTAAAATTTGTTTGCGCGGTATTCGAGAACGGTTTGACGAATCAACACGAATTCCATAACTTTTTGTCGGTACAGTGTGGAGATGATACGATTCGATTTTGGTGAAAATCGGACAAACGGTCTAGGAGGAGTTCGAAAAAGTAGGTTTTGACTGAAAATCAAGATGGCGGACAGGAAGTTCGGCCAAATTTGGCAAACTTGGTATCTATGTTCTCAGCGTGACCCAGGGAATCTATTAAGACCAGTGGCATTTCAATAGGCAGATTTATTCAAAGGTTATTAGCCTTTTTGGAAATGTTGTTATAACTTTTGACCACAAGGTGGCGCTGTTTCGAAACTTCTCACGCTCCTTCAGGGCATCGTGCTGATGACCCATACCATGTTTCGTAACAATCCATTCATGCGTTCTTAAAATACAGCATTTTAGCACAAAATTCAAAATGGTCGACAGCCAAAATGGCCGATATGGTAAAATTGGATATCAGTCGACTCAGCATGTTGGCCTGAATCTAACGAGACCAATTTGATGATTTTTGGGCAAACTGTTCAGAAGTTATAAGCAAAAATAGCCATTTTTCATATCTCCGGACCAGTAGGTGGCGCTGCGCCGAAACGCAGCATGTAGCCTCAGGTCATGCTTGTGATGACATGTGCCAAGTTTGGTCTGAATCCAATAAAGCGTTGCGGAGATACAGCCTTACGTCTGTTTTCGCAAGCGCTACGTAAAATTTGTTTGTGGGTTTTTTTCGAAAATTGCTAAGCGAATCAACTTGAATTCCATAACTTTTTGTCGGCATGGTCTGTAGATGATCTGATTCAATTTTCATGGAAATTGGAGCAACGGCCTAGGAGGAGTTCGAAAAAGTAGCTTTTCCGGAAAATTCAAAATGGCGGAAAACTTTTCATGACGGAAAATGACGTCATAGGGTGCAATCGAATCGTCATGGGGTCAGGAATCAGAGGGAAAAAGAATTTTGTTTCTAGCCCTTGTGGTTCAAAAGTTATTAGAATAAACATGAGTGAAACTTTGGACAGTTGGTGGCGCTAGAGGGAATGACTTAGACACACCAAAATTGGTGTATTTAATGTTGGGACTGTCCTCTATCAGAATGTCAAACCATTACAACTTTCCCGCGATCGGTTCTATGGGCTGCCATAGACTCCCAGAGCGGAAGAAGAAGAAGAATTATTTTTGGTACGCCAACAGATACAATAGGTGCCTACGCACATTCTGTGCTTGGCCCCTAATAACACAGTGGGGCCAAAAATCTAAGATATTTTTGTTTCATAATGCATCAATGTATTTGATGCCATAAACATTTACATGCCATTTCATGCCATATATGGCACTGAAACGAACTATGTTTGTTTGAATGTCCTTTTGTGTATGAATGAAGGATTTTCAGGTCTGTTTTGCCTGTATATGGGTATTATGGAGAGCTCAAGGTGTGTGTGTGTGTGTTTGACTAAGCCCAGCTGTGACACATGTTTAAGAGAACCTCACAACCCAAACCAGAATGATGGTGTTTCTCGAACAGGGGCCTCTGTGATGTAAAAACACACAGGTTTTTTTATGACCACAGGTAGCGAAGCACATTTCAAACTCTTGTCTTCAAACCTCCTTCCAACTTCACGTCAGAACAAATAAATCAGAATGAAATCAAAACGAACTTCTAGACAATGTTCCGCCTCAGTGTTATTTATGATTTGTATACACGTGGCCTAAATTTGACCTTTACTCTTTCTTGACCTGATCTCATTTCCGCTGGAACTCATACGAGAGGTCAAAGGGCATTATGACTAAAGATGGCCCTCACAAAAGACCCTTTCCTTTCTTGGTCTGGTGAGAAGTGAGTTTAACGGCTGTCTGGAGCGCATTACGCTACAGGGGAAAAAAAATCAAAAGAAGACAATGATGGCGTTTTAAGACTCTGGTGCACCAGACGTGCCCTAAATTCTGAATCTTACACAATACACACATATTTCTACCACTGCTGAAAAATTTGTACATACAAAAAAAAAATAATAAAAATTCAAACGTTTGTTTGATTTTAGTTCAGTTTACACATATAAAACCTTGTTCTAGGTTTTCAGTAGCTATGTTTGAGAAGAAAAGTTGTGAATTTAATTTATGTGCAAAATTGGAATATCGCATAAAACATGTGCAAATTTCCATCCCATGCGTTTAAGAGAACAAAATCGTCATTTCCTGGGAAATTGGCACAAAATATCTGTAATAAAATGAAAGTTGCTGCAATCAAGGAAGCCAGTGTGGCTTTTTTCCCTACATAAATGACTTGAATCTCAAAGCTGAAGCTGAAACAAAACCATTTGGATGCTGGTGTTTGGGAACTCAATCATGCGAGGCGCTTCTGGGAGGGAATTAAACCAAATCATTCTGATGACTTTGGCTCAGGCATTTCAGAATGATTAAACCAACATTTGAGATGCTGTGCGATACGATTGGTCCGCTGGTTAGTCCAGTTATCCAATCACAAGCACTGTTGAGGCAAAGTCACGTGAGATTTTAGTTTTGAAACAAGGCATTTGCTCTGTAAGTGTATTTCCATCATAGTTTATACGCATGTCTTCACTGTAAAAAGTGAATAGTTGGATCAACTTAAAAAAATTACTTCAATTGGTAACACCTAAAGAAATTAAGTTTACTCAACTTAAATTATCACGTTTTTCATGATAAAACGTGATAATTTAAGTTGAGAAAACTTAATTTCTTTAGGTGTTACCAATTGAAGTAATTTTTTTAAGTTGATCCAACTATTCACTTTTTACAGTGTTCTTATCAGATAAAACAAATATTTGCCTCATTCGAACGCATATATTTTTTATGCACATTTTTAGAATTAATGTGCATCTTGGCGTTTCCATACAGAGGTACTTTTTATCCGATATTCCCAAATGCTCATAAAAATAGGATGAAAACAGCTAATGTCTAACGAATTTTTACAAATTGTAAAAAAATTGTTTGCAAAAATGTGCATTAAAAATGTATACGCTTGCATTTACTATATGTGCGTCAAAAATGTCATGTGACTGAATAATTCACCGATCGTTAGCAAACATGACGTTTATTAGAGCAATTTGTTTGTGGCTGTAATGTTGTCTAGGGAACATTACATATTATTCAAGTTTTTCGTTTTTAAATTCACAACATGAACGGAAACATAACTATTGTCGAAACTTAAAATGAAAAGGCAGTTTGAAGCAACAAAACCACAGCCAATCAGAACATATATTACGTTTAATATGCAGACATGGATTTTGGACCAATGAGATTTGAATGTGGGCGGGGCTACCCAGCCTACAATATCTTTGTGTAACACTGGATTATTTTAGAGCACTTTACACTGAACACTGTTGCCCTTTTTATCTTTCTAGATATATACTAAGCAAATTTGACTTTCCAAACTAGTTTTATACATTAAAAATAGTTTCTTTTACCGTTTCTCCCAGCCTAAAGTGAACTCCGTCCATCTCAACCAGTGAGTACAGTCGAGTCGTTGTGTCTCGTCTGATCTCCACCTTCATGGTGTTGGAGGAGTATCTCGCCCACACCACCTGATACCCCACCGGCCACATGGACGTCACCCCAGTGAAGGAGCATCGGAGGTGGACGCTGCTGCCGACCAGCTCTGGGGCCACCAGGGGTTTTGAAGGTAGTGAGGGGACGTTTGCTTCACAGAGGAGAACAACAAGGTCATGAGATGAAATATAAAAACAGAGATGTAATAAATCAAAATAAAATTGTTAACATTGAAAATAACTTACCCTTACATAGACCGTTAACTTCGGTTTCACCAGGTGGACAGGATTTAGGTGTGTATTGTGAAGCAACTAAAAAAAAAAAAGCATTGTTTAGTCATAAGGTCTTTGTACCATCAAAACATCCAGCAAGTTTCATAGCTTATAATATCCTCCTCATTATAAACAAAGCATTTCTTTAACCCAAACAATTTCCTTCTTCTTGTAGCCATCATGGAACTGTCATAAATCTGTGAAATATTGCTACATGAATCCAGTAATCTGATTTGCTGATTCGTCAGTCACCAGAAATCGATCCCAAACTAAAAATGACCTGAATACTCTTGCACACGGTTGATGATACAGTCATTTATTTGGATCTAAGAGATGTTTGAGAAAGTGAGAAAGGACACATGGCCAGAGAAAGAGAAATATTGATCATCCATACTAGAAATGAGATGGTAGTTGCACAAGGAAACATATTGTACTCTTCTACTGGTGCAAGTATTGCTGCATGTTTTAAAGTCTATTACAGGTCAAATATGTCACTAAGACCGATTCAAATCAATAAGCAAACTACATTTAATTCTCCCATTTAATTTCAAACATCAAATACGTGGTTTCACTTTGAAATCTGAAGAAGAAAAAAAAAAAAATTATATTTTGCACAATGACCATGAATGCATTTTTAGGATCATTACTATTTTTCCAATTTTTACATTGTTTTTATGACTATATAACATATTTTCACCCCACATATTCATTGCAAAATGTTTTATTCTCATTGAAATGAGTGACAACATTATTGTATTTGTTGTAATGCCATAGTACTTTTAATTTATGCTGATTTAGATTAAAAAATAAATAAAAGTGAAAAGAAATAATCAATATTAATTCAAATATTATTAAAAAAAATAAATAAATAAAATAAACTGAAAAATAACCATTGGAAATAAGTAATGAAGTAATGAAAATTTCCTGGGAAATTTGTCATGAAAATAATTTCTTGATATTAAAATAATATTTAGTCCTAACACTTCCTATTTATTTTTACTTCCATTAGTATAAAAAAAAAAAAAAAAAAAAAAACTTGATTTAATACATAAATAAAATAAAATAAACTACAAAATATAAAATATAAATTGTTTTATTGAAATAAATTTGATTTTCTTTTTCATTAAATAAAATATGTATTTATTTATTCATTTATTTAGGGCTTTCTTTTTTGCCAGAAGATCCATTACAATTCCTGTTTATACTTTTAAATCTTAAAAATAAATAAAAAAGATTATAAAACAATTATTTGTTTGTTTGTTTTCTTTATTAAAAATGAAAATACATAAATCTAATTTATTTTTTCTTCAGATTTTTGGGATGAAATGTGACCTGGACATGATTTCACAATAGTCACCATAGGTAAAATAAAGTTATTCATTTTAGGTATTAGTTTTGAAATAGTGTTAGTAAAGTATTGAAAAACGAGTCACATAACTGTGTACCTTCTGCACAGTATCCCATGCAACCTTGTGTCGGCTGCAGGAAGTACAGCAGGAACTTGCCACAGTTCCGGACCGAGATTGGGATGCGGAAAAGGCAGCAGTCTTTGGTGCTTCCGTGAAAGAACTGCCATGTGGCACAGGCCGAGAGCTGCTTGACCTCTCCGGGCCTCGGAAGAGAGCTGTCCTTCAGAGACAACCACACCGGAGCCTGCGTACCACAGCGGTTCATCTACAAAAAGAGACGGAGATCAAAAAACTGCAGTTTGGAAACTGGTCAGAACTGATCTGAGACTCCTCACCTCAACGCAGCGGGTCGGCATCTCCGCAGGTTTGTTGTTTATGGAAAACCGGTACCATCCGGGCAGCAGAGAATGGTCACAGACCAGATCCTGTATCGCTGTGTTCTGAAGTTCAGTAGAGTCGAAGTCAACGCTTCGATATGCGTTCCTCAAGGTCCTGTATCCGCCGGGATAGCATTCTGGAGCTGGGAGAACCAAGGACACCATCAAACAAAGGCCTGCTTCCCTGAATTACAACCTTTTATATTCATAAAAGAGTTTAAAACAACCTTTCGGCAAAGACTAAGGTCAGCGCTCAGAAGACAGCGAAGGAGAAGGTCGAAAACTGTGTCATTCCAGTGGCTTGAAAACGTCACTCAGGTTCATTAAAACCCAAATGGGGGTTAACGTGACCTCCTCAGCGGCAGACGTTTAACCAGGGTAAAAATAACACACCTTTATCTGACCCCCTTTCCCTTGCTCATAACTTTACGCTGCAAAGGTCGGAGAAATCGGCGACGTGTGTCCGGGTCTCACGGCAAAACGGAAGGGCAAAAATAGACGTGTGACTTTCAGGCTAAAACCTTTTTAATCCCTTGCCATTTCTTCAGACAGCACATCTGTAACACCTTAACCCTTCTTCTTCCGGTATCTCAGAGCCGAAGTGGATCGGATGTCACCATCTCTGCTAATTACGCAAGGGAGGGAGAGCGACAGCCACTGTCTCACTTTTTGTATAAGGATGCCAGAGGTCACCATAACACTGGTAATCCTCTAATGCTCCTCCTGAACATGCTAATAGAAAGTTTGGACTGTGCGTCCTGTCATCTCTGCTATTGTGTATAATGGAAGTTGAGACAGGGCAGATAGCAGCTGTTATAGACAAAACAGACTAGTGGGAAAATGTAGACTTTAGACAGTACAAAGGACTTTCACTTGGTAATAATGTCAGCAAAGTAACAAAACAAAGTTGTCAGAAAAGCACAACAAAACAAAAGAAAGAAAAGAAACAAAAAAAGTCAGTGAAGCGAAACAAAAAACAAAGAAAAAAAAACAAAGCAACAAAACAAAAAGATAAAAGCAAAGCAACAGAACCAAAAAAAAAAGGCAAAGCAACATCAAAACAAATTTTATATATATATACTTTTAAATTTTAACTTAGGAATAATAAAAAAAACTAAACTAAACTGAAATAAAATAAAATAAATACAATAAAATAAACACCAAATCACAATGGCTGGGCACCATTACACCTTAAAAATAGGTAATTAGCAATTACTATTAACTTACATCTTCTCTCAGTGGCGCCTCAAAGACAGACTTTGTTCAAAGGAACACATTTCCACCAACTATTTGAAAGTCTTCATAAAGAATAAGGGCAGATGACCTTTGACCGGCGTGGAAAAGAGCAGAAAATCTCTCCTCTAATCCTGTCTGCTTTACTGAGGGAAGACGAGGCTCGGTCTAGAGGGCTTTCTGCCCCACTGGAGCGCTGATGAGATCATGTCTCGGCTGGTTTAGAGTCCATAATGCCCTGCTCTTTCCAGCCTAATTCAAGGATCATTACTCTGCAATTACGTCCTAAGCTTTACTCTTAGAGGTGTAATGGGGCAGGAAGAAGATAAATATATTTTAGTGTTCATTTTATAAATTGTTAATAATGGTTTGGTGGGGAGATACTTGGATGATTTGAGAGGACGTTTCTTAAGGGGAGGTAATGGAGTTTCAAGGTGGCCGACTAAAAGATACAGATACCGATGAAAGTAAAAGCAGCTACTGGGTGCTCACTTTACTTTCCAAGCAAACATACATCCTTCACCGATTCAGAAAGACATATGCTGGAAATCTTCACTGTACTAAAAATATGTCGAAAATAGAAAATGTAATAAAAAAAAAAAAAAATCATGCAACAGAAAATAAAATAAAACTATTTAATTGTGACAAAAGCAATATGACATCCTAACTGTAAAATAAAATAAAAATAAGATAAAATAAAAAATAATGGCCACAGCAAAGTGACAACACAAACATTAAATAAAATTAAAAATATTATAGATTAATATAAATAAAATTAGAATAAAAACTACAATTCAAGAAAATAAAATAAAAATTATTCTATCATTTATTCAACCTTAAATATATCACACCGAAAACTCAGAGAAGAAGTTCTGTGTATGTCTGAACAGAAAAGGTTATGTCAATAGCTCATAATTAACCTATTTAAGACAGCAAGCCACATTTGGTATCTGTCTGGTCTTGCAAGGGTGACAACCACAGTCAGATCTTGCTACGTAAGGTCAAAGGTTCCACAAACACTCGTGTTTTCAGCCCTCAAAGAAAAGCTGGGACAAGCGCTGCTGGGTAAACACCTCAGACGGCCCAGTTAATTTGTTGACTTAAGGACTGGGTGGATTTCAGACACTTACACAACTTTTGTGACAAAAACAGTTTTTCCTCCCATTTCATATTATTTCCATCAAAGTTTTGTGTTCACTCAAAAAGTTTTGAGTTTTGAGCGAAATATCAGTTTTGAGCTTGCTAGCATACGTTTTGAGAGAACACAAACGTTTTGAGAGCAAACGTAAAGTTTCTCGGAGGGAACGCAAAATTTGTGTGACCAAAATACAGTTTTCCATGACAGTTTTGCGTTCAGTCGAAAAGTTTCGAAACGTTTTGAGAGATTGTAAAAGTTTTGTGAGCAAACACAAAGAATGCAAAACTTTTGCGAGCGAAATATCAGTTTTATGCTCGCTAGCATACATTTCGAGAGAACGCAAACGTTTTGCCAGCAAACGTAACATTTCTTTAGGGAACGCAAAACTTTTGCTAGCGAAATATAGTTTTTCTTCCCATCTCATATTATTTCCATCACCGGTTTTGTGCTTGCTAGCATACGTTTTGAGAGAACGCAAACGTTTTGCCAGCAAACGTAACGTTTCTTTAGGGAACGCACAACTTTTGCTAGCAAAATATAGTTTTTCTTCCCATCTCATATTATTTCCATCACCGATTTTGTGCTTGCTAGCATACGTTTCGAGAGAACGCAAAAGTTTTGAGAGCAAATGTAAAGTTTCTCGGAGGGAACGCAAAATTTGTGTGACCAAAATACAGTTTCCCTCCCATTTCATATTATTTCCATCACAGTTTTGCGTTCAGTCGAAAAGTTTCTAAACGTTTTGAGAGATTGTAAAAGTTTTGTGAGCAAACACAAAGAATGCAAAACTTTTGCGAGCGAAATATCAGTTTTATGCTCGCTAGCATACATTACGAGAGAACGCAAACGTTTTGCCAGCAAACGTAACATTTCTTCAGGGAACGCAAAACTTTTGCTAGCGAAATATAGTTTTTCTTCCCATCTCATATTATTTCCATCACCGGTTTTGTGCTTGCTAGCATACGTTTCGAGAGAACGCAAACGGTTTGAGAGCAAACGTCAAGTTTCTCGGAGGGAACGCAAAATTTGTGTGACCAAAATACAGTTTTCCCTCCCATTTCATATTATTTCCATCACAGTTTTGCGTTCAGTCGGAAAGTTTCGAAAAGTTTTGAGAGATTGTAAAAGTTTTGTGAGCAAACACAAAGAATGCAAAACTTTTGCGAGTGAAATATCAGTTTTACGCTCGCTAACATACGTTTTGAGAGAACGCAAACGTTTTGCCAGCAAACGTAACGTTTCTTTAGGGAACGCAAAACTTTTGCTAGCGAAATATAGTTTTTCTTCCCATCTCATATTATTTCCATCACCGGTTTTGTGCTTGCTAGCATACGTTTCGAGAGAACGCAAACGGTTTGAGAGCAAACGTAAAGTTTCTCGGAGGGAACGCAAAATTTGTGTGACCAAAATACAGTTTTCCCTCCCATTTCATATTATTTCCATCACAGTTTTGCGTTCAGTCGAAAAGTTTCGAAACGTTTTGAGAGATTGTAAAAGTTTTGTGAGCAAACACAAAGAATGCAAAACTTTTGCGAGCGAAATATCAGTTTTACGCTTGCTAGCATACATTTCGAGAGAACGCAAACGTAACATTTCTTTAGAGAACGCAAAACTTTTGCTAGCGAAATATAGTTTTTCTTCCCATCTCATATTATTTCCATCACCGGTTTTGTGCTTGCTAGCATACGATTCGAGAGAACGCAAACGTTTTGAGAGCAAACGTAAAGTTTCTCGGAGGGAACGCAAAATTTGTGTGACCAAAATACAGTTTTCCCTCCCATTTCATGTTATTTCCATCACAGTATTGCGTTCACTCAAAAAGTTTCGAAACGTTTTGAGAGATTGTAAAAGTTTTGTGAGCAAACACAAAGAATGCAAAACTTTTGCGAGCGAAATATCAGTTTTACACTTGCTAGCATACGTTTTGAGAGAACGCAAACGTTTTGCCAGCAAACGTAACACTTCTTTAGGGAACACAAAACTTTTGCTAAAGAAATATAGTTTTTCTTCCCATCTCATATTATTTCCATTACCGGTTTTGCACTTGAAGGGGGTGGATTGGTTAACACACTTACTAAGCACACGTTTCAAGAGAACACAAAAGTTTTGAGAGCAAACGTAAAGTTTCTTTGGGGAATGCAAAACGTTTACATACAAATGCAAAAGCTTTTAAATATCATTTTCCCCTTCCCATCTCATATTTTTTACATCAACAGGTCACCTTAGGGACTCCGTGCAAAGTTATAAAGTTACATAAAGATATGAAGTCATGATTTAATCTGCCAAACACTATATAGCCAATTCAAGACTCAAGACTCAACTCCTATAGAGCAAAAAATTCAATAAGAAGGGTCCTGCTGAACCTAACAAGCTGCAAACAATCTTTATTTTAAGCATGTAGTGTTTAAGGATTGTTAAACCTGGAGAACTTTCACACAAGTTCAGTCAGTGTGTGTGTGTGTGTGTGTGTGTGTGTGTGTGTGTGTGTGTGTGTGTGTGTGTGTGTGTGTGTGTGTGTGTGTGTGCAGGGGTGCAGGGCTGGTAAATGTGAGTTATCTGTTGTGACAGTCTGCCTCTTGGCTGAATGAAGAGCTGATTACACAGCAGGAGAGGAACAGCTCCAGATATTCACACTCTCCAGCCCCAGAGAGAGAAATTCTCATTCAAAAAATGGTTTGGCAAGTCTGGGTCTGTTACGTTTATGAAATACCAGTGACTACAGCAAACCGTCCTTGATATTAAAGCGAAAGTCTTTCACAGTTGCGCACAAACTTGTCCATTTCCTCCTCTCGCTCAGCCAGGACTTCACCCAAACCCTGAGGATTCAGAAACTTCTCTTTTTCACTCCATTGTGTTGATTGAGGCTTATGAGGGATGAGATCACATGACCCAAACGCACAGCTGTCAGATATTTAATAAAGACTGAAAAGTAAACGCTAATGATTCACAGGAAAAATATCACGGAGAAGGACTCGTTCACGGTCTGATGAGTGGACACCGCTGGGAGGACATTGTGTAAGAGATGATACCAAGAATTGAGACATTTAGTCAAATGTCTTGTGTACAGATTTGTTTATCCTCAAAACTCCAGACAAAATGAAGATTATGAAATAAGTACTGTTGTTCAGCACAACATAATTAACATACAATCCTGTCAAAACCTTATAATGACATTTCTTACAATAATGGTTCCAGTGACGTGCAATTAAAAAAACTGACCATTCCTGATATAGATGAACTGCTGAAATGTTTTACAATCTTGGCTGAATGATAAAAAATAAGGCACAAAATTTGAATCCTTATCTTCCCTCAAATCACACTTGCAGAAAAATATTTACCTCAACACGCAAGGCCCTGATATACTTCAAGAGAAACAAACGAACTGGTGTGACGTCATTTAGAACAAAATCAAACCGAAACGAATTTCGTCTGGAGTTTGTTTCGGGAGTTCGAAACTATGGAAGCTTGTTTTCGCCCACAGAATAAAAAATAAAAAAGGTAATTGCGATTTTTTATCTCACAATTATGACTTTTTTTCTCACAATTGCGAGTTTACATCTTGCAATTCTGACTTTTTATCAGAATTGCGTGATATAAAGTCGCAATTGCGAGTCATAAAGTCAGAATTGCGTGATATAAAGTCGCAATTGTGTGTTATAAAGTCAGAATTGTGAGAAATAAACTCGCAATTCTGACTTTTTTTTCTCAGAATTACATGTTCATATCTTGCAATTGTGAGATTTTATCTCACAATTCTGACTTTATAACACACAATTGCGACTTTATATCTCACAATTCTAAATTTATTTCTCAGAATTGCGAGACATAAAGTCGCAATTGCGTGTTATAAAGTCAGAATTGCGTGATATAAAGTAAATGTAAACTCTCAACTTTGAGGCTCTGCATTCTTTGACACGGAAAAGTTCTCCGGGTTCATTTCTTCTATTGAGCCTGATGAAGACCTGAGGGTCGAAATGTTGCTTGAATAAACTCTTTTGGAGCATTAATTTTTATTGTCTGGACTTCACACTTCTTTATTTTGTCTATATTATTTAGTTGTCCTGCACCTGCGCCCAATCTGGGTGTTTGGGATGTGCACACCATTTTTGTATTTTTGATTCTATTCAGCATGAAGACACTGGAGAGCTGCTTTATAGTAGAAACTGAAGTTGTAATATTAATTGAAAGTGATACTTTTCATTTTTTACATTGTAAAGCTGCTTGACTTAAAGCAATATGTAAAGCACTTTAGTGCTATACATAAACGTGACATGACTTGACTGGGGTGCCGCACTGCAGATGTTGTGCAAACATCCACATCGCTATGATCTGATGCTTTCTTTACCTCTGTTTTCTCAACTCTATCATATTTTATGTGTGTTCATTTTGTTATTGAGAAGAAAGCGCATATTTATATATTTTCATCTAAACCAATTCTAACAGACAGTGTGTGGACAGCGTCGGGATGTTCGCTAAAAAGGTATTTTTATACTTCTTTTTACCCCAAGCGAAGAACAAAAAAGAACTTCGCTGCGAGCATATCAGTGCCCCTTTATGAGACTGAGGGTCTCTTGGTCTCTAGATCTATAAATAAAAATGAAATACTTGTAATAACAATTTCAATAATTACAAATTAAATTGATATGCACATGATATGCAGGCCAGTTGTGAAAGACTGCATGAATGACTGAATTTACACAGTTCTATAACCTGTAATGGAGAAAAGGACAGTAAAGATATCACACTCTCACTAATCAGTTTGACCCCACAATCTTGAGGCTCACATTCCCACAATTACTGCATCCCTGAGGCTTAATACTCACCTACTGACTGCTCTAATGACTGCTTAAAACATCTGAGAGAGAGAGAGAGAGAGCCCGTCGCTTGCACGGAGCACCTTAATTCTATTTAAACTGCGCAGACAGACTCTCCATTTGGTGCGCAAATGGATGTCAGTGCGCAGAGTTAAAGCAACGTTTCGCTCAGATTTCAAACAGATGCTCAACCCGTCTGGAGAACCGGGATATTGCGCACTAATGAAAACAATGTATTTGGATTGAAAGCACGTTTATCTCAACACCATGTTCCTGACGCAGCCAGACAAAAATCTTGTGCACAAAGTTAACAATGTTTTAAACATGTTATAGGAAGTAAAATTAAAATAGCCTGCATATTAACACAAAACTAAACAACAACAACTATAAATATAGCTGCAAGCAGCAATACGGGGCCAAGCCCTGTAAGGCAGAGCAAGCAACAGCCGCTGTAGCGCAATGCGGAGCCAGAAGAGCAAAACATCAGAAATTTAATGTACATCAAGCACAGTAAGCACATCAATTACAGCAGCACAGCTAGCATTTAAGCACCAACAGCAGTGCAGAGCCGGAAGGAATTTAAATTATTATTTTATACACAATTTCAAAGTCGCCCCACACTGGTCTCGAACCCACGACCACAATGGTTCGGGATTCATGACGCATGGTTGAACCACTTGCGCCACCCAGAGGACATGTTTTACAAAGCTGCAGAGGAGAGGCTTCAGTGTGTGAATGAGCACACAAAATCATGTTAACGAGATTAGCATGCTAAGCTAACTTAATGCTAATATAGCTTATGATGTGGTACATCCAATGCTGGCAAAATAGATATCCTCAGATTCGACATGACGCAAGGAATCGATAGACACCAATTTTATGATTTTGTGACAAACTGTTCACAAGTTACAGCCTCTGAACCAATTATGGGTTGACCTCATTAAGTTTGCGACATCATAACTTTTTTTTTCCAGTATAGCAAAAAAATCGGGGACAGTACTTTTATGCGGCTCAGTCCGAAGATCATTTGAGTACATGTTTGGACAAAATTAGACCAATTTTGAAGGAGGAGTAGCGAAAAAACTGTTTTACATTCACTCCAATATGGCGGCCAGTCACATTGTTGATAAATAACATATGAGATATCGTTGAAATCGGCATAAGCCAAGGAATATATTGACATAAAGAAATCAAATTTCAAGCAATGTTAGCAAAAGTTATAAGCGTTTTTTCAAAAAACAATGATATCTCTGGAACACTAGGTGGCGCTGTGATCAAATTTCTCAGGTACCTTCGGGCCATGCTAATGATGATCCATACCAAATTTGGTGAAGAAATTTCAAATAGTTTAAAAGATATTGCAAATTATGACATCATTCAAAATGGCGGACACGTGGTACATCCCATCATGGCAAAATCGATATCCACGGATTTGTCATGACCCAAGGAATCGATAGACACCAAGTTTATAATTTTCTGACAAACTGTTCATAAGTTATTGGCCAAAATATGCATTTTCCATATCTCATGACCCGTAGGTGGCGCTGTTCCCAACTTTGGCATGGAACCTCAGATCATGCTTCCGATGAAGTGTACCAATTTTCGTTTCGATTGATCAAAGTTTGGCCGAGCTATAGCTTCTGAACCAATTTTGGGTCGACCTCGTTAAGTTTGCGACGTCATAACTTTTGATCAGAGAAGAATAAAAAAAATCGGGGACAGTACTTTTATGCGGCTCAGTCCGAAGATCATTTGAGTACATGTTTGGACAAAATTAGACCAATTTTGAAGGAGGAGTAGCAAAAAAACTGCATACTGTACTTTTCAAAATGGCCACTACTGTAATGGGCGGAGTCTTAATGTAAGATATTGGTTCTAATCAGCATGATGAGATGAATCAGGTGTACTAAGTTTCATTTTTCTAGATCAAAGGGTTCAAAAGTTATAACCATTTCAATGTTGAATTTTTGAACTGCTGGTGGCGCTATAGAGTTGGACCTAGAGACTCAAAAATTGCTACAATTACTTTTCATTACCATCACTACAAGTGTGCCAAATTTCATCATTTTCCTATGTATGGTTCATAGGGCTGCCATAGACTTCAAGAGGAGGAAGAAGAATAATAATAATAATAATAATAAGAAAACTAACAGATACAATAGGTGCCATAGCCCCTTCGGGGCTTGGCCCCTAATAAGAAAACTAACAGATACAATAGGTGCCATAGCCCCTTCGGGGCTTGGCCCCTAATAATAAGAAAACTAACAGATACAATAGGTGCCATAGCCCCTTCGGGGCTTGGCCCCTAATAATAATAATAAGAAAACTAACAGATACAATAGGTGCCATAGCCCCTTCGGGGCTTGGCCCCTAATAAATAGCTGCAAGCAGCAATACGGGGCCAAGCCCTGCAAGGCACAGCAAGCAAAAGCCGCTGTAGCGCAATGCGGAGCCAGAAGAGCAAAACATCAGAAATTTAATGTACATCAAGCACAGCAAGTTCTGTAAGCACATCAATTACAGCAACACAGCAAGCATTTAAGCACCAACAGCAGTGCGGAGCCAGAAGAACAAAAAGAGCAGAAATTGAATATACATGTAAATGTACATCAAGCACAGCAGCGCAGCAAGCATTTAAGCTCCAACAGCAGTGCAGAGCCGCAAGAACAAAAACAGCAGAAATTAAATATAAATGTAAATGAAGCACAGCGAGCATTTAAGCACCAACAGCAGTGCAGAGCCGGAAGGAATTTAAATGACAACTTTAAAGTCATCCCACATGGGACTCGAACCCACGACCAGAATGGCTCAGGATTTTAGATTCATGGTTTAGCAGATTGCACCACTCAGAGGACGTACAATCACAACCTTCAGAGGAGAGGCTTCAGTGTAAGAATGAGCACACAAAAGCAAGTTAACCAGATTAGCATGCTAAGCTATCTTAATGCTAATGTAGCTTATAACATGGTACATCCAATCCTGGCAAAATAGATATCCTCGGATTCGACATGACGCAATGAATCGATAGACACCAATTTTATGATTTTTTGACAAACTGTTCACAAGTTACAGCCTCTGAACCAATTATGGGTCGACCTCATTAAGTTTGCGACATCATAACTTTTTTTTTCCAGTATAGCAAAAAAATCGGGGACAGTACTTTTATGCGGCTCAGTCCGAAGATCATTTGAGCACATGTTTGGACAAAATTAGACCAATTTTGAAGGAGGAGTAGCGAAAAAACTGTTTTACATTCACTCCAATATGGCGGCCAGTCACATTGTTGAAAAATAACATATGAGATATCGTTGAAATCGGCATAAGCCAAGGAATATATTGACATAAAGAAATCAAATTTCAAGCAATGTTAGCAAAAGTTATAAGCGTTTTTTCAAAAAACAATGATATCTCTGGAACACTAGGTGGAGCTGTGATCAAACTTCTCAGGTACCTTCGGGCCATGCTAATGACGATCCATACCAAATTTGGTGAAGAAATTTCAAATAGTTTAAAAGATATTGCAAATTATGACAAAATTCAAAATGGCGGACACGTGGTACATCCCATCATGGCAAAATCAATATCCACGGATTCATCATGACCCAAGGAATCGATAGACACCAAGTTTATAATTTTCTGACAAACCGTTCACAAGTTATTGGCCAAAATATGCATTTTCCATATCTCATGACCCGTAGGTGGCGCTGTTCCCAACTTTGGCATGGAACCTCAGATCATGCTTCCGATGAAGTGTACCAATTTTCGTTTCGATTGATCAAAGTTTGGCCGAGATACAGCCGCTGAACCAATTTTAGGTCGACCTTGTTAACTTTGCGACGTCATAACTTTTGATCAGAGAAGAATAAAAAAAATCGGGGACAGTACTTTTATGCGGCTCAGTCCGAAGATCATTTGAGCACATGTTTGGACAAAATTAGACCAATTTTGAAGGAGGAGTAGCAAAAAAACTGCATACTGTACTTTTCAAAATGGCCACTACTGTAATGGGCGGAGTCTTAATGTAAGATATTGGTTCTGATCAGCATGATGAGATAAATCAGGTGTACTAAGTTTCATTTTTCTAGATCAAAGGGTTCAAAAGTTATAACCATTTCAATGTTGAATTTTTTAACTGCTGGTGGCGCTATAGAGTTGGTCCTAAAGACTCAAAAATTGCTACATTTACTATTCATGGCCATCACTACAAGAGTGCCAAATTTCATCATTTTCCTATGTACGGTTCATAGGGCTGCCATAGACTTCCACTGGGAAGAAGAAGAATTGTTATTCTGACAATAACAATTGCTAATATAGCTGCAAGCAGCAATACGGGGCCAAGCCCTGCAAGGCAGAGCAAGCAACAGCCGCTGTAGCGCAATGCGGAGCCAGAAGAGCAAAACATCAGAAATTTAATGTACATCAAGCACAGTAAGCACATCAATTACAGCAGCACAGCTAGCATTTAAGCACCAACAGCAGTGCAGAGCCGGAAGGAATTTAAATTATTATTTTATACACAATTTCAAAGTCGCCCCACACTGGTCTCGAACCCACGACCACAATGGTTCGGGATTCATGACGCATGGTTGAACCACTTGCGCCACCCAGAGGACATGTTTTACAAAGCTGCAGAGGAGAGGCTTCAGTGTGTGAATGAGCACACAAAATCATGTTAACGAGATTAGCATGCTAAGCTAACTTAATGCTAATATAGCTTATGATGTGGTACATCCAATGCTGGCAAAATAGATATCCTCAGATTCGACATGACGCAAGGAATCGATAGACACCAATTTTATGATTTTGTGACAAACTGTTCACAAGTTACAGCCTCTGAACCAATTATGGGTCGACCTCATTAAGTTTGCGACATCATAACTTTTTTTTTCCAGTATAGCAAAAAAATCGGGGACAGTACTTTTATGCGGCTCAGTCCGAAGATCATTTGAGTACATGTTTGGACAAAATTAGACCAATTTTGAAGGAGGAGTAGCGAAAAAACTGTTTTACATTCACTCCAATATGGCGGCCAGTCACATTGTTGATAAATAACATATGAGATATCGTTGAAATCGGCATAAGCCAAGGAATATATTGACATAAAGAAATCAAATTTCAAGCAATGTTAGCAAAAGTTATAAGCGTTTTTTCAAAAAACAATGATATCTCTGGAACACTAGGTGGCGCTGTGATCAAATTTCTCAGGTACCTTCGGGCCATGCTAATGATGATCCATACCAAATTTGGTGAAGAAATTTCAAATAGTTTAAAAGATATTGCAAATTATGACATCATTCAAAATGGCGGACACGTGGTACATCCCATCATGGCAAAATCGATATCCACGGATTTGTCATGACCCAAGGAATCGATAGACACCAAGTTTATAATTTTCTGACAAACTGTTCATAAGTTATTGGCCAAAATATGCATTTTCCATATCTCATGACCCGTAGGTGGCGCTGTTCCCAACTTTGGCATGGAACCTCAGATCATGCTTCCGATGAAGTGTACCAATTTTCGTTTCGATTGATCAAAGTTTGGCCGAGCTATAGCTTCTGAACCAATTTTGGGTCGACCTCGTTAAGTTTGCGACGTCATAACTTTTGATCAGAGAAGAATAAAAAAAATCGGGGACAGTACTTTTATGCGGCTCAGTCCGAAGATCATTTGAGTACATGTTTGGACAAAATTAGACCAATTTTGAAGGAGGAGTAGCAAAAAAACTGCATACTGTACTTTTCAAAATGGCCACTACTGTAATGGGCGGAGTCTTAATGTAAGATATTGGTTCTAATCAGCATGATGAGATGAATCAGGTGTACTAAGTTTCATTTTTCTAGATCAAAGGGTTCAAAAGTTATAACCATTTCAATGTTGAATATTTGAACTGCTGGTGGCGCTATAGAGTTGGACCTAGAGACTCAAAAATTGCTACAATTACTTTTCATTACCATCACTACAAGTGTGCCAAATTTCATCATTTTCCTATGTATGGTTCATAGGGCTGCCATAGACTTCAAGAGGAGGAAGAAGAATAATAATAATAATAATAATAAGAAAACTAACAGATACAATAGGTGCCATAGCCCCTTCGGGGCTTGGCCCCTAATGATATCATATAAATGAACAAATTAACAAATGATGTTAAAAATAAATAAAAAAAGCTTCGAGGTTAGTCGAATAAAATTAGTATAAAAAACAGTTACATAGTTAATAACAAAACAAAAAATAAATAATAAAAAGCTCAGTTTAACCCATAAAGCTACTTTCAGAGGTTACTTATAAATAAAATACTGCAAATATCTACAATAATACAGTATATATAAACAAATCAATGCAAAAAAATAAATAAATAAAAAAATAACATAAAATAGTTAAATAATAAATATAGTAGCATCATAAATATTGACATAAAATAATTGAAATTATAATAACAATGCAAACACATTTGGAGTTACATTTTTGAGCACAATGTTTGGGAATCTTTTGAAATGGGAATATGGTAAGTTCTTGAATAAAAGAGCAAGCATTGCATTTCAACATTCAAAGTTGCACGTGCAACCGCTAAAACTCCAAATACAGTCACGTTATTTCCATCGATCGCGCAATCTGCTGCGCCACACAGAAACAATCATCTTAAACGTGCGCACATGCAAGGCATCGTATTGAATCAAAGCGTGTTTTTGACTTACCCAGCTGCGCAAGTAACCTCAGAGGAAGTAAACACAAGCACCAGATGCAGATGGATGATTTTAAAAATCCTTTTAAAACTTCCATGTCTGACTCTCACAGCTGCGCGTTTTTCCACGGGATTCCCATCGGAAAGTTTTGTCCAGTTTGAACACTCTGCTCCTGATGTTGGCATGTATTCCTCCCAAGACTAAAGAAGTTTCCTTGCGCACAACATATTTGTTAATTTATGGGCAGTAAGAGGAGTCTTGGACCATTTTTCCCTTGTGTGTGTGCGTGTAAACATTCAGCTGTCTTGAAGGAGTGAAGGGGGCACTTCTAGTCAAAAACACTCAATTAACCGAGAGTAGGAGGACACTTACAGGGTCTCTCTAGTGAAACAAACTTACAAAAAGCAATGAAAACCTCAGAGAAAGGTAATTTAATGAAGCTAAAATGGAGAAAAGATGATTATTTCCACATTAAATTGGGCGAAATAGCTTTTCCATGGGGTATGTTCTGCACAAGGATTCACACTGTTTAATATGCTTCCCATTAGAAGAGAAAAAGGGTTTTTACAGAAGAACTTTTTAAAGGTCCACAAAGAATTTGCTAATATCTAGTTCAATGCTTTTGACCTGATGGGTTACAGAAAAAAACAAAAAAAACAAAAAAAAAACAATGCTGAATGCAAATAATATACCACAATACACTGAAAAAATGGTGCAAACACAATTTTCACTCAGAAATTGCAAGTAAACTTCACAAATAATTACAAAGAAACAGCAAGTAATTTTTTTATTTTTATTTTATTAAAGGCAGAACTTTTGAATTGAAAGTCTTAGATAGCATTTTTATATTCAGCATGTAATCTTAGCATATTGTTGGGCCTATATGGTTGAATATGAATATGAAATTCCTCTCATCTTTCCACATGTAAAGTACAGTTAGTCAGTCTCAAACAAACCACAACACAAATGTCCTGAATACAAAAACAAGCGTAACCAAACACCAGCATGAAACCACATAAATCCATAGAAAATAATGGGATTACAAAACAACACCAGACAAAAAACAAGAACAAGCACAGGCCCATTTGTACTACAGCTAAAAAGCTACATGACAACCAATTAGGGCAGAAAACAGCAAACATAAATTATAAATAAATTATATATGACAGCCTTCATAATAAGAGTCCTCAAACCATAAAACATTAATCTGCTGCTAAGTAGGCATGGCTTTCTCCCACTGTCCTGTTACCCAAATGTAGCAAGAAAAAAGTTATAGAAATTATTAAAATGTGTAAATTTAGTACTTGAGAAAGTATTTTGATCATTAGTACAGCTGAAAATGTGCTGCTTAAAGAGGTGTGGATTAAAGAACGGACTAGCATAAAACAATGGGCAGTAAATGCTTATTATGGACAGATTAATCTATATTTGAGGTGTCAAGCTGTTGTGGGAACATGTACAAGAGCTTCATAGATGTTTGATACCTAAAACCATTGCACTGAACCATAGAATAACTAAAAGACGATCTGAATATACAAATCATTTTTACAGTTAAAGGGTTCTTTAAGCTTACATGTGGTTCCAAAGAACCAGTGAGAAACCTTTATTTAAAATATGTTTTAGATGTTAGTCCTTGACATTTTACCACACTTTCAGTGTGAGTTAGTATCTGAGAATATCTGGCACTTTTCAATATCAGCTGATTATCTTGGAAGCATCCAGCTTTTGGTCTCAAAGCTTCAGGCCACCACCTTGCCTCTCTGGGATTGTTATTCCCCAAACAAATTCCTGAATGGCCAAATGTGGATATCCATCTCAATCCCTTGGCACAGAGCGACTCGGATGCCACCTGGAAGAGGGTAAGATGGTTGCGCTGCCTGAGGCTGAAGTTTTAGCCCTTATATCCGCTTCTAATGCCTACAGTGTGGCTGAGAGCAGAAGTCGAGGTCCCTGTCATGAACTGGCTTTAGTGAAGGTCTTTGGGTCTCATTCCCCCTCAAGCTGTTGGATTAAAGTTCAAACCACATGCGAAGGAGGAGCCTTTAGACTTGGGCTGAAAAACAAAACAAAAAAACTTCTCAATTGATGTGCATCTCTGAGAAGGGATTTTCCTTTGAGCTGCAGCTTTGAATAGAAGATCCCCAGAAGTTGTGATCAAGGACAAGTGGTATGTTCTGAAATCTTTTACCATCATGAGAGAAATATAAATGTTTTCACAGATCATCTGCCTGGGATGGAAAAAGCTTCTAAACTTTACTTGAGAGGAGCCTTTGGTGGTCCATTTTTTTTTTCTCAGCAACTGAGTCACTACCAGACAACTACCCTTTGACGCTTCATAAAGTCCATTAAGAGATCGTAAAACTAATACGAATTGAATGGTTAAGTCCAAATTTTCTTAAGAGACATAATCGCTTTATATGATGATATGATTGATGATTCAATTTAGACTTTTACTTACATATAAACATTCCTCAGCACACACACACTGTAAACCCTAATGCTCAAAATAATTAATTGGTTTGAGTAGGACAAACTTAAATTAAACTAAGTAGTTCAGTCAAATGAACTTTTATGAGTATTTAGCACTTTCTTTTTCTTTCAAGTTCACATAACTGGTATATTTTAAGTAAACTGAACTGTTTCATTGTATTGAGTTTTATGAAATTATTTATTTTAATTTAGACAAACTTAAATGTACTGAAATGGCTGGGATGTCTACTTCCCAGCATGCTTTGCCGATGGCACTCGAAAGGGAGAGTAAATGCTAAAATTGTGTAAAAAGTGTATTATTGTTATTATTATTATTGTTGTTTTTTTTTGTGCAAGATTAATGTTAAGTGGGAGATTAATGTTAGTGATTAATGTTTTGTTATGCTAATTTAGAATAAATAAAATAAATAAAACCTTTATATTACTGCACTCATACAGCAAGTGTGACTGTATAACATACTGTTGTTAACATGTTAACAAATTAGTATGTCAGCAAACTAGCTTGTTAAAGCTAGCTAAGTTTATGTTTAGATTACATTAAAGTTTTAAGTTAAATGTATGAATTAGTTTACTCAAACATTTAAAGTTAAGAACAATCTGCTAGTTCTGCTTACTTAAACTTTGAATTTCTTAACTTAAAAAAATTGAGGCTACTGATTGGTTTTGCCAATTTATTCGGGTTTTTGCCAATTTATTCTGGTTTATTTCGTGTGAGAACCAATGAGATTCATTCTCGTGTTACGCAGCACGTTTGAGCTTCCGCAATAACTAATGAGGCTTGTTCTTGCGCATCAAGCAAAGCTCAAATTCAATCAATTCATCATATAAAGTAATCGAATCTCTTCAGATAATTCGGACTAAACCGCTTGATT
Source organism: Abramis brama (assembly GCF_963993115.1). Lineage (NCBI taxonomy): Eukaryota > Metazoa > Chordata > Actinopteri > Cypriniformes > Leuciscidae > Abramis > Abramis brama. The sequence goes on along the minus strand of NC_139968.1, from coordinate 24,388,003 downwards.
CATATGGATTAGACTTATTTATTTCAGTTAATTTTTCATCTCTAATGCACTGCTTAATAGTGCTCTTGTGTATCTGTTTTTTAATGATGATGATATTTTCTAAATACGTGACAATGAAGACCCTACTCACCTTATAAAATTAATTATCTAAAGGCATTCAATCAGAAAATGAACTACAAACTTCTTCAGCTTAAATGTGAAAAACATAAGTAGGACTTTTCAACAACAAGGTACTTTATTATAAAAAATGACAAACCCTTCTGGAATTATGCATGTCTTGAGATGCTAAATCAGGATCTTTCATGTTTTAAAAGATCATGCTGTCGCATAAAGGTGGCGGTTTAGGAAACCTGTCACTCTGAAAGCCCTCTTAGCCCTTGAAATACAACTTCAAAGGTCTCTTATTAAAATGTTCATCCCTCCCATGCACAGCTTTTTCCTTGGGAAGCAACTGACTGTCTGTGATAGCAGCATGAATTTCAGGTTTCTTTATTCTCAAAGCATAAAGGTATTGAAATTTGATTTAAAAAAGATGAAATTGAAATGACATTGACATACAATTAATTATTCTCTCAGTGCTATGAGAGACACTTTTCTGTCAGTTTAAGTTCAGATCTACAGAGGCCTATTTAATGCTAACTTCTCAAAAGCTATTTTAGGCAAAAACTATTCTTATCAGTGTCTTTCATGCTGAGCTTTTGACTGAGATTGTCTCGCTATCACAAACACACACGTGGTTTTCCCTCCATCTGAAACTGGCTTTTGTCAGTATGTTGTGTTGACAAGGCTCCAGCCTTGCTTTCTTTGCTCTAGCGCTCATAAACAAACTTCACAGGGGGTTGAGTGTCAAATCAGCAGGTAACAAGCCAAGCCGTCTCAATTCTCTACGACACGCTGCCTCGTTTAAGCGAGTGTTGGTCATTTATGAAATGTTGATGCGTAAATTCAAGCCCAATCCATCAGAGCTTTTATAGAGTCCTGTTTCAATCGACATGCCGTTAACTTAAAAAAAACTGAGAGGAAAATTATTCACTTAAACTCTTGCTGTGCTGATATAGCACACATAGGTTATAGTGAAATCTTATTTGGACTGAGCTTTCTTTACCTTTTGTACCATTTGAAAATTTTAGGATTTCCTTTTTCAAATTTCATTTAATTAATTCTGATTGTTAACCAAGTCATATTTGACCACCTAGACCTAAAGTACCAGGCTCTTCAGGGGCATTTAAACAACACTGTTTTCAACTTAAAATGGAAAACCTCATGACAACGGTGTTTTGTGGGCCTGAAAACACAAACCTTTGTGTATCACGACGATTATCATCACGGTGTAAACTACAAATTTTTTTTTGAAAACTGTGACGTCATGCGCATGCATATTACGTGTTCAGTCCATAGGCGTGATATATACTGCACTATATGTGTCAGTAATAATAACAACAACAATATGTGTACCTCGCATCCACCGGCAATCTTACCATCCCCCAAAAAATTCCCATCTGAGGCTGGATTTTATCACCAGCTCTCCAAACAGTGGGGTAAACAAGGAAAAACCTTTACGACCGTCTGTTAAAAAGCTCTTTTAAAGCTGTGACTGTAAATGTTTTCGGGCCAAACCCGCAAAGACATCAGTGTCTGAGTATTATCAAGCTCAGGAAGGACTCTGATAGCTCGTCCTCTCCTAGAGCTTTCCCCTGACCGCTTCAAGCTACTTCACAAGAGAGAAAACATCATCCGGATGCTTTGATCCTAACCCTCTCCCAGGGAATCACAGACTACGGGGCTGAAACCTGTTCCAGATGTCACCCGTGATGTTTACGATGAGAAAACGCAAACTAAAACCACGTCAAAGGAGGAACTGACTTCTCGCTACTGATTGTCAGTCATTCGATGACTTGCTGCTAATCCACTATTTGAATGGACATTTAATGTTTTTTTATTTTTATTTTTTTATTTTCAGCATACACTAATGACAATCCAAAAAAGCCTCCATTTACTTTATTAATAAATATATATTTCTGTCATGACTCAACTGAGTGTTTGGCATGGTAATGGATATGATAATGTTGATATGTTTGGTCTTGGCTGAATAGATCTGTTATACTGCTGCTGTTGTTATTTCTGCTATATCAAAATCAAATAACTTTCTCTACCTTTCTCAAAATTATTATGTTTTTGTAGTTACCAAGGCTGCATGAAAAATAACATTTACCAATAATATCACAAGCCACTTTTGATGAACCAATCAAATCGGAAGCATAAAATCAAATTCCGCCCTGCATTATTTTTTCACTTAACACTGTTTCTGAGTATCACATTAAAAAAGTTAAAGTTGATGTGTGTAATGTTTTTGCTTAAAATTCTCGATTTAATATGCAGAGAAAACTGAAAGTGAAATCATTTACATAGACCCCCTCTGTGGCAGTATCAAAACATTGCTTTGTTCTTAACCAATAGCGTGCGTTTGGGGCGGGGCCATCGGTTTGGCCAACCAATGACAGATAAGGGGGTGCAGAAATTACACATTTAATTTGTCTTTAAATCTTTTTAGTGCAAAACATTCTTACTAGGGCTGTGAAACGATTAATCGCGATTAATCGCATCCAAAATAAAAGTTTGTGTTCACATAATATATGTGTGTGTACTGTGCATAATTATTTTGTATATATAAATACACACACATGCATGTATATATTTAAGATTTTTTTTATTTATTTATACATAAAATATTTATATTTCTATATAATACAAATTATATATAGCCTACAGTATATTTAAGCCAATATTTCTTAAATATATACATGCATGTGTGTGTATTTATATATACAAAATAATTATGCACAGTACACACTCATATATTATGTGAACACAAACTTTTATTTTGGATGCGATTAATCACGATTAATCATTTCACAGCCCTAATTCTTACAATTATTTAACACATTTTCTATTTCAAAGCCAAATAAATTTTAAACAGGTAACACAGCTATGTACCCTAGCCTAGAGCAATAGGCGTAGAACTCACAGAGCCAGCCTCTAATGTTGCTGTACTGATGTCCTCAATCTCAGAGGTGTCTGAGAAACACTATAATGAGGGTATAAAGGGGTTTTACGGGCCCACATCATTCACAGAGCGAACAGCAGGACGTTTTAAGGTTTGTTACTGTAAACCGCAGGAGTTCTTCTCCACACTGGTGTCTACCATATGTGATTTATTGTTAATTAAACATCATTACAGATCAGGCTGGACCCGTTTTATGAAACCATGTGCTCAAAAGTTAATTAATCATCCTCCTCTATCAAAAGGTTAAATGTATACTCATTAATGTTAAATAGCGTTTATATGATTTAAGATCCCTTACAAAAATGTGGTACCATGGTACAGCGATTTCATCAGCGAACCAAAGACACCCTGCGTCTCAATGGCCATACTATCCAAGTATGTGAGATTAAAATAAGTGTGTCCCAAAGCATATGTTGAAAAGAGTATGTCAGAAGTCCCCGGATGGTCTACTATTTCTGATGGATTTTTGAAGTGTGGATCCGTGGTCACTATAACAGCTAATATTCCCCACAACCCACTGCGCTTTGGAGGAGGAACTACAAACATGAGTAAAAAGTGTTAAAAAACTACAAAACATGGCAGATATGCCTGACCAACGGTGAGAGGTTTAGATAAAGGTTTAAGTGACTAATCAAAGTTTAACCTGATACAAAAATATTTATTTAATGTTATCCGTGTTATATTTCATCTGCAATAACAATGTGGACTTTTATAAAGATCCGTTTGGCCATTAACTTTTAAAAGCATCATTATGCATGAATATGAGGAGAGTTCTTTGCATGAAAGACCCGCGACTGCAGATCAACGGGCTTCTGCATTTCTCTCCGATACGATAGGAAATTAAATGAAATGAAATGTGGAGGATTTTATCTTTGACAAGATGATTGACAGGCCAGTTTACTGTGACAGGATGCATGTAACTAAGCGACAGAGAGCAACTGTTAAAGACGCTTGTATGACGTGACAGTAGGGCATGCTATAAGTAGGCGAATTGAGACGCAGCATTGGTTTGAAATCGCTGGTGTTTCTAACGTCAAAAACTACCTTGTAACCAGAGCCATATGTAACCAATCATGTCAACGTGTGATCGTCAAGGAGTATGGCAAGCCGTTTTAACTTTTATTCATTTCCAGGATATGAATTCTTGATATCAACAATTACATTTTCACTAGTTAAAATGATAATTATTGATATCTGGAATTGGATTTCTACTAGAAACAATGGCAATTTTTGATATCAGGACTTACATTTCCACTAGTAACAATGCTAATTCTTGATATCAACAATTGAATTTCAACTAGTAAATACTATATCTCTTGATATCTGTAATTGTATTTCATTGTATTTGTGTTGGAGACTTTGGTGTCCGTTCCGGAGACGATGGTGTCCTTGCCGGTGTCCATGCCGAAACATGCCGTCTCCGAAATGGACACCGTCTCGTCGGTCTCCGTGCCGGAGACGTTGGTGTCTGTTGGAGACGTTGGTGTCCGTTCCGGAGACTTTGGTGTCCGTGCCAGTGGTGTCTGTGCCAGAGACGGCGGTGTCCGTGCCGGAGACGGTGGTATCCGTGCCGGAGTCGTTGGTGTCCGTGCCGGTGTCCATTCCGGAGACGTTGGTGTCTGTCTGTTTCAGAGACATTGGTGTCTTTGCCGGAGACGTTGGTGTCCATTCCGGAGACGTTGGTGTCCGTGCCGGTGTCCATTTCGGAGACGGTGGTGTCCGTGCCGGAGACGGTGGTGTCTGTGCCGGAGACGTTGGTGTCCGTTCCGGAGACGGTGGTGTCCGTGCCGTTGTCCATTCCGGAGACGTTGGTGTCCGTGCCGGAGACGTTGGTGTCCATGAGACAGTGGTGTCCGTGCCGGAGATGGCGGTGTCCGTGCACTTGTCCGTGCCGGAGACGGTAGTGTCCGTGCCGGTGTCCATGCCATTAATGTTGGTGTCCGTTCTGGAAACGCTGGGGTCCGTTCCAGAGACGGTGGTGTCCGTGCCGTGCCGGAGACATTGGTGTCCGTGAAAATGTAAATGTTCATATCAAGAATTAGCATTGTTACTAGTGGAAATGTAATTCCTGATATCAAAAATTGCCAATTTTACTAGTAGAAATCTAATTCCTGATATCAAGAATTATCATTTTAACTAGTGAAAATTAAATTGTTGATATCAAAAATTCAAATCCTACGAATGATTAAAAGTCAAAACGGTTTGTCTATTGCCATTCTCAGGATATAAATAGTTGATATCAAGTATTAACATTTTTACCAGTTGAAATGTAATTCCTGATCTCAAAAATTGCCATCGTTACTAGAAATCGAATTCCTGATATCAATAATTATCATTTTTAACTGTGAAAATTTAATCGTTGATATCAAGAACTAATATCCTGGAAAATAATAAAAGTTATACCGGCTTGCCATACTAGGAGTGCATCTCTGAGCTGCTGTGAGTGTGGGGGCTGGGCTAATTTGCATATTCATAGAACCACGTATACTAAATGAGGCAAGGGTGTAGAGTTACATTCAAGCGATTTTAAGGCATGAAGAAAAAAAATTCAAGCAAAAACCGTTTAAATATGCCATTTTGATGATCAAAGATGAGTTTTAAGGAATTAAGTTATTGACCACAGGGGGACTTTAAGTAACTTCTGATCTTAGAGCTGTTTTGGTCACTGTAGTGGGTGAATCAGCGTCATCAGAAATATCCTGTCGCTTCACTAAGAAAACGGATCAAACAGACGTGGAGGTGGACGGTTTGAAGGCAAGTTCAGACGTGCCGCTGCATGTAAGATATGGACTGGTGCAGAGAAACAGAATGAGAAAGAGGGAAGCTGATGCAGGGGTCAGCGGGGGTCTGTCTGGTTGTTGGTTTGTTGAAAGTCAATACAATTTTCGCTGCGGGGGTTACAGCATCTTGATAAGGAGAGCTTCAGACTGTTGTTTACTGATACAATGTAGCAAATAGGCCTAGTAATTAAAACTAATTCAGAAGCCTGAATGCACAAGCACTTATTTATCTTGCTGCTGATCGGGGTGGATAATTTGTAATTATGTGATTTTTCAAAGCAGTTAAAAAAAAAGTAAAAGAAAATTGCAAGCAAAAATAGAACAAGTCAGACTGCCAAATGAAAGTAAAAAATCAATACAGTTTTCCGGTAAAACGTATCTAAAAAAGCTTAGAGCAAGATTTATTTACATAATAAGAAAAAAAAAATGCATTAAGAGTAACTTGTGAGAAAATTTACGAAAATTGTATTCATTTATCAGTTAGGAACAACTTGAGGGTGAGTAAATGATGACAGAATTTTCATTTTTGGATGAACTCTCCCTTTAATTGTGAGCAAACAACCTTATATATACCCTAATACAAATACTACTTCTCGTAAAACCATGATTATACTACACAGAATAATAAAACACGCAAAGTCACAAGCTCAAGGTTGAGAAGCTTTGCTTTAACCAGCCTACATGAAATATCTTTTTTTGCTAGGCTATTTTTAAATCGATTTGGTCTGAACTGACCCGTGCAGATTTAGTTTATTGATTTGTGTCATGCTGTCAAAGTCTGGCAGACTATAAAATGCCATATCTGTGCACACCTATGAACACAGACACACACAATATTCCCTTCAAAACTGTAAAAACAAATGAATGACAGAACTGCACAACACTGTTCATCTCTGGGCCAGGTGCTTTCGCAGATAAGACCTGAGGAGGTGTGAGAACATGAAAGCATAGGCCTAGATGAAAAAATGAAAAACTATGATTTCTCAATCAAAGGTTCTGCAATGAGATTACTTATTAAAATAAAATCAGGACATGTCAGTATTGATAATCTTAGATATTCTAACAGTTATAGCCTACAAATAGAGAGATGATGAAAATGATGATGAACATTTTTTTTTATTTTAGAGTACCAGAAACATTCCTCCCCCAAGTAACTACGTCCTAATTAGTAATGTCCTCAAACAGAAGGTGAAGTATCCCTGTTCTAATTTAATCAAAGCCTGTTTCTAAACAGTAATTACAGTGATTAAGAAAATTAACTGTGTTTGAGGGGAAAAGGAAGAGGTTTTCTTCACTACTCTCGGCTGATTACAAGCCACTTTGAGAGCTGACTGGCAGCCAAATGTTTCACAGTTATTCCTGCACTGTAATTACTCAGAGTTAGCGCTCAGCTTCAAACCCACTGCTTTTGAGCTGCAGCCTCATAATGGTGGGAATAATCACAGAGGTGAGCGTAATGACTTCTAATGGTCATAAAAATTGTTAAGATTAAGATTAAATTATTAATTATAATAGATTAAGGATCAGTATTGCCACCCCTGCTGGTGGCAGTCGTACCTACGCCATCTGACTGCAAAGAACATATTTCTCAATTGAAGGCCATTCAAAACTACACACATTTTGGAAACAGTTTAGAATAATGGTCCGTCATTAAAGTCGTCATGAAATCAAAATGTACCCTATTTAGCACATCACTAGAGCACTACCATTACTACATATAAAAAAAAAAATGTTTGTCGTGGTAATCTTTAATCAAAATCTTAAAATTTGCTTAATAGATAACTATGCAAGAAGCAATGCAGGACAAATTAGTAGCTATTTTTATGTAAGTAGCCACATTAAATATTAAAGACATAAACATATAAAAAACATTAAAGCTTTTACATTATGGCCCATAACAAGTTTCTTTCCTGGCAGCTTCAGAGATTTGCAATAGCCTAGATATGCATTTTGTGGCCTATTTTATCTCCAAACAATGACACTGCCCAAATTAGTGCTATTATCATCCATTCATAATTGTCTAAAACACTCAAAACAACATCAGAGATCATACGTTTAACTGTAGGCTATACACTCAATTTAAAATATTAAGAAGGAAAAAGTCTGCCTAGATAGAGATTAAGCACTCTCTGGATAACGGCGCTATTTTTCATGCAAAGTAATGTAGGCTAATTAATAAGCTATCGTTTGTTATTAATTTATCATTATTATTTGTAGAGCATTCAACGCTTTATGAATAGGCCTATGTAAAATGTCTTTATTCATTAGAACATTGATCTATCTCTCAGGATTTAATTTGCATAAAAATATAATTTTCATTGTATTAATATTATTACCTGCATAGTCCCCAACAGTTTGTGAATTTGTTGGACATTGGGATGTTTTAACAGATCGAATACCAGACACAAGTCTTTTCTTCTTGTCATCTTCATTTATTAAATCTCTTATGGTATAAAAAAGATGTCCGACATATTTTAGTATAACTCTTATAATCAATAGCACAGCGAGTGAGAGAGAAAAAATAATACATTTGATTCATTCATGAACGAATAAATGCTACATTACAGAAATATGAAACAAATAACACAGAAGACAGTCAGACTATGAGTGTAAAAAATAAAGACAATAGTTATAGATATTTTCAGGCTGTATTCATAAAGGACCAAATTAAACGAATAAAACAAATAATAATAATATAGGCTAGGTTATTCAAAACACTATATGCCCTCATTGCTTAAATAAAATTTGAATACTCTTTAGCTAGTAGTGTCTAATGAAACAACCATTTGTATCTATTTATTCTATCTTTAACTCGGCATTACAGTTTAAATTACATTAAATACGAGATTAATACATGCGTGTTAAAAACATCCTATTCCGCGCATGCGCGTCGAACATCAACTACGTTTTTGATTAATCAAGCACTTAATCGCGCTACAGGCTGCAGCGAGGACAGTCTCCATTTAATGAGCACTATTTTTTCATATCACACTTTTAAGCTAATCTTTTAAAGCGTCACATTGTACACTACAGTCTCTAAGCACATGACGTCCCGGACACCAATATTTTAAAGATTTATAAAAGATTAATCACTCTCTGGCCAACTTAGATTTCGCTATGGAGATAAAAGTTAGGATCATGATTTTTTCGGTAGTATTACAGCACACAGTGAGTGTATATTAGCACCGTTTGTTGTTTGCTTCCGGAAACAGTGACACGTGACATCAGCCTTAACAAGCGGATTGGCTGCGTTAGCACGGAGGAAACATGGCGCCTGATCTGATCTGATATATAGGCCTATGACGAAACGGCAAGTGTTCCCCAAAAAAATGTAAATGACTATGATCACAGTCTGACTAATAAATTCATCATCTCTTGAAAACTAATGAGGGAGCATGACGGTAACTTCATCTCTGCTGTGTGTTTACAAGGAAAGAAACCAATTCCATGCATATGGTGTAAAGTTAAACAGTCTTAAAAAAACAAAAAAAAACTTTAGGTCTTTAGGTTACTAATTAATGCACCTTATTTTTAAACAGTAAAAACTCACTTGTGCTTCAGACAGGTCTCTGCATATCATCATTTTTAAGGACCTTTGGTGAATAAATTGTGCTTCTAATCTCCTGCGTTCTAAGTAGCCTATGGTTTTTGTGTTCCCATGTACACCGGCTGGTGTGTAACTGGGATTTAGTTTGACAGGAACTTTCAGTGCCCCCTGCTGCCTTTAAATACTCACAAAAGTTTTTGAAGAACTCCTGGGGACTTGAGTCGGACAACTCTTTCACTGGATTACCGGCTAGATTCATGCAGGTGACACAACGCGTAGATAAAACATACAAGACGTCTGGATTAGTGGATTCATATCATCATTTTGTTATCAAAGTACTTGAAATCTGCAGCGAAGAACTTTGAAACCCTACTGAAATGAATATGAGTAGCTATAACCTACATGCAGATATTAGCCGCTAATAAAATAATCTTCTTTGACTGTTTGACACACTAAAAAGTTCACAAAAGCAGAAATATGAAACTTCAGTTCAAATTAAAGATAAACACTTAGGAAAACTTTGAATTTGTAATTTTAGCAATGATTATGCTAGATGAGCTATTTCACTTTAAAATAAATAAATAATTGCCATTAAAGGTGCTGTATGTAACTTTTTTACTCTACTAAAGCATAAACATACCATAATATGTTTGTAGATATTTATAGGAAACATGCTAAGTTCACATACTCTTTTCTCTGCAAATCACTTTACAGCCAGTTATTTTACTTAATATTTTAAAATAAATCTCAAATAATTGTTTAACATACAATTTCATTCATATTAAAAATGTAGGACAAGCTGCAGTTTATAACACATAAATGTGACACCACTATAAAATCAAGAGTCTCATCTCATAGTTGAGTCTCTCTGTTTGCGTCCTCTCCAGTAGGTTTACACCATTTTGTTTGCAGCTCATCAACATAAATGTACACTCCATTTCATTCTGTTACGCTTCAGGAAAAGTTGCGATAGTAGGTATGGCATTTCATGGAATTTTACATGTACATGAAAATTGTATATCAATCCATTCATCTAATCCAAAAAACAAAAGGCTCAATGGAAAAGTGGTGAAAACAACAGATGAAGTCAGTTGGGCCTTAAAGTACTTTGAAAGGTTTTGTAGCAAAGACATTTAAAGTGCCAGACAACAAACCAACTCTGTTTGAATTTTAGTTTTTCCCCTCACTGCATTTATAGTCATTGAATAGGTATCTGTAGTGAAGCACATGACCAAGGAATCAATGAAATAGTCTTAACTATAACTTCAAACTCAAAAATCAGGAGAAACACAACCACACATACATCGAAGATACAGGACTGTTACATCTCCCTTTTAAAAAGGTATAGGGTTAATAGGGTAGGTAACATAAGTGTAAAATTTAGATAACTAAATAAAAAGAAAATAAATCAGGTTCAGTTACTGATAACTTATGTGTTGACATGAATTAGACAGAGACAGATATGTTTAAATACTTTTTAGTTAGCCAAAAAAATACACTCGATTGTTTTACATTGTCAAAGTAAATAAAGAAATATTTACAGTATAAAGAAATAAAGAATAAAGAATAAAGAAATATAATATTGTAACGGGCAGGTGACCAGGGTGGTACCGGCAAGCTATGAAGCCTCCAGGGTGACACCAGGAGCCAGGTAGGAGCCGGTAGTTCAGTGAGCCAGTGTTCTGTGTTCTGTATTTTGTGTTCTGGGGCTGGAGCCAACACTGGACTGTGCTCAGGGGCTGGGCACGCAGAGGACCGTTTCTTCTTCCTCAGCCTCTTCCTTTGGGCTGGGGTTAATGTGGATCTTTGACGGAGCTCAGAGGCTTGAACAGATTTTTGACTGGTATCACTAATTGGAGCGGGCTCTTCTCTGGATCGGGCTCAGGAACTTCACTCACTGGAACGGACTCAGGAATTTCACTCCTTGGAGAGGACTCAGGAATTTCACTCTCTGAAGAATACTCAGGGATTTTCTCAGACTCGGGAATTTCACTCACTGGAACGGACCCTGGGATTTCCTCAACAATGAAATCTGAACTCTTCACCCAGAGAACATTGTTAATATAGTTAATATATAGTTAATATATTCCAACAATGATGAACTGCATCTACCAGGAGACAGGAACTGATACAGTTCATCATCCAGTCCTCTGGTCCTGTATTGTCACGGACTGGTTGGCTGTAGTGAAGCACATGACAAAGGAATCAACAAAATAAGTTTTTAATTATGACAAACTCAATAAACAGGATAATAACAAAGAAAAACATAACCACTGTGATGGCCGCACTAGCAGCCACACATGGAAACAACAATAACTTACGGTGGTAACTCTTTCATTTGTTTTGAGCACATTACATACTATACAAAATAAATAACTGGACACACACTTTAGTTTTAAAAACAGATTTATTAGTTATTTGACTTAGTTTTCTATTTGGGTGCACACATTTAGTTAACTTTGTCAGTTTAGCTAATTTCAGGTTCATTATTTTTAAGTTACGTTCTGTGAAATTAATACCTTTCTCTTTGAGTTACCAGTTCTTGGGGAGTTGCTGCTGGGGGTCTCTGGCTGGCTGACAGGCAAAAGGACTTTCAACTGACTCTCAGCTGTTTAAAGCAACACCAAGGAACTTTTCCTCTGCTGCCGGTCGCCCTACAGGTTGGAAGCGGAATTGTCCATTACCGCTGTCGTAAATAATTTAGAAAGAATAAACAACTTTGGAAGCGATCAAACATTTGAGGTGATTTTGGAAGTTATTGTAATCTTCACGGCATTCAACTCAGAACAGCAGTGCTAGAAAAACTGTTTATAAACACAAAATTACATGCTTATCACTAATTATACGTTCGCACGATAGCTAACGCCTTATCTAACATTAGCCAATCGAAATATAAAACAATCTAACATGTACACACATGCACTATATTTGAAAACTAAAAAAATATATTATTACTTACAAGTCCAGTAACAAAAAAGCCAAGTGACCATCAGTCTTGCATCTTGTAGCATTTAGTTGTAGTCTACTGTTGAGTACGCTCCACCTATCGACAATTGTAACGCTTGCCGTAAAGCAAGTCAAATTTGTAGTTTTCGTATGTCTCATTAGAACTACAGAAACACGACCAGATCTGGCAATCTTACATAGCGTGGATATACCAGATAAAGGACCACAAAGTAGCGGCATAATTGCTTTTTACCCTGTCACGACTTGATGAACCACTGAAACGATTTTGGAAACATTATTTGAAGGTAAAAAGTGTTGCTTTAAGTAGGGGAATGGATAATTGGACTGCGCCATGTTTTCCCATATCATGGGGTGGCAGAGTATTCCATTTTTGAGTTGTGTTCTTTTCTTTGTTAGTTATATTTTGTTGTTATGATTATTTAATTGATTTATCTTTGGTTCATATCAGGTAGCGTTGGTTTAACGTGTTGTAGTTATTGTGGTTTGTTTATATATTATCTGTTTTGTATACCCCCTTTTATGTCAGAATGACCTGATCAGCCACTATATAAGTTTTCCCCATGTCTCAGTCTAGTAGGTCTGTTTTGTTTGTCCAGGTTTGGGTTGTTCAGCCTATGTTAAGGTTATGTTGAGTTAAGTTCTGTTTAGTTGACCTCTTTTATGGGCCCAGAACTTTCTGTTATTCTATAAATTTGTGTTTTTTTTGTTTTTGTAAATAAAAACTTATATTTTCTTGAAAACCTATTTTCTGACTCCTCATGCCAGCCAGCTTGGTCTCTCACAACCACACATACATCAATAATATAGGACCAAAGACTTAGGGCTTAAATACACAGAGCAATCAAAAGAGCTAATGAGATATTTAACATGACAACATGATCAGTCAATGAAACTCACTAAAAAACAGGGTCAAACAGGCAAACAGAAACTGAACACAATGAAAACTAAATCAAAACAGACAACGCATTCTCATCCTAGGGCGTCATATACTGACGCTTTTGAAATTTCTTCAATATCCGACGCAAAGGGCACCCTTTAGCGTCAATATGAGACGCCGGTTATGGGTAGGTTTAGGTCTGGGGTAGGTTTAGGGTTAGACCACTAGGAGGCGCCTCCTAGACTCATATTTATCTGCGTCTCATATTGACGCCTAAGGGTGCCCTGTGCGTCGGATATTGAAGAAATTTCAAAAGCGTCAGTATATGACGCCTTGGGATGAGAACGGGCTGAAACAGAACATACTCGTGACATATTGTCACTGGTTGTGACGGATAGACTAAACAAACAAAACACAAAGATGATGAAGAAGGATTATCAGGCTTTAATATATTAATATATTTATTATCAGATATTTCCACAACGATAATTCAGACACAACTACACATAGATGAAACCCACACCAACTGAACTGAACTTAGGTGAGGAGATAATGACATGTATGCACCATAACACAATGATGAAATCAAATCAGTGACCATGATGAAAGAAAAAACAAGGCAGGGAGAAACGGTGAACGAAAACAAAAAGTCTTTGGTGGTGTGATATATATATATATATATATATATTGCCTTCATTTTACTTCTTGCTTCAGGCAAGAAGTACTGTGTGAGTAACATAACATATATATGAAGCCCCTAAGTGCTATCTGAAATGTTCTTCTAAAATTAGCATTTTTTATCAAGCTCATATATTTAGGTTCAGTAATTTCACTTTAATGACAATTAATAGATAATTTTCATTGCCATTAAAGGGAAATAACTGAACATAAACATACAAGCTTGATAAAAATGATCATTCTAGAAGAAAATTCCAGATGGCACTTAGAGGCTTTTGCATATATATATATCCAGTCCATTTTAATTGAACATGTAAAGTTATTTGTTATTTCGGTAAAACTTTACAATAAGGTTCATTAATTAACATTACTTAACTACATTAGTTAGCATGAACTAATAATAAACTGCACTTATACAGCATTTATTAATCTTTGTAAATGTTAATTTCAACATTTAATAATACTTTATTAAAATATTGTAAACATTAGTTAATGCACTGTGAACTAACATGAACAAACAATGAACAGCTTTATTTTTATTAACTAACATTAACGAAGATTAACAAATACAGTAACAAATGTATTGCTCATGGTTAGTTCATGTTAGTCAACACATTAACTGATGTTAACTAAGGAACATTATTGTAATGTAAAGTGTTACCATTATACTGTATCAAGACAGTACAGTAAGTGAAAAATAAACCACAGAGATACATTCGCAAACAATTTATCAAGTACAAATACACAGTGAATCCAGACAATGTTGTCAAAAGAGCAGACGTCACCCTAGAAATGACCGACCAAGTTGTTCCCTGTAACAAAATTAATCTATGTGTATTTGTATGTAGATCACCCTGATGAGTTCAGACAGGCCGCTGCAGTTCAACCTCTGAACCGTAGACGACGGATAACTCTGATAGTTGTTTTAGTTTATCCTGCTTTTCCTGATGCTCCAGACATCTTGCTCTACAATCCCAACAGCTTACAGCAGCAATGACAACAACGCTGAGGGATGCGAGCAGAACTAAAGCTGAAAACTAATAAAACAAACACACAAAAATGTATATAAATTATTTTTATATGTAAATAAATATTAAGACTATAAATCTTTATAAAAACATTATATAATTATTATTTATATAAAACCTGTACACTCACCCTTGAGTAGAAAATGAGTTTTTCGGTCAGTTCTAGCAGGTCTGTTGCGTTCACTCCAGTGGGTTTGCACCATTTAATCTGGAGTTCTTCATCCAAGACGTAATCTCCTTCCCAGTGAACCAAGCCACAAGCGACATATTCCCCCTCAAACAACAACAGAAACATCCACAATGAAGATGGAATCAGACAAAGTAAAAAGAGCCCAGCACAATGAGAAGATGACCGTCTGCAAGGCCTTTGAATGAACATCATCACAGCCAGAGCCAGAAGAGCAGGTGCAAGAAAGATGACGCTGATCAGTATCATGTTAAACCCAGGAGAACATGGGCAGGAAAATTCCCGATCCATCAACTTCTGCAGTCCAATTAATGCAAAGCAAAAATGCAATGCACTGAAAGAAGCTGTGCTTCTTTCTAGTTTTTCTGGATTGTTCGAAAACCACCCGAGAAACACCATTTTTCATGAAACAACCCACTTTAAAGATCACTGGCTTACTTTAGACCCACTGAAGAACTGAGACCTTTTAAACAGAACAGATCATTAATATCTGTTCACCAAACACTGTGTGACAGCAGAACTCATATCCTACAGCAATTTAGGATCTGTATTATTAACTGTTTGCAAGGTCATTTATCATACTATGAGACAAAGGACAATGAAAAAGGACAGTAGAAACTAATTATGTGAATAGGACTCACCTCCTTTCTTTTAGTAATTCAGATGCTCCATTGAACCAAATTCTATTAAATTCATCAGAAGTAAATGAAATATTGTTTGGCCAACAAAATGAAAACAAACAGCAAGCATTGTCCCATATCATGGCACATGACAATGCCATACAGCAAATATTTACACTAAATCTAGAGGACATTAGATGAAGTGTTCCTGGCTTCTCATATTGAACAACTGCAAAGGTTGCATAAACATAAGATATAAAACTGAATAAATGTCATGTATTACAAAAAAATTTTTTTACTATTAAAAAAGTATATATATATATATATATGAAAACGCTTAGCAACTGGTTGTTTCCGCAGGTAAGCATGACTGTTTCATGTTTTTACCTCAATGTGAAATACTATTCTCTGGTTTACTTGAAAAGATTTACAGTTACTAGAAATTATGTTTGAAAACTCTGTGTAAATAGGTACTAAATCACATTATGCATTATTACTGTAATTAAATAATAAATGAACTACAAGGCAAACAAAATATTCATTTCTACAGGTTGTGGGTCAGGGGAAACATTTCATGGTCCACTTGTTCAAAATAAAAGTATCTCATTCACGAAAGACACGCAGCACCCCCAGTGGTGACCAGGGGAAGTTCAACAATAGCATACTAATAATATTTGGTTACTTTACATAGCTGGCCTACTGTATTTAAGTAAAACGTGTTTAAGTGAATATTTTGTATTTAAAGCAGAAATATAATATTTATTGTCTGCCAGCAGATATATTCTCAGACAAAACTTACTGAAAAGAAACAAGAAGAACAACAGAAATCAGTCTACTTTCTTTATTTGTGAACTTGTGTTTTACAGAACATATTCACACATGCCATATATATTTTTATATATCATGTGGTTGACAGGAGAGACAAGTGCTTGTTGTAACACTGGGCTTTTGTCACAATGTCAATAAGGTTTTGACTCAAAAGTCCAATTACACAGGACACAGTTACACAGTTTTTTTTCAAGATTTACAGGTTATTTTTCATAATAGCCAGCAGCCATATCACCCTGTAGCCCAAGACTGGTTGCTCACTGAAGCTAAGCAGGGTTGAGCCTGGTTAGTACCTGGATGGGAGACCTGAGAAAACCAGGTTGCTGCTGGAAGAGATGCTAGTGAGGCCAGCAGGGGGCGCTCACCCTGTGGTCTGTGTGGGTCCTAACACCCCAGTGTACTGATGGGGACACTATACTGTCAAAAGAGCACCGTCCTTCGGATGAGATGTTAAACTGAGGTCCTAACTCTCTGTGGTCATTAAAAATCCCAGGATGTCCTTTGAAAAAGAGTAGAGGTGTACCCCGGCATCCTGGCCAAATTTGCCCCTTGGCCTCAGTCAATCATGGCCTCCTAATCATCCCCATATACTGATTGGCTTCATCACTGTCTCCTCTCCACCAGTAAGCTGGTGGTGTGTGGTGGGCATCCAGGTGGATGCTGCACATTGGTGGTGGTTGAGGAGATTCCCCCCTTCCATGAAAAGCGCTATATAAATGTAATGAATTATTATTAATTATTATAATCACCGGTCAGTGTTAGTGGTCGTTCACAGAGAACAGGGTTTCTGTAGTGTGAAAAGAAAAAAAAAATCAATATAGTACATAAGTTGGTGAATAATTTAGTAATAGTTCACTTCAGAATGAAAATTTCCTGATAATTATGACCGCCGCTAGCATAGCTAGCGAAAGCGGTCATATAGGGATTGTCAAAGTTTTTTTTTTTTTTTTTTCGTCATCTACTGAATTTTTTCGTCAAAGATACCAGGGACACCGAAACACCGGGGAACATGAAATTTGGTGGGCATGTAGCCCCACTAGACTTTTACGGAAAAATTTCGTTTGGTCCCCGGGGGCCACTCCCCCCCCGCGCTGGGCCCCCCCAAACCCAAAAAATGCAGTTTTTCCTAAATAACTACCTGAACCGTGGCACCGAGGATGATGAATTTTTTATGGTATGTTGGTCTACTAGACTTTTACGGAAAAATTTCGTTTGGTCCCCGGGGGCCACTTCCCCCCCCGCGCTGGGGCCCCCGTGAATTTTTCGTCAACGATACCAGGGACACCGAAACACCGGGGAACATGAAATTTGGTGGGCATGTAGCCCCACTAGACTTTTACGGAAAAATTTCGTTTGGTCCCCGGGGGCCACTCCCCCCCCGCGCTGGGCCCCCCCAAACCCAAAAAATGCAGTTTTTCCTAAATAACTACCTGAACCGTGGCACCGAGGATGAATAAATTTTTATGGTATGTTGGTCTACTAGACTTTTACAGAAAAATTTCATTTGGTCCCCGGGGGCCACTCCCCCCCCCGCGCTGGGCCCCCCGTGAATTTTTCGTCAACGATACCAGGGACACCGAAACACCGGGGAACATGAAATTTGGTGGGCATGTAGCCCCACTATAGATTTTATGGAAAAATTTCGTTTGGTCCCCGGGGGCCACTCCCCCCCCCCGCGCTGGGCCCCCATGCATTTTTCGTCAATGATACCAGGGACACCGAAACACCGGGGAACATGACATTTGGTGGGCATGTAGCCCCACTAGACTTTTACGGAAAAATTTCGTTTGGTCCCCAGGGGCCACTTCCCCCCCCGCACTGGGGCCCCCGTGAATTTTTCGTCAACGATACCAGGGACACCGAAACACCGGGGAACATGAAATTTGGTGGGCATGTAGCCCCACTAGACTTTTACGGAAAAATTTCGTTTGGTCCCCGACACCCTCACCACCCCCCCCCCCCGCGCTGGGCCCCCCCAAACCCAAAAAATGCAGTTTTTCCTAAATAACTACCTGAACCGTGGCACCGAGGATGAAGACATTTTTATGGTATGTTGGTCTTAAGGGCCCACATCAACCTAGCCCATAATCGATTGTCAAAGTTTTTTTTTTTTTTTTTTCATCTGAATTTTTCGTCAACGATACCAGGGACACCGAAACACCGGGGAACATGAAATTTGGTGGGCATGTAGCCCCACTAGACTTTTACAGAAAAATTTCGTTTGGTCCCCGGGGGCCACCCCCCCCCCCTCGCTGGGCCCCCCCAAACCCAAAAAATGCAGTTTTTCCTAAATAACTACCTGAACCGTGGCATCGAGGATGAAGAAATGTTTATGGTATGTTGGTCTTAAGGGCCCACATCAACCTAGCCCATAATCACTCATTTGTGATTTGCGCCCCTCCCATAAAAAATTAAAATGCAATATTATTCTGCTTTAATCGCCCCTATCTTCAGTGCAGATGTTCAGAACTGCACCATATTTCATGTGTATGATTAACTTGACATCCTCTGGGGGTATGCTAAGTTTCGTAGAATTTCATCCATGGGGGGGTATAAAATAAATTCATTTATGTGCACATTTAGTGACTGTACACTCATCGGCCTGTAGATGGTGCTGTTGAGCGAAGGGTTGCTGGTTTAGGATGATACTGTCACACACACACATGCAGGAATACAAACAAACGCAAGCATGCACACACACTGACATCCACAGGCACAGACACACACCCATACACACACATACAAATCCACATGCACAGACACACACACACAAACACACATGTACGCACGCACACATACACGCACAGACACACACAGACACACACATACACAAACGCACACACATACACACACACACACAGACAGACATGCACATACTACTACTTTTTTTAGGTATCAGCCATATACCCGATTTACCAATACCCAATGTGTTATGCTTGGGCAGTATACTAATGACGTGGGTGGGACATGTTTCATGCCATGTTAGATCACATCCTGAGAGTCTACGCTTTCAGAAAATATATAGTTTATATAGTTGAATCAGTTTTCTCTTCATGGTACAGACCAAAATGTATTATGTGTACACTTTCTTCACCTAAATCCATAAAATCCCATTAATTTCAATTGGACATTTACTTAAGTGTTCTACTAGGTACAGTGGGAATGAGTTTAATTTTGTTAACATTGTTTTTTTAAAACTCTGGGACCAGGGCTACAAGATAAAACCACTTTTTTGGGGAAAAAATGTTTTTTATTTCAGTAAAACACAACAAACCCATGCCAAAGTCAGATAACAGACTTTTACCATCAACAGGCACCTCAACCGTTTGGTAGAGGTTTGTATAAATTGAATGGGAGGGTCCTTTGAAAAAAAACCCCACAGATTTTTCATACTTAGTACACTGTTAATTATTTCACTGTAAATTTACAATAAATTGCAGGTTAATAATTGCATGACTTTCACAGTAAGTTACCGTATCATTTTTACAGTAAATAATTGTGAAATGACAGCTGTTTACTGTGACTTCACAATAACTATGACGTCATATTACTGTGATTTAGCAGTAAGCTGCTGTATAATTACTGTATTTTACTGTGCAATTACAGTTAGTCTATCACATTACTGTAATTTAACAGTAAGCTGCTGTAGAATTACTGTATTTAACCATGTCTATACTGTGATTTAGCATAAATGATGGACCAAACAAAACTGATAAAAACAATGGTTTAACTTTTATTTTTTTAGAAGAAAAATACATTTTAATAACAGGAATAAACACTGTGTAACATGAATGAACACTGGGTAACATGAATGTCTGTCAATATGTGTGTGAATGTGTTTACTGTGTTTACCATTATGTGATAATGGTACTTGAAAAATACAATTTAATAACAGGAATAAACACTGGGTAACAGGAATGAACACTGGGTAACAGGAATGTGTGTCTATGTGTGTGCACTGTGCATGTGTTTACTATGTGATAATGGTACTTCACAACGTAGGAGCTGAAAAGAGAAAGAAGGAGAGAGAGAAGAGAGGGAAGAAAAGACAAAAAGGTGGGAAAAGAGAGGGTTGCAGGTGTCTCACTCCTTCCCTTGCAGCAGGCACCTGCATAGTATGGGTTCTGTCCACTATCTACAAAAGATAAGAAAGACAAAAAGTTTAAGTTACTCTGTGGTGCAAGTACCTGCAAGTATGGTACTCGCATTGTAAAACTAATCCTAAAATGTGTACAATTTAAGAAATTACAATTGTAAAACTCATGATAAATCAGATAAATCATGTGAATAGTACTATATCAATTAATATTAAATCAACAAACCAGAGGACTCTGAAAGTAACATGATTGAGGTTAAGCAAAAATTACATGACATGCGTACATAGTAATGCAACTCAGTAAGCCAGTAATGTGATGTAAATTTACACTTAAAACTATTGTAAAGTACATCTGTAAATTTGACGTTTTTATTCTAACCTATCAATAACCTATAACATTGAAAAGGCATGTTTAATTCAAATAAACGTAAGAACAATGAATTTTAGACATTTTGCAGCCTGTCTAAACTCGTAGAACAGATTAAAGGGATAGTTTACCCAAAACCCCACCCTCATTCCAAACACGTTAGCCCTTCATTCATCTTTGGAACACAAATTAAAATATTTTCTGACTCCTCCATGGACAGCAATTTTATTACCACTTTCAAGGCCCGGAAAGGTAGTGAAGATTGTTAAAATAGTCCATGTGACTACAGTGGTTCAACCTTAATGTTATGAAGCGATGCAAAAATACTTAATAGTGCGGAACGACAATAAGGTTGAACCACTGTAGTCACGTGGACTATTTTAACAATGTTTTTACTACCTTTCTGGGGCTTGAAAGCGGTTATAACATTGCAGTCTATAAGCGGGATCAGAAAGCTCTCGGACTTCTTAAAATTATCTTAATTTGTGTTGAACAAAATTCTTATGTGTTTGGAACATCATGAGGGAGTGTAATTAATGAGAGACTTTACATTTTTGAGTGAACTAACCCTTTAATAGCTTAAGTAAACATCTTACTGCATAACTAATTCTAGCTTAAAACAGAGACAGTGTTTCGTTAGTCTGTTCTGAAGTTGGAACACAACTTACATTAGACTGACATCCATTCAAAGTCAATGAGCTTCCTGATCAGTGTACAGACTTGCTGGTTTATGTGTCCTCTTTGATTTTGTACCTGTCTCTGGGTTGATGCCCAAGAAGAACCTATAAACAAAAAGACAGAGAAGAAAGATGTTAGTTTAATTCAAGTGGGATTAAAAAGGTTTCAGTTCCCAGTCATCACCTTCAGTGGGTCACTGCTGTTGTAGTACTGAGCAAAACTAAAGTTAGCTCAGTTTTAACAAGGTGACATTACTTGGATTCAATTAAACAGCAACCATTTAAATAACTTAACAGCAACTGAAAAACATTTACATCACAAACACACAGTCAAGAATAGTCCTGCAACAAAGTAAGTTAGATGTTTGTGATTTACCCAGGCAATGCATTTGCACACAACAATTTACATCATTTACACGTACTGTTTGCAGAGGATGGAGGAAGAGCCTGTTGCCAGTCCATCTCCATGTGGCTGTTTCTGCTTGCACTCTTCCTCCTAGAATTATTACCCGTTCACAGACAAAATGGCTCCTAATATCTCCAGATGTCGACCTGTTTTACTTTAGAATAGCACAGCTAACGAAGCTCCACTAATTCAGTGATAAACACATTTATTTTCCTATATCTTTTTTATAATAAAATGCACTTTATTTTTTCTGTTGACGAGACAGACAACGGCTGCTCCGTTTCACACACGGCAGAAAAATATGGACGACGCCCAGCTAGCTAACGTTACTAATTTGAGATTAATTTATTCCACCTTTGCACAAATCCACAACACTATAATGTATCTAGTTGATCATAACTGTCATAATACACACATTAAGGCCACAGCTTACCTTATAACTTTATTTCCCGGTGGTAGAAAAATGCTGTGGGAAAAGAGAGAACGCTGTTAGAGTAACGAACGTTAACTAAGAAAAGCATTAAGCAAAGCTAAAGTTCAATTTTGACGGTGTAGCTAACGTGAAGCCTCACAGTTAATAACTTAATACGGTACTACTAATACACTTATTAACACAACCAACGTCTGATCATTCAAATTTGCGCGCTCAAACCTAGACGCGAATCTGCTCCAGCTAAGTTACAAAAACATGAAACAGAACTTAACTAACGCTAATTTGGTTCATACTTTTAAATAACATGCAATTTCATATTAAAAACAGTCATCAAATTGACAAAGTTTGAAATTAAACACTTACCGCACTGAATCCGTCGAGTGAGACCATGGAGGAGATCAGGCCAGGGAGCTCCGGGGGAGCTCAGATGACGCAGTTGCAGCGCGAAAATGACGGAATTCACAGTAGTTTCTTGTAAAAGCCCCGCGCCTGCATTATTTTCACAGTAAAAGTCTAAATACGGTATTATATTGTGAAATATCACAGTTAAAGCCTGTGAAGTGGTAATAATGTAATTACCTGTGAAATATTACAGTTATATATTGTGAAATCCTGGAAATATTTTACAGTGTATGTATAAGTATAAGTATATATACTATTTTGATCCCGTGAGGGAAATTTGGTCTCTGCATTTATCCCAATCCGTGAATTAGTGAAACACACTCAGCACACAGTGAACACACAGTGAGGTGAAGCACACACTAATCTCGGCGCAGTGAGCTGCCTGCAACAACAGCGGCGCTCGGGGAGCAGTGAGGGGTTAGGTGCCTTGCTCAAGGGCACTTCAGTCGCTTTTTACTGTTAACCACTGTTATGGATGTGACGTTTTCACATTATGGATGTTAAGTGTCTAAACTAATGACTTTTGATATAAAACTTAAATACTAATGGCAAATAATTACAAAACTCTAAATTATCCATGATCCACAGGAATACTCCAGACAGTCTTTTAAAATATACAACTTATATACATAAACACGCAATACAGCCAAATTACTCCACGTCATTTATTTTTGTGGAAAGCCAGTGCAGGCCTGAGCGGCGGTCATATTTTGTACCGCCATGCGGTACATCTAGTTTACTCCCACATAATCCAAGATGTTCATACGCAAGCTCTGCACATGTTTACATAGAAGTGCCAGAGACGCAGAACAGTGGGATGGGAAAAAAAAACCCACAAGTTGTCGAGACTTGTTTTGAAACATTCTAAGGGTGAATCTCAGACGGAAGGCTGCATCTTAGTAAGGCTGCATATCTTGGCTGCCACATCATCAATCCGTCTCATTTCAATTTGAAGGATCCTTGGAAGGCAGCTTTAATTTTGTGTCCTCCGTTTAGCTCATTTTGATGGATGCATCAAGTGCATCCTTCAGGTCCTTCAATCATCCATAATCCTTTGCACACGTTCCAATTCTCAAAAAAGAACAGACAGAAAACGAGTCTGCACTGAGTTCATTATAAAATGTAAGACAAAAATAATGTTTTCGGAGGTGACGGCAAACAGTTTTTTTGGGGGGTAATTAATCACTTAACACTAAACTGCCAATGATTTATGCCACTGGGAGATCACATACGGTTGCCATCCACTGTACTGCATTAATAGAAAGCCAGTTAATATAAAGATTTTAAATAAAGTATTTTTCCAAAATGAAGTTTAAATAGTATTTTCATGCCGTGACCATGGGGGCTTGAACGTAGCCATGCGCACTTACTAGACCGTCTCATTGTAGCGCTTATGATTAGGAGGAATCTAGCCTACAAGCCTCAGAGGGACTGGACTAGGAAGTACGCAGCTTCACTAGGATGCAGCCTTCTGTTTGAGAAGCACCCTAAAAGTGTGGCGCTCATCGCAACAGTCAAAGATGTCAGTCAACGCATGTTTACATAGAAAAAACAATGAACTGCAACGCAGTGGAAGGCAAAAAGACAACGCATTCTCATCCTAGGGCGTCATAATACTGACGCTTTTGAAATTTCTTCAATATCCGACACAAAGGGCACCCTTTAGCGTCAATATGAGACGCCGGTTATGGGTAGGTTTAGGTCTGGGGTAGGTTTAGGGCTAGACCGCTAGGAGGCGCCTCCTAGACTCATATTTATCTGCGTCTCATATTGACGCCTAAGGGTGCCCTGAGCGTCGGATATTGAAGAAATTTCAAAAGCGTCAGTATATGACGCCTTGGGATGAGAACGGGCTGAAAAAGATGTTCTATGTAAACGGCCACTTCTTGTGTTACTGTACACTCTTAAAATAAAAGATCTTTATTTGCATATAGTGGAACCTTTCTATTGCATGTGTGGAATCATTATTTTTAAGAGTGTAGTCTAGCTTCTCATATCCTGCTAAATGTAAAATGTATTTCACAAATTACTTTGATTTTCTTCTGTGAAATACAAAAGAAGATATTTTGTGTCTCTGTGTTTTTGATTTTGTTGTTTCTGATCTTCTTCTTTTGTGTTCACAAAGAAAGTAAGTCATACATTTTTTATATTACACTATTTTCTGTACAGCATTTTGGTCAACTTTTGTTGTGTTTATTTGTGCTTTATAAATAAATGAAATGAAATACATGTGTGGAACGGCAGAATCTTAGGCTGAACTTTATGATCAATGTCAAAAAAACAAGCTTCCAGTAGCTGATAAGGAAGTTTATCAAAGCTTCATCAAAACTCCCTTTCCCTTCCCAGCCAAAATGAATGAGTAAGGCTGACTAATTTTACGTAAGCCCATCCTGCTTTCTGCATAATTGTGATGAAATGAGGCATATGTGTTCTGCACACATTTACAGTAGAACAAACGTCAGAGACTGTTCAGAATTAACATGGGAGCTGACTGCTTTCAGGAATAAGTGTAATTTGAGTTTATAGCACGGTGACTCAGACCTTATGCGAGAAACAAACACACAGCTGTCTTTAGTTTAAACCTCCATTTTTGCTGTAGCTCTGTATATTTCTATGGTATCGCTGTCGGAGAGTAATTCGAGTAATTAGAGTAAGTTTTTAAAGTTAAGCTTACAATTTTGCTGCATGGTTTGAAGATCAGTTGGAAAGTCAATGAACTGCCATACAGTAGTGGCCAAAAGTGATGTCCGGCAATGGAAAATTGACAGATTCACCCTTTATTCAAATAGTATTTAAAAAAGTGTTAAAGACTTTGTAAGTTAATAGTTGTGCTCAATGAAACATGCCAAATTGTACAGACTGTTTGATTTCATGGAAACAGACACCAGTTATTCAGTCAAGAGATCTCTTATTTATTTATTTTATATAAGACATAGGAGGAAGAGACAATGGAGACCAAACGAAGGTCTTGATTCAGCTTCTCAGTCATCTTCTCTGCCCTAGACAAAGACTTTCAGTTCTTATATATGCTGAACAGAAAAACTGCATTACCAGAGAAACATGTGGTTCCCATTAACATAGGAATGTGTAAGGGGATGCCATCATTCTCAAGTCTCTAACTTCAGCACACTCAAAGTCACCCAAAGTCTCCCCCACATGTGATTCACAAAATACAATGATTACAAATGATTATGAATGTATATAAAACGTATAAAACAGATACATAATACTACTGATTATGAATATTGATAAAAAGTAATGAACATATGAAAAAAAACAACCAAAAAAAAAAACAAGAGAGGACAATGAAATATTAATAACTGACTATGTTGCAGACAAACTTTCATAAAACATGCTGGAAAGATTTTTTCTTAGTAAGAGGTTCAGACAATATTTGTCATTATTCTCTAGTGATTAAAGATGAAGTGCAAAGTAAATTATTTAACTATGAATTGGTCACGTAGGCAACAGAAGAGACAACAAAGAGAGAGCATGTTTCAGTGAACAGACATGCAATTTTATAATTAGTAAATCTCATAAGCTTGATGAAGTCATTCAAATCATTTGATATTTAGAAGGATAAATATTGATTAATAACTTGACTAACAACCATTCAAAGGATATACATTGATGCGGCAGTGGATTCAAGAATCCGCCCGTCACCAAAAGGTTCTTTGGGGAACCAAAAATTGTTCTTCTTTAGGTGTGTTCACACTTGTATTTTGGTTCAAATGGTTCGTTTGGTCCGGATCCAAAAAAAAAAAAAAGAGTCCTGGTCCTCTTAGCATTTATATTGGCATTTTAACACCAAACCTTAAGGCATGGGTATATGTTCACAACCTGATTGGTTGGCTTTTATTGCATATGTTTAAATTCTCTCGACAGAACTTTTAGGGTCGCATCTTGTGGCATTATGTCCCTTTTTTGGTTTATGTAGATGTTTTTGGTGTGCGTTGCGTTCACACCATTCAAACCGCACCAAGGTTCGTTTGGAAACGGATTGAGACCCATCTTTTAAGGGTTCTCGGTCCGCTTGTTTGGTTCGCATGAGGGTTCAGATGGCAGCGTTCACACTTATTCAAATGAACCGCACTAACAGAGCAATCACGCCAGGGTTCGTTTGAATCGAACCAAACATACCCAGTGTGAACACAACTTAAGGCATTGCTGCGAAAACACCCTTTAACATTTATTTTTACATCCCTCCAAAATTCAGCTGTTTATTCATTTTTAGAAAAAGCAAGAAGTGGGTGTGTAGTGATGGAGGCGGTGGGGCTGAGCTCCACATCATGGTGTCTGTGTCCTCCATCGTGTCTCATTTTTCGTCCGCAGAACAACAACAGTCGACTTGGGCACCAGTCACATTTCCCACTTATGCAGCTGTCATAAATACCCACAGCGGCAAGCGACAAGACACTGAAGAAAGTGATCAAGACATAACCTGCATACTGAAAGAACAGAAAAAAACATTACTTGAATTTGTATTCGTCCAATATAATTAGTCATTTTCCCTTTCTGACATATTGTGAGGTCAAGAAAGGATTAATTTAATATATCCTTTATGATATTACAATAACAGAACAAGCTCATACAGTATAGGATATTTACCTGAGATTGATGAATATATTTGCGAGTTAATTCTCGTAGCTCCATCTCCTTTTCTTTCCCTTCAGTGGGTATACACCACCGCGTGTCTAGCTTAACATCATCATCAAAAACTCCGTTCCAGTCTGTCATGGCACAAGCAACATATGCACCATCAAGTAACAAGAAGAAGATCCACATTAAAGGTGGAATCAGACACCATATGATGGCTTTAGGATAGCTCCGAGGAGTATCATCTTCCACTCGTTCAGGGCACTGAAACCATCCGTATTTAAGAGGCCTTAGAATGTGGAACATTATGACAAAGAGAAAAAAAGCAGGTCCAATGAAGAAGAACACTGTTATCACTTCATTCTGATCATTTCTACATGGGCATTTGAATTCATGAACCAGTCCATACAAAACTGCAATTAACAAAATGGTCAATATACCATAGCCTAAAACAGTACAACGTTTCAAGAGCGGGTCACTTTGTTTCTCTTGAAATGACATCTTCTGAGGGAAGTTTGATGATGCTTTTGATGGCTTCTTTCGCTTTTAGTCCGGTTCAAAAGCTCTTTGTAGTCTCGACAGATTCCCTTTAATGAAGAAGATGAGAATTATTATCCATAGCAGGAGAATGAAGCATATGGTTTTGAACATATCAATAGAACATTTCACTCTTAAAAATTAAGGTTATGTATTTGTACAGTATTGATGGTTCCATGATAAAACTTTAACATTCATAGAACCTTTCCATTGCACTAAAGGTTCTTTATGTTGGAAAAAGTTCTTTACACTAAGAACAAATAATTCTTTGACTGGTTAGGTTCTTTACCAAAAAAGTTTCTATGGCACTGCTATGAAAACCCCCTTTTAGAACTTTAGGATCTGTGTACAGTTTACAGAACAACAATGAATAAGGTGAGCCTGAATGTACAGTTGTTTATCCTTGTTTTTAAAGCATCTGCATAGTTTGATGGACTTTAAAATGATTAATACTGCTGTTTTCTCTTCTCATCTCTTATTTTTGCACTCTCTTCACCTCTGCTGCTTTCAAGGTTGCCAGGTCTGTGTAACAAAACTAGCCCAATGGCCAATCAAAAATAGCCTAAAAGCAGCCAAATCAAACTAATTTCAATACAATCACTTCAGTCAAATATTATTTATGCAATATGTCAAACCATTAACCCACCTTATTTGGGACTTATCTTGAAGTATTTGATGGTATTTTTTACTTTTAATGTAATTGTCCAATTGTTTGTTTAAACAAAATGTAAATTTTCAATTAGTGGTACACCAGAGAGCATAAGAAAAAGGTATAAAAGCATTTTCAAGGCAAGTAAATACCTGTGTCACATCACATGAAAAGACTAAATGACTTTATGAATTTGACTTTTCCTGAAACACATAATAAAATCTCGAATAACAACCTACCTGCAACTAGTGTGAATTCACTTCGATGCATGCAACTTTCGGAGTCTGCTGCACAGTGCTCTATACTGAATGTTTTCCACATCCTTTTCTCTTTGTAGAAACCACACATTCTTTTCAAATTGCTCCTCCTTTACGCAGCAGATGTCTCAGTTTACACAAGCCCGCATGCGCACAAGTGTTTTGCAGCATTGGCACAAGCCTGATGTTGGATTGATTCTATGCCACTTTTCATGCGGGCATAAAAACGTCTTTACATCCATCTTGTTAATTTCGTTAACGAAACATATGACGAAAAATATTCGCTGACAACCTTTTTTTCTATGACTAAGACGAGACAAAGACGAGGCGACAATAACTCTGTGGCTTAATCAACATACAATATCGTTGAGGAAAAAAACAAGACTAAAATATAGTGAAAAAAATAATAAAAACTAACCAAAAATCTCTTTATTTTCGTCAACATTTATGATGTACATTTAAAATGTATAGCGCTTTTCTAGGTACTCAAAGCGCCTTTCATGGAAGGGGGAATCTCCTCAACCACCACCAATGTGCAGCATCCACCTGGATGATGTGACGGCAGCCATATTGCGCCAGAACGCCCACCACACACCAGCTTACTGGTGGAGAGGAGACCGTGATGAAGCCAATCAGTATACTGTATGGGGATGATTAGGAGGCCATGATGGACAGAGGCCAAGGGGCAAATTTGGGATTTTTAATGACCACAGAGAGTCAGGACCTCGGTTTAACGTCTCATCCAAAGGACGGAATAAAGGTATATTTACACAATGTATTATTACACTGCAATAAAGGTATAATTACATTGCAATAAAGGTATAATTACACATTTATTATTACACTGTAATAAAGGTATAATTACACAATGTATTATTACACTGTAATACATGTATACTTACACTGTAATAAAGTTATAATTACACATTCATTATTACATTGTAATAAAGGCATTATTACACAATGTATTATTCACTATAAAAAAGGTATAATCACACATTTATTATTACACTGTAATAACTTTATTATTAGACTGTAATAAAGGTATAATTACACAATGTATTATCACGCTGTAATAAAGTTATAATTTAACATTTATTGTTACGTTTTAATAAATGCATAATTACACAATGTATTATTACTCTGTAATAAAGGTATAAACTGTAATCAGAGTTTAAATTGGGCCTGAGCAATGTCAACTAACATAGCTTATGTTACTGAGCTCGCTAACATTAACGTTAGCTCAATTGAATGGTTAAACATACAGACAGCTAACATTTCTTTCAGCTCAAACTTTTTTTTAACATATTTTTATTGTTTGACTTTATTGTTTCCTTTTATTGTTATCACTTACCGGAGCAATGGGGAGGCGCCGTCTGTCGATGCAGACAGTAGATGCAGACTTCAAAGAAGAACGAGCTTCGCTTTCATTTGACCTAGATTTCAACAGTGATGTCCATTTTTTCCGAAGTGTTTTCCCCGTTAAATATCTCCATTGACATTTCATTAAACTGCTGATATAAAGAGTTTTATGTCTGAAACCAAGGCAGCCAGCTACGAGATGAATCTTGACCATAAAACATTTGATTCGAAAAAAAGAAAAAGCTGTTTGTGGGTTTCCTTGGTAACGTCGCTGTTACGCTTAGAATTGTGACAGTTTTCCCTTAATGAACCAGGTGCTGAACCAGGGAACGCAGAGATTAATGCATTATGACGTCTGATAATTCCATGTAGCCTGGGTGTCTCTGTGTAGTCTTGCTAATTATTCAATATCATATGCCATGTAGTTGCCAGGATATAAAAAATAATTCAAGTGGAATAAAAATATTTGGTGCTGAATGAGACGGAGCTGAGCTCCAGCAGGGTGTGTTGTGGACATGTGGACCTGGCCTAATTTAACCTCTGATTAGAGTGTAATTATACCTTTATTACAGAGTAATAATACATTGTGTAATTATACCTTTATTACAATTTAATAAATGTGTGATTATACCTTTATTACAGTGTAATTATAGATGTATTACAGTGCAATAATACATTGTGTTATTATACCTTCATTACAGTTTAAAGGGGTCATATAATGCCATTTTTGTACAAGCTAATGTTTCTTTAGGGTCTAAATTAAAAGTTTGTAATATACTTTAATTAAAAATTCTTATTAGTATTGTAAGAAAACACTCATTTTACCTGGTAAAAAACAGCTCTGTTTTCAGCATGCCGTTTAAGTGCATGTGTCTTTAAATGATAATGAGCTTTGCTCACCCCGCCCCTCTGTTCTGTGGGGCGTTTTGCCACAACAACACACTTGGAGTGTTGCCTTGACAACAGTTGAGGGTATATTTTGAAGAATGGCAGCGGGAGTCTCTGAGGACACTGTGCAACCTTATCAGTTTGAACCGGAGTCGGAAAACAGGACGTTTCTGAATGGTTGGTTAAGGTAATGTCACTTTGATCTATCTTTGTGTGTACTGGCAGGGTAGAGTAGTGAGATACGAACGCTATGTGTTTACTGATGTATACATTAGTTCATTGACAGATTGATGTTACAGCTAATGGTCATGAAAACCTTTTTTTTCAGTAAATGTAGGCTTGTCAGTGATGCGTAACGTTATGCAGTTGTACCAACTGTCAGGGCTGAAGCACGTAAATTTTACTGATCTGTTTAAAAAATAAGCAGTCTGTGAGACTATGACAGTCATTAGGCACATAAACAACACATACTCAGACAGGAGCTAATCTTTTTTAATGTTCTCATTTATAAAGCAGTCTGGTGAAATGATTCGCGCAAACATGAAAGCACTGACGTTGATCGTGGGGAATATTCCCTCCGAAAACAAAACTCAGCCACTGCGTCTTCAGCGGTTCGGATTTAGGAACATCAAAATGACTGCTGTGTTTGTTATTACACCCAAGAACAGAACACCACAATCGCTTAGACGCCATTCTGCTCATAGACAGTGCTCCAGCGTATCAACAATGACGCGTGGAGTCCGCGGACTATGATTGACAGCTCGCTCACGAGCGAGGGCAGGTCTGTGTTGAAACGCTGCTGTCAGTCAACAATCGTGGGAGGGGCGTCCGACCGTGTGACGTCACACGGTCGAACAGCTTGATTTGAGAGAGGGGAAAACATATAAGAAGTTTTTTTTTTTTTTTAAACACTGGATGGATTTTTATCATTTTATGATGGTTGTCTACAGGCACTGCCAACACACATTTCAGTACAATCAACTTGTAAAAGTGCATGTAACATTATATGACCCCTTTAATAATAAATGTTTAATTAAACTTGTATTATAGTGCAACAATACATTGTGTAATTATACCTTTATTACAATGTAATAATACATTGTGAAATTATACCTTTATCACAGTGTAATAATACATTGTGTAATTATACCTTTATTACAATATAATAATACATAGTGAAATTATACCTTTATTACAATGTAATAATAAATGTGTAATTGTATCTTTATTACAGTGTAATAATACATTGCGTAATTATACCTTTATTACAATGTAATACTACATGTGTAATTATACCTTTATTACAGTGTAATAATACATTGTGTTATTATAACTTTATTACAGTGTAATAATACATTGTGTTATTATACCTTTGTTACAGTGTAATAATACATTGTGTTTTTATACCTTTATTACAGTGTAATACTACATTGTGTTTTTATACCTTTATTACAGTGTAATACTACATTGTGAAAGTATACCTTTATTACAATGTTATAATAAATTTGTAATTATACCTTTATTACAGTGTAATACTACATTGTGAAAGTATACCTTTATTACAATGTTATAATAAATCTGTAATTATACCTTTATTACAGTGTAATACATTGTGTAATTATAACTTTATTACAGTGTAATACATTGTGTTATTATACCTTTATTACAATGTAATAATACATTGTGAAATTATACCTTTATTACAAAGTTATAATAAATGGGTAATTATAGCTTTATTACAGTGTAATAATACATTGTGTTATTATACCTTTATTACAGTGTAATAATAAATGGGTAATTATACCTTTATTACAGTGTAATAATACATTGTTATTACACCTTTATTACAGTGTAATAATACATTGTGCAATTTATACCTTTATTACAGTGTAATAATAAATGGGTAATTATACCTTTATTACAGTTTAATAATACATTGTGTAATAATACCTTTTTTACAGTGTAATACATTGTGTTATTATACCTTTATTACAATGTAATACATTGTGTAATTATACATTTAATGCATGAGTGTGTTTCTAAAAGCGAAGTGTGAAATATCTACCCTATTGACATTTTACAACCATGGAACTTTTCCATTGCATTAAAGATTATTTATAGCCAATTGGAAAAAGTTGCATCAGGTTATTAAAATATTGTTCACATGACCAAAAAAAAAAAAAAAGACTTTCGTTCACTGAAAGGTTCGTTACCAAAAATTGTTCTATTGTATTGCTATACAAAAAAAAATCCCTTTTTGGAACCTTCATTTTTAAGGTGAATCTAAATATGTAAGGAGGCTGTAGTTGTATATCTCTCCGTTTAAAACATCTGCATGGTGGGGACTTCAAAATGTCCATTAACACAGTTTTCTGTTTTCTTTTTCTCTCTCTCCATCTCTGCTGCTTTCACCGACATCATCACATCCTTGCTCCAACATTCCCTTTTCTTTCATAACTTCCTTCATTCATTTTATAATTATGTTAGCTTGAAATATTTCAAGTGATTTAAATAACGTGTAATGTAATTGTTAGTTTAAACAAATGTAAACTTTTCAAACTGTTCCTCCTTACTTTTTATCAACAGATTTCTCAGGTTACACAAGCCCGCATGCGCACCAGTGTATTACAGCAGCATTGCGTCCCCTTGGAATTATAAGGTTCTA
Organism: Abramis brama; assembly: GCF_963993115.1. Lineage (NCBI taxonomy): Eukaryota > Metazoa > Chordata > Actinopteri > Cypriniformes > Leuciscidae > Abramis > Abramis brama. The sequence continues at coordinate 24,354,092 of NC_139968.1, read as the reverse complement.
TCTGCGTTCTGAGCAGTTTTGAGATATTGAGCTTTAAAGGTTTTGCATTCCATTTGACTGTGTAGAAAGAACCTTTTTATTTTCTAAATAAAAAGTTCCAAAATGTACACAACTTAAAAAACAACATCACATAATGTAAAGAAGTGGTCACAGAATAAGAATATGTGAATAACTAAATTTTGACAAAAATGTCAGATAGAACCTTATAATTCCAAGGGGACGATTGGCACAAGACTGATGTTGGATTGATTCTATTTCACTTTCATTGGTATGAACATTTTACATCCATCAATGCCTACAATACGTACATTTATAGGATATCTCAGTGGAACAGACATTATAATATTTTTAGTGACACAAGGTCCCATTTGTTAATGTCAGTTGATGCATTAACAAACTGCTAAAGATTATTAAATATTGTAACAAATGTATTACGCATTGTTAGTGTTGAGTAATATATTTAAGTTACTTATGACATCTGTGCAGCACACAGTGATTTTTGATGATGTTTTGGCAGCTTCTTTCTCTAATGTGGAAATGCATCCATGAGATGCATGCGAAATTATGGTGGACAGAACTGCTTCAATGAAAATAATAATAATAATGTCAAGTTTTTCTTGCTTGTCTTGCTTTTTCTGGGCGAGTCAGAGTTAACTGCGGCACTAAGTTCGTTCACACGTCGCATCTAAAAACATGTGGAAAACACCGACCACGCCACTTTCTCCTTCTTTACAAAGCGCTCCAGTGGTGTCTACCATTGCTAAACATGTCTACCATTGCTAAACATGAAGAAGAGAAAAAAACAACAAAAAAACGACTGTGTTTGTGAGTTCCTCCATCTGTCACGGATGGAACAGGAGTCAGACAGGTGGTAAGTGAAATGTAGCTTTATTAACAGAAACACGGAACCAGATGGAGATATGGTGAGTATGCAAGAAGATGATAATCAGACAGGAACTTAACTGAAGAATAATCAGAGTCTCTGTTTCAGATGACGGCTGGAAGATCTCAGGAAGAGGGCTGAAGACTGAAGAAGGCTGACGGAGCTTCGGATGTAGACGGAAGGCGGATGAATCTCAGGTGAGTAGCGGGTAAGTAGCGTAAGAGAGTCTGTGTGTCTAGTAGAGACCAGACCAGACAATGAGTGTGAGAAGAGGAGCTGAATATAAAGGGTGGTGGAATGATGAGATGCAGGTGATGATGATTAGTACTCTGGAGATGATGAGCGAGTGGGAGGAGTGAGTGAACAAGTGGGAGGAGTGAGTGAATCTGGTGGAACCCTGACACCATATTTGCTGAGATTTCAATGTTTGTGATTGGTTGGTTCTTGTCACATGACCTGCTGTGCACTTGCGAAATTCTAAAAATGTGAGATTTTTTCATCTCACCGTGGCGTAGTCATGCCTGGAAAAAATTGAGCGTGCAATTAAGACTAGAATAAAACATATAAGAGAAATAGGGGGCAATGTTTGTCTTTCTTGGTGAAACCATCTGATTCAGAAAGCCAGGTTTAATCAGGTATTAATTGAGGCAAAGATGCCTTTTAAATGGTTAATGAACTCTTAACTCCAAAAAAAAAAAAAAAAAAAAAAGGATAAGCATTTGATTGCATTTAACAGGAAACACATTGTCATTTAAATACACGCCGCATTTTTCCAATGTATCATGGCCTTTTACCTTTAAAAATCTAACTCAGAACTTTTGGTCAGTGTTTGGTCTCATTTTCTCAGTTTTAGACGTCACTATGATCCTGTTAAACCTACAACTGCATCGTAATCAGAACATGCAAGAATCAAATGAATAATAAATGAAAGGAATCAAAGTGCTTTATAAAGTGGTAATATAAATTGGTTTCACTTCATGAACACTTCATGATTTCAATGTCAGCATTTTTGTAAAGTATGTATGCATCTTGGTTTATGATTCTAACATCTTGTTTCATTTCTCATTGGTTCATTTCTCACAAAAAAAAAAGTTTCTCAACTACCACAAAGTTTAAAAAAAAGTTGTTAAACTTCTTAACCTTCAAAATCAACATTCATTCCTTTTGCTTTGAAGTCCCTGTGAGTTTCAAATAAGTTAATGTAATGAATGGACCTGCTATTGTCACTATACTACCAATATTGTACATTATCACAATAGTCACAATGTGATATATACCTAAATAAAACGTTTTCTCATTATATAGCCTACAGTGTAACAATTTGTCTTTTGTGTTGGTATTTTTTAAGCAAGTTTGGACTTTATCTCAGACCAGTTTCACATCTTCTTAGAATATAGCACTTTCTGTTGTGTGTTACTAGCTCAGCAGATATCAGTATGATGCCACATGCATTTAGGAATATGGCTTTTTACTTTAATTGTCTGTTTTGAATGCAAGAATCTTGAATGGGAGAAATTTGTGTGGAATATTTATGTAATTGATGTACTTAATTTTCATCTCAGTTTGGAATATATTATTATGCAATTATTATACAATTAAAAAGCTGCTCAATCGGCCAAAATACCCCCAACGATGTCTAACTAGTGCCGACGGTGCAGAACTCACAGCAAAAACTGGGCTCGGTGTGTATCAATATAAAAACATAATGGGCAGATTAATGGATCACAATAATTTATTCAAAAAATGCAACAACAACAACAAAAACTATTTAATTTAAAAATAGTCACATATGATTTGTGAACACTGAAGACCTGAAATGGACTACAGGGCAAAGTTCACATTTAATCAGTTCATATTTCCTGGGAATTGACCCTGTGACAACAGATGTAAAGCAAATCAGTAATATCAAATGTCCATGCTATATGAATTCTACGATTACTGTAATAACAAACAAGCACAGAAAGAGAAGAGACATGAACAATACTTTTTAAAGCCCACTATTTTACTTTAACACTACAATTTAGCTATTTATTCTCTGTGATGCAGGAGAACAACAAACTGATTTATATTAGAATATTAACAATCAAGAAGAGAAAGTATGGAAACCGCAAATGAATCTCAACTGGGCTAGAACATGAAACAGATGAACCTGAATCTATTTTTAAAAAGATATATATATTTTTCTTTATTCTGCAGTGTGGGTAGGGGTTTTGTTCTTGGTTGTATCCGGTCATGTTCCATCATGGCCATTTTTGGATCAGCCTGCAGGTTTTCCACAGCAGTCACAAATTCCAACATAGATAATTGGTAAGACAATGAAGACAGAGCTCACAGCATAACCATATATCTGGAGGAAAAGAAAAATGTTAAAGAGAAATCACTATTAGTTGAATGAATGTTGTTTTCTATTATGATATTACAATAACAGGACAAAATCATACAGTATATGGTATTTACCTGAGATTGATGAATATATTTTAAAGTCAAATTTCGTAGAACTGTCTCCTTTCGGAAACTTTCGACAGGTTTACACCAAGACCTGTTTAGCTGATTATCGAAAACAGGATCTCCCTTCCAGTCTGTCATGGCACAAGCAAAATAATCTCCATCAAGTAACAAGATGATGACCCACATTACAGGAGGAATCAGACAAGATGCGAAAGCTTCAGGACAGTTCTGCTGAGTTTCATCATGTGCTCCTCCACAACAACGACTGCATCTTTCTTTAAAAGGCCTTAAAAACAGGAACAATAATTCAAAAATAAAAAGAGCAGGTCCGATGAAGATGCATGCTGTTAGCTGTACATTGAGATCAGGTCTACATGGGCATACAAAAACTTGTATTTCCATGAACTCCTCCACTCCGATCAACAAAAGACTCAATAGAAAAATGATTATAAAGGAAAAACGTTTCAGAAATGCATGTATTTTCTTAAAGAAGTCTTGGAGTGAAGACAAACAGTTGGATGATTCGTTTGGTGGCATCTCTGTCTCCTGGACTGTGGAAACGTCTGTAGACTGTTCCATAAGATCTTTATATGGTGAACAGATCCCCTTCAACTGAGAATATCATTTTATTAATTTCAGTATCATTCAGTTTTCACTTCTGAGTATACAAACTGCGGCAAAAAACATTACATCTAAATAAAAAGTGTTTTTTTTTTAGACTTACTCTTGTGTTCGTCCTTCTTGTCTGTTGTGGTGTGTTGTCTGTGTATCTTTAATTCCTGTTTCTGCATTAACACTTAAAAGCAGCTGTGCCATACATTCTGACAGGAAAAAAGAAGTGGTTTCAGCGAGAACTCAGGAAAACCCAACTCGCTGGAAAAAAACGTGACACTACCTACACTTCTGCTCCAAAACTATAGTAACCACATACAGTTTGCTGTTCAAACACTTTCAGCTAGGGTATGTTTGTGTCACACTTAATTACAATATTATACTCCCTAGCTAACTATTATCTAAAAAGAATCTATTAGTATGCTAAATGCTAAGTATATGAAATGCTCCTGGAGTAAAACAGAATCCTATATGAATAACCCTCTTAAATTTGAATTATGAATTCTGTCCAATGAACAAATATCCATAAGAATGTAAGTTTAATGAAATTTTCTTTTTTGTATTCTGGTGTTTTCTGGGCGCTGGAGATGTTTTGACATGCCCTGACATTTGTGATTTTTTCAGTTACTTGTAACATTTTCATGTTCAAATACATTTGAACACCCTATTTGCAAGTAATGGCTAAATATTTTTAGTTCAATTCATACTGTATTTAATTTTACTGCCATAGACTTAAAAAGCGTTACTGAAGTACAAACAAAGTGCAATATAACCATATGTGTACAAAAAATAATATTTGCTTACCTGTCTATTAAAACATATGCGAGAGCGGAGTCTCTGTGGACAGATCAAGTCCAAGTTTGTCGCGAAGCTCTCCCCATCTCAGAAACGCCATCCACATATTTATTCTTGTTTTATTTCTCCATTTGAAGCCTGCTTGCCTCAGGTAATATGTTTATAATTTTTTGGGGGGATTTTCTGTACTCGTCAATCAATAATCGTGAACCATGATGACTGAACGACACAACAGCTGCGTGCAAGATACTGTATAATAGATATATACTGTATAGACCCCTCATTAGTGGCTACATAAAGCGGCCTATTGAAACGGCCGCTAATGAGAGATCTATGTATATATCTATGGTTTCTACAAGCGGAAACCGAGGATAGAATTTCTTTGGATTTACAAATCCTTGGGAACTTTTGGGATAATGTAAGTACACAACTGCATGAAATATATCACACTGTGCAAGTGGTTTTTGAATATTTTATCAGAAAAATCTTACATATTGTACCTTTAATTGCAGGGAGGCTAGCAATAGCAAGCTAGCTTTGAAATCATAAGATCCCACTCTCCCTTCAGAGCGTCTCCAAAGTCATGCCTCCTTCAAAACACATGCACAGCACAGCCAGAGCAGATTCTGCAAAGCACCATGAGAGACAATGTTAAACCACCTCATGTCTCAAAGCACATTACATTACAATAATCATGAACATAAACAACTTACAGAGCTCTTACTTGTACAATTTGACTGCTTCAGATTCATTTTGGTGGTGATAGTGTGGAGAAACGCATAAATCCGAGTCTGAGAACATGAACAGCTCCGTGTAGAACGTGCATTCTGACCGAATGCAAGGATTGGACAAACATTTTTTTGTCCTGAGACTTCCACAGAAGATATATGCATATTATTATCAGCAAACATGTAACATGTTTGTAAAGCAATTATATAAAAAGTTTTTTTTGTTTTTTTTTACCATGAGACTTAAATATTGTCCCTTTCATTTCTGATAAATATAATATCTGTATCTCGCACAAGTGAACAAAGTGTCAGTTGAGGGAAAGAAAGCTTTCGGATTTCACCAAAAAGATCTTCATTTTTTTTCCGAAGACGAAGACGACATTCTTACTGGTTTGGAATATATTTGTTTGTCAAATCTCGTAGGCCTGTCTCGTTTCTTGTCCCTTCTGTAGGTTTACACCAAGAAATGTCGAGCTCCTCATCAGAAACATAAACTCCATTCCAGTCTGTCAGGCCGCAAGCAACATATTCACCATTAAGTAACAAGATGATAACCCATACAACAGGTGGAATCAGACAAGCTGCATAATGCAGGCTGATTATTTGGCTGATTATTAGGCTGATTATTAGGCTGATTATTATCATTTGCTCCTCCATGGCAATAACTGAATGCATGTTTAAAAGCCCTAAAAATGATATACATTAAAGCAAAAATGAAAAGAGCAGGTCCTATGAAGATAGATGCCATTAGCAGTGCATTATCCTCAACTTTGCATGGGCATGAAAAATTTCTTTTTCAATCAGCTTCTCCACCCCAATTAACAAAAGACTCAATGGAAAAGTCTTAACACCAATCCCTGACACAATATCTTGTACATCTTTAAAAAATGCTATTTCCAATGGCATCTTCTGAGAGAGAGTTCAATGTGTACAGGGGGTCCTTCAACAAAAAAGAAAACAATTATTATACACCTCATCATCATCGAAAAAACAACAACTTATAGTCTCTAATCAATATAAGGACAAAAAAGAATTGAATTGAGTTTATATGAGCACAGAAAAAAGTTACCTCAGGTTTTCAAACCGCTTGAAGGTATAAGGTGTTGCGTGCCAGAATGTGTCGTTTTCTCTTTATCCCATTTTTAGTTTCAGGTTTGACTATTTGCCATTGATCCGCTTTGTTCATTTAAATAGTGTTTCCTCAACTCAAAGCAGATAGTTATGGATGATATGTGGAATCAACAGGTTTCACATTTCCATCTAAACAAATTAGGCTATGGCCAACTGCCACCAAGTGTAGCTTGAAATTCTCATAATTTAATAAAATACTTCCTTTTTTAGTGCTGTTATAATAACATGTTACTATGTTCACAAACATTTACATTTTTAAAATATGATAGGGTATAACTGAATAAATAAATACAAAATAAATACATGTGCACAATTTTAGCCTAAATGTTGTATGTTTTCTATTAGTGCTAACTGGTAAGTAAGTAAGACAACTCATGTTGACCTGACACTATATTCCTGTCAAAAAAAAGCAGGTCCTGATTTGTTAGGGTAAACTTGACATTAAAGGAATATTTTACCCCAAATTAAAATTCTGTCATTAAAATTCTTTACTCATTTACTTGTTCCAAACCTGTATGAATTTCTTTCTTCTGCTGAAAACAAAAGAAGATATTTTGAAGAATGTTGGTAACCAAACCAACCAAACCATTTATTTTCTTTTTTTTTCCAATGGGGTCAATATCTTCTTTTGTGTTCAGTATAAGAAAAAAAAATCATACAGGTTTGGAACTTGAGATGACAGATTTTTAATTTTTTGGGGAACTATCCCTTTAACGGTAAACTTTTTCCTCAAATCTAATTGGTTTATCTGAATGTTGTTCCATGTCCAACAGGGATGCTGAACCAGGAACAGCTTGAATCTATATGTGGAAATATCTGCTTCGAGGAAACACAGGCAAATAATTTCACAAAAGACATTTAAGTTTAAAAAAGTCAAAAATGTCAATTATTTCCCTTAAAAGAGAGACTTTTAGAAATGTGCAAATGCAAAATATTAACTTGCACCCTTTTCTTCAAAAAGAATTTATAAGAATTTAAAGAATTTATCATTTTCAATAAAAGAAATAGAAAAGTTTTAATTTAGTTTTCTTTACATATTCTTTTCAAATATTTTCTTTAGTTGAGTCAAAAATGAAAGTCATTCATGTTTATAATGACACTGGAGCAAAGAGAAAGACAAATGGTGAATCAAAGATGATCACAACTATCTTTTACACAATCTAAGGTAAATACCAATATGTGACCCTGGACCACAAAACCAACATGGGTCAATTTTTTGAAATTGAGATATATACATCATATGATAACTGAATAAATAATCTTTCCATTTATGTATGGTTTGTTAGGATATGACAATATTTGGCCGAGATACAACTATTTGAAAATCTGGAATCTGAGGGTGCAAAAAAATCGAAACATTGAGAAAATCGCCTTTAAACTTTTCCATTTATGTTCGCAATTGTGCTGCATTCACTCACAAAAATAATTTTATATATATATTTATGGTAGGAAATTTACAAAATATCTTCATGGAACATGATCTTTACTTAATAAACAAATGATTTTTAGAATAAAAGAAAAAAATTATAACTTTGACCCATACAATGTATTGTTGGCTATACTGCCACAAATATACCCGTGTGACATGTGACTGGTTTTGTGATCCAGGGTCACATATATAGATGGTGCCAGCCTCGTCTCATTGTTAATACGCAACATCAATACATAACATTTTCAGGTGCAAAATGTAAATTTTTGTACATTGGATAGATGGTGAAATGTACACTATGGACATAATGACAACATTTAAATGTAAACATTATTACGTATAGCAAAAAAAAAAAACGTAAAAATGTATATATCTTTTATATCAAAAAGATATGAATTGCCCTTATACCATTTTATAGATAAATTGAATATAGAAAGAATATATAAAACGGACAGATGTGTAGGGAAATTTCACTTTTAAGTAAAAAGATATTTTGAGCCGCTAATCCCTCTACTACCTCTAATTATTTATATTATTATAATTATTATTATTTTTAATCTACTTCCCAAAAATATCAGAAAGGAAAATGATAGTTCAGTTCCCTTATGTATTCCTGTACTCATAAATCATATAATGTGTTAAAAATTAATCATAAACATAAAAATTAAGTAACAAGATGATAACCCATATGATTGGTGGAATCAGACAAGCTGCACTGTAGGCTGATTATCATAATTTGCTACTCCATATTTAAAAGCCCTAAAAACGAGATACATTAAAGTAAAAATGAAAACAGCAGGTCCAATGAAGAGAGATTAATGTCCAATCAGCTTCTACAATCCAAGCTTCTTCAATCAGCTTCTACAATCCAATTAACAAAAGACTTGCTGGAAAAGTCTGAACAGCATTTCCTTTCAGAAATTCTTGTACATTGCTTAAAATATCTTCTTGTAAAGACATCTTTTAAGAGAGTTTACAATGTGTACAGATTCCTTAAACAAAAAAGAAAACAATTATCATTCATATCATAAAAAATAAAATTATTGTCTCTAATTAATCTAAAGATGAGTTTATATGAACACATATGATCGAAGACGAACAGTTAAGAAATCCTTGAGGTATAGTCAACGGTAGGTATGTGGGTAGAGTCTGTAAGTGTACGTAAGGACAAGACCAGACAAGGAAGTGAAGGAGAAGTTGATGATGATGTGCAGTGAATCAGAATTCGGGGAGAGGGAACGAGTGGGCGGAGCGTGCCGATCTGGTGACTCCGTGACAGTAGTTTATTCTTTTTCCCAGTTTTAGTTTCAGGTGCCACTACTTGCCATTGGCCAGCTCTGTTCATTTAAATATTGTTTCGTAAAAACTAAAAGCAAACAGTTGAGGATGATATGTGGAAACTCAAAGTGATTCTGTTTCTTTCATTTTTCTTTAAAAAAAATGTGCTGAACAATATAAAGATAAAATATTGCATTTAAAAAAAAAAAAAATACATTGTAGGTAATAAAATTATGCCTTTTTAAATGGAGTGATTGCTATATGGACATTATTTTTTTACCAGATGAGTCTGGTTCCTCATTATTTTTTTTATTTTTTTTATTTTTTTTATTTTTTTTTTAATACCTCACAACCAATGGAGTTTTTTTTTTTTTTTTTGATTTATTGCTAGATATATTCCCTGTTCATTAGGACTCACCTCGTTCTGTCTTCTTTTATAGTATAAATGAAAGGAAACATCGCTGATGATATGCAGATATTATAAGAAACAGGAGCAGCAGCTTTTTACTTTTACAAATGTTTACAATTTTCCCCACACAATGTCTGAGCTCTGTTAAAACAAAAAGTTATGAATCAAACAATATCTGTCGGCTCTTCTGAGAAAGTGAGAAAAGTGAGAACGAACTGTATGTAGTTGAAATAAGGTTTAATGTAAAAAATAAGGTTTAAAAAGGGTACATTATTAAATCTTTAAGAAGATACAGCAAAAAACACAAAAAAATATATTCATACAAAAGAAAAGAAGAGAACTCTGGCTTTCTTCACATATGATTCTTAAAGGGATAGTTAAAAAATGCATAGGTTTATTCACAGCGAAAAAATAAAGTTTATAATGGTTTATAATGACATTACGTGACATGACAGAATGTCTGAACTATCCATTTAAACACTCAGTTGAGATTCAAGGCATTAAGCACAGGTAAAGGAAACAACAATATGAAATAAATCACATTCAGAAAAGGTGTATGAATCTGCATTCACTAGACCAGAACCGCCTTCTTAAGTAGAACTGTCTGTTCATTCTCATAAAATACTCTTTGGCTTTTCACTGTCGTAGTTCATACAACAAGTCATAGTGATAATAATCAGTTGAAGATAAGAAGCACACTGTGATGTATAGTCACAGTTACGTTTTATTGTAAATATTAATAATATAACTTGCATATTATTAGATAACAAAAATTTTACATTTGTGATCTTTAATCAAAAGTCCAAAAGGCACTAACTTGATGTCTGTTTTAGAAGGATGCTTGGGTGGGTTGGAGGACAAATTCAGAGTATGAGTTACTATATTTGGCCTTCACTTCACTTCAAACTAACCGTTTATTTGTATAGCACTTTTTTTTAAAAGCTCAAAACATACTCTATTTGAATTCATCAATTATCTGGTCTCTTGATCTAGTTTACGAGTTCTATGTTTGAATTGGGAAATAGCTTCAAACTATTGAATCTACCACAGAAAACATAGAGACTAGAAAAAAAAAAAATATATATATATATATATATATATATTAAGACATAGAACAGTCTGTTTCAGTGAAACAGAAACTTGAGCAAATTTCACAAAAAGAGTTATTTTACCCTTAAAAGATACATGAATATCTTGGATGACGTTGGGGTGAGCAAATCATCAGGAAATTTTAATTCTGAATTGAACTAATCCTTTAATACAAAAATGATATACTCTGATACAGGCTATGTCGATTAGCTTTGCATTATATATATATATATATATATATATATATATATATATATATATATATATATATATATATATATATATATATACGAAAATATGTGATGGCTTGAAGAACACAGATAAACATAGATCATTACAATCGTGTTTATTGTCTTCATGTTTCATTAGTCAAAACGTCTCTATCATGTAGCTGTAGCCATATCTGATGTCCATATAAAGGATTTGCTATAAGGGCGCCCTCTGGCCTCCAGGATGAATGAACCAGAAATAAAATGAGTGTTTAGCAATTCGTATTGTTAAAGGATTAGTTCACCCCAAAATGAAAATTTCCTAATAATTTACTCACCCCAATGCCATCAAAGATATCCATGTCTTTCTTTCCTCAGTGGAAAAGAAAATTATGTTTTTTGAGGAAAACATTTCTGGATTTTTCTTCTAACAATGGACTTCATTGGTTACCATCGTTTTTAAGTCTTTGAAGTGTTTAAACGGGCTGTATGCGATCACAGCTGAAGAAGAGGTTGTTATCTAGCGAAACGATAGGTCATTTAAAAAAAAATAATAATAATAATTTATAGACTTTTTACCTTCAATAGTTCGGATTGAGCTGATCAACAAACGGACAGGGAACTCGTCATCACGTTGAAAGGTCACGCCGGCGCCGGCAATACTATTTGAACTACTATTCATATTAATCAGAATGTTATTCATATACTATTCATATTCATATTCACTGAATAATATTACTATATATATAATAGCATATTGTAAAAGCAAACAATACTATTTGAACTATCCTCTTATGTACGGTCGCATTGTAAACAGTGGGACGGTACTTCTGCCGGCGCCGGCGCGACCTTTCAACTTAGAATTTTCATTTCGATTGCAACAGAACTCCTTGACTCAGGCTGTCCCATTGTAGCAGAACTCCCTGACTCAGGCTGTCCATGCTGGTCACTGTTGGGTTTGTTTGACAGCTGTCTTTGTGTTGGTGGTGTGGTTTTGGCAGTAGCTCTTTCATTTCAGTATCAGAACTCTCTGACCCTTGCTCTCCCTGTACGGCTGTAGCAGAACCCCTTGGTTCTTCCTGTCCCTCACCCGCCTGAGAACTCCCTGACTCACGCTGTCCCGTTGTAGCAGAACCCCCCGACCCTTGCTGTCCCGTTGTAGCAGAACCCCCCGACCCTTGCTGTCCAGTTGTACCTATTAGACATGCACAGGAAAATCATAAATATTAAAATTGCATTAAATAAAGCATGATCATTTAAAGCCATTTCCAGTTAATTGTATTTAAGTTTTAAAATTTATGTTTAACACTCATAACACATTTGGGTCTTTTTTGACTCGGAAGAGATACATATCTTTTCTAAAAAGAAATGCAAGTTTAAGGTAATTTATTAAGATATAACCATTAAAAAAGTTACATGGTTTTGTTTGTAATCTATAAAGTTATATTAATGTAAAAAAATAAAATAAATAACTGTTGTAAAATATAGCCTTTTCCCCATATCTCACACACTTTTGGGGCTGAATTTTGCTGATAAACATGAATGTGTACGTCTATTGACGAACCATTGCAGCATGAAAAAATTGCCACTTTTTTCATCTGAAGTGAAAGATTATGCAAGTATTTTGTTTGATTTTGTTTATGTTGTTTTGTTAAAAATAAATATGAAGTTCCCTTTCGAAGGGAACTCAACAATACGTCATCACGACGCTATGGGGAACGCCTCAGGCGTGACAGGTGTCTGAAATCAAATATCAACTCACAGCAATCATGTTGACCGGCGACAGCCCGTGCATCATCAGCTTGAATGATGAGCGCGCGACCTGGATGTATAAAAGGGAGCCTTGCACATATGACAACATCTTTTCGTCTTCAGGGACTGTTTGTCTGTTTGGAGAATATCGTTGAAACGCGCAGAGAAGAAGGAGAATTTTCGCAAGTGTGCAGACCCATGGCCAAGATATTTGACATTGGGTGAAACACACACGATCTGTGCGTTTTTTGCTTGGGAGAAGAGCACGCACGGGAGGCTCTCGAGAGAGCCTCTTGTGCAAACTGTGAGCGTTTTTTTTTCATTTGAAGACGCTCCGCTCTCGTCGGACCCTTTTCTCGAGGGAGGAGGGTTCAGCATCTGAGCCCCGTGGTGCACGCGATCTGTGAAACAATACTGTTTGGGTTCGAGGCATTTACAGTCAGCTCCTGAGGGTGCTGGCAGTGTTCATTGAGAAATATCTCGGCGCGCGCGCATCCTTGCGCTGGCGGATGTTTCAACCTCGCACCTGTTGACTTTCTTCTCGAGGGATGAAAGCCAAATATTTTAAACGGCTCGTATCTCGCGTTTGCCGAGGCAGTGTGTAGATTACGAGAACGTATAGATAAATATCAAAACAGTATTGTCTGGTGATTATGGCTGCATTTAATTCTATGGAATTAAAATGATGGAATATTATCTGACTTTGAGAAGTTAGATATTTTTATTCAGCCTACCATCCAGACCGTGTTTCACTTATCCAGTATTTTAAAAGAAAAGACTGCATTTAATTCTGAGAAAAAAAAAAAAAAAAAAAAAAAAAAAAAAAAAAAAACGTATGTGGTGTTCAGGTAATAGGCTTCACCAGGCCTTCCTGAATATGAGCTCCCATATACTGTAGTTTATCAGGTCAGAGGCCTCACTAGGCCTTCCTGAGTATGAGCTCCCATATACAGTGGTTATCGGGTTATAGGCCTCACCAGGCCTTCCTGATTATGAGCTCCCACATACTGTGGTTGAATATGAGCTCCCACATACTGTGGGCCTCCACATGTCAGGTTACAGGCCTCACCGGCCTTCCTGAATGTGAGCTCCCACACACGGTGGTCGCCAGGTTACAGGCCTTGCCAGGCCTTCTTGGTTATGAGCTCCCACATACTGTGGTTGAATATAGGCTCCCACATACTGTGGTCATCAGGTTACAGGCCTTACTAGGCCTTCCTGAATATGAGCTCCCACACACGGTGGTCGCCAGGTTACAGGCCTTGCCAGGCCTTCTTGGTTATGAGCTCCCACATACTGTGGTTGAATATAGGCTCCCACATACGGTGGTTGAGTATGAGCTCCCACATACTGTGGTCGTCAGGTTATAGGCCTCACCAGGCCTCCTGGTTATGAGCCTCCACATGTCAGGTTACAGGCCTCACCGACCTTCCTGAATGTGAGCTCCCACATACTGTGGTCATCAGGTTACAGGCCTCATCCGGCCTTCCTGGTTATGAGCTCCCACATAATGTGGTCGCCAGGTTACAGGCCTCACCGGCCTTCCTGGTGATGGGCTTCTACATGTCAGGTTACAGGCCTCACCCGGCCTTCCTGAGTATGAGCTCCCACACACCGTGGTCGCAGGTCTTCCTAGTTATGAGCTTCCTCATGTCAGGTTACAGGCCTCATCTGGCCTTCCTGAATGTGAGTTCCCACGTACTGTGGTCACCAGGTGTCAGGCCTCTCCGCCTTCCTGAGTGTTAAGCTCCCACATTCAGTGGTCACCAGGCTTCAGGCCTCCTAGGCCTTCCTGGTTATGAGTTCTCACATGTCAGGTTACAGGCCTCACCAGGCCTTCCTGAATGTGAACTCCCACTCACTGTGGTCGCTAGGGTATAGGCCTCACTGGTTGTGAGCTTCCACATGACAGGATGCAGGCCTCATCAGGCCTTCCTGAATGTGAGCTCCCACGCATTGTGACTATCAGGTTACAGGCCTCGTCTGGCCTTCCTGATCATGGGTTCCCACATGCTATGGTTGCCAGGTTACAGGCCTCACCGGCCTACCTGGATACGAGCTCCCACATTCTGTGGTCGTCAGGTCACAGGCCTCAGCGGCCTTCCTGAGGATGAGCTCCCACTTACTGTGGTCGTCAGGTTATAGGCCTCACTAGGCCTTCCTGAATATAGAGTGATGAAGTACATGCACCTTTACTTCATCTATTTTTCTTTTTGGTACGTACGCTCCGTACCTTCTTAAACCCATACTTATGGTAAGTCACACGACTGAACGTCTTGTGTACTTTCTCAAATCCATATTTTATGATAAGGGTCATGCGCTGTACGCTTCGGTCCCTTCCTATGTGGCTCAGACACCGGTCTTTCACCTCGGGTCCCACTTTAGATGCGTCCTGTTGTCGAAGTATGCTATGACAGACGCCTTTCTCAAGCTACTTCCACATTCTGATGGGCTCCCACACACTGTGGTCACCAGGTTACAGGCCTCACCGGCCTTCCCGAGTATGAGCTCCCACATGCTGTGGTTGCCAGGTTAGAGGCCTCACCAGGCCTTCCTGGATTCAGAATGGCTAAGTACACGCACTTTCGTTTGTGTACTTTCTAAAAAACCATATTTATTGTAAGGGTTATGCGCTGTATGCTTCATTCCCTTTTTTACGTGGCTCAGACTCCGGTTCTTCACCTCGAGTCCCACTCTAGATGCGTCTTGTTGTCGCAATGTTTTACGACAGACGCCTCCCTCTCGAGCAATCTCCCACATTTTGTGGTTTTTTAGGCTACAGGCTTCATTAGGCCTTTCTGAAAGTAGCCCCCACATGGTGTGGTTGTCAGGTTACATGCCTTACCAGGCCTTCCTGAAAGTAAGCTCCCACAGGTTGTGGTCACCAAGTTTCAGGCCTCACTGGCCTTCCTGAGTATGAGCTCCCACCTACTGTGGTCGCCAGGTTACAGGCCTCATAGGCCTTCCTGAGTATGAGCTCCCACATGCTGTGGTCGCCAGGTTAGAGGCCTCACCAGGCCTTCCTGGATTCGGAATGGCTAAGTACACGCACTTTTTGTTTCGTGTACTTTCTAAAATCCATATTTATGGTAAGGGTTATGCGCTGTATGCTTCATTCCCTTTTTTACGTGGCTCAGACTCCGGTTCTTCACCTTGGGTCCCACTCTAGATGCGTCTTCTGTCGCAATGTTTTACGACAGGCGCTTCCCTTTCAGGCTATCTCCCACATTCTGTGGTTACAGGCCTCATTAGGCCTTTCTGAAGGTAGCCCCACATTGTGTGGCTGTCAGGTTACAGGCCTCTCCGGCCTTCCTGAATACGAGGTCCCACTTACTGTGGTCGCCAGGTCTCAGGCCTCACAGGCCTTCCTGAGTATGAGCTCCCACACGCTGTGGT
The DNA here is from genome assembly GCF_963993115.1 of Abramis brama. NCBI lineage: Eukaryota > Metazoa > Chordata > Actinopteri > Cypriniformes > Leuciscidae > Abramis > Abramis brama. Next base: position 24,337,933 of record NC_139968.1, on the reverse strand, counting down.
CGCCAGGTTAGAGGCCTCACCAGGCCTTCCTGGATTCAGAATGGCTAAATACACGCACTTTCATTTTGTGTACTTTCTAAAATCCATATTTATGGTAAGGGTTATGCGCTGTCCGCTTCATTCCCTTTTTTATGTGGCTCAGACTCCGGTTCTTCACCTTGGGTCCCACTCTAGATGCGTCTTCTGTCGCAATGTTTTTCGACAGGGGCTTCCCTTTCAAGCTATCTCCTACATTCTGTGGTTACAGGCCTCATTAGGCCTTTCTGAAGGTAGCCCCACATTGTGTGGCTGTCAGGTTACAGGCCTCTCCGGCCTTCCTGAATACGAGCTCCCACTTACTGTGGTCGCCAGGTTTCAGGCCTCACAGGCCTTCCTGAGTATGAGCTCCCACATACTGTGGTCGCCAGGTTAGAGGCCTTACCAGGCCTTCCTGGATTTGAACTGGCTAAGTACACGCACTTTCGTTTCGTGTACCTTCTAAAATCCATAATTATGGTAAGGGTTATGCGCTGTCCGCTTCATTCCCTTTTTTACGTGGCTCAGACTCCGATTCTTCACCTTGGGTCCCACTCTAGATGCGTCTTCTGTCGCAATGTTTTACGACAGGCGCTTCCCTTTCAAGCTATCTCCCACATTCTGTGGTTACAGGCCTCATTAGGCCTTTCTGAAGGTAGCCCCACAATGTGTGGCTGTCAGGTTACAGGCCTCTCCGGCCTTCCTGAATACGAGCTCCCACTTACTGTGGTCGTCAGGTTTCAGGCCTCACAGGCCTTCCTGAGTATGAGCTCCCACATACTGTGGTCGCCAGGTTACAGGCCTCACCGGCCTTCCTGATATGAGCCCTCATGTACTGGAGCTCCCCACATGAGGGGGTCATCAGGTCTTAGGTCTCAGTAGACCTTCCTGGTTTTGAACCCTCTCTTACTTCCCCAGTGTTCGGATCGAGCACTGGGTAGACCCGTGGATTGAGTGGACGACTTCCGTTGTTTCTTGAGGTTAAGTCACACTCTCCGGGAGATCCCGTCTCTGTGATCCGGAACTGAATGGTTTCTGCCAGCTTTACAGGCCTTCAGTTTCTGGATGCCTTACCCAAGGCAACTTCCAGAGGTTCTGTCTTGGACAGACAGGCAATGGCCAGACTGTGTGTCTTAGTATAGATCACCAGGCCAGCCTGGTGGCATTTCAGGAGGCATGCTCCCCTGAATAGTGACTGGCTGGGAGTCCCTTGGGTCCCCTAGCCACACTCCCTTGAAGGGACCCCTTCTATTGAAAGTTGTGGTCCTAAGTCTTTGAGCTGGCCCAGATATACCCCCATTAACTATGTTCTGGCGGTTTCTTGGTTCATTAGCTTGGGCTATGACCGGTAGGGAGTGCTGTCACTGACAGCCCGATGTGACCTAAGGGTGAGTGGTTCCAGTGTTTTCTGAATTACTGGTTCTGACAGTTGTCACTGCCTTTGGGCATGCACTCCCCTCAGCATGGTGGAGTTGGTATTTCGTTCCCCATAGCGTCGTGATGACGTATTGTTGAGTTCCCTTCGAAAGGGAACGTCTCAGGTTACGAATGTAACCTATGTTCCCTGAGAACAGGGAACGAGACAATACGTCTCCCTGCCATGCCTCGGGGCCTGCCTGCAACAGTCCCTTCAGACGATAGGATGTTGTCATATGTGCAAGGCTCCCTTTTATACATCCAGGTCGCGCGCACATCATTCAAGCTGATGATGCACAGGCTGTCGCCGGTCAACATGATTGCTGTGAGTTGATATTTGATTTCAGACACCTGTCACGCCTGAGGCGTTCCCCATAGCGTCGTGATGACGTATTGTCTCGTTCCCTGTTCTCAGGGAACATAGGTTACATTCGTAACCTGAGACGATTTCATAAATGTGGACTGTTTAAAACAATCATGAGTTATAAATTTGATCAAGGAATTTAATAAAATTCCATTCATTCCAATAGGGTTAATAAGATTCTCAGATTTCTTATAAATTTCATAAAATGATATATTCAAATAAAATGTCTCAACACTCAATATCATAGTTCGTTATTTTTTATATTCCTAAAAAGGGGTAAATGCAATAATAACATGGTAACATTCAAAACTTTTTCTTCACAATAACTCATTAATGAGGAGTTGCTTATCAGATACAATATGGTTTTAGTTGTTTTACTGTTTTATAAATGAATGATTCTTCAGGTCCAAATGGACCCTAAATGTAGTACACATATTTTGAAAACATTATGACTAGTAAGCAAGTATATGGATAATTTATTTGTAAACCACATCAGTAAAACAAAACAAAAATTGTGCAATCTTTTTTTGACCCCTTCAGACCCTACGTCCAATAAAATGGGCATCACATGGTTTTTGGTTTAAACCCATAAAATGTTGTGTTTATCATGTGTACTGCCTGGTAACTGATTGGTCCCTGATGAACCAATCACAATGAAGACATGACCCATAACTTAATCTGATTGAGCTTCAGGCATCACATAAGATCAGACCGGGGAAGAACTTCTTTTTTACCTTTTATATGCTAATTTATGTTCATGCACTGTAAAACATTTTCAGGTGGTTAAACTTAGAAATGAAAGTTCACCTGCTGCCTTAAAATGTGAGTAAACTCAAATTGACAAAAAACTTGGTTTCAACTCACAAATAGTCAAGCCAGTGATTACGTGATTTAATTAAACTTTAAGCTTATAAACGTGAGATCCAAATCACGACTATTGGAGTTAAAAAGAAGACTTAAGTTCAAATAACTTAATGGGCTGTTCAATAGTAAAAAAAAAAAACAAACAAAAAAAAAACGTTAATTTGATGATCTTGTAGTATACAAGTTTTTTTAAAGTTTAATTGTTTTTTTTTTACCAAAAGTTTAACAAAAATACTTTTGTCCCCATAGCATAGGGTTTAACAGGACCACACACACATATGCCTTGATGCTACAATCATACATTTGTCAAATCAACCAGAGCAAGTACACATAAACACCCACATACATATAGACTACACACTAGTCTTTTTAGACTTAATCCAATAATTCAACAACCTATTTTTCCTACATTCTTATACAGCATGTGGGTTACTTTTTTTCTTCACTGGGAAGAAACAGGTCTGAAGAGATACAATATTTGTTCATTTCTGTTAAACATAATATCTGTGCCTTGCTGGAAGTAACAGGCTAAGATCGAAGTAGCACAGTGTTTGATTCTCTCCACTGTTCTTGAAATTGTCTCCTACCTTGTCCCTCGTTCTGTTTCTCTGCTTTTCGTCCACAGCAGTGTAACAGTTGACATGGGCAGCAGTCACATTTACCAGTTTTGCAGCTGTCATATATATCCACTACGATAATCCACAAAGCACTTAAGATGCCGATCATGACATAACCTGCATACTGAAAGAAAAAATTAAATAAAAATCATACATTAAAGGGATAGTTCACCCAAAGAAAAAAAATATATATACGAAGTAAAGTAAAGTTACGAAGTAAAATTCTACGAACATACGCAGTCTACTTTTTAAAGTGCTGTCTACGTGACTAAAGCGCAACTTGTGACGTCAGAAGTAGAAGTGCGTCATGGATGGTGTACAGTAAATATCAGCAGTACGTAGCATTGCTCGCAGAATTTGCACTTTAGGCTGTGATGGATTTTAATTAATCAACTTTAATTAATCAACTAACATTTGTTTTTCTTGCAGGAATAACATTCATATGCTTTTAATGTTTCCAAACTCTTTGGGGAAAACTTGTGACTTTGAGTGTATGTGTGTATAAATACAGAAAGGGGAAATGAAACTAGACAGTCTGTTAGAATCTTGTGATTAACAAATGAAGTCATCATTAAAACAAAGTTTGCTTTATCTAGTAACAGAGGGGTTTGCATATGAAGAACCAATCAAATAGTGGGGAAATTATGTAATGCAGCCTATACTGCATAAAAACGGTTGTATATGTGTTTTACAGTGGGATTCTAAATGGAATTTGTCTGAGATCCTCCGGCCTTGCTTCTTGGGAGAGATTCCCTGAGAACTGCTCGGGAAGATCTCCTGGCCGTGATTAAAGCATTTAAAGGACATTTGCAGGTCTATTTGTTGATTTATTCCTGCGCAGGAAGCTAGTTTAGTAAGTAAGTTAGTTTAGGGGAACAAGCGTGTGAGAGGAATTACGAGCCGAGCCGAGCATGTTATGAGCACCTCCCCGACCTCCCGATCATTTTTAAACATGTTTAAAAAATTCGGGGAGTCGGCCCGATTTTCACCAGCTGTCCCCTATTGCCAAATCATACACAACCACGTCGATGGGGCTATACCTCAGTGGCAGCAGCCATACAGCGTGCCATACACGTCACACACACACACACACACACACACACACGCACACACCTCTCTCTCTCTCTCTCTCTCTCTCTCTCTCTCTCTCTCTCTCTCTCTCTCTCTCTCTCTCTCTCTCTCTCTCTCAAGTTTTTATGTTGAAAGGAATGGCTCTGCTTTTCAACAAATCATTTGCACACACATTTCTGTCATTTTTCTATCTGAAGCTTTGCCTGCATGCAACATTGATGGTCTCTGTGTTTAGCGCGAAAGCTCACGTGATGGCTGCCGGCTCGGGATAAAATTTGTGCAGGACAGTCGTGCCGTGTACCAGCTGCTTTGACGCGATTAGCAGTTAAACTGACTCGCAACGTGTGCAATATCTCACCGTGTACGCCCGCCTTTACACAAACGCATCGATTCGCTTCAGATGGCATTTATTAACCTCCCGGAGCCGTGTGGAGCACTTTTATGATGGATGGATGCACTTTTATGGATTCAAAACAGAAACAACCATTCACTGCCGTTATAAAGCTTGGAAGAGCCAGGACATTTTATATATATATATATATATATATATATATATATATATATATATATATATATATATATATATATATATATATATATATATATATATATATATATATATATATATAACTCCGATTGTATTCGTCTGAAAGAAGAATGTCATATACACCTTGGAAGACTTGATGGTGAGTAAATCATGGGCTAATTTTCATTTTTGGGTGAACTATCCCTTTAAGCAACAATTAAATATTTATATAATACTGTTAGATGTATATATGAAGAGTTCAGATGCAAAAGCCTCTAAGTGCCATTTGAAATTTTCTTCTAGAATGATCATTTTTATCAAGCTTGTATATTTAAATTCAGTAATTTCACTTAATTGACAATGAAGATTACCTATTAATTGTCATTTAAGTGAAATTACTGAACTTAAATATACGAGCTTGAAAAAATTACCATTATAGAAGAAAATTTAAGATGGCATTAAGAGGCTTTTGCATCTGAACTCTTCATATGCCTATATATATATATATATATATATATATATATATATATATGGGTGGTTGACATATTTGGCTAAAAAAAAGTTTTTAAAAAAAAATCTCAAAGTCATGGAACTCATTGGGTTATATTCTACCAACTCTTATATTTCCAAATATATATGTGGTCTTGTAGATTTTGTCCTAAAATTTACATTTATTCACTAGTTTACTGTCTTAGTGACTAAAAATGTCATATGGTGTGACATGAATGTTATTGTGTATTAAATTAAAAAGGGGTATAATGTGATAATGTAAGTCAATTTATCCGGATTCTTTATCATTACTATATAAAAGTATAGCATGTCTTATGTGCAAATATGTTACATTTTGCATTATTTTACTTTATCATCACACATAGACAGACGTTTAGTTGTAATCTTTCAATATATGGCACTATTTCCCCATCTGTCACATTGATGATTTTATGATTAATAACCAAAAAGCCTTAATATCTTTCAAAATTCTGAATGTCACACCAAATGACATGGTGTCACGCCATATGATGTCACACCACACAACAATCTGTATGCAAAAATCTGTATTAGCTGCATTTAAAAACAACCCAACTTAGTTTGACAAGTGAATCATTGTTTCAGTTACAGCTAAAATCACAAAATTGTTTAAAACAGTGAGTTCTACTCAAAGTAGCAAAGAATCATATGTTTATAACACATTCATTGTCAAGTTGTGACTATTTTTTGTGCAATTCCCCACTTGAAAAGGACAGTCCCTCCACATGAAGATCTTAACTGGATTTCACTCAATAAACAGCCATGGAATCAGTTGTTTGTCTTTTATTTACCCATTCTTTGGTTGGCAGTAAACAGGTGAAAAACCTCAAAAGAGAGATGACAAATACAAGTTATTTGAGTTGAAAGCCAAATTAAATAAACAAAATTATTCACATTCACCTCAGATAAACACATTTCTGCTATTATAAAATGCAAGGTTTCCACTTTTATTCTAATCAGTAGTTTTAAGCAGTATTTTCATAGTAAAGAATTATTCTAAGGTATCATTGTAGCCACACAACTAGATATGCTTTACCAAAACAAATCAGTTGGTATTTTAATTTTCAAATGCATATTTTCTTATCTTTAAACCAAGTATCTTTAGCCAAATAACTTTTTTACCTTCAATTGGTTTAATATTCAGGTTAATTAATAGATCTCATATTTTTAGCCAAAGATTTTTTGACTATACATTATTAACTGAATTAAGAACTTGGTTTATTAAGATTTCTACAAAGTTTAAATTACTTTTAACCATTTCAAACACATTCTTTGTCAATGAATTTGGCTTTTCTTACTTTTCCTTTATACCCCACTTGTTTGATAAAACCAAACAACATTTGAAGTTACAAATATCACTGTAAAAGTCCTATCAAAGTCAACAAGAGTTAAGAGTCTGTGTTTTCCAGAGTATCATTTGCACTGCAACTTAAGTCAGTCTAGCCAAACATGGCCAATATGGCGCTTACCGGCTGTCCTTCACTGTCTTGTGGAGGGCTTGGTTTTGCACAGTCACCTTGATGACAAAGTATGAAGTTTCCTTGGTCTAGTGGTGCTATAAATGCTCCTTTCACTGTGGTCTAAAGACAACAACAGAGCCAAGTACTGGCACGCTCAGATTGCCTCAGATTTGTTCCACCTGGTTCTCCACTGATTGAAGGAGGAGGAGTTTCACCACTGAGGAGCTCCCAGGCAGTTTGTCAGCACACCTCCCACTCGATCTTCCCACGGGAACCGATGGAAAGATCGTAAATCAGCACCTGCTTACTGCCGGTCAGCTCCGAGTTTGATCCTCAGCTGGTAGCAAGACAACCAAGCGTCGAACATCTCTGTGCAGGACCGTGGTTTGGGTAGCGTCTTTCAGGACTTTGGCCGATGGCCGGTTTAGTGCGAGTTTTGTGACAGGAAGGCAGGAGCTTTGGACCACTTTGACGTTCACGTCTCGAACAATGCCCTTAGCATCTGGATTGACGCTCACCACCCGTCCTAGCTTAAATTGGCCCCTCACTGCATTTTGGTCGCACAACCAGACAATATCTTCGACAGCAACGTTGCGATGCAAAGTGTGCCATTTACTTCTCAGAAATAAATTTGGGCCGGCAAGCTGGCTCCAAGACCTCCAGAACTTGTTGACCTGGTTCTGCATCTCTCTGAGTCTCTTGTAAGGGTAGTTCGCAAAGTCAAATGTTCTGATCTCACCGCTTGGAGAGGCTCGGCCCAGGAGAAGTGTGTTGGGTGACACATACTGCACGCTTTCTTCATGGCTCTGCACCCTGGCATCTATTGGGCATTCGTTGGCAAGGTTTGCAGCAAGTTGTAGTGTTGTCTGAAACTCGCTGTAGCTGAGGCCAGTGTTGTTGCCCAGGCTCTGCAGTGCCTTCTTGAGAATGCGGACAGCAGCTTCAGCAGCCCCATTGCGGTGAGGTGAGTCAGCAGGGTGAATTGTCCACTCCCATTTGGTACCTTTTTGAGCCGACATCTCTTCTATTGAAGTTCTATTCTGAGCATCCAGGAACTGATACAGCTCTCTTAGGACAGGTTTGGCGCCGATGAAGTTTGTCCCCGGGTCGGACCAGATCTTTCTTGGGTGCCCTCTAATTGCAGTAAAGCGTTGGTAAGCCATCAAGAAGCTCTCTGTCGACATTGTGTTGACCAGGTCTGCATGAATTGCCCTGCTGGCCATACAGCTGAAGACAACACCCCACACTTTCATTGAGACCCGTTTCTTGATGTCATCTTTGACAAGGTACGGTCCGAAGAGGTCGACTGTAGTGAACTCGAACGGGGCTGCAGGTGTGGCTCTTTCAGGAGGTAGGTCAGCCATTACCTGTTTGCACCTTCTTGCTCTTGACTTTTTGCAGAAAAGGCAGTTCTCCACTACTTTTTGGGCAATTTTCCTCCCTTGGATGACCCAGGCTTTCCTCCTCATTTTCAGCAGGGTTGCAGCCACACCTTCATGACCCTCATCGTGCACCTCCCGTGCCAATAAAGTAGAGACCCATGCATTGAAAGGCAGAAGGGGAACTGCAGCGCCATCCTCCCTGAAGCCATGAATTCTCCCACCGCAGACTAGTAACCCAGATTCTGGCTCTCTGTACACAACCAAGCGGTCCATAGTGGTAACTGGGAACGTCACCCCCTCTTGAGCAGCAAGATAGATGTCTCTTATTGCCTCTTGACGTTCTGTAGCAGTGATAACTCCTTTTGTGGGAATCGCCTCCCACTTTGGGGTCTCGATGGACTTTATTGCAGATGTAAACTTTTTGGCGGCTCTCCAGATAAAAGCAACAGTCTTGATTAGACACTTTAGGCTACTAAAGCGCCTCTCATCCACCAAGTTTAGGACAGCTGCACCAGCAGGGAGTCGTCCCACAAGACTTGGAAGACTTCTTTTCGCTTGGGCTCTGGTGAGTGCTGCCACGAATGACTTCTTTTGCATATTGTTAATGCTTTCTCGAGCTGTCACAGACACATCTTTTGACGACATAATTGGCCACTCGCTCTCTGGAAGATGTAGAAATTCTGGCCCTTGCTGCCACTCTGAATGGGCATCAAGTTCCTTTGGCCCAGCTCCTCGAGTGATAATGTCGGCTATGTTGAGTGGTCCAGGGATCCACCACCAGTCCTGTAGCCGTGTGCTCTCTTGGATCTCTCCAATTCTATTAGCGAAGAAAGTCTGAAATCCATAGCTTTCACGCTGGATAGCTCCAAGAACAGTCTGACTGTCTAACAAATGGTACCACCTTTTTATCTGGATCTGGGTATGCTGTTCAAAGTACTTTTTCAGGCGGCTTGCAAAGACTGCACCGCAAAGTTCTGCTTTGACCGCATCCCCCTTCTGGTCTAGAGGTGTCAGCTTTGCTTTTGACTCCACTAGTCGAATTGTTAATTGTTTGTTGCAGTTCCACCGCAGGTAGAGGACAGCACCATAGGAGCTTTCACTGCCATCTGAAAAAGTGACAGCGACTGGTTCAGTTGTTGCCTTTGGTGGAGTAAGGGCTCTTGGGAACCTTACTTTGCTTAGCTGGACGTACTCCTCAAAAATTCCAATTGCATCTTTGCGGAGCTCATCCGACAGCGGAAGGTCCCATGTGTCCTTGACCATGCTGCATTTTGGTTTTACCTCTTGAAATGCCCTTCGGACCAAGATAGCCCCTTTTTGCTTTGATGGCGTTGTCAGGCCAACTGGGTCGTACAAACCAGCAACTTGACTCAGCAGTTCACGTCTTGTCAGCGGGTCTGGCGTCTGTGCTCGTACTTCTTCTAGCAGCAAGTCTTGCCCAAGTCTCATCTTTTTCTTCCGCCTGGAGAAGTTGACCCTCACCATGACATGCAACATGTCTTCATCCACAATGTAGCCGAGACCGAGCGCCTTGTTGTCTTCCTCCTTAAGCTGGTTCGGCAGGACAACAATATTTGGTGATGCCTTTTCTCTTTCTCCTTTACCTTGGCCTGAGAAGACCCAAGGCTTCAGTTCAAACCCTCCTGCTTTTAGAATCAGCTCCACATTCTTTGTGATGACTTCGAGTCTTTCACGGCAGTTGTGGGATGTCAAGATGTCATCGACGTAGCTGTGCTCATGTAATACTTGGCATTCATCTGTGAGGTGGCTGAATTGAGGCAGGTTAGCCATCTCCCTCATGGCAAGTTGTGCTATGCAACCTGCTGGCTTGTCCCCGATATTCACTCTGGTTATGGCGTATTCTTCTAGCTCATCGCCCTCTGAATCACGCCACAAGAACCGGTGTAGATGGACTTCCCTCTCCTCGAGCCACACAGAATTGTACATTTTCCTGACGTCTCCTAGAGCGGCGAAGGAGCCTTGGCGGAACTTGAGGAGGACAGCTCGGATTGGGTTGAGAACGTCAGGGCCTTTCATCAGAAGGTCATTGAGACTTTGGCCTTTGTACTTCTGACTGCTGTTCCAGACAAGTCTTACCGGAGTTGTAACAGAGTGGGGGTTGGGTGCGATAAGATGACTAATATACCAGACAGGTCCATTCCAGTTGGTTAGATCCTCTTTGGTCAGCTTTTTTGCAGCCCGGCGGTCAACCATTTCGTGGACTTGAGCAGCATAGGCTTTTTTCCACTGCGGTACTTTGGCGAGCTGTCTCTCTGTTCTGAGGAAGGTTGCCTCCACTGCTTTTCTGTTATTCGGCAATGTAGATGGGTCCATGAGCCATGGATATCTTGCATGCCAGTGTGGACTATCACTGTGGTCATCAACATCAACATAAGTCAGGCCACCCTTTACGACTTCCAGCTCCCTTTCTTCAGCCAGAGTCATTTCTTTGCCACCAGGTTGACAACTGCCGCAGCGACATCCTCCACATTTTGGGGTGCAGGGGGCGCCAATGCTATCCCATCTCCACCACTCAATAAAATCCCGAGTGGTTATAGCAGAATAAGAAGACTTGATGGTAGGTTTGGAGCAGATATGTTCTTCATACATCAATGCTGCTGTTCTCATAGACCTGGCGAAGTGTGCTCTGGACTGGTGTGCTGTAACTGTAGCCTCTTCAAACAGACCAGGGTGTGTCCCTGCAATTGTCTTTCCCAATGGCCCATCCCATAGTACAAGGTCCCCAACGGTGCGTATTTTCTGTGGGACCAGTCGCCCTTCCTTATGGCTTATCAAAAGCTGTATCTGTCTTGGTCTCACAAGTTCATTTTTGGGGACATCTGGAAAGAACTTTTGGAGTCTTTTGGCTGTCACATGTTTGTGGATATCAGCAATGCTGTCCAAACCATAGCAGAGGAGTTGGTGGGATCTGAAGTTGCCTTGCTCTGTGCGGACCCGGATCTTTAGGAGGTACCGTTTTGTGGTAACTCGAACTTTCATTCCTCCCACACCGTGGACAACAAGGGTTATGGCTTCACTTCTAAGGTTCAAACGATCAGCTGCATCATGAGTTATGTAGTTTGTATCCGATGCCAGATCGATCAAAGTCCCAACTTTTTGTCCTGCATTGGCTGTGACCTCTAAGAGCATCATGATGACTGGCCACTCCACTATTCCATTCTCTGCTAGAAGGCTGGGTTGGTTGGACACAAGAGAAGTTCTGGCTATAGTGTTGCAAAAGGCATTGCGACACTTCTCTGCAAGTTCAGGTGAGAGGCTTTTAATGAACTCTTCTTGGGCTTGGGTGTAACGCTCTCTTGTGTCACCTCCCACTTTGCTGTTGTTGGACCTCTGGACGACATTCCCTTTGGACGCATCAGCTCTCGGGCAAAGGTAATAGTGGTGTTCTGCAGCACGCTGTTCTATACAGTCTGGCCTCCTGCACAGAAACTCTGATTTACAGTAGTCACCTTCATTGTGAATCTCCAGGCATTTTTTGCAGGCTCCCAGCTTCCTGACAGCATCTCTTTTCTCTGACAGCTTAAGCGTGCGAAACTTTTGGCAGAAGTATAGCCTTTTCTTATGCTTGCCGTCTCCGCAGACTACACATCCTTGAGCCTGGTTGCTTAGTTGGGTGGAGGTTCTGGTTCGAGCTTGCCGAGGTTCAGATTTTGGTTTTGGTTCCTCCTCTCTCAGTTGGTCCAGCTTCTCATAGATGGCTTCTTGACCTTGAAGAAACTTGAGGAGGTAGTCAAATCGCTTCTCTTCTTCAGCTTCATCACCTTTGCCAGCTACATGAAGAAGCCATTCCTTCTTCAGGCCATCAGGAAGTTTACTCTCTATCGTTTTTGTTACAAGAGGGTTCTTTATAGCACCGGTCTTGCCAAGCTCGTTCAGATCGACCAGGGCTTTTTCTACAGATTGGATGAGCTCAACAATCCTCCTGGGCTGGTTACCTTTAACTGCTTGGAGTCTTTGAAGCTCTTCTACTATCTCAAGGGCTATAGTTGTCTTATTTCCAAAGCGGTTCTCCAAGACCCGGAAAACCTCCTCAGCAGTTGTGTAAGTTGTAAGGCGGAGGTCTCGTATTGTCCTCTCATCCACACTGTCGAGAAGTTGGAACTTTTTAACCTCTTTGGATCCAGTAGGTTCTCCCTGCATCTGAAGCGCTTCCCAATCTTTTTTCCACCGGTGAAACTCTCGGCGGATGCCAGAAAACTTTGGGAGGGCAGCTGGCTTTAATTTAATTGCTGGTGTGGTCACACAACTGATTGAAGCAGTACTCAATCAGCTTTTTTCTTCTCTGACGTGTGCCCCTGTAAAGTCGGCTTGTCTTATTGTGAGTTTTGGCAGGATAGTTTCAAGGCCTTTGATACGACTCTGGAACTGTTGTTGCTCTGCTGGGGGGGCCCAGCACTTCCAATGTTTATGCACCTCCTTCGCAGCCTTCACAAGTTTCTCTAGTTGTCCGATCATGAAGAGATATGCATCTGGGTTTTTACTTGGGTCCACAGCTCCCACGTTTTCTGCTTGCGACTCTGCTGTTGTAATTGCTTGTGTCAGTTCATATTCCCCGAAATTGGCCCACAATGTCTTTTGTATGAGGTCCTTTAGCTCTTGCAGTTTCCTCTCACACTCATTGGCTGTTTTGACCAAGTCAGACTTTTGCTGCTCGCTCAACTCCTCTGCATCAGAGTTTTCTTCAATACATTGCCCCTCTACATCATCATTGGCTTCAATGACTTTGCCAGCTTCTGCAGTGAGCTTCTTAAAAATGTCTCTGAGCTCCTCTTCTGACATCATTGTATGCATTCGTAGCACATTATTGGCCAGACGGGAAAACTGACGCTTCGCTGAGGTCCTTGCGGTCTTTAGCTGCTCCAACAGTAATGAATCAGCCATTTCAATCACAGTAGCAGGGCGGGAACAGTCTTTATTTGTCTCTATGGACACGTGTGGTCACTTTTCTGGTCCTTCTCCAGTCTTCAGTGACGGTTTTTCACTGTCAAGTTGTGACTATTTTTTGTGCAATTCCCCACTTGAAAAGGACAGTCCCTCCACATGAAGATCTTAACTGGATTTCACTCAATAAACAGCCATGGAATCAGTTGTTTGTCTTTTATTTACCCATTCTTTGGTTGGCAGTAAACAGGTGAAAAACCTCAAAAGAGAGATGACAAATACAAGTTATTTGAGTTGAAAGCCAAATTAAATAAACAAAATTATTCACATTCACCTCAGATAAACACATTTCTGCTATTATAAAATGCAAGGTTTCCACTTTTATTCTAATCAGTAGTTTTAAGCAGTATTTTCATAGTAAAGAATTATTCTAAGGTATCATTGTAGCCACACAACTAGATATGCTTTACCAAAACAAATCAGTTGGTATTTTAATTTTCAAATGCATATTTTCTTATCTTTAAACCAAGTATCTTTAGCCAAATAACTTTTTTACCTTCAATTGGTTTAATATTCAGGTTAATTAATAGATCTCATATTTTTAGCCAAAGATTTTTTGACTATACATTATTAACTGAATTAAGAACTTGGTTTATTAAGATTTCTACAAAGTTTAAATTACTTTTAACCATTTCAAACACATTCTTTGTCAATGAATTTGGCTTTTCTTACTTTTCCTTTATACCCCACTTGTTTGATAAAACCAAACAACATTTGAAGTTACAAATATCACTGTAAAAGTCCTATCAAAGTCAACAAGAGTTAAGAGTCTGTGTTTTCCAGAGTATCATTTGCACTGCAACTTAAGTCAGTCTAGCCAAACATGGCCAATATGGCGCTTACCGGCTGTCCTTCACTGTCTTGTGGAGGGCTTGGTTTTGCACAGTCACCTTGATGACAAAGTATGAAGTTTCCTTGGTCTAGTGGTGCTATAAATGCTCCTTTCACTGTGGTCTAAAGACAACAACAGAGCCAAGTACTGGCACGCTCAGATTGCCTCAGATTTGTTCCACCTGGTTCTCCACTGATTGAAGGAGGAGGAGTTTCACCACTGAGGAGCTCCCAGGCAGTTTGTCAGCACATTCATTAATCCACTTACTGTATTCATTTGATGTTGCAATTTTTATTTTAATCTGCTGAATATTAACTACATGAATTCTAATAATCTTTATAGTAAATCATTGAACATTTTTTTTATTTAATGCATAAATTCATTTCAAAATGAGGATGAGTAAAACAATGACCGAACAGCAAGCTAATGTATCATTTCCTTGTTCTTTCTTTATTCGCATTATCTCGCCATCTACTGAAATCTACCTCAAACTGAAAAAATAAATAAAGGGAAACATGCTGTAGTTTAACATGGATTCAGCTTGAAAATGGGATAGTAGGGATTCACCAAACTGAGTTGGTGTATAGATATTAAATGTGTACATAATATAGTATCAAAATGTGTTAAAAGGACGAAATATTCAATAAACTTAACTATTAGTTATAAAATATGTATCTAAGAGCATTATTTACGTATTTAAATGCAATTCATATCATATAGTGTGACAAAATAATCATATGTGACAAGAAAACCCTGTCACACCTTATGATTTTGTGTCACACCATATGAGGTTTCATGTACTTAGCATGACATTAAGCAATGTGCTTTTATGCTAACATGCAGGGGCGGCCTTAAGCATCTGGGGGCCCGTTTCAATAACTAATATGGGGCCCTGCCCACATAAAATGTAAACATGAGCAGAAAAAGCAAGGATTCTTGTTGGTTTGCATCATATTATTTTATTACGCGCACTTTCAGCTTCATGAACAGGCACCACTGGCATATGTAGCCTACGTTTCATTTCCTATTCAAATTATTTCCCTGCTCAAAAAAAAACACAACGTTTTAACCTTACGGAAAAAAGGCAAAGTATAAACACATAAACTACCGGTATTTATTTACTTCAGATCACCGTTCGCGGGGGCGGTAAATGTCGCCATGGTAACCGTGGCGCGACTCAAGTTCGACCAATCAGAGACGTCAGTGTTTTGCTTAGAATTATGGGTAGTGTAGTATTTCTCCAGAAGATCGCAAATAACAAGGTTGATTTTTATACTTTGTGGCTTTTATAGGAGCAGAAACTTTCGTTTCACAACCTCGTAGCTCGTGGTCAATCTAACTTGGATGGTTTAGGGGTCTCCAACCTTTTTTAGCTACTTTTTAAAAATGAAAGTGACAAATAAACTTACCATCAATATGCACTTTTTGTTTACATAAACATTAAAATAGTATGCTTAACTACCGATAAACGCTTGCTGTAGCTCTTCTAGAAGATTTATTTACGGAGAATAAAAAAACACCTGTAGTTTGGGTGCACCCCCATCCTTCATATTGACTCGTTGCGCCTGGAAAAAATGAGCGCGTCGCTTCAATTATTTGAAATAACGAACTTGAGCGCGCAAAAGACGCGATATGTGAACGGCCCTTGGCGAGCTACCTCCAATCAGGCCACGAGCTACTCTCGCGAGTGACGTGTTGGAGACCACTTTAGACATTATGTCTGAAAATAAATATCCTAGGGAAAAAATGAATGGGATTTTCCTGTTCTGTTGGGGGCCCCCTTGGAGGGCGGGGCCCGTTTCAATTGAAACGGGTGAAACATAGGTAAGGCCGCCTCTGCTAACATGCTAACTACAATATGACAATATAGTTTTGAAGGTAATTTTGACTGAAAAGTAATTTCATTTGGGCATTTTTGTGTAAAATGAGTCACACCAAAAGACAGCGCAAAAGGGAACTGAAGCAGGAGTGCCGGATATACTTGTTTTTTTTTTTTAAACATGAAGAGAGAAAACTCACATTGTAACTTTCAGTGTCCTTCTGAGGTGCTGTTCTTCCTCCTGAAAGGAGGAGGACCCCCACACCCCAAAGGTCTCCAAACAATTGCCCGTTTAAAAAAAGGAATATGGCGTCACACCTAATGATATCCATTTTAGGGACAAAATGTTTTAGTTAAGGGCTGCTTCAAAATATTATGCCTGAACTTTTAGTCAAGCAGACTCACAAGTAGACATCTGGGATATCAATATATATATATATATATATAACATTGTTAAAGGCTCGGTCTTCTGTCACGGGTGGTTGCATGAAGGCAGAAGACGATGAAGAATACATTTCCAGTACGAAGTTTAATGAGGATAATACAAATAATAATCAGATAGGCAAGGCAACACACACTAAATGTAACTTAGACTGAACATTGAAGGACTGTGAGGGAAGAACCTAAGTAGTGACACAATTAAAGGTAATTAATGACGTGCACCCGAAAGGAATGAACTAATAACAGTAACCATAGAAACAAAGGAGTGGCGGGAAAATCAAACAAAGGAACACATGGGCTGGGTCAGATGTAGGCAGCTGACTTGCTGTCTCGCTGCCCTATCAGGTGATAACTTTGCAGGATTTCGGACAGACTTCTGAGGCAGCGTAATGGTTTAATTATCGATAACAAAAATCTGCCTTCAAAATTCGATCAGATGAATGTATCTCAGGAGACAGGAACATTCATGTTAGTGAAACTAACATTGCATTCAGACATGCCTTGATGCCTTCCGACCTTGGAATGTGTCCTCTGAAGGCAGCATTTATCAGTTTTCAGAAGAAGCCATGATGTGAATGAAAACAAACTAAAAGTCCAGGGATACTAAGACAAACTGAACATAACTGTGACAATAGGTTTGTTGTGGGTTTAAATGGGTGTAAATAGTATCAGCAACAGAGCTAGCGTCTGCCTTTATGCGATAGTTTATCCAAAAATTACAATTCTGTCATTGTATAGGCTGCTCAACCTTCCTGTCATTCTAAAACTGTATGACTTTTTTTCTTTATTAATTCTAATTAGCCTTTTTTAGATATGGATTTTTTTGTCCATACAGTGGAAGCCAATATACTACAGTGGTTCCCAACATTATTCAAAATAATTTTTTGTTCCACAGAAGAACGAAAGTCATGGAGGTTTGAAACAACATGATGGATGAGTCAATGATAATGATTTTTTGGTAACACTTTACAATAAGATTCATTAGTTAACATTAGTTAATGTATTAACTAACATGAACTAGTGACCTATACATTTGTTACAGTATTTATTCATCTTTGTTCATGTTAGTTCACGGTGCATCAACTAATGTTAAAATTAATATTAATAATTAATGCTGTAGAAGTATTGTTCATTCTTAGTGTATGTTAACTAAGGTAGTTAACTGATTTAATGAACCTTATTGTAAAGTGTTACAGAATTTTCATTTTGGGTGAACTATCCCGTTATATTATTTATGAGCACAGGAATACATAAGGGAACTTAACTATCCTTTTCCTTTCTGACATTTTTGGTAAGTAGATAAAAAAAAAAAACGAATTATACATTTTGGCATAACAATATCAAGAACAGCTCATATAAAACATGATATTTACCTGAGATCCATGAACATATTTTTGAGTCAAATCTCGTAGCTCTGTCTCATCCTGGAACCCTTCTGTAGGTTTACACCAATGCCTGTTGAGCTCCTCATCAAAAACATAATCTCCCTTCCATCCTGTCCTGCCACAAGCAACATAATCTCCATCAAGTAACAAGATGAAGATCCACATTACAGGTGGAATCAGACAAGATGCAAAAGCTTTGGGGAAGCTCTGCGGAGCATCAGAGTCCTGCGGAGCATCAGAGTTCTGATGAGCATTGGTCGTGTTCTGCTGAGTATCATCATTTGCTACTGCACACCAACTACTGCCTCCACGTTTAAAAGGCCTTAAAACAAGATTCATTAAAGCAAAAATAAAAAGAGCAGGTCCAATGAACATGGACACTGTTAGATTTATATTCTGCTCATCTTTACATGGGCATTTAAAAACTAGTTGTTCCATCATCTCCTCAAATCCAATTAACGGTAAGCTCAATGGGACAGAGCTGAATACTGGAGATTGTTTCAGAAATGTATATGTTTTCCCTAATAGTTCTTTTGCCAAGCTCATCTTCTGAGGGAAGTTTGATGATGCTTTAAGCTGCTTCTGTCTCTTGTAGTCTGTGAAAATGTCTGTAGTCCAGTTCACAAGATCTTTAACTGGTGGACAGATGCCCTTTAACAAAGAAGAATATAATGATATTTGCATCAGAAATGAAATCACATAGTTCAAATATATGTTTGAAAAAGTACCTATTTGCACCTTAAAAAATTCTTTAAAAAAAAAAAAACCTGTACAAAACAGTTTCTGTAAAAAAGAAACAAACTTTTATCTGACCTAAAGTTGCAAGAAAAAGTTTGTATTCTGCATTTTTCAGACTGCACTGTGAATGAAAACTCAATGGCTTCAATAACAATGTGAAAAGTACAACTGTTTGTGTTATTAGTTTAGTTAGATGGTGTTTGTCTATTTATTATAGTTAATGACTTACTCTTGTTTCGGCTCGTCTGTTGTGATGTGGTGTTAGAGCATCTTGGCTGTGCAGCAACTTTAAACAGGAAAGAAAGCGGCTTTCTGTGTTTTCAGTAAAAAAGCCACAAGAAATGTGATTAAAAAAAAAAAAAAAAAAAAAAAAAAACACAAGTGTGCTTTCTCTCTTCCAGTCCGAAATAAAATTCAAACACACACGTCAGTAAAATGTGCACTTTCTCAGCACTTTCAGCATTTTATTGGCTATTGGTACTCTGATAGAATAACGACAGTGAAGAGGAAAATAGAATCACGGCCCAGAAACTTGCATTTGATGTCTGTCTTGGCTACGTTTCATCATCAACCTGCATTGCTGATCAGGGTTTTGAGTATTGATACTTTTCAGTGAGGACAACATGCAATTATCTGCAGATATACAGCCATAAATGTAAGAAAACACAACAAAATATTCAAGTCTTAAAGGAATATTCCGGGTTCAGAAAAGTTAAACTCATTCGACAGTATTTATGCATTTGTGGGACCCAGGAAAATATTTTTGTCCACTGCAAAGGACATTATATTTTAGTGACAAAAGTCTATTTTAGTATGTCTGGATGTTCTGTAAAGAGCACATTCAGGGCTTTTCAGAGATACCAAATTTTTGGAAGTTTTACCATGAAAACAACTTCTCATTGGTCTTTCATGATGACTGACATTCATTTAGTGATCAAATATGGAAATATGATAATATATTGTAATTATCATTTAAATCGGACTACTTTTCAAATTGTATTTCATGAACCAACATCTCAGGAAAACGTTATGTGGTTTCAAATCAAAATATGACTTTCTGTTACAGAAAAGGTCATTGATTTCATACATGTTCACTGTAGTGGACACCAGGACTTAAATTATGTTTATCGGGCATTTTGGGAGACACAAAAAGTGAATAAGGTAGGGATTTTACTTCAATATTCCTATGAAATATTAGATATTATTATTAAAATTTTGCCAAGTATTACTCCCATTATTACACTTCTTTTTTTTCATAACATGTTGTCCCAAGAACACATGAATATGCAAATGAGATACAGTATATAGATAAATTGTATTGAATTGGAATATTAATGTATGGCCATTTTACCCACATATTGCATAAAGTAAAATGGTGTATCATTATATATTTTGATTAAAAAATCCTGAAACTCAAAGACTGATTGGTAAATTAAAAAAAAAAAAGAAAAAAAAAAGAAGTTATTTCATGCCATTTCTTTTTTTTAAACAACTACACTTGTGTTTTGCACTTGTGTTTTCACAACTGCACTTACTATACTGTACAATTTCCACATTCATGGATTGGCCCCATTCAGTTCTACTGTAAGCATCTCACTGTAACAAATGGCTCAATTAATTATTACAATCACATTAGCAAATTAAATGGACAAGAACACTGTACACAACTCAAAATAATATCACAAAATCATACGTTCATATTCAGTCATAAAGGTGAGAGATGCACTTCATAGACATGTCTGGGCACATCCGTGATCAAATCTCAACATTAGCGTCTTGCTGCAAGTGTGTAACACTGGGTGTTCACGAGAAAAGCTGTACCCACAATGCAATTTACCACACATCCTGTTTTTGCAATTTATCACACATCCTGTTTTTGCCTAGTATCAGCACTTGTTCACACAGAAATGGTCCAAACCTTTATGTCCAGTTGTGAAAGTCTATAACCCAAACAGAGTGGCATACTTGTTCATAACACACTGATATTTGACTGTCTCTGGCTTTTCTAGTTTTGTAGTTCAAGTGGTGTCCTTCGGCCTCATTTATAAAACGTTTTTCATATTTGATCTTAAAATATTGTTTCAGGTTATAAGTAGCCTAATTCCTGGATAATTATTTGATAATTCTTTATTAATTACTAATGGGTTCCCTATCTTTTCACTTTAGAATACTGTTTCAGGTTCTAAGTTATTCCTGCAGAATTATTTTAGATTTTTTTATTAATTACTAATAAGTTCCCTATATTTTCAGTTTCCCTCAGTCGTTGCCTCAAATACATGAATTTACTCAATGGTATTCTATGCTGTGGAAAACAGACACACACAGTACTGTATATAAAATATAAAAACTAATCTGAGGTTAGTTATGGCAAGGCACTTGAGTGGGGTTCCTTTCTGAAGTTGATTTCTTACAGAACACACTCACAAAACCACACAGGCAAAAACCTCTTTAACATTTATATGTATTTGTTAAAATTGTATTTTCATAATACTACTTCTATTAATAACATTAGTAAATAAGGAAGGTCACAACTCATTGTAGTTTTGTATGACAGGTCATTAGTTACTTCTTAGTTCTTTTTCTTGAACCTTAATTAGTAGATAACTAATAGTGGTTCGTCAGGAGGTATGACAGAATTCATTAGTTATTGATTAACTAACTGTTACTTAACACAATCATAACATTCTATTACATAGTACTTAGTTAACACATCTTCCTTAGTAGTTAACAGTAGTGAAGAAGTAGTTAATGAAGAATTACCTATTAGTTATTCAATAATTCCATATGAGTTATGCAGTAAGAAACAGTATTCTAAAGCGTTACCAATAAATGTATGTCAAATACATTTTAGTACATTTATTTATCACTTGGGTTTGATTCTGGCTGCAAATATATGCTCCTAAAAAGTACCACTTAAGATTGTATAAAAGCTTTAGGAACATTCAAGTCAAGTCAAGTCAAGTGTATTTATATAGCGCTTTTCACAATACAGATTGCATCAAAGCAGCTTCACAGCATTAAACCAAAATAACACAACAAGGTTGTTTCTAGTGTAAATTTATTGATTGATAAAATTAAATTACAGTTTTTCCCAATTGCTAAAACACAAAAAGTGAATGCCCAGATCAAAGCGTCAAAACCGTACCGTTTGCATGCATGTCTTACACACAGGCACCAAATGAATAAACACATTGTAGGCATTGCACTGCAAACAATTGTGCAACACACGGTGCAAAACACTACACACACAGTGTTGTATGTTACACACGTTGGAAAATGAGGAAACACTTTGCATACAGCACATCCATTCAATAATAAAAACACATGCGACAATAGCAACACCCCCGCACACACAGTAAAACACTTAACCGGTAATTGAACACCAATCAGTCACAGCTGTAGCACTATAAATAGAACTCAGGTATGCGCACCTGTCGTGATACAATTGCGAATATGGAGGCCGAAGGACCAAGGGGAAGGAGAAGACGAGGAAGAGACGGGGGAAGAGGGAGAGGAGAACGAGGAAGAGATGGAGGAAGAGGGAGAGGAGAACGAGGAAGAGACAGGGGAAGAGGCAGAGGAGAACGAGGAAGAGATGGAGGAAGAGGGAGAGGAGAACGAGATGGGGGAAGAGGGAGAGGAGAACGAGATGGGGGAAGAGGGAGAGGAGAACGAGGAAGAGATGGAGGAAGAGGGAGAGGAGAACGAGATGGGGGAAGAGGGAGAGGAGAACGAGATGGGGGAAGAGGGAGAGGAGAACGAGGAAGAGACGTGGGAAGAGGGAGAGGAGAATGGCACCAACCTGAACGGGAACCAGGCAGACGCACAACTATCACTGACGACATCAGGGCCACTGTGGTGGACCATGTCATCAACCATGGCCTGACTATGAGGGAGGCCGGGCAGAGGGTCCGGCCCAACCTCAGCCGCTTCACGGTAGCCAGCATCATTCGGACATACCGACAAGAAAACAGGTATGTCCTGAATTAACGCCAAAGGACTGCACAGTACCCACACAGCAAATTGTCTAGTGTTAGTGTAGATTTTCCAGTGTTACAGTAATTTAACACTTTTACAGTGGTTTACATATAAACCCTGGGGGAGTGTTACATAATTTGACTGTAACTCTGAGAGTGTTAAATTTGCGTTTTCAAATTTGCTGTGCATCAGCGTTCTGGCTGAATCTGGTTATACAGTATTTCACCACGTACAGTATGACAGTACGGGATGGGGAACAGAACCTAACCATCGACACTAATCATGCATTGTTTGCAGAACTGCCAGGCGACCTGCCGTGGGAGGGAGGCAACGAGTGTTCACCCATGCCCAGGAACTGGCCGTTGTCAACCTTGTGGTGGCAAACAACACCATCACCCTGCGCCAATTGCGTGAGCGCATCCTCGAAGACCAGGCAATTTTCCACAATGTGCACAGTGTCAGTACGACGACACTCGCCCGGGTCCTGCGGGAACACCACGTCAGCATGAAACAACTTTACAAGGTTCCATTTGAGAGGAACAGTGTTGCAGTCAAGAACCTTCGCTATGACTATGTGCAGGTGAGTGCCACAGTACCACTACAATGGCAGTTGTGTGTTTACATGGATATATATCTTGCAGTCGCCCCCCTTCCATTGCACTGCAAAAAAAAAAATATCTTGTTCCATTGGCAAAAAGGTCACATTTATCTTGTTTTTATGTAAAATAAGCTAACCATCTAGATTGTTTTACCTGAAAACAAGATAAATTTGACTTTTTTTTGCCAATAGAACAAGATTTTTAAGACAAGATTTTTTGCAGTGTGGTTGGAGGGACACTGCCAACATTTTGGTGATATCCGAATGTGTCCAACCCAATCCACAGTCATTGTGCGACATTGTAGAGGCAGTACCGCTGTATTCAGGAACACAATAGTGACATTTTGGTATATGCATGTTCTGTTACAGACTGTCCTGGCCTTCGATGCGGCAGCGCAGCAACATGAGTACATCTACATAGATGAAGCTGGGTTCAATCTGGCAAAAACCAGACGTCGGGGCCGGAACATCATCGGCCAAAGGGCCATCGTGAACACCCCGGGCAGCGCGGGGGCAACATCACCATGTGTGCCGCCATTAGTGGTCAAGGGGTCCTCCATCACCATGCCACCCTAGGACCCTACAACACTGCACACCTACTGGCATTTCTCGATGCACTACATGCTGTGGTCACACAGGACAGACCAGGGCAGCCCATGTTTGTTGTCATCTGGGATAATGTCAGTTTCCACCGAGCTGCTCTGGTCCGGGACTGGTTTGCCAACCACGACCATTTCATAGTGTTGCACCTGCCCCCTTATTCCCCGTTCCTAAATCGGATCGAGGAATTCTTTTCGGCATGGCGGTGGAAGGTCTATGACCGCCTACCACATGTACGCGTGCCGCTCCTGCGAGCGATGGAGGAGGCATGTGGGGACATCGAGGTGGGGTCGATCCATGGGTGGATACGCCACACACGGAGATATTTTCCCCGTTGCCTGGCAAGGGAAGACATTGCCTGTGATGTGGACGAGGTGCTGTGGCCCGACCCCAATCGACGACGAGATCCCTGACATGGACCTGCAATAGAAACACCTACACCAGATGTTCAATACTTATAGTAGTTCTGCACCTGTACACTGAGTTTTGGTTGTGGAAATAAACACGGTTTACAGACTACAAATGTAGGCAGTGTCTTGAGTACAGTTGACCTGTGTGTTGTGTTTGCTTTGACTGTTTATATTGCATGTGCATGTGTGTTTCCTATCGATCCGAAGAGGGCCTTTTCAAGTTAGAGTGTTACGTTTTGATTGCAGAATGTTATTTTGCATTGGCAGTTAGATGTTGATCTCCAAGTGCTGTGTCAAGAAATCTTGTGTGTTGAGTTTTGACACAATGAGCCAAATTTTTAATTTTGTGTGTAAGCAATTGAAAAAAACTGTAATATCCCCAAAATATCCCCAACTGAGCAAGCCAAAGGCAACAGTGGCAAGGAACCGAAAACTCCTACATTAGACATGACTATCACAGAAATCACCCAAAATCAAAAACTGTGTCTATAATGACCTGTTTTGCAATGTCAAAATAGCTTATTCTCTCAAAATAACAGAACAAACTTATTGCACTTACCTGTAACATAACAATAATCTTGTGAGCTTGAGCTTGCTTTGTTTGGCAGTGCTAGGAGTTCAAACTGAAAGTTGTTCAGAGAAAGCACTTTGTGTACTTATTTGTAGGCTACATCATGTAACGACTAAGACAGACTCATATTTGTTACATTTATCCTAAATAAAGAGTCATAAATCCTACCAACAGAGGAATATCCTGCTTGGAAATTTCCCCTTTCTTGTTGGTTGAGCCAACCTTGAAAGGTGGGACCTTTCTCAGGCTTTAAATGGTCGCTACACAAGCTCTTCCCTATCTTCTTCTGGCCTCTACTGCTGCTTCTTCAGGTTGATGTCTGTGGGGACCCCCACCAAGGCCGTGACCACAGCTTGCTATGCCTTCACTCTCCCAAAGGAGTCAGACTGTATTTTCTTCAACCCAACTCAGAAGAAAACTTCAACTTTACCATCACTGAATAGGCAACCATCAACTCTTTCGACTTGGTTGCCTGCGTGGCCTCTCCGGCCCAGGGCCGGCAGGTTACAATCTGCATGTGCTCAGCCATGGAGAGAGAGAAAACCTTCAACCAGAACAAAGTCAAACCAACCACTCAAGTTCACCAACTTTTCTTCATTCAATGACGAAGAAATCGATTCAGACTCATGGATCCATTAAATGTTTCCGCTGCAAAGGCCATGCAAGTATACATTTAATGAGGTGCTCTGAAAATGATAAGCTGATGTTTTTTTTCATAGTTAAATTGATCTTTCCCATAGTTCCATGTCCTGCTACCGGTTCCATTATGCCACTCACCATTTTACCTATGCATGTATGTATGTGTTTAGTTTGCTTATGTTTGTGATTTAGTTAATAAAACTTGTGCACAATACATAT
This sequence comes from Abramis brama, assembly GCF_963993115.1. NCBI lineage: Eukaryota > Metazoa > Chordata > Actinopteri > Cypriniformes > Leuciscidae > Abramis > Abramis brama. The sequence goes on along the minus strand of NC_139968.1, from coordinate 24,312,498 downwards.
TTGGTTCTGATTCTCTGCTTGCAACAAAGTTTATTTTACGATCTTGATCTTGTTACATGCTCTAAGTGCTGTACATGTAAGGAAAGAATTATTTTTCTGTGGCCATGAAAGATATGCTTTTCTTAGAATAAATGAATAATCAAATGAGTTCGTTCGACGAACTGATTAATTGATTGTAATATTAAATTAGCTACATCAAGTTAATCCAATTAACTGACCCAAATATTCTTAATTAATCATAACAAGTTATGAGTTATTATTACATTTCCCCCTTGAGCTAACATTGAGCTACATTCAACTCTAATGTGTAATGGAAAAGTAGTTTAGAATAGTTTTCAGTAAAGTTCTACCAGAAAGACTCCGGAGAATTAATACTGTGACAATGAACATTTATTTAAGAGCTCAGCAAACAATCAAATTATTTGGTGTAGGCCCCGTCCGTAACTCGCATTCCGAGGGTACGGAATCTGCATATCCTGCCTGAAGACGAAGGCAGGGGCGCAGCTCACCCCCTGCGAAGTAAGGAAGGGGGCCGTCTGGTGGTGGTGGGGTGGAAGGAGGAGAGGACATCATGGCATCTTCAGGGTAGAGGGGAGAGCCCGTCTGGAGGTGATGGGGAGGATGGAGGGGAGGACCCAGCATAGAATGTTAGGGAGATGAAGGAAAAGTCCAGTCTTGGTGGTGGATGGGGAGGATGGAGGTGGTTGAAGCGACAGCATCTGCGAACTCAGACATGTGTAAGTACCACCCATTTGGCTATTAGGATATGATTGGATAGATGCGAAGGTAATACATGACGTGAATGATTGAGTCTTCCTGGCAGAACTTACACTAGCTTCATATCACTAATATACACGAAACAAGTGGCAAATGTTTGATGCTGCTCCTGTTTGTTATAATATCTGCATATGATGAGCATTAACTGACGTTTCCCTTATGCTGGGTACACACCAAAAGATTTTTTACATCTTATAAGATTTTCAAAATGTGATAGACCACAAACATGAGGACAAAAAATCCTAGATTTAAGCATTTTGCTCCTATAGTGTGTGGTGTGCCATGATAAGACAAAGACAGCACACCACACACGAACAGATTTTCAACCAGAGTCTCAACTGTGAACACAGGAATTCTCGCAAAATGACGCGAGACTTCAGAATAAGCATGGCGGACGATATGCAGGAAGAAATTGCGTTAGTGTTTGGAATGATTTTCACATAAAATTCAAGTGAAAAAAACCCCATTGTACCCACCATTAGCCCATATATAACCTTTTATACAGAAATATATTCATTCTTTATTGTCTTTATTTACTCCTTATTGGATTTATTGTCTCTTTAGAAAAAGTTATAATCCCTCTTTTTTTAATCTTTTTTTTAATTGATTTTAAGAATTACAATTACAGTCAGGGGGGTACAAAGAGTAAAGCCGATAAACAAACATAAAAAGACATATACATAAACAGTGACAAACTTAAAAGTTAAACAAAAAATTTAAAATGTTTACAGATTGAAATGCACTTTGCAGCTTTCTTATTTTTCAAACCCAATATTGTGTTTAGGTATTGTAAAATGTCTGCTCTTAAAATGAAAAACAAAGGCTTGTTTCCTCCAAATTTACACTTATGAATATTAAATCTTAACACTCAGCTTCCTGCAAGTGTGTGTGTGTGTGTGTGTGTGAGAATGACCGTGTCTGTCTTCCATCAGCTCGCTTTCTGATTGGATATTGTTTTGTTTCACGTGATAATCTCCAGAACGTGTGCGCGTTTGTCCTCGGGGTTCCCCTCACACATCAGGATTTCTGATCGTAAATATTAAACATGTTGAATATTTACGATTCGCGATCGGAGCGGCTCCGACGTTCTTCCGAGCAGGTTAGGACACTCTTAACACACCTCACACCAAGGGAAAATCTGATAAGATAATCTGTTGAACCATCAAGATAATCGGGACATAACTAGGATTGTCGGAAGGGGGGAAATCGGCCCAAAATCAGCCCGATTATCTTTTGGTGTGTACCCAGCATTAGGGAAGTGTCATTCATATCTGGCATTTCAGATGAGCACATCCCCTGACTTCAGTCAAGTCAAGTCATGTTTATTTGTGTAATATAATGCTTTTCAAAACCTACATATCATTTCAAAGCAGAAATGCATGTTTCAGTGTTACAGTGGGCCCCTAATGAACAGGGAATCTAGCAATAAATCAATAGACCTAAATATCAGGCAGAGATGACTGTCAAAAAGAAGAAAAAAACTCCATTGGTGGTGAGGTACTGAAAAAAAAAAAAAAAAACTAACAGGAACCAGACGCGTCTGGCAACAAAAGAATATCCATATGACAATCACTCCATGTAAGTAATTTTAAAACCTAACCATTTATTTAAAAAAATATATACATTTTAACTATATTGTTTGGCACACATTTTAAAAATAAAAACTGAATTTGTCAAGAAAAAATTTAAATGTCTCATACATCTACTTCTACATTTACAGTTAAGTAATTGTTTATTCAATCTTTTCGATTTCTGTGGTTAAGTAAGGTCTAACAATTGTGCAAAAAGGCTAACCAAATTAAGTAATTAATAATACAAATACTTATGTTGGCTTAGTAAATAGACTATTTAGGCTAATCATTATTAGTGGTGCTTGCGAAGCGTAACTCGTCCCGAAACGTTTGTCATACACCCATGAATACGGTGTCAAATTAACCATATTTCAGCACCAGAACATTACTATGGTTTGGTTATCTTACAGTCACATGCATCACTGTAGAGAGACTGCCCTTTTGCCACGGCAAGGGCAGTGGAGCTCAAGCCGAGCCTCGGGTTTGAGCATCCTCCAAGGACAGCAAGTTAAGTTAGTTTACTATTTACCTTTAAGGCTGAATGGGCAGGTGAACTAGTGAAATATAAAAGAAATAAAACCAGCAGTGATTATTGCACTCTCAGAAAACATGTATGAATCTCAATGACTAGAACGGAATGTGGACAGATCCGTGTCCTTTAAACTTAAATAATAATAATAAAAATCCCTGTATAATGAGACTTTCCTTTTTCTGCAGCAATGGATGTGTCATTATACTGTTGAAGGATCCTCTCCTCTTCCTTAGACCATCATTGCCCCAGTGCCCCACTTTGGCTTTTTACTATTGTTGTAGAACATATAATAAGCCACAAAGATTATAATCACAATACTAAAGTGAAGAAGCAAAGCAAAACCGTAAACCTGAAAAAAAGAAGAAGCACGCGTTGAATATAAGTTATATGACAAATGGATGACAGGAATAATTTCCCTCATTCTTTATCCAGTTGAATCGAATTATTTTTTATCAATAATCTTCCTTTATTTTTACAGTTGTGACTTACCTGTGATTTACCAATGAAAAAGAGAGTCAGTGTTTGCAGTTTCTAATTTCTTCCAGGGATCAATATGGTAGGTTCACACCATTTTATTTTTAGCTTGTCATTAAAAACATACTGTCCTTTCCAGTCTGCACTAAAAAAAAAATTTTGTGGTGAAGAAAATACTACAGAAAAAAAACAACAATGTAATTTACATGAAAAAGTTAGTTCAGGCAAGAATTTAAAAAAATAAATTCTATATTGGTACTCAATTCAAGCGTGTAGAAATGAAAGCGTAAATATCAATGTTACAAAATGAAGTAAAATTACTCAACTTTTCTGATACTGGTGTTCCCATCATGCACTGGGCCTTGAACAATTAAAGAGGTTGATTTTTCACTGTTTTTCAGCTATATTTACACCGTTTTATCATTGCTTTTGTTTTTTGGGATTAGTAAATTGCCATTCTGTGACATTTGGAGTTCATTTTCTACTCAAAATGACACATTCAAAAATTTACTTAAAAATATTCGTGCAAAAACTTGCCAAAGAAAAATTAAGTAAATTTTGCTTATTGTTTTTTCAGTGTTTGACTACAGGCGACGTAATCCACATCAAAGAGCAGCCCAATGATCCATACAATAGATGGAATCAGACTTATTGGAATATAATTGTATTTAAATTAGTTTTTTCTTTTTATTGCATATTCTTGTTTTTTGTCATTTTGTTCTTTGTCTTTCTTTCTTTAGATTCAACATCTAGATCCAGTGTCGAACTGACCTCCGAATCACATGTGCATGAAAACTTGTAATCGGCCAAAACCTCCAACAGAATTGACAAAAGACTTGTTGGAAAGGACCTGAAAAGAGCAATTTTAGTCACTCCGCACTTAAATGTGAATATCAATTTTGGTGCTGAAGACGTCATCATATTGCCTAGAAATCTAAAAGATTAATGGTCTGGCATCGACTAATGAAAATCGGCAAGCTCGAAGGGCGGTACCAAGCATGTATTCGAAAATCTCACTGCACGCAATTGGATAACATTATGACCAATCACAACAAGTTATCGCTTAGCTACCAGCAGAGCTAACTGGTAGATTAGACTCATACTGTATCTGGTCGGCAAAAATGCCCTTCTTGCAAAGGAACGATTCGAGCGCCATCTTCTGTTACTCTTTTAGAGAAAAAGTCTAAATCTTTCATTGTAGCGGCCAAAGCCGTTTCAAACAACTGGTGTTCATCCATAGCCATCTTGCAATGTTTACTAATGACTTTGACGTCGCAGCGCTGTCGTCATCTCGCCTCTTGTATCAGATAACCCGATGTGATTGGTGCAGCTCAGATAGAGGGACATATTTAATGAGCATCATTAGTCGACTCCAGAGTAACTCGCTGAGCAAATTCAACTCTGGATTTCCAGGGTAATCATCATAGGTTCAGGTATCAAATATCAGCTTGTCATATGCTTAGTCTCCTGTGCTTAAAATATGTGTAGTTTGGTTCACAAGACCCTGAAAAAGAGTTTACATGGACAGAAGACCTGCAATGAACAAAATGATACACATTATTCATTATTCCTTGTCTGGCTCTGTGTCGTTCTTCTTCAACATTTTGTGCTGCATGTCTCAACAGGAAAGAGACAGGAAGTGGTCATCTAATCAAGAAACCAAGTTCTCAACAAACAAATTAGAAAATGTGCGAAAAACACATCACGTCTACGACTGTACAACTGCCATGTTCTCCCTCCTGCAGTCCAAAAGAGATTACAAACACGCATGCTGCATAAAAATGTGAACTTCTGTACTTTCATCACTTTCTGGGTTTTTCCACATTTGTATTGAATAGAGACAGAGAAGATGGACATGATTACACTCAAAACATTTGATTTGATGTAGAAAAATATATAAATTGCAAGTACATTTCACAATTAATTACAAAGAAACAGCATCTCATTACAAAAAGCTTGATGAGAAAAGCTTCCACATCCTGTTGTTATACAGTGATGACCATCACACTGACAAAAAGAAGAAATGCCCACATGACCATTTATAAAACTCTAAATATTTTTCAGATGTTCAGTGGGGTTTAATGTTTGAGCTGCTAAGAGCTGCTTCATCAGTTGTCTGACTATAATTATTAGACAATTAAAAAACAACCACAAGAAAAGTTATAAAACAGTAGCAACACTCTGCAATATCTAAGCCTCTAAACAATAAGAGAATGTTTTTAGGTTCTAAGCTAATCACTGCTGACATATCTTAGGGATATTATGAATTCAATTATATATCCTAAGAGAAAAGTGTTTAAGCAGCAAACTGTTGCTGGTTACTTACTAAGGCTAATATGACTTCTGTTTGTGAGCATCTATTTGGCTCAATGTAAATTTATGTTTTATTGATTTACTTAAAATCAAAATTTTGTGGCTACTCAAATGTTGAAATGTTTCTCATGGAATATGAAGGCCACCCACTGAACATCTGACATCAGTTTTAAAATAGCTGAAATCTTATGTTTGCAATTTAGTTGAGTGAATATTTTTACTTGTTTAAAATGTTTCTGATTAACTATATTTATGATGCATGATGACTGTTGACAACACTGAAGACCACACCATGATCTAATTCTGGTACAGATAAAACACATTTTCACACATTTGACAAACATGATATAAACATGTAAATTAGACAGAGTGTCCCTATACTGGTCAACAGGGGAAGTTCAAAAAATACATGATATGTTCTTTGTGTGTTTATGTTCATTTTAAATGCAAAACTTTTACTTTTACAATTACTAATTACATCTCTCTCTCTCTCTCTCTCTCTCTCTCTCTCTCTCTGTGTGTGTGTGTGTGTGTGTCTGTCTGTCTGTACTGTACATTTTCATTCAAGTTTCACTTTTAGTTTCAGTCTCTTTCATATTTTCTTCTCACTGCAGGGAAACATTGTTTGTCAATATAGTCCATCACTGTCAATAGACTGAAGAGAACAATATTTTTTACTTTTTTATCTTACAATCACAATAACTTTGTTGAGATACTAAACTAGACACAGTTGAGATACTAAAACTCAGAAGCAACATAACATTTGAATCTCAATGTACTGATAAGGATTAAATATCTGTAAACATTTTATTGCTTAAAACAAAGCCCTCGTGACTTAACATTGGTTTCACATTTGATTTCATCATTACACTGCAATTAAACATGCAATAAAACAACACATAATAGCATAACATTAGTTTAAGACAAACCTTGATCCTTGGTTTTACAAAACCTTGACTGCAAGACTAAATTGTCTTTAGTGATTATGATTTTGTCTTCATATATATATATATATATATATATATATATATACACATATATACATATACAGGTGCTGGTCATAAAATTAGAATATCATCAAAAAGTTGATTTATTTCAAGAATTCAACTTAACAGGTGAAACTAATATATTTTATAGACATGCAAAGTGAGATATTTCAAGCCTTTGTTTGTTATAATTTTGATGATAATGGCTTACAGCTTATGAAACCCACGAAATCAAAATCCCAGAAAATTAGAATATTACATGAAATCACACAGTAATTACACAGTGATACCATGGTCATTGAACCAGGTTTTGGTTCTTTTGGCAGTGTGGGCAGATGCAAATCCTGCTGGAAAATGAAGTCAGCATCTCCATAAAGCTTGTCTGCTGAAGGAAGCATGAAGTGCTCTGAAATGTCCTGGTAGACGGCTGCGTTGAGTGGACAGCACAGTGGACCAACACCAGCCGATGACATGGCTCCCCAAACCAACACAGACTGTGGAAACTTCACACTGGACTTCAAGCATCTTGGATTGTGTGTCTCTCCATTCTTCCTCCAGACTCTGGGACCTTGGTTTCCAAATGAGATGCAAAATTTGCTCTCATCAGAAAAGAGGACTTTGGTCCACTGTGCTTTATTAAATCCAGAGTCAACGCAGCCGTCTACCAGGACATTTCCAGAGCACTTCATGCTTCCTTCATTTTCCAGCAGGATTTGCACCTGCCCACACTGCCAAAAGAACCAAAACCTGGTTCAATGACCATGGTATCACTGTGTAATTACTGTGTGATTTCATGTAATATTCTAATTTTCTGGGATTTTGATTTCGTGGGTTTCATAAGCTGTAAGCCATAATCATCAAAATTATAACAAATAAAGGCTTGAAATATCTCACTTTGCATGTAATGAGTCTATATAATATATTAGTTTCACCTGTTAAGTTGAATTCTTGAAATAAATCAACTTTTTGATGATATTCTAATTTTATGACCAGCACCTGTACATATATATATACATATACATATATATACATATATATATATATATATATATATATACATATATATGCATATACATATATATATATATATATATATATACATATACATATGTCATATATACTGTATGTCTATGGAAATGTACAAAGTATGTTTTTTTAACATGTTCATGTTGCAATTCACAAGCAAACAAATGAATAATAAATCGATTCATATAAAAGTTGCATTTACTTATTTATTATTGTTTGTCTTATAATATAAAATTGTATTTATTTATTCTTACAATAATACAGATAAACAAATGAAAACAATACTGTGTACTAAAAGTTACATGACAAGCATTTTGATAAACTGTAGTAGACTGTTATTCTATTTTATATGATTAAATGATTAGTTAAAAAACAAAACAATCAACACATTAAAAGAAAAGTGAAAATTATAACTCACAAATCAGAAATTAATCTCAGATGGCAGAAGAGAACATTAATATAACATATGAACACGAGGTGATCATTTTATTCGCTTTATGATGTTGGCTGTATAAAGCTCTCGGATGGGCCGTTATACACACGATCTTCAAGTATTGACTCCACTGAAGTTCCACTTCTGTCTGTTTTTGTCATACACATTGTGAAGCAGAGGATGCCGCAGAAGAACAGGGCCAGGGCATAACCTGTTACCTTAATAAGAAAAAATACATTGAATAAGTCAATAGCCTATATTAAAAACAAAATGAAACAATAAAAAGCCATAAGTTATATGTATGTTAGTGGCTTATGAGCACAATTGTGTTTGTCAGTGAGCAAAAATGTCCTGTCCGAGTTGATTTAGCAGCCGAGAAGTGACAAAACACCCAACATGGCAAATCAGTGATTTGTGCTGATTTCACTTGACATATTACAGGATTTTATCTGTCTAATACTTGGGTTGAAATTTTGTTCACTGTCCAGAAATTTACCTACCTAACTCTACCTTCACTTTACTAAAACATAAAAAAATAAAATAAAAAAACACCACATTCTCGTCATTAGGCCGTTCTGTTGGATTATGATTATCTTTAATGATATTTAAAACAGGATTATTCATTATGAAATAATAATGTTGTCACGGTGTGGCGCAGGGAGAAGACGACGAAGAAGAGTCAAAAGTTCCAATGCAAACTTTTACTCACAATATAATTCAAACAGGTACATAGAAGACGGGTAGAAGATACACACACACTTAATACAACGGAGATTGGACCAAGACTAACCCCTAATTTCCACCAACTGCGGAACGGCTGCGGATCCGCTCCGGAAAGGCGGCGGAGTCAATAGGTTTCCATTAAAATCAATGTGTGTATTTTCACTGACTGCGGAACGGCTGTGTTACGACTCTGGCGAGCCACAGCCCTCTGGAGCAGATACGCAGAGTTTCTATTTTTGCCGGATGCCGGAGAGCTCCACACCAATTCAGCACTTATATTGCGTGATCATATGTGAATTCGCTGTCAGTCATGACCGCAGCCGTTCCACAACAAATCCGGACCTGGTGGGTATTGAAGGACGGCGGAGCACGGAGCCAATCCGCAGCCGTTCTGCAGCTGGTGGAAATCCGAGGTGACTGAACAGAATGGAACTAATTACAAACACTGATGACCACTGATTAACAGAACAGAGGTGACATAAACGATGATGATGATGATGATGATGATGATTAACACAGGTGATACAGATTAACTAAATAACTATGGATACGAAGGAGTGGCGGGAAAAGAACAAAGGAAGACATGACTACTGAAAATATAAACAAACACTGACACGTGACAATTGTATCATTTATCTCTATTATTTATTTGCATATATTTTAATGTTTCTCATCTTTGTGAAATGGTAACTTATTCAAATTTCCCCAACATGGAGTTCTATGTTCCATTTATTCTTCCCTGAAAAAAAATTGTAGCCTATAGAGTGGGGTAAAAATACTTGATACTTACCTTTGATATATTAATCATGCGTCGTGTGTTGTTATATGCACTCCCATTTGTTTCTTGTGTGAGGTTGTTTCTGTCAGGTTCACACCAACTCACACAATTTGGATGTTTTCTATCACAGGTGTAGTTTCCATTATTGACTGTGACTAAACATGCAAAATAATCGCCATCAATAAAAAATACACAGACCCATATTAGAGGTGGAATACATCGAATCATCCAATAAAGTTTTTTTTCAGACTTAGATCTTCCACTTTTTTCTTGTATTTCAGTTTTTCCTGAATCCTTATCCTTGTCAAATTTTAAAAATACTGACATCATTATCCAAGCAAAGGAAGCAGGGACAATCAAGATGAGTAATGCTATACCTTGGTTCCACCCATAGGCACATGGGCATGAAAATTTTACACCCACAAATGCCTGATAACCCAGTAACATAAAGCTGACTGGAGCAGTGCTCAGGATAATATTTTTGTTTTGTGTTTCTCTTCTATCTGGAGAAGACATTTTCTGATGTTTATACACCGCACAATAAGTATCTCTGATGATCCTTTTGCGGCTGCTCCTGTTTCTTCTACAGAATGTGATCCGGTCCAGGATCCCTGTAATGAACAGAAAATGTATCTGCATTATTATGATATTACTGATGATATTTCTTTAATATGTTGAACAGTATAAGCAATGCATTAGCTGAATATTATCATTAAAATAATTATTCTGTTTTAATAACAAATTAACTTTCTAATTTGTCAGTGAACAAATACAATGAACGTTAATATTAAAGGTGCATTGCGCAACATTTCATGTTAAAAATACCCGTTTTTCTAACCCATACATGCTTAAACAATTGCCTGATGGGCTGAATGAGCCCTTCTCTGATCACTGCGATTGCCTCTATAATCCTGTACAGTACAATAAAAAAGAGGGATTCGGGACGGAATTTAATACTGGGCGTGACGTCATGCGCGTTCACGCTCACCTGGTAATGTCTGTCAGGTTTGTGTATTCGTCGCCATTCTCCGTATCAGCGAAGACAACTCGAGCGACAAAACTTTAGTCAACTTTCGACAAAAGTAGAAGATGGATTCAAAGAGACCGGCTTGTAGTTCATTCCAAACCCCAACGCAAACTCCACGTAAGACAAAGAAAAGAAAACTTTTGTCTAGTGCCACAGGCGTCGGAATAAGACGAGAGTCAACATCGGGAAGGCTTTCAACAAATGGAGAGATCTCCGGTCTGCACACACTAGGAGGCGCCCGTGCCCTCAGATCACTTGGACGTGGCTGTGTACAAAAGGTAAAAACGATATAAATACTGTTCGTTGGAATCTCCGGTCTGCTCTAGGGCTCAAACGGGATCCTCAGTTGGCTTTTTTCTTGATAAAACGGTAAGATAACGGTAAGTCTCTAATGTCTGATACGGCAAATCTATGACAACAAATGATGTAATAATCTATGAATATTACCTTGAGACATTTGAGTGAACTTTGTTGACCAACTGTGTATGGTATGATTATTATTTTGAGCTTTTACAAAGTAATAACTTATATTGTTCATGAACGTGTTTCCATAATAATACAATCATAAGTGGATACAGTAAACATATAAAACAGTTCAACATGGAGATAGATGGAAACAAAAAACGAAGTTTTCTACTACCCCCGTTTTCCCCTCACACATAAGTGTGTAGCCTAATTTACTCAAATGCCTTTCCTTTCACATATTTAAAATGACTTGCAGATTTATAACTTTATTACCTCTGAAGACATTATGACTGTAAACAAAATATTTGTGCGGCTGATGCTCCTTTTGTTATGAACAGCTCGTGCAAGCGTGCGTGTGGTCCATGAGCGTGCACACCTCTGGTTGCAGTTTTGCTTGTCGCCAGAGGGGGCATAGTTCTGCAAAAACTCAGAGACTTGCGCAATGCACCTTTAACACCAGTGAACATGAGAGCCAGATATTCCTCAATATTGTAAAGTATTCATTGTACATTTTCATAGAGGCTGAAATGTACAATATGGACATGATACCATTTAAAATGTAAACATGACATATTTACAGCTGTAGAAACGTAAATTATGTTTATAACAATATTTTTTGTTACAATATACCATTATAGATATTTTTGAGCATATATACTCATTTCTTAACCCAACCCTATATAACAGAGCGACAAGAGTAATTTTTTAATTTGATCATTTTTAAAAATGGCTTTTGTCTTAAAACCTTGGTCATAACACATCTTGAGGTGAAAAATTTGAATTTTTAATGAGAATGGGATTTCAGAGTTACATTCATGACGCAGGGGCGGCGCTAGGGCTGGGCTAAGGGGGCTTAAGCCCGGTGTTTGGTGTTTTATGCCCCCAACGGCGCCTTCCAGGCAGCGAGGGGCTGGGTAGGTTTAAGGTTGAGGGTAGGGTTAGCTGCCTCTAAGGAGCCATTGGGGGCTTAAAACACCATCGAGCCTTAAGCCCCGAATGTTTGTAGTAAAGCCCCGAATAATTTGTTACCTTGTCTTTCTCATAGAGCAAAACAATTAATCAGAAAAACAAATGTGAATAAGATTAGCCTACAGCAGCCGCGGTTACCTAATCATGAAAAGTGCATATTACAGTTACATTTATTTTCCCCTTTGCATTAAAGGTACTTACGACGTGCGTTTGCAACATTGAGCATTGTAGCCAATCACAGACATGTCTGTTGAACGCATCGGCCAATCAGAGGCGTTTAAATGAGTCGCTGTGCTGAAGATGTATTTTGCGCGAGCTCACAGAGTTCTACACTTTCGCAAACCTGTCATTATTATTGGCAATAAACTTAAAATGCAAATAAGAGATTCACTGCAATGTATTTTATAATCTTGATGCTGCTCTGATGCACTACATTACGCAACGCTCTGTTTGTTAGGATGACTAAAAGTTCAGCGGTCTAGCTCATCAATGTCAAAATGATTAATGCCTGGTAAAATGTAAGTAGATAAACATTTAATATTTGACTGTTTTACAATAAAAATGTTCAACTACCGACAGTATCCGGGGACGCAAATTAGTCAACTTTTTTATTTATTTATTAAATTTAGCCTTTTTGAATTTACAATATGCTATTATTTCCTTGATTCATTTAGAGAGAATGCATGCCTAATTAAAAATAAAATATGATTCGCAAATAGTTACAATTATTTAACTAATGTTTTTTCCTAAATAGAGAATTATGAGAGACGTAACAAAGTTGCACTGTTGAGGCTCGTGCTGTTATTTATAACATATTATAGTTAAGAAACAATATATAGCCTAGGCTACACACGACCACTTAAGTCACTTACATTTGAGATGCAATAACTGTTTTTGTTCTGTTTCAGCAGCGAAAATAGTCCCAAACAAAGATCACAGCAGAACCATAGCGCATCTCATAGCAACACTCAGCCGTGTTTCATTAATGAATGATTCAGCGTTTTGAACGAATCTATTGAGTCTAAGATTCAATTACCCATTTATAAACTGCCTCATTCTGAATAAATCAGCCGTTTGAACAAATCGTTTGAATGAATGACTCAATGACTCGCTCATTAAGACGGTCGCCTGCCGCCTCCTACTGGCGGTTTAGTTTCATAAAGTATCATTCTTTTCAACATTCCTTATTTGTATATTCAAAAATATTTAAAATAATCTAATTTAATACAGTTATAATTTTTCAATGTAAATTATTTAAATTGATTGGTAACAGCCTAATGTCTTATTATTTTAATTGAATATATTGATAAAATTTAAGAATTTGAAATGAAAGATGGAACAAACATTTAATAAAATAAAACCTCATAAAGGTACAAAAAATTATTCTGAGTGTTTTCAAACAGTGATGTAATGAAACATTGACAATTTAAGTTTGAATGGAGTAAAGCCTCTGTTAAGGCTATTAAGGAAATGTAATTTTGCCAAAAGAAGAACTTTTATTTTAAACAAATGTTCATTTTTAATTAGCCAACTTCAGTGTGATATGTTACCATATTATCATGCTTAACACTGAGAATTTGAATAATTGTAATGTGATCAGATGCAGATATCTAAATCAAAGAATATGGGCGGGTTGCGGGTGGATTATTTATTTTTAACAGTGGATTTGGGTGACTCAAAGTGCACCAGATTAATGAATTTATCTTTAAAATGTACCAAAAGGGGGGGGGGGGGGATTCCAAGCTCCACCCACAAAAATAATGTCGAAAACACATTAGGCTATATGATGATCTATGAAAAATAACATTTAATTACCTTATTATTAAAATACATTATTAGGATTTTACCACCTCCGCCTCATTTTGAGCAAGGAAAAACCCTGAATACAATAAGCCTTTATTTGTCTTTATTCCCATAAATATTAATTTGTGAATGTGTGAACTGCATTAAGGGGTGAATAAACATTTTGATATTGAAACATTATGTTAATTATGTCATGATAATTGTCATTTGATAATCAATGATAATTAATTTAATTGATTATACATGCAACAAAATCAATTGATTAATTCCCTTATTTAAATAATCATAGGTCCATGAGGATTCGTAAACATTTGTACACCTTAAAGTTATTCGTAAGTTAATGATTTACTTTTTAGATGCTAGTACGTCAATATACGTTTTAATATCCAATTTAAGTGTGATAACCACACTTCCTCACCCACTTTAGAATCACACATGATGAACTCAGTGCTGTGCTGTCTGAGTTTTGGATTTTTGATTTTGCAATCGAGATAGTGGTATTAAAAGACCAAACTCAGGAAACACCATAGCCAACTAATAAAGCGTACAGAAAAGCAAATGAGAACAGAATATGAACGGAACGCGTTTAATAGTAGCCTACGTTAAGCATTTTCCTCTAAAAAGCTTTTTTGAACAATTGCAAACAAATTTTTTTCAGGAATACACTCACTTGTCTATCAGACAATATGGAGGAAAAGGATACAATCATAGACAGTATATAAACTGGACACAGCGACCCCACTGGATTCAACGGAGACAAGTGAAGTCAATTAGAAGCTCTCACTTTCTGGTGGTCGAACGTACTGCGCAGACTCAAACTGAGCTTGACGACGTATGTGACGTGAGTAACCCGTCTGTCTTCTAGTAGCTGTGCCAAGAGAAATCTGAATCATTCCCTTACGAAACTTGCAGAGACGGAGAGCATGAGTACGAGGTGTCCATGAGCTAGGAGCAGGAGTAACTTTTAGTAGGTATTCTGATTAATTATTTTGTCATTTTGCCTCCACGTTCCCCCCGATTGCCCACGAGCTTCTCCTCCTGTCCATACGGTAATCTCTCTACTGTGCGACAGAGAGTTGTGTGGTTATGACGCAATCGTTAGCCTATTTTTACAAAAATTGCTTCTACGGGGCCATAACGTAAGCTACAAGGTAATGGAGCCTTTTATACATTTTCGTGTTTCTTTAGAAATAAATAATAAAGCATAAACTTTATTTGTCCCCAAGGGGAAATTTGTCCTGGGCAAGGTGCTACAGTACAACACACAACACAATACACAACAATGTATACACAACACACCAATGTATAAAAAATAAATAAAATAAAAGATAAGTAAAATACTTAACACATTTAATTGCTACTGCTAATGTGTAAAGGTGCATTGCTCCGGGTCATATTCAGCAGTTTTACTGAGGCAGGAACAAATGAAAGCTTCAGTCTATTATTCTTACATATTGGCATTCTCAGTCTCTTTCCCGATGGCAGCGGCTGGTATTCACTAAAAAGAGGATGTTCAGAGTCAGTACTAATACTCGTTGCTTTCCTCATCATTGCCTCTTCGTATAGAGTCTGTATGGGTTCATATTGTTTTAATCCTATGACTTTCATGGCTGTTTTGTGGATATGGATCAATTTGCTTTTCAATTGAACAGACAAATTTCCGAACCAGACTATAATTCCATAACGAATAAGACTTTCAAGTGTGGCTCGGTAAAAAACAAGTAAAATGGACAAATGGAGTCTTTAAACGCCTCAGATGTAAAGTTATCCGCTGTCAAAGTGACGCTAAAATGAATGGGAGTCAATGGAATGCTCAAGTCATGAGGTTACTTTAGAAATCGATTACAAAGTGCATTTAGTTATTTAGTCATAACAGTATAATAGTTTTATGTTTTCGTTATTTTGGTACCATTTCATTGCTAATATCAGCTATCCCAAACGAATGCAAGCTAATGTTAGTAAAGTATCAGTGCTATCGTTATTCTGTATGTTGAACGAGATTAATAGTGTAAGGCACTGTTTACAGCGTAGGCTACATAATTTTCTCCGTAAACAATACTTTTTCACCATTGACACGAGGAAAAGTAATGCAAGTTATACTAGAGGTCATTCTGGCGTTATGCACAACCATGCTATGGTTAGACAAGCAACTATAAAACTTCGAATTTACACAAATAGGCTGAATTACCTGTCGAGAAGAAAGCAGACAACGTCGTTGAAATGGTTTTATGTGGGTGATTATCATCGAGTATTATACATGTTTGGTATCATTTGAAATGTCTCACTGCGACTGGTACAAATGTCTCATTTCCAAATAAGTAAAACCAAAGGTAATAAGGTTTTAAGAGTTTAGAGATAACTAGGGTTGGGTATCGTTTGAATTTGAACGATTCCGATTCCGATTCCAATTCCTTGTTTCGATTCCGGTTCCTAACGATTCTCGATTCCGATTCTTTTAAGAGGCAGGGTCAAAAAAGTTTAAATCAATTTTAATTCTATGAACTTTTTACTTTTTATGAACTTTACTATTCAGGGCTGTTTTCAACTACAATATAAATATCAAATCTATTTTAAACAAAATTTTTTAGGACATTTTAAATGAGCTAGCTAACCAACGGTCTTTCTGAAGGAAATAGTCTGACCTTCTCCATCAATTGAAATATAAAAAAATTTGCATAACAATAAGTGTATTGTGATTGTCACTAACATTTTAGTAACTAAACTGAATGTTATTAGGTTTAGTGACAACATGTTACAATGTTTACATGGTACAATTTCTGGTAAACTACGCTTTTTTTATCATTTCAATTCAATTCAATTTTTGTGATTTGATTTAATATTGACTAATTTGGATAAATATTAGGTAGGCTACTCAAGATGGGCGTTCATTTTTCTCAAGAAAAAAACAACAACTCACCTAATGCTGTAAACATACAGAGAGCCCTATCAGCTGGCAGTATTATTTAAGGTTAAAAATAACTCATATTAAATGTAATGCGTTTTTTATTATAATAACAACTTTATTTAATGATACAAGTAAAAATATAATAAATATGTAATACAGTACAGGTTTAGCAAAATACTCTCTATAGCTCTTTTTTTCTTGCCAACTACGTGCTATAGCCTATATGTTCATTAAATGACTTTTCTGAGGTAAATATGACATAATTGTTCTCCAGCTATGTTATTGACCTCTTCACGCTGATAAAAAACACTGATTGATCGATATTATGTATGAGGAATATACATTTCGGTAAGTTGTACTGTATCTTTCACGTGCTTTTTTACTATTAGCTAGTAGAGATGATCGGTTCATGTGCGCTAGGGATCTGTCACGTCACATTTACAAGTGCCAAAACGGCATTTATTGTTTTAATCTAGTAATAAAATTGACAGAATCTGAGAGCTGAGATTTTTTTGTATATCATAAAGTAACTGCTCTGTCTAGTCTGTCGGTCTCCGTGTCCTCTTTGCTTCGCGATTTTATTGTGCGTGAGAAAATGGATGTGTGGCGTGAGAGCGAAAAGTGTCAATTGCGTGTGTCCCACAGTGAATGCGTGAGAGTTGGCAGCTCTGCATGTGTAAATGTGTTTTCATGATTTTTTTTTTTTTACGTTCGCATCGCGCGCAGTTTTCAAACGGACGAGCAGAGGACGATAGAATATGGTTGCAACTTGCAAGATACCGAAGAAAAAGAAAACATCATATAAGTACGTTTTTAAGGTTTAACGTAAGGGTTGTTTGATCTGAATAAATTTTATGAGACGCTGTGTGAGTTAAGGCAACTCACACAGCGTCTCATAAAATGTATCGGTTCGCAGTTTAGCATAACTATCCATATACGCTTACACCTGTGCTAGTAATACACGCATTTACCATCCCGTGTAACGTACAGTTTACAAATGTTTAACTAATGTGGGGAAGGCTATAGCAGCCTGTCAGTGTTCAGCGAGTTAACTTGGCAGTTTGAAATCGATTAGGTAGTTACTTCAGTTCAGAATAGGGCCAGAAATGATCAAATTGGTAACTTAGACAGCGGTTTCTTCTTCCATTCGGCGGACTGTGAATCGAAACTAGGAATCGAAATTTAAACTTTTGAACGATTCCGGGAAAATCGAAAAGCTAGTCCCGGTTCCAATCGATACTCGATACTCGATACCCAAGCCTAGAGATAACTGGCACACAAAGGAGGGTTGGTCTCCAGGCAAATGGTCTCATACCCCCAAAAGGTGTAACCACTGAATGCAAATTTCCATTGTTAGCACATGTTTCCATGTAAAAGAGGTTCTGTCTATATAATGGAGCAATGCAGCAAAGGGCTCTGGGCCTTTTGGTAACTCAAGTTGGCCCATGATGCTAAGAGTGACCAAAATTCTTAACATTGTGTATTTTAATGTCGGGTTTGCATCTCTTCGCTTTAATCCAGAGCTTTTGATGTTTTGTATTGATTATCTTTGAACTGATTATGTAATTGGCATGATACATTTACCTGACATAATAAATTGTTAGCCTACATTTGATTATTCTAACTGACTTTAACATTATTTTCATTAAAAAGTTAAAAAGAATAGTCAAACATTCACTCACATTTAATGATGCACAGATATCATTAAAACCTTTGTATTTTACAAACTTATATGTCTGAAACCTAAAATAAACATTATGCGGTTGAAAACACTGAAAAGTTGAGATATTAGACAGCTCTGAGCGCGCCTGTCTCTGGCTCAGCGCCAGCCAACGCGCAAAAGCACATTTGAATTTAGCAGTTGATCACGTCATGCACTGACCGTTCTAATCACACCGGTGTGATCGTACGCTCCAGGGACCAGCCTAGACTGATCACGCTGGTGTGATCATATGTGCGAAAGGGTTAAAACCTGTTCATTTATGGAGTCAGATGAAATAACGAGAAAATACATATTCAAATGTATAGCATTTAATCCAAAAATACTTTGCCTCGAGAAAAGACAGTAACACGTAGAGACCTTCCGTGCTGGTTGGATGCTGGACTTTGGGCCGATCGAGCGCGAGCTTTCATATATATATATATATATAATATGTCTGTGAGGCAAGTAGCTTATATGCTGAGTTTCGGTTCATTTATGAGACGAGCTCCAGTTCTATGGAATTACTCGTGCCAATAATAATGAACGTAACTTTTCAAGAAACTGATGAAAATATAAATTGAAACTAAATAAAATATCTTTGAAACTGAAAAAGAATAAATCGCAGGCAAATTTTTTGACTAATGCTGGGTACACACCAAAAGATAATCGGGCTGATTTTGGGCCGATTTCCCCCCTTCCGACAATCCTAGTTATGTCCCGATTATCTTGATGGTTCAACAGATTATCTTATCAGATTTTCCCTTGGTGTGAGGTGTGTTAAGAGTGTCCTAACCTGCTCGGAAGAACGTCGGAGCCGCTCCGATCGCGAATCGTAAATATTCAACATGTTTAATATTTACGATCAGAAATCCTGATGTGTGAGGGGAACCCCGAGGACAAACGCGCACACGTTCTGGAGATTATCACGTGAAACAAAACAATATCCAATCAGAAAGCGAGCTGATGGAAGACAGACACGGTCATTCTCACACACACACACACACACACACTTGCAGGAAGCTGAGTGTTAAGATTTAATATTCATAAGTGTAAATTTGGAGGAAACAAGCCTTTGTTTTTCATTTTAAGAGCAGACATTTTACAATACCTAAACACAATATTGGGTTTGAAAAATAAGAAAGCTGCAAAGTGCATTTCAATCTGTAAACATTTTAAATTTTTTGTTTAACTTTTAAGTTTGTCACTGTTTATGTATATGTCTTTTTATGTTTGTTTATCGGCTTTACTCTTTGTACCCCCCTGACTGTAATTGTAATTCTTAAAATCAATTAAAAAAAAGATTAAAAAAAGAGGGATTATAACTTTTTCTAAAGAGACAATAAATCCAATAAAGAATAAATAAAGACAATAAAGAATGAATATATTTCTGTATAAAAGGTTATATATGGGCTAATGGTGGGTACAATGGGGTTTTTTTCACTTGAATTTTATGTGAAAATCATTCCAAACACTAACGCAATTTCTTCCTGCATATCGTCCGCCATGCTTATTCTGAAGTCTCGCGTCATTTTGCGATAATTCCTGTGTTCACAGTTGAGACTCTGGTTGAAAATCTGTTCGTGTGTGGTGTGCTGTCTTTGTCTTATCATGGCACACCACACACTATAGGAGCAAAATGCTTAAATCTAGGATTTTTTGTCCTCATGTTTGTGGTCTATCACATTTTGAAAATCTTATAAGATGTAAAAAATCTTTTGGTGTGTACCCAGCATTAGTTTTTAATACACTGCATGTTTTGCTGACTATTTCTCATATTTCAATCGCTGATCTGAACTTACAAGAGTTCCAGAGTTTTAATTTACACTTCTGAAGGTTTCGTTTACACTCCCTGAGTTTTCGTTTGCTCTCGTGGGGGCGGGGCTAGTGGCAGTGTGTTCTCATTGGCTACTGAGTTTTTGATTGACAGCTTCTTCATCTGGAAGTGAAGACGTCAGTGGTGTGTTTATGTGTGGATGTGAGCGTTTGTAATCACAGCTTTCTATTTCATTTTAGTGATATTAAGTTTATATCTGTATTTATTTGCTGCTACACTATATTGTTGAGATGATTTCTTATAGAAGGAATAGTACAGATGAATGATATCATTATCATTAGTCATCGTCGCTATTAGGATACTGGATAACATTAGCCAACTCATGGTAAGTCTGATTTTTATTTTTTATTTTTTTATTAATACTATACTATTTATAATACAGTACTGGCTTTTTTCAGGTGGAGAGGCATTTTAGAGCTCAGTGAGAGCCAATAACATTATACAGCTGTGTTGTCTTGATTTAACTTAGCCCAATCATTACATGACTTGTTGATCTACATTCGGTTACAGTCTTTGATTATCATATTTCCCCCCAGCCACCCCAAACAACATTGGGCTAGAGTACTGAACAGTATCTGTACTGTAGCCTACAGTACAAAAATTACTGTATCAGTCAATGACCGATGCCATAGGACCAGAGCGCTGTCAATCACTGCCTGATTCAACTTTGGCAATGTAAAGCCTTTTTTACCATGCCGATAAAGCTGTTTAAACCTGAATTTCTCAATTGCTGATTAATTTGCGATGCAGAGTTTTTGAAAGAGGAGAGACACGACTTGACCACAGAACACGTCTCTGTTCGTAATATGTAAACACTCAATTATTTTGAAGTATCGCCCTGGTCGCAATATTTTTTCTGATTATTTTTGTGTGATAAAGATGACTGATAAAGCTATTATATGTAGCTAGTATGAATAACTTGGTTACTAACGTAACCTCGGTTCTCTCTAGAAGAGGAACGAGTACTGCGTAATATCTTACGCTAGGGGAAAATCTCTTTTCCGCGAGATATTGAAGCCAAAAAATTATCCTTAATTTTGTAATAATGCAAAACGCGTTGCGGCAGAATGCAGACATAGGCGAGACAGCAAGCATTGGCTGTCCTGCGGCAACTGCGTATATATATATATATATATATAGGGCTATACAGCCATCTACAACAGTATTACAGATGATAAATGCTGCATGACTCCGAGGTAAATATTTAGTACTGTAAAATCCCTTAAAACATTTATATAATTTGTTTGGAATAAATATTTTAAGTCTGCAACTTGTTAATGTATGTGGGAGCTCAAAGCAGTTTGTATTGTTAGATTATAATACATTTCCTCTCTCATTTTCCAGGGAGTGGAGCAACTTTTCCATAAACAAAATTATGATGCTGTCATAGAGGATGGAGTGATAGTACCAGAGATCCATTGTCCCTATCAGACAATAATCTTACTTTGTTCAGACACATCATCTTTGAATGACTGGGACCTTGATCTTCAGACACCTGATTTATTTTATTTTAACCCCTTAACGCCCACTGTCGCGAATTCGCAACAAACCCCTTCCATTCAGACTGCAGGCGAGATAGCGTGTGTTTTCCCCCAATGCCTGTTTGTGCACATTCGATACATACCTAGGAACCTTTTGCACGCACTGGTTTCTCGTAGGAGCAGTCGGAGTGGGAACTACATCCGGTTCACGGAAGCTAATATTTTGGTTTGCAAAATCCGCATATCAAGGGCGCAAATGTGGAGAAATTGCCCAAAATGAGTTAAGTTGTGCTAAGATAAAAATATGTACCAGCTTATTGATTGCTTCTATAGCTATGTTAATCATATAGACTTCATGTGACGAATATTTTTTACGTACTTTGTAGATTTCTGTTTGTAGCGAATTTGCGACATTCGTCCATAACGGCTGGATTGGGCTAATGGCTACATATAATAATGCTGTATTTAGATGGTTTCAGCCAAAATTATTTTTTATTTTTTTTCACAAAAAAATAGCATGTTAGGATATAACCAGAGCCCGTCTACGGAGAGCCTTGGCACTTCCTATTAGCCCCATTGTATCGATCTTGGTTGCAGTTCCATTAGAATTCCACTGGAGGTGATCGCGGGCGAGTGCAGACTGAATGGGTGTCTATGGGGCTAGACGGCTAAATGTGTCTCTTTCACCCGATTGCCGTTGAGAAGTCTCAGATTTTATTGTAGGTTTTGCAAGTTCAACATGGGTTATAGGTCGAAAGTTGAATGAACGAGTACTTATTTCTTTTCGATTTCTTACAGGTTGAGTTGTTGTTGCCCATAACACGCTAGCATTCTGCTAATGACGTCAGCATTCTGACGTCATTGACATTTTAAAAGACTTTTTAAACCAAAAAAATGACTCTAAAAAACACCCAGCAATGTGTAATTTCTTTGCATCTCCTTTCGAATACAACATTCAAATTACTAGACAAAAAATTATATCCTGAGAAAAGTGGATTTTGAGGGTTTTTCGCCATAGACCTCCATTCATTCTGCACTCGCCTGCGAGCGCCCCCGCATGGACAGAGACGTGTTACTGCAGCCAGTCCAGAAACCGGAAGTAAGCAGAGAGTGCCAATTCTCTTCCTATTAGACATTCTCTGATATAACACTATAAGAATATATAATGTATGGAGAAACAAGGAAAGAGTTAAACAGAGTGTAACATGGAATGTATAAAAACTACTGCCAATGTTAGGGAGTAGGAGAGTGTTTTGTTTCTTGCTGTTGTCAAGATTCATTAATTTGTCAATTAAAGTTTATAAGTTCTAACAACTTTGTGCCATGAATAAAATCTACATAGAGGGTTTTCACGACACGTCATTAATCCGGAAGTCGGCAATTTTGGAGGCACTGAACGACCGTAAACAGTGCCATTGAACTGAACGGACTCGCAAATTTGGCTGATTATTGCTTCTGAAAAATGGTCGAGTTTTGGTCTGTACTAATCGGTCGCACCAAGAAAGAACATTTCTAGTTCTATAGACTTCCGAAAGTTAAAGAGAAGAGTGCAAAAAACTGATGAAAGATGGCGTTTGTGGTAGAGAGAGGCACAGCATCAGCCCAGGCGGGAAGGAAGTCGACCGGAAGTTGAAGTCAGCCGGGTGCCGACATCTTGTAGCAGAACTTCACTTGCGTTAGCATCCCATTGACTCCCATTCATTTTGGCATCACTTTGACAGCGAATAACTTTACATCTGAGGCGTTTAAAGACTCCATTTGTCCATTATTTATTTCTAAAGATACACGACAATGTATAAAATGCTCCATTACCTTGTAGCTTATGTTATGGACCCGTAGAAGCAGTTTTTGTAAAAGTAGGCTAACGATTGCGTCATAACCACGCGACTCTCTGTCGCACACTAGAGAGATTACCGTATAGACGGGAGGAGAAGCTCGCGGGCTATCGGGGGGACGTGGAGGCAAAATGATAATATAATTAATCAGAATACCTAGCAAAAGTTGCTCCTGCTCCAAGCTTATGGACAGCTCCTACTCACACTCTCCGTCTCTGCAAGATTCGGAAGGGAATGATTCAGATTTCTCTTGGCACAGCTACTAGAAGACAGACGGGTTACTCACGTGGTCCGTGTAACGCTTTGCTCGGTTTGAGTCTGCGCGTCAGGAAAGGAAGTGCTAAGAAATCGCTGAAAATGGGCTTCACTTGTCTCAATTGAGTTCCAATGGGGTCGCTGTGTCCATTTCTTTTACTGTCTATGCATCAGCCACGTGTAAATGAAGCGTTGACTATGGCTAAAATGTTGACGTAAAATAGTTAACTATGGGTTACATTCATAACCCAATCGGTCATACCAATCGGTCAGTCCAAATCCGATTATCTTTGTATCCGATTGGAATATGATCTAAAATGATGTCCACACTGTATTGCAACTGTTCAGATCCGATTTGTGTGTCCACGCAGCTTTTTGACAATACGGTGTTACGGATCAACTGGGGATCATGTTAACTGGGGACGCGCGCGTGCACGCAGATAGTTTTACCTGGATTTCCAGCAGATGTTGAACGGTGACAGATTCGTCACAGCGAATCTTTCACTGAGCAGATTTAAAAGCTTTCCACGTTATTGGTAAATGTTTGTATCATATTAGGACACTGTTGTTTACTCTGTCGCTGCTCTGCTGAATGTTTCAGACGCATTTAAGGGAAGTTTTAATGTGTTTTAATTTCACGACACAGACCACGGCCACATTATTTTGTTACTCGTTTCAATGAAATTGAATATCTGATGACAACTGTTAGTACATTAAAAAAATTATGCTATTGACATTGTGTCTTTGCAGTGCATGTGTATTCGCAGATTATTGTCATGATGCCAATTTGTGGCTTAATTTAAATTGAGCAGCAGTACTGCTGTGGTAAAAGGGATGTCAAGCATTTATTTATTATTTATTTTAATGTTACTGAGGAATGAGTTAAAGCATAAAGCATACAGTAGGCTACACTCCATAAATGTTCCTAAAGAGTGTTGAAAATTGAGAAGCCATAGTTTATGGATCCAGTGAATTACCCACAGCATTTATTCAGGGGAATGTTCAACAAACATATTCATTAGCTTACAGGTATGAAAGTAACAATAAAAAAAGGAAGGAAAAAAAAGGAAAAAAATAGGCAAATGTGCATGCATGCAGGACAGCTGTATTTGCCAACAGTGGAAGATCTGACCACACAGTCCCACCTTCCACATTCTGAACATTCAATCTAAAGAAGGGAGAACAAACTATAGACTTAAGTTACATGTTAATGAAGAACAGTTACTTGTTTTGCAATGTATATGTATACATTTGTCTTACCCATTGGCCAGTTTGGCCTTCATACCTATGCTGCTCTCCATCTAATGTAATCATGTTATATTGGTAAATAAATGTCACAGTTGTATTATCTTTTTAAGAACAATTTAACACACCATCACCCTTCATTGTGAAATTTTCACATCTCCTCTTTATATAATCACGCTCCTTTCTTGAGCAGCAATCAGGATATTGGTTATCCTGCAAAGTTTTTGATTTGTCTAACTTTAATTGCATCCATTTGCTGTGGCAGTATATGGCCTAACAACAATGACACTTAATTTATAGACCTTTTAATCTGTTCCTAATGGTTAGCAGACAACAATAATGAAAGCACATGATGTGATGAATAACAAGTACATAGAATATGTTAATGAGATTCATGGTACCAGTCAAATGAAGAATTTATATTACATAAAAAGATTGTGTCATATTTCTTTTGTTAAAGAGGTCAGCAAAAAAGTAAACAATAAAGCATGTCCTATTGTTTTAGAGAGGGTCAAGCTATGCATGTGAGGTGAAAAATGATTAAGAGGTTGGTGACAGTAGGCCTATAAGAATATTAGCCATAGAGAATATCAGTATATATTTGTAATAATTCATTATCACTATATCATATATTTTGCTTATTTCAGTAATACAATTTGTGGTTGCCTTTAAGGTGGACTTTAATCACTAAAGACAAAGTGTTTTCTACATGTCCAATACAAGACATATACACAACATTCAAGTTCATGCTCCTACTGAGCATTAATAATGTACATTTACACATTTGGCAGACACTTCTATCCAAAGTGACTTACATCGCGTTTCAAAGTACACCTTTACATTTATCAGTTCTTGCTTTTCCTGGGAACCGAACCCATGACTTTGGCATTGTAAGCACCAACGCTCTACTGTTTGAGCTACAGGAAAGCTCAACACAATGTGTAATTTAGATAGAATAGAATTGTTCTGAAAGAAGAGTCAAAATTCGTTTTTATTTTTTATTTTATAAATCTGTTGAAAATGTTACAAGTTCCTGAGATAATTAACTTCATGACCCTACATGTATAAGCATTGCTGCTTTATGTCCAGGGAAAAGGATCCAGAGGCGTCAGAGCTGGTTGTACAGAAAAGAGATCTTAATATAATCAGCAGAGTAAAATAAGCTGATAAGTGTTTTTAAATAAAAAATAATAGATCCATTATAAAATTAGGCTATATGCAGATCAATAAATGCAACTTGAAAAAAATGTAAATGACTTTGAAATTTATGTTTCTTTTAGGTAGCCTAGCTACTTTAATTTATCTACTGTCTGTTGTTATTTGTGATTAGAACTCATGACAACACACTACAGAAAATATGATACACTAATGTTGAGAAGAAGATTCTTACACGAGTTCTTCACAAGTGCACTGACAAGTCTGTTCATCCAATGAAACCGAATGCCCCATGTTAACATAGGCGTGGTTTCTGAGCTTGACACTTAAGTATGTTAAACTTATTTGAAATTGCGTCAAATACGCAGGAATATACACTTCAAAAACAAATCGCTTTATTATGCATACCAGTGTGTATACAACTGGTGAAACATACGTTTTTAATCATGGATCCGTGAAAAATGGCTGCGACGAATCTGTAGCCGTCTAACATCTGCTGGAAATCCAGGTAAAACTATCTGCGTGCACGCGCGTTCCCCAGTTAACATGATCCCCAGTTGATCAGTAACACCGGCAATGATGTTGCGTTGATGGAGGGGTTTGCATTTGCAATATAAATGTTTTCTTATTTAAATTATGATATGGTACTTACTTGATACTTATTTACAATATGGAAATGTGTAGCCGCCGCGCTGGACTAGCTGCGTCTTGAGGCGGCTGCAGAATTGTAGGAGGCTGGTATGCACAACTCTTTTTCCGCGCCGGTTTCAAAATACTTTTTAAAAATAATAATTTTCTGCTCGTCCGGCACTTTGCAATAACACAGCCTTGTTTCGGCTGCAATTTTCAGCATGTTCCTTATAACAACGTCTGATGTTTACATTTTATGTGGCGTGAGAAAGTCACATAAACCATGCGAAAGAGCGTTCAGACTGGTGGATTTCCTGATATGTGATTTTAAACCACATATGGATGTAGCTTGAAACGGATTTCATGTGCTTTTTTTTTTTTTTTTTTGGACTGACAATCTGAACGTAGCCAATGTCGGGATACGAAATAGAAGGAATAATTGCAGTAAGTAGGCTACTAGAGAAGCTAGCTCGTTAACATCTTTACCACATATAACCTTAAGTTTGTCAAAATTTTGAGCTCTTTCCTGCTTACCAAGTCCTTCTCTATATGATTTCGCAGCTTCCATGTGTTTTTCCCGAGGTTTAGACATCAGAAATTAGCGTAACAAATGTGTTCAGTAGTACATAAACAGTGCAATCCATGCGGTTGTTTACATCCGAGTACCTCCAATATGGCCGCGCATCCGGGTAACTGACCAAATCGTGACGTAGGTGAAAACCATCACCTTATTTTCGAACGCGGAAGTAAACATGGGTCCAATTTCCGGTTTTTGTGCGGCACTTCCGTTTCCTCGCTTCCCATGGGCTAACTAATGATATCGATCGCGAAGGATTATGCAGAGTTGACAGAAAAATGTTACACATGCCGTATCAGATGAATACAACAAAGAGCTAAAGCCCCGCCTCACCCAGTTCGGGTACCGGACCTGGTTGAAACACCCATGCATCTAGCTGGCAGACTGCCAAAACTTCGCCGGCGCCTTCAGCCCCGCCCTAAACACGGTTGCCAACGCTGGACTAATATATATGGAGGTATTTTGTCACGTCAAATGTATTAATAATGCCATCAGAATGCAACCAAAGCACAGGATAGCAGTAAGTAGATGGCTGGTTATAAATAATTGTAAATCATACAAAATAAATGCCATGATGACTAGATTTTATACAGGGGTTAATGATTTTGTTTCTCATTGGAGTTTTTATTGAGACTTCGTAGCCCAGCCACTTTTCTGGTATCGGGTGGTCTTCTGTAGGTCTTGTGCGAAATGAAAAGAACAAACATACGGTCTTTTCGGTGGTTTCTTCAAATGTAAAGCTTTTAACCACAGGCGAAGATTCCAGGCCGGCGACACACTGGCTGCGTGCGTGTCTGTTTTTATTTCGGCTCCCATGTTATTAATGTTAACAGGCTAGAGCTTGTTGCACACTGCCTGTGTGACACGCGCGTCTAAAACGTGTGCATGCTAGAAATAGAATCAACGCCTATTTTTCACGCGACACGCAAGCGTTTTGGAAGCGTTTCCAGGCAAAATAGAATAGGAAAATATGTTTGTATGTAATTTTGACATGAATACATTAAATGACATTTTGATGTTTGAAAGTTTAGGTTTTGACATAAATGCAGATATAAATGTAATTACAAAATATATATTATCGATTTTCAAATATTACACCTGTCAATACAGAACGAAATATTCTGTAGCCTATTTTGCCGTCAACACTGCCGACGTTGTCTTTGCTGCTATATGTTTATATATTTATGTTTAACATGTAGTATAGGCCTTCCACAACTCTCTCCCCATATGTCGAATATATCACCAATGAGGCTTATCATATGTCACCTAGCAGCAGCACCGGGTCAGACACGTTTCTGTTGTGCAAAGACATGGAAAACGCCACGCAACAGAAACGCCACGCTCACGCCACGCAGCCAGTGTGTCGCCGGTCGTAGGGCGCCTGATGATTAAAATGTCAATGATTTCGATGATTAAAACACTCCTGCTCCAAGTAAATCTTTATTTTGTACCAGTTATTATGACAACCTCTAACTGCACAAACAATCCTGGTCTTCCTCGAAGCCTTAACGATGAGTTAGTTGTTATGAACACTTGTTTGATTAACCGCTACGGTGAAAAGTGAGTTAGCTCGCCAGTGACCGGAAGTGCCTGACCGGAAGTCTCGCACAAAATACCGTCAACTGGCTGCGTCCGTATTTCCGTTAAAAATAAGGTGAATACCTGAGATGGGAAAATGTGTTTTATTAATTTGACCATTTTGTAAAAAAAATTAACCTAAATGCCTGTTGTCGCTAATTTGCAACATACCTAAATTTATATCTATTCTATATGGTATAGACAAATTAACAATCTCAACTCAACTAATTTTTTTTATTTAATTGTAAATAAATTCAGGCGTCATAAACCAGCAAATATTTCAATTGTAATGTAATGTAAATGTAAACTGTTTTAACTATTAAAAATCACTTCCGACCAACTGTCTTACGTACATGGGTTACGATCCACTTGTATTATATGGACTCACAGAGATGGATTATTTCCTTAAAAATCTTTCTATGTTTATGTGAAGAAGAAAGTCATATACATTTGGGATGGCATGAAGGTGAGTAAATGATGAGAGAATTCTCATGTTTTGGGTGGACTATCCTTGTATTGCTTGTATCCAGTCACTGCTTTGTTTCTTGTACTGCAACAGGAACTGTTCAAAGAATCATTGCAATTTTTAAAATGTATTCTGTATTTGTAATTTTTCATTTTGTATAGTAATGTATATCATGAGAATACTGTGCATTACATGTATAGTATGCAGTTAATGTTTTGTGGATTCTGGCCTTTCATGTCACAACATAATTGCATCCAAGACTTTCACTCTGATACTTGTGTATATGCTTTAGTGACAATAAAGAATGTAAATTTATTTGCATTCATATTTTCAATTACGTTCATTTAACTGGTTGTATAAGTCACAATTGAAACAGTTGATGATTGTTAAAATATATTTACAATTTTAACCCTTGTGTGGTGTTCATATTTTTGTTACTCAGCCAGTGTTCGTGGGTCTGGTGGACCCGCTGCGTTTTTGGGTTTTTAATTCAACACAATCAAAAATTTTATGTTAAAATACTCAACAGATGTCTACTTCATCCCAATTACAGGCAATATAAACAGCATATATGGTTAATATTCTCTATTTACCTTTGTTAGATCACATTTAAGAATTGCAACCTCGTGTGGGAATGGCAGGAGTAGAAACACAAAACTCAATCTTGCACTCTTTCACACTTACACACAATCTCTCTCTCACACGCACGCACACACACACACTCATGCACACACATACACACACCCACAACACACACATAGACACACACAAAAGACACAGACACACACAAAAGACACACCCACACACACACACACACACTCACTTGGATATGTGGTGTACGGTCACTCTCCATAGGCATAATGGTTTTTCTAATGTACAAACTGTATAATCTATCCCCCTACACTAACCCTACCCCTAAACCTACCAATCACAGACAACTTTTGGCATTTTTTGAATTTCAAAAACACCATTTAGTATGTTTTAGTATGAGGACACAGATGTCGTCATAAACCATGTTTACGTTGTAATTCCCATGTCATTATACACATTTGTGTCCTCATAAACCATATACAAGAACATACACACAATAACAGCAGGCCCTGACAGGAGGAGGACAGAGTAAAGGTACACAGGACCTACAATTTTCACACTTTTATTAGCCCCGGGTCCAGTGGACCCGAACATCCTGTGTGTAATATAAATGTGTAGGGGGGGTGTACAGTGTGTTTTCATTGAAAATGTGTTCTGATATATATTCCTCACAGAAAATGAGCCAAGGCCAATGAGTCTCAGTTTGAAAAAATAATTAATTGTATCATTTTTCTTTTGATAAAAAATGAAAACGGGTCCAACAGACCCGAACACCATACAAGGGTTAAATGTTAGAAGATAGTGTTAATTACAGTAAATGAAATAACTAAATACAATTATCATTTAAAAAAAAAATGGCAACAAGAACATTCTTTGTGTGACATATATGTAATAAAATGCCCTTTGAGGTCTGTATCATCTGACAGCAGGCCACGATTGTAATTTTCTCATATTGTTTAAATTCCTCTTATTTAAGTGATCATTCATTTTGATGGTGTAAATGTATATCATGCTAACAATGAGTAGTGTGATGGCCATGGTTGCCAACCTTGATTACCTGGTTGAAGTGAAATGACGGCTGAATATATCACACACGTTTGCTAGTATTCTCTTTAAATTGTAACAGCTCAACCTAATCAGAGCCTAAAATGCAATAGGAATAAATACTTGAATAAACAAGTATTCTCCGAAAACATTGGACACTACAATATTTTAAGTATTATATACAGTACTTTAATGTAGGCCTACAATTACACCTGAATAGACTGAATAGATCTCTTGTGCTCCTAAAAGCTTCTGTAGACTAAGTAGTAGCAGCAGCAGGTAAATACAGATAAAATTTAAAAACAAACATAACCTAATATTACTAAAATGAAATTGAAAGCTGCGCTTACAGACGCTCAAATCCACACATAAACACACCACTGACGTCTTCACTTCCAGGTGAAGAAGCTGTCAATCAAAAAATCAGTAGCCAATGAGAACACACTGCCACTAGCCCCGCCCCCACGAGAGAAATGTATCAGAACAGCAAACGAAAACTCAGGGAGTGTAAACGAAAACTCCAGAAGCTAAATTAAAACTCTGGAAGCGCATTTGTAAGTTCAGATCAGCGATTGAAATATGAGAAATAGCTAGCAAAACATGCAGTGTATTAAAAACGAAGTCCAAAAATTTGCCTGCGATTTATTCTTTTTCATTTTCAAAGATATTTTTTTATTTAGTTTCAATTTATATTTTCATTAGTTTCTTGAAAAGTTACTTTCATTATTATTGGCACAAGAATAATTCCATACAGTTCACGAGCAATGCCAATCCAAACTGTGTGCTGATTGTCAGTTGTATTTGACGATAGTGGTCCTGACAGAACTACCCATCACAGAAAAGTTCTTAGTTGTGTTGATGGTTACTCAAACATCATTGCAATCGCCATCGCCTCGCACGCATCAACCGTTACATCCGCACGTTTTGACAAGGGGGCGTTAACAATTGACCTATGGCTAAGCCACGCCCCCTCCACTCACTCGGACAAACAGTCAACATTCGGTAACAGGCGCTATGGCAGCTGTCACAGTTGGAGACATTTCACAGGAGGCAATTGATGATTTTTGGAGACAGAAGGATTATATATCATTTCAAAGTCACCAAAAGGGCCTTAACTATGCATTGGAGGGTTATATTAATCATTTTATTTTGAGAAGGTCGATGAAATGCTTCAGCTCCAGACAAAGATTTAACGTTACAGGTCAGTGTGTAAACGTTATAGTTTGGTGCTATTTCGCTTCAAACGCTCGCTTTATACGCGCGAATTTGACGCTCTATTCGCGTTTGGTGTGAACGCGTAGGCTGCGATGTCAAGATTGCAATGCTGGATTGTGTGTGTGTGTGTGTGTGTGTGTGTGTGTGTGTGTGTCAGAGAGAGAGAGAGTCGCGGGCGCGATAGCGATCGAACAGTGGAAACAAAAAAACATACTCCATTTTGTTCATACAGGACATCATTAAAACTGCAAAATGTTTAGCCTACTTATATTTGTGTAAAACACAGCAATGTGCTTTTGTGTTTTGGGCGATTCCACAGTTTAGGGCCAACTGCAAGGACAACAGCCTGCAAAATCAATCTTCATGGAGAAAGCCATTGTCCTCAGGTTAACATCCTGAGAAAACCTGGGGTACAGCTGTGTGAAAGGCAGGATAAATCTGGCAATGGTAAACTAGTAAACTTTGATCAAAGTTGAGTTGATGTCAAATTTAACGTATGTAACATGGACGGAAAAACAATGTAAGTTCAAGCAGAAAGTGTACTTAATCTAATTCAGTTTAATAAAATTCTGGTTGAATCCCAGTTCATGTTTTACTTTGTTCCTAATTTGGTATAGTTATGAGTGATGCGTTGTGTATGGTTCACAAAACTGGTAATAGGACTTCCATGCAGGCAGGGTAGCCATCTAATATTATCTGTTCTATAAACTTAAAGGTGCATTTTTGAGTCTGGTATGCTCATAAACTGAAAGCCAGCAAAATACTAACAAATACCACAGGTATATTTTTCAAATTTATTTGCCAAATGTAGAAGACAAAGGAACTCCTACAAGTGTGCTAAGTTATAACGTGTGTAACGTGGACGGAAAAAAATTAAACAATCCTGCAAGATTGCCTCTGTAACACAAAATAATACCATTTCACGAAAACTGGCAAAGAATAGAACAAGTTCATAACACATTAAAATAACCTGTCATACAGTGGTGTAGTCTAGTTTTTTGTAGTGAGTATACTCTAATATAACACCACGAATGAATATGAATATGAATATGGTCCCTGAAGCACAGGTTTTATCAGTTGACAATTTTCAACAATTTTTTTTAAAAACATTATAGGCACAAATACAAATTTACTTTTAGAAATGGTGTTTTTGAAAAAAATTTTATTTTAAAATACCTTACTGTGCAATTTCTATCTAATTAATTTGAGTTAGACCGAACTTTTATTTTGGTGGGTTGTAGACATTTGAGTTTCTGTGTGTTTTAATAAACTATTATTATTATTATTATTATTATTAGGCCTGTTGTATACTCTGTGCAATAGTAATATATTTCTGTTATAATTTCTTCAAGTTATACAGAACTTTTATTTTGACAGGTTGTCGTAAAGACATAACAGTTTCTGTGTGTATATGAAACGAATGAATGGCGATAGTTTTATCAAATGAAATGGTAAAATTCTCATCAAGTGACTCTCATAGCAGCTCTGCGATGAAATGCACATGTGTAGCTTACATCATGTCTCAATACAGTGAAACGCTGAAAACACCACGAGCGTGAGTCACGCGTGCTTCTGTGTGTGTGTGTGTGTGTGTGTGTGTGTGTGTGTGTAGTGGAGCACACACTGAGCGCTCATTCCCAGAGACGCGTAGAACAATTGCAGTCTCTTTTAGCTTTAATATTCATAGACACTAGTCCAAATCGAGATTTTATTCATTGTACAGCAGCTACTTTTGATTTATTCATTCAAAAATAGCCAAATTCCGTGACGTTCTGCTTTATATAGCAAGTTCCATTTGTGACTGGATTCCTCGATTCGATCCGTCGCTTCGCAAACACAGACGGGGTGAATTTATGAATGAAGTGTGAAAGTTCTGACACAAAACGAAGTTGATACGTATCCTCACGCTTTTTTTAAGTGGGTATACGCAAATCCTTGGCCTTTTCTAGTGGGTATACGGCGTATACCTGCGTATCACGTAGACTACACCACTGCTGTCATCATACTATCAAATTTAAAGATCATACAGATTGTGTTAACGCACTATTAACGTGTTAACTTCGTCAGCCTAAGCTATATTCTTACGAACATTGGACAGAAAAAAAAAAAAATCATCAAAAAAAAAACAAAACAGAAAAATGTCATTGACGATGTTGACTTTCATGAACAGCTTATTGAGTCAAAAATGCGCAGAAAACAACGTTGGAAGTTGGACAGACTGAAAATTTCCGTCTAATTTACGAACAAGATGTGCAGAATCTGTCAAAATGTATAAAACCACCATTCATGCATGCTCTTTCACGATGAACGACGCTTTCGGTCCGAAACCACTCGCAGTCATCCGACTTGCACACTCTTTTATCCTTTCTCACCGCAATGATCCTATTTAATGTTTACTTAACCAAAGTTTATCACGTTCGTATCATTTTAACGGTCGTAACCTTTTGGACAGAATCCACAAACGTACCCACATTCGTCGAAATCCGTGAAATCCTTTTAACTCTTCCTCCCGCGCAGAGCGACCGTGACCTATAGAGGAGGACAGTATTGGTCTGTCCTCCTCTAGCTGTGTTTGGTTTGCCAATTATCTCACCAACCGTGCCCAGCAATTGAAGGTTGAAAACATTATGTCAGACCTAGGGCTGCACAATTAATCGAATTTCTAATCGCGATTACGATTATGGATGCCACGATTACGTAATCGTTCAAAGCCGCGATTACAAAAAAAAAAAAAAAAAATCCACTCTGCGTGCATTTAGAGCATGTTATAAGAGGCGAATCACAACTACTTCAGAAAACCCAGCACAATAGGAACTACCAGACAGCGACGTATGTGTACAAATAAAAAGTCTTTTACCTCAGAAAAACGGACGTTCCTGTCATGTCAGCCGTTATAAGCTACTGTGTTCGTAGCGCACACTCTTCAATTGCACGCGCAAATGCGGCGGCGCGCGCTGTATATAAAGTGCAAAGGAAACTACGAGCATGCAACGTTGTTACGTTGTAAATTAGTAGGCTAAGTCACGAAATAAAAGTAAAATACCAATAAATCACGTTACTGGTATGTCGTGTGTTAGCTGAGAAGGATTTGCATGCAGGGATGATTTTCATTCTATTCACCAGGAGCAGTTTCCATGTTTCATTAACAGTTCTTGTTAATATTGTGTATTCGCCATGGTAACTGTCCTTTCAATATTAACCCCAAAATGCCACTTTATTTTCACTTTGTGTTGTTTTTTTATATTTTTAAATGACTGTGGTGGCTCATACCAACATTGTATTAACAAAAGCTAGTTTGGGACTGCTATTTAATAGCTTTAGCATCTATAGGCTACCTAATGTTTATTTCTTAGTAGTCATATTCTTACAATTTATGTGTATTTTAAGTAAAGGGGGACAGTGTGTGTGTGTTCACAATTTTTAAGTAAACATGTATAATAATGTCTGTATGTATGTGTGTGTGTGTATATATATATATATATATATATATATATATATATATATATATATATATATATACATAATATATTCAATGTAAATTGTGATAATCGTAATTAATAATCGCAATTACAATTTCAAGGGAATAATCGGCAATTATGATTTTTGTCATAATCGTGCAGCCCTAGTCAGACCCACTTAATATCTCTAAAGGTGTGCCTCAAGGCTCCATCCTGGGCCCAACCCTTTTTTCTATCTACATCAATGATATAGCCAGAGCTGCTGGAACCTCCAGGATTCATCTTTATGCAGATGATACCATTTTGTACTCAGTTGGTTCCTCTCCCAATTCTGCGGCTTCCAGTCTTAAACTCAGCTTCACCTCTATAGAGCAGTTCTTTGACAATCTCCACCTCCGTATTAACACCAGTAAGACAAAATGTATCCTTTTTAGCCGAAAACCAGTCACCGAGACTCCACTTACAATCACCTGCATGAACGGTATGGCTCTGGAGTATGTCAAAAAATATAAATACCTAGGTATCTGGTTGGATTCATCCCTGTCATTCATTACACACATCAATAACCTTCAAACAAAAGTCAAAGCTAGACTAGCCTTTCTTTTCCGCAATAAAGCTTCCTTTACTCATGCTACCAAATGCACCCTCGTTAAAGGCAGGGTAGGTAGGACTATATAAAAATAAAAGATCCAAATTTGTTAAAACTTTCTATATATATCAATACATAATTAAAATGTAAGTACTCTGAAAAAAGAGTATAAAAATCAAGTGACTCTAGACCGTTTAATCTGTATTAAACACAGCTCATTATTTCGATTCGGGACGAATCAAAGGATTGGCTTAGGCGACTGTCACTCTCTCTCGCAACCATGGCAACCACCCTTTTGCCACGGGATCTGCCCACTTGCGCGCGCACGTTTGATTTGAGGAATTCGAGAGGCACGGAACCTAGGAATAGCAAAACAATGGCAGAGAAAGAGCAATCAAAATTCACATTACCGGCATGCAGTTAGTGAAGGCAAACAAGGCAAAAAAAGAAGACAGTACAAGAAAAGGTAATGAACAAAAAGTCTTTGGATAATCAAAGAAATAAAACGCGTGTCAATATCATCGTGGCTTTCCAGCGACCACCCCGTCCTCAGCCTCTACTTCCTCGGACCCTAGTTGCACGCCACGGCCTCTTGCACGACCTCCTCTGCTTCGCCCTAAAATTATTTTTTATTTTACAAAAGGACATTTTACAAACCTACATTTTGCGCATGTGCTCCTGCATGCACTTTTCCAGTCACAACACAGCAATCAAAGGAGGACGCGCTGAAAACTGTAATGCTGTTCTCTTCCTTCATAACTCGTACTGAGAATGTTTGAGTTGCAGAGGAATTTGTGACTGTTTCACCTGTTCAACCACATCAAAGTTTCGTAATTAGTAAGTCCGTGCTTTTTCTCTTTTTGTTCTTATGTGCTGAAGGGCTGCTGTGCCTTGGTGAAACGATGTTTGTACGTGAAGAGCTCTTTTCCAAAACGCCATAAACCTAAAAAGCTGCCTCAAAGAACCAGCAAAAGTAATGATTATGAATGTGTAAAATATTGCAATAAGACATTTTAATTGTTTATTAATTTCTGTGTCGGCTGCAAAGATGAAGTTGACGATATTTGACTCGCGATCTTCGCAGTAGGCTAGTGAACGCATGCACCGGAGAAATGCACATTTATTAGGCTACATAGTTTTATTTTGTTTTGGATGGTTTTGTTTAGAACCAGATTTCTGTAAATATATTCCACATTTTTTAGGCCTGTGAGGCGAGGCTACGGTTCGGTTCACGATGATATAATCTCCAGTTCAAGCACCTTATGTTGTGATTGATAGCCTATATTTACTTTATGTATTTAATCCAGGAATGAAAATATTAATGAATTAATGAAAAAAAAAAAATATTAAAATTAAGATACAATTAATACAAAACGAAATTCGTTTTAAAGAAAGGCTTTGTGCTTTCTGTTTTGAGGTCTCTGTTAAAGTTTGAAAGTCTTAGTGCAGCTTTCAGAGCGCTCGCGTCCATAATGGAGAACTGTCAAGTAATATTGTTTTTTCTTCATAAATGCAAACACGAAAAATAAAAGACAAAAACTTTTTTAAAAAGACAAACCATAAATTTAGAAAAAAAAAAAAAAAGATGGATTTATAGCGTTTTGGGGGAAAAATGAATGGATTTATACCGTTTTGAAAATGTTATTTTTTTTTTTACTTTGAATTGATCATCAACCATATTGTTGTTTGATTTAATAACCACTGTTGCAAGAAGTGCCTAGTTAAGTTTTTTTGTTGTTTTTTTTGTAAGTGGAAAAAGTAGGGGCTGCCACAGATTCTGTTTAGTTAGCTCCTTTATTGTTTTTTTCTATAGCCTAGTATAATATAGGTCAAATGCAGCAAGTCAAAAGACCAACTGGACCTTCTTTGCCAGTTTGCTCACATTTCTTTGAAGGATGGCAAAAATATCGCCTGAATATCAATATCTAGATATTGGAAAAAAATATCGAGATATTCATTTTTGTCAATATCTCCCACCCCTACATGCAGAACACCATATATGTTATGAATCTTACACGAAATTCATCTTCATCACAATATTACTGATGGTAATGTAAAAAAGTGTATCAATGCAACCTGTTTTTAGCTTATATAACTAGCTCGTTAGCGAATCAAAAAATATATATTTTAAATTTACCAATATCAATATGCTAGCTTGATAGTGAGTACTAAAATACATCTTATTTGTTTATATTCATAAGCAATTAGCGTTAGATTTTTTTATTACATGTGATTCTGACATGATGTCACTACATGCACTGTGCTCCTTCCTCTCTGCTTGTCTCAGGTAAATAATGCGTCTTCAGCTCAGCGGTTGGAGTCGCGCGTTCATGTGTTTTGGGGGCGTGGCTTTGGAAGGAGCCCAGAAGGGAGGGGGTGGAGTGAATGGAAATAATGAACTGTCTTTAAAACAGTCCTGAGAGGTCTACAGACACTCGATTTTTATACTTTCTTTTTCAGAGTACTTACATTTTAATTATGTATTGATATGTACATAAAGTTTAAACAAATTTGAAAAAGAATTTTTTTAGACCATTCCTACCTACCCTGCCTTTAAGATGACAGTACTGCCAATTTTGGACTATGGCGATATTATCTACAGAATGGCACCAAACACAGCCCTAAAAAAACTTGACACACTCTATCATTCAGCCATCCGTTTTGCCACTAATGCACCCTTTCACACTCATCACTGTGACCTGTATAAACTGGTGGGCTGGCCCTCCCTTCATACCCGGCGGCTCCATCATTGGTTTCTCTTCATATACAAGACAATCCTGGGCAAGACACCTCTCTATTTGTCATCTCTTCTTCATGCTGCTCATAACGCCTATCACACAAGATCAAGTAATTTGATTAAATTTAGTACCCCCCCTACTTCTACTATCTTTGGACGTAATGCCTTCCGCTTTGCAGCAGTACATGACTGGAACATACTACAAAATACCCTGAAACTTACATCTTTGATCCCAATCTCCACCTTTAAGCAAAACCTCCAAAATTACATAGTTGACTCTTGTTCCTGCTGATATTTATGAACCATATTTATACACACATATTTAAGCACTTTATTCTTTTTCTTTTTTTCTTTGTTGTCTACCTTTTTTAATTCAATTGATTGTTCTATGTGTGTCATGTGTTTGACTATGTACAGTTGTACAGTATGTCCCTATTTATTCCTGTAGCCTCTTGGCCAGGTCATGTTTGTAAATGAGAAGTGGTTCTCAAACAGTTTACCTGGATAAATAAAGGTAAAAAAAAAAAAAAAATAGACAATCTTATTTCTGACATGAGAACCGTTGAGACATTAGGAGATGGAAATTCAGCGTCAGAATAAAATGTTCGAGCGTTATGATTTTTGGACAGAAAATCACGGCCCCTGTTTTATCCAGATTTATTAACAATTTATCATGTAGCAACATCGTTATGCTACTGATAGAATTACATGGAAAAATTATATCTCCGCTTCCTTTAGAATCATAGTTTAACGTGCGTAACTGCTTGGACAGAAAAACGAACGTTAGTAAATGTTTCCATTGCATCGTGGTGGATTAAGGGAATTCTACTTTCAGTGTTAGTAGTAGTATTTTGTAGAAGACACACCAAAATAAATGTTATGCGCCAAAATTCAGGATTTTATTAAAGGAAATGAAAGAAATGACTTAGGAAAAACCAGATGCACTGAATGTCCTACCCTGATATCCGCAATTTCTGGGGACGGAAATAAAATAAAGTCTCATTACACGATAATGCCAAGGCTTAGTGGCATAAAAGTAACTTTATTATTTCTTACATCTATCTTTAACAAAATAGTGAACTAAAAATAAAAAAATGACAACAACTGGGTATTGTATTATTCAATCTATATTGTTCACTACACCCCTTGTGGACAGAAACTGTGGAATCCCCCCCCCCCCCCCCCCCCCGTTCCATCCAAAGCCAACCCATTTTCCAGAGTCATACACTACTTACATTGGTAACAGTGCAAGAGCTCGTTTGGTGTCATTCGCAAAGCAAAACCATTCAGAATGGAACATATTGATTAAATTTATGGAATCACAAGCTCTTTACTTTCTAGATGAAGAAGCCAAATTAAGTTTCCCTTTTCTTTCATAACTCTCTTTATTCATTTTATTGTTTTGTTAGGTTGAATTATTTGAGTTATAGCTTGTAATGTAATTGTCCAATTATTAGTTTAAATGTAAATTTTCACCACCCTCATGCTAACTTGTTAGAGGTCTACCTCAGTGAGCATAAAAAAAACACTTGAAGACGTTTCATGGTCAACCAAATATCTGTGGCACAAATAAAGACAAAATGACTTGCTGAATTTTTTACTTTTCTTAAATCACACCATAAAATAAGGAAAAATGGCTTACCTGCAACCAATTTGATTTCCCTTCGATGTGAGCAACTTTCTGAATCTGCAGCACAGAGCTTTATACATGTTTTTTTTTTTTTTTTTTTTTTTTTGGAAAACAGGAAACCACATTGAATTCCTTTCAGACTATGCAGCTACTTTTTAATGTACTTCTCAGGAATGCACTTAGGGAATTTCATGGGCAGAACTCTTAATCATTGCTTTCTGAAACAGGTAGCCTTCTGTAATGAACTCAGTGCTGTGCTGTCTGAGTTTGGGACTTGTGGTTTTGCAATTGGGACGGTGGTGTTAAGACCAAACTCAGGAAATACCAAAACGATTCGTTGGCTGAACAACCATTACTTATAAAAGTAATTAGATTAAACACAAAAAAACGTAGTATTCATAACTTTTCAACCTCTACTTAAAGGGGTCATGACATTAGAAACCAAATTTGCCTTGATCTTTTGGTATAAGAGGTCTTTGTACCATTAAAACGTCCTGCAAGTTTCATAGCTTAAGACGTCCTCCCCATTATTTTAAACGAAGCATTTATTTAATCAAGCTCTAAATACAGCTCGTTCTGGGTCCATATGAAGTGACGTCACGGTACGAAGTGACGTAGCAGTCGTTTGCATATGACCGCTTCCAGTGTTGACAACTACGCTTCAAGCGCAAGATAACTACCGCTACCGGTACCTCATTTCATTATGGAACGCCTTTGGGGACAATACTTATTATATGCAACGCGTGAAATTTGGACGCATTAACACGCACAGTTTGTACGCGTAAATACGAAGTATATGTTCGGGTGTCGCGTCAGACCGCACAACAGCCAATAGCGTTGCTCTATTTAGGATTTCATTTGCATTTGTGATGCGATGGCAAGTTGCTGTATACATATATAAACATCAGACGACATTTCTTTCCGTGAGGGATGATGTGCTGTTAGGTAAGCAAATACCTATGCAAACGTCATGCAGGTTTTTTGTCTCCGGTAACGTGGAAAAGTGGATTGCTCTCTACGATGGCTCTTAGAATTTTTTTATTAAACTGTCAAAGAACTTTTACAGACTGCATTCAGTTTGCATCCTCTTATAACAGGCTATATACACATGTACAGTGCTTAATTTGTAAAGTGGGGCGCAGATCCGGCGACTCAAAAGTGGGGCGCAGATCCGGCGACTTTGGGGGTTGGAGGTAACGGAACAAAACAAACAAAAAAAATAAAATAAAATAAAAATTACACTGCCTACGTAGCTTCTCTGCAGGGACAGCGGCAGAGAATTTTTAACGCATGTGCTGAGTGGGTGCTAGATTTGACGGAGAGCCGCGCAAAACTTGGCCACTAAATATTTAATATTCAGTTATGTTAATGATCACAATTAAAGTTTTATTTTTATTAAATTGAACAAGGGCAACTTTCAGCATTCAATCAAATAGGCCTATTCTAAAAGATGTAGGCTATTATTAATAATAATGTTATTTCAACACAATATCTCGTTATTTCGACATAATATGTGTGCGTGCATCTGTAAATCCAACGCTATCTATTGATTTTTATTAATAAACAAGTGTTTTCTCTAAAAGTGTCGACTCGGCTGCAAAGATGAAGTTGACGATCGCCATCTCCGTGTGAACGCGCTTATAGAGAGAAATGCACATAAATAAGACTAATGGATTACATAATCAGAGAGTAGCCTTTTTCTTTTTTTGTTTTGAATTATTTCGTTTAAAAGACATTTCAAGCTTTGTGTATTTGATGTATTTGTCATGTCTGTGTGAGGCATACACTGAGTTTCGTTAAGTTAGGGTGTGCTCTAGTTCACGTGCAATGGAAGTGAGCGCGCGGGCGCCTCCGTTATATTTGTTTTGTAGGCCTATACAGGCAATTGGTTGATGAAAAATTGATTAAAATTAAGATACAATTTATACAAAACGAAATTCACTTTAAAGAAAGGCTTTCTACAAAACAACTTCAACTTCAGCGGTCAAAATCATGTCTGACCCGCTCCATGTCTCATATTGCGCATCCTATCTTCTCGGTCGTGCTGTTCACTTTTCATAAATCAACATAAATGGAAAAAAAATAACATTATAATATTTTAACAAATATGAAACTAAATGCGCTTTTTTAATGGCTAAAACAGTAGGCCTACATACTTTCTATTTGTACAAATTTCTGCACATGAATTTTATTCTGAATTTTGTGCATTTATTAATCATTATGATACTAAAATCCTAACAAATAGGCTATGCTATGTACAAAAATCAGAAAAGCCCAAATCAGAAAAACAAATCAAATGAGCCCAGAATATGAACGCAATTACACGTTAAGCATTTTCCTCCCATAGAAACCCATAAGAACGCTTAATGTGGCTTAATGCAGATTAGAATGTCCCCTTATTATGTCGAAATAACGAGATATTATGTCGATACTAGGCTACTGTGTCCACCATGGTCTCCTTTTTGATCAGCGGAAACGATTTTTGCTTGTTTGGGATCTGACTGTCCAGCGTATTTGAAAAAATTAAGCAAACTTTCCTGTCTTTTTGACATTTTTCCCCTGCGTGAAACGATCGAGGCTAACAGCAATCTCAACTCGTACAACAAGCGCGCAAGTCATGTGTCACAAACATTGAACACTACACAAACAGTATTTATTTATTTATTTTTCATTTAGGCAATTAATTTTATTGACACAGTAGGTGCCGGATCCAATACAAAAGGTGCCGGATCCAATGTCGGAGGTGACGGAACATGTTCCGGCGTGTTCAGGCTCAAATTAAGCCCTGTGTTTAACATATGTTGTGTTAAACATGTGTTTAACATAGCCCTGTGTACAACATACAACACTGGATACGGCCATAGCCAGGGTTTAATAATTAGTGAGGTCCAGGGTGGGGTGTCAATAATTATACATAATGGTGCCAATAAATGCCATAAATCATTCGACTTTAATAAATACAATGAATAATAAAGTTAGCAAAGGCTAAATACTAAATACTGTGGCTATTGTTTTTTCAAAATGACTGGAGTAATCTCCGAGTGGGCCAGCATCAATCTGGTATGAGAGACTCTGGAATGCTCCTTGAAGTCGGGATGTCAGTTTGACTGGAAATAATTAATACACATATACTGTATTGTATATGTCAGATAAAAATAATCTAATAACAACAATATATTGTAACAATCACAAATTTAATAATTATATTATAACAATAAGGCAAATACAAAAGCAGAAAACATAGCACCAGTAGCCTATGACAATTTACAAATCTTTATTCAACATTTAAACACAGACACAATCATACGACACATAAACATTACAGAATCACTACAGCAGGCGGACCACGTAAACTGTGGGGCAGCCAGTCCAAGTCCAAGTGTAAATAGCAACAGTTGTGGATTCAGTAGACTTTTAGATGCTATTTACTTATAAATAGTGACAGATAATGTTACTATTTGCTCATCAGTATTGTTGTGCATTAAACATCCTGCAATTTAACTGACAGTAGATTATTAGATTTATAAAACAATATTAAAATCATGGCAACTTATTGAGATATTAAGAGCTACCCCTAACCTTACCCTAAATGTAACTTTTATGAATTAAAATTAATTTGAAGTCAAATCATTTTTATTGAAAACAATTTTGCGTTTAATAACTGTAAAGTTATAAAAAAAAAGCGCTGTCAGTGGGAATAGAACCCCGGTCTCCCTTTACACGTTACACCACAGAAACCGCTGACTAAAGAGGTGACTTTTTCCACATATAGGGTAGACTGGCCTAGTG
Source organism: Abramis brama (assembly GCF_963993115.1). NCBI lineage: Eukaryota > Metazoa > Chordata > Actinopteri > Cypriniformes > Leuciscidae > Abramis > Abramis brama. The sequence continues at coordinate 24,267,905 of NC_139968.1, read as the reverse complement.
TAATTAGTTCTGCCAACGAGTAGGCTATTTGCAGTGGTCCAAATAGACACCTCGAATGCATTAACCAGAGGGGAAATAGGCTACGGTCGTTGGATCACAGAGTCTCACTTTTCCTACAGGACAAATTCCTTTAACGTTACAAAAGAATATAATGTTAATTCATGCAGTCATTGAATGTATTTAATCATTGACTCTAAATTATCACCAGTTTAACTAAAACAGAAAAATTTGTATGTCGCACATCAAATAAGACTCAGAAATATTACACGTTCAAAAATGTCATGTTTACACGACGAAAACGTTCGTATAGAAACACGTAACAAAAAATACACGGCCAAAAATGTTGCGTTAAGGCGATACAAACGATCGTGTCTTTAAATAACATGACAAAAAACTTCGCGTTTACACGGACCAAAAAGACGCGTACAAACTGTGCGTGTTAATGCGTCCAAATTTCACGCGTTGCATATAATAGGTATTGTCCCCAACGGCGTTCCATACTGTCTGTCTGTCTGTCTGTCTGTCTGTCTGTCTGTATGTCTGTTAACCACATATCTCTCGAACCGTTAGTCCGATGGATTTCAAACTTGACAGGTGTCTCGCTACGGGCACGAGTAAGTGCAGTGCCAAGTTTGACGTTGTTTGGATGAGAAATGCTAAAGATATCGTTAAATATATCATTTTTAAAAGGTTGTGGTTTAAAAATAAACATTCTGACATAAGAGAGTTGTATCATTCAAAGAAGCCCCAAGAAGGTTGTGGTTTAAAAATAAACATTCTGACAATCTGTCAGCTACACTGTTTACTTCTGAATATTATAGTTTGGTGATAAATGTGATAAATCCATTTTGATTAATTTGAGTAAAAATGTGGTTTCTTTACCAAGAAACCAACAATTATTAAAAACACACAAAAACTGATTTTGCACGGGCACTTTGCACTGCTCCCTGAATCGACACGCTTATTCATTTGTGGATGTAAACTGAATCTATATGTCAGCTATGCTGTTTACTTCTGAATATTATGTTTCATTCTGGTGCGCTTAATGTTATCGCTACTGTGTAATACTAGCCTATGCTATTCACCAACTAAACATATCCTATTCAATGCGTTCACAGTCTCTTTCACGGGCATCATTTGTAGTAGCCCATTCACAAACTGTTTGCTCAAGCATAGCGTTTTCTCAGAGTTCACTGTGTGCTTTCTACCATGCACAAATAAAAATGTCACTGAACTTTTGCTGTGCAATTGTAACAATGAGCATTCAATCACACCAAACCAACAATTACTAAAAACACACACAAAAACTGATTTTGCACGGGTATTTTGCACTAGTATGGTGTTAACACTGAACTCTTAAAGGGGAAACACCCCCAAAACAGACTGTTTGAAATAGAGCATGAGAAACAGGGTGGGAAAAGGTCATAAATCACTAAATTTTATACGTTTTTTGTCCAAAAAACTATAGTAATACTATAATTGCACCTAAGGGAAGACAATAAAAGAAAAGAAAAAACCATGTCATGACCCCTTTAACCTCTACTTACTTAAATATAGTGTGTGTAACACAAAAAATATAAGGTGTAAAATATATGCATAAATAAAATGAAAAAAACATAAGTCAAATCAACTACTATAACAATTGCATCAAACTTAAGTAAATCTAGCATAACATTTTAAGTAACTATATGAGCCACGTGATATGCAATTTCCCATGATGCCTTTCCAGCCAAAAACTGGAGCCATTTTGTGAAGCACATGTGAAGATGGTGAAAAGGTAAGCTTAACTTTCTATAAACTTAGTAAAATGTTCGATTTTGATCTTTTAACATTAATAAACACTTGTATATTGTGTTAGTGGGTGAAGATTTTCTGAAACGTAACGCGATGAAGACAATGAAAAGAGGTAAGCTTAAAGGGTTAGTTCACCCAAAAATGAAAATTCTGTCAGTAATGACTCACCCTCATGTTGTTCCAACCCCGTAAGACCTTCGTTCATCTTCGGAACACAAATTAAGATATTCCGAAGAGAATATCTCTTGAGAGCTGGATCATTCCTCCATGGGCTTCTAAGGCATTATAACTTGCTGGCCCAGAAAATGCATTAAATACATTGTTAATATAGTCCAAGTGACTACAGTGGTTCAATCTTTTAGAAAGTTTATAAAGCGACGAGAATACTTTTTGTGCGCAAAAAACAAACAAAAATAATGTCTTTATTAAGTTGACTTGAGAGAGCCAACTTACTGATATTGTACTTAAACTTAATATTATTATTATTCTTCTGTTAAAAACTGTTGACTCAAACTCGTCCTAGAGCTTTAACTCTACATACTCCAAACTCGGCTCAGACACTAAAACTGATCTGAAGTTAGTTGCTATATCTTTTCAGACTGATCGGACTTACGGTTTTCCTAAAAATGACGATCAAAACTCGGAAAAACTCCCATTGACTTACATTGGGGAGTTCTAAAAAATTCAAATCCAGATTCAAACTCACCAACCGACGAAAATTCAAATCTAAATACCTTGAAGACTAAACCAAACTGCCGTTCTATATACTATATTAGCCAATGAGACTCATTTAATCTAATAAACTGTAAACTCATACACTTATAAACTAATTAACTTATAAACTCATGAATTCATAGACTTATGAACTCTTTAACTCATAAATTAATAAACTCTGAACTCTTAAACTAATTTAAACTTATAAACTCTAAACTCATTAAAACTTATAAACTCTAAACTCATTTAAAACTTATAAACTCTAAACTCAAAAACTCTTAACACTTATAAACTCATCAATTTACACACTTATAAACTCTAAACTCATAAACTCTGAGTGTGTGTGTGTGTGTGTGTGTGTGTGTGAACACACACACACACACACACACACACACACACACACACACACACACATACACTAAACTCATTTAAACTTAAACTCTAAACTCATTTAAACTTGTAAACTCAAAACTCGTAAACTACTTTAAACTTCAAAAAAACAATTTAAACTTATTAAGTTTAAAGCTTTCAGCTCCCAAGCAACTCCATAGCAACCCAACTTGAGTACCCTAGCAACCGTTTTGCAAGACCTATATCTCTGTATCAGAACATCGTATAGAGATGAGGTTTGGCTTTTTTGACTCATGCTAGCAAACAGCACTTCCAACATGCTACACATGCTAGCAGTGAATAGCTACATGCTAATAGCAATTAGTTAAATGCTAAATCATGCCAAGATCATGTTAAGAACTCTATAAAAACTCCATAGTAACCATCTGTGACAACTACCAACCACCTAGCAACACCATAGCAACCGCCCAGAACACCTTAGCAACTGCCTAGCAACCGCCCAGAATACCTTAGCAACCGCCTAGCAACATCATAGCAACCACCCAGAACACCCTAGCAACCGCCTAGCAACCACCCAGAATACCCTAGCAAATGCCTAGCAACACCATAGCAACCACCCAGAACACCCTAGCAACCACCCAGAATACCCTAGCAACACCATAGCAACCACCCAGAACACCCTAGCAACCCACTAGAAAACCCTCAACAACATTTTTTAACTGTAAACTACTTTAAACTTCAAACTGATTTAAACTTTAAAATAATTTAAACTTTAGACTAATTTAAACTTTAAACTACTTTAAACTTCAAACTAATTTAAACTTTAAAATAATTTAAACTTTAGACTTATTTAAACTTTAAACTACTTTAAACTTCAAACTAATTTAAACTTTAAAGTAATTTAAACTTTAAAGTAATTTAAACTTCAAACTAATTTAAACTTTAAACTAACCCTAACTTCAAACTACTTTAAACTCCAAACTACTTTATACTTCTTCAAACTCTCTGGTCCGGCTTTCTCAAGCCAACTTAAAGTTTGTCTCGACGAACTTTTTAATCTAGTTCCACTATGCATTTCTCTGGGCCTCGAGTGAGTTCACGTAGTGTTTTAGCGCAGCGCGTCTGTGTTGCACGTCACCACGTAGGCTCACTATTGGCCGACGCTGGTCATGTGTGTGATGCGTGTGACGACTGTAGTGCGCTTCTGTTCTGTGTTTACTTTTCGGCGCAGTACTACTAACCGGAGCAAAGTAAAATTCCGCCGCTGCTGAGAAACTAGTTCCTGTAAATGTAAACGATCATTGAGATGCAAGAGTAGTTTGATTTCTAACATTATTCTCTCAACAGACATTAAGGCTGCGTCTCATTTCTCTGTCTTACCCCTTACTCTTACCCCTTCCCCTCGGTTTTGCGCGTTCATGTGAGGGGAAGTGATGTCCCAATTCTCATTTTGATTAAGGGGTTAGGGCCAAGGCATAGGGCTACATAGCCCTTGAAACGAAGTTTGCGGAGGACCACACTTGAAAGAGAGGGGTAGGAATTTCCCAGAAGTGAGTCGCACAAATGTAAGTATTTTCAGCAGTTTAATGACACTCGTGTTTTATGATACTTTTAATAAAATGTTCAATCGGTTTTAATTGTAATGCGATTGTTTTGAATCGCTAGTTAACCGCTAGCTAGCAGCTATGTGCTATTTGCCGTTTGCTAATGTTTTGCTTAGCTATGGTGTCACCGGCGCCGCCGTTAAATACAATGAAACAATGTCTTTGACTGATGGCACACAAGCGTGCAAAGATAAAGAGAGACCAGGCAATCGATATCACAACCCGAGACGACGGCATCTTCGTTTGTTTATGTCAACGCGTATCGCCTCTGTTGACGTAGCAGCCAGCTAGCGGAAAGGGAAGATGATGCAAACAGTAATCGAGTGGTGTCTCATTTCTTAGAGAAACGTTCTATCCCCTACCCCCCTTCACTCGGTATCGAGGGGCAAGGGGAAGACGCAGACAAAGGGGTAGGGGAAGGGGAAGGGGAAGGGGTAAGACAGAGAAATGAGAAGTAACCAGCCCTTGGGCGCAGGTTACTTTTGGTAACGTTAACGTACAAATATTAAATTCTAAAACACATTGGCTACAGCTCCATATATGTGCACGATTTATCATTAAATAATGGCGCGATCTTGATTCAAGCACAATATTATTCCTAAATGACAACGACGACTCTGTTATTATCAAAATAAGCAAATGCCCTTTAAACAAAAGTTTAGCTTCAAATAAAGATTGTAGATCTATTACACTGTTAGGCTATTCCACACACACACACACACACACACACACACACACACACACATAGTAAGATTTTTTTAATGTTTTTAAAAGAAGTCCCATCTGTTTTTTTTTTTTTTACAATTTAAAATAACTGTTTTCTATTTGAATATATTTTAAGATGCAATTTAAAAGTTTGGGGTCAGTTAGAATTTTTTTTTTTTGAAAGAAATAAAATAAATTAATACTTTTATTCAGCAAGTATGCATATTGATCAAACGTGACAGTATATATATTTATAATGTTGCAAAATCTTTCTATTTCAGATAAATGCTGTTCTTTTGAACTTTCTTTTCGTCATACCCTGAAAAAATATTGTACACAACTGTTTTCAACATTGATAATAATAATAAATGTTTCTTGAGCATCGAAATATCATATTAGAATGATTTCTGAAGGATCATGTGACACTGAAGACTGGAGTATTGATGCTGAAAATACAGCTTTGCAAACACAGAAATAAATTGAATTTAAAATATATTCAAATAGAAAATAAAAATAAAATTTTAATAGAAAATAAAATTTTATTTTAAAATTGTAAAAATGTTTCACAATATTACAGTTTTTGCTGTAGCCTATTTTGAGTCAAAAAGAGACTTCTTTTAAAAACATTAAAAAATCTTACCATCCAAAAACATTTGACAGGTAGTTTATATAGCATCTAACTTGTACTATTAGCACTTATATTAAAATTTACAGTCTTACAGACTAGGATAATTGTCTACCTCTCGGAAAATCCTGAGAATCTCATCAAGCATTATCAGGTGAGCATCTAAAATCGATCAATAACCAAGTTGAGCTCCAAACCGAAATAAACAACTTGTATAATGGCAATTAATTAATTTATCTAAATTAGATGTAAGAGGCTGTAAGATATTAATTTTATTTTAAAATATAAAGGTACATTTCTTTCTAATTTTGTGTTACAATACGCATCGCAAAAGGTGGCTCAACAGATGATCCTTTACAGACTGGGGTAATGCTGGAAGGTATAGAGGTGATGACAGGGTTGGCAGGTGTTGTGAAGGCTTGTGTTTTTCTACTTGGCCTAATTTCTGCAATTAATCTGAGTCACCCCAAAGAGCTCAAATACTCATTTGATTTTTTTTCAGAAGATTCTACTGGAACTAGACAGTGGCAAACTTTCTCCAAAGGTTTACTCTCTAGAACAGGCTTTTTTGTTGAAATAATAGATATTGATGGTGTTGTTCTGACCATTACGACTCAAAATATGTTTGAGTCACAAGACCTGTTTAGACAAATGTATCTGGTTTTAGTACAGTGTTAGTTTGCAAAGGTTTGGTTGTAGTCTTGTTTTATTCTCAGGTTGTTGCATGTTCCAAAAGTAAATGTTGGTAAAATGTAAATCTTTTAAGAAGTGTTGCAAAAGGTGAAAAAGTGACCTGTTGGAAGTGAACTTCCATTTGTTGATTTGCCACATTTTGATGTACATTTCATGATGTGTGGTTTCAGGCTTTGCAGCCTGTGACAAAAAATAAAGTGAAATGCTTTATTCTATGAATCAGTGTGTGATTTGCATGTTTAATTTATTTTAAGACATTGAAAGCAGTGCAGTAAGCAGACCAATAGCTGAAGATATAAAATAAGTAAAAAATGTTAAGTAAAAATGTTAACTCATTTAATTGTCTTATTTTTATATATAAATGAGCTTAAATGTTAAGTTAACACAACTAAGATTTATTTTGATCTCACATGGCCTGCACTGTATGGAGCCCCTGAGGGGACCTTTGCAAAAAAATAAAAATAATAAGGACTTTCACGAGAAACTATCACGTGCGCACGAGAAACTTTTGCGTGCGCACGCGTTACAATTTCCGGTTTGGTTATAGTGACATTACTACAAATGTGGGAAAAGGGATGAGATGAGAGTGTGCTTGGAGCATGCCTCCAGAGATTTGTCTTATTATAGGGAGTTTGCATTTGGGATTGTTTGTGGACTGTACTTTACTGTAAGAAAAAAAGCATGAATATCACATAAATGAATATCGGGTCCCACATCATGGATTACATAATCAGAGAGTAGCCTATTTCTTTTCATTTTGATTGTTTCGTTTAAAGACATTTCAAACTTTCTTCAGATTTCTTCAGTTAATTTATGATGAGATGCGCTCCAGTTCACGTGCAATGCAAGTGACCGCGGCGTGCCTCCATGATTATATTGTTTGCTATATATTTGCTTCTCATTTATTAAATACAGGCAATTGGCTGATGAAAAATTTATTAAAATTAAGATACAATTTATACAAAACGAAATTCACTTTAAACAAATGCTTTCTACAAAACAAAACTTGGATAAAACAAAACAAAAATTAACAAAAGAACAAAGGTTTTCTTGTTAATTTTAAGTAAAATTATTACAAGTTGGGATTGCTTAAAAAGTGTGATGCAAAAATGGTGCATATATATTTTAAGTTAATCCAACACATCATTTTTTTTAGAGTGTACTAATAAAGCATACAGAAATGCAAATGAGAACAGAATATGAACGCAACACGTTTAATTGTGGCCTATGTTACGCATTTTCCTCCCATAGAAAACTTTTGTGAACAATTGCAAACGCATTTTTTTCAGGAATACGCTCACTTGTCTATCAGACAATATGGAAGAGGATACAATTCAGTCCATAATTTCAAGGTCGGCTGCAAAGATGAAGTTGATGATGCTGACTCTCCATCTTCGCAGTAGTAGGCTAAATGTGCCTATAGAGAGAAATGCACATTTCATAGGGATTACATAAGCAGAGAGTATATATATATATATATATTTCTCATGTCTGTGAGGCAAGTAGCTTATACGCTGGTTAATTTATGAGACAAGCTGAGCAATGCAAGTGACCACGCCGGCGCCTCCATGTCCTGATTATATTGTCTGCTATATTTGCTTCTTATTTATTAAATCCAGGCAATTGATGAAACATTGATTAAAATTAAGATACAATTTCTACAAAACGAAATAAATTTTAATGAAAGGATTTCTACAAAACAAAACATTCTCCAACTCCTCCTCTCGTCAGTCAGGATTTGGCATTCTGATTCCTCTTTGAATCAGACAAAATTATCGAATTAGGTTGTACAATAAAATATTAACATTAATGATATCTGCTATACATCATGATCATGATGGTTCTGTTCTGTTTACCCTAAGGGGGGTTATTGCTTCCCTCTCTGCTCTTATCCATGCTAGGCTGTATGGATAAGCAGGGAGTTCTTGCCCAAAACAGAACCATACCGCCAATCCAAAATGTATGCTGTATAATTGTCAATTGTATTTGATGATAGTGGTCCTGACAGAACTACCCATCACAGAAAATTTCCTGCATGTTTACATAAATAAAAAAAATAAAAAAAAAACACATCAGTGTGATTTATGAGCTACATAGGGACCAATAATTTTTCCCACAAGGACCAGGATTTCAGATATTTCCATCCTTGAGGTTGACTTTGTCCCCATAACATAGCCTATAGTTTGCAGGACACACACACATTGTGTTTTCATGTTTTATGGGGACTTTCCATAGACATAATTATTTTTATACTGTATAATCTGTATCTTCTATCCCCCTACACTACTCATCACTGAAAACTTTCTGCATTTTTACATTTTCAAAAAAACATTAAATTTATAAGCTGTTTTTCCTCATGGGGCAAAAATGTCATCTCAAAGTCAGAGATTTTAGATATTGCTATCCTTATTTTTAATAAAGACTACATATAAAATAGTTACCAAAAATTAATGTCAGTAACTGCAGTTTGACTAAACGTAATGAGTAAAAGTTGACAAAAAATGCAATGACTTTGTCAACTAAAACTAGACTAAAACTGTGAAAGACAAAATGACTAAAATGTGACTAAGACCAATAAGCATTTTCGTCTGAAGGTGAAGACTAAGTCATACCTGTCAATACTTCCGTTTTCCCCGGGAGTCTCCCGTATTTCACACCCATCTCCCGCCCCCCTCCCGTTTTGTTATTTCTCCCGTGAAACTCCCGTAATTTCAATGGCCCAAATGTTGTTATATGAATAATCACATCATTATATTATTCCAAAGTTGTCCAGTTGCCAGATCTTGTATGAAACAGATCCTACTCGATCAATCAATACATCAAATGTCAACCCATTTGTGAGCTCAACCTGGCAACCTACAACCCAGTTGCGCAGTCGATATCTGCGCAGGTAGTAGATGTGGGAAGTTGAATAAGCATCACTGTTAGAAATGGGAAAAGAATACTCAGTGGTATATTTAACGCAGTTAACGCAGCATCCTTTTTTCTGTCATTCTTTGGCTGGTGTTACATTATATGATGCGCTCTTATTCATGCATATGCTTTTAAACCATTCAAGCCTAGACAAATTGAGCGCCAGAATCGAGTTCTCTTTCGGCTTGAAGTTGACCGAACACTAACACACGCAATTATGCCAAAATGTCCATTTAGTCGAGTATCCTCATAAGAGCAGACTGAGCAGTCTTAAATTAGTTAAATAAAGTCTTAAATGAAGGTAAAGAGAGAATGAGGCGCATGTGAGATCCGTCTCTTTCAGCAGCGGCTGCCCAGCAGCCATAAAGCTTTATGTCAGTTAAAGGGATACTCCACTTTTTTTTTGGAAATTGGCTCATTTTACAACTCCCCCAGAGTTAAACAGTTGAGTTTTACCGTTTTCGAATCCATTCAGCCGATCTCCGGGTCTGGCGGTACCACTTTTAGCATAGCTTAGCATAGATCATTGAATCGGACAAGGGCTGGGTTTCTCAAAACCTTCTTAACGCATACGTCATTCTTAAGTTACACCTTAAGCTGTACCTTATCGTTAATACGTGTTTCCCGAAACGTTCAAGTATACCTTCTGTAAGTCATACGTTCGGAAGGTTGGTCTGGACCACTCTTAGCTTTACCTTATCACTGTTGCAGGTCTATATGAAAATAATTCTGAAGTTTTAATACACCCAGACAGTGTTCATTTAGGCTAATTCAAGTGTTTTCATGCAAAGAATAAACTTGTCAATCACACTGATTGTTGATAGAATTATATATTATATTATTAATTTAATAAAAGAGCGCTTTTAAAGGCCAGTGAAAGCATAGGCTACTGTCAGTTAAGTTCTATTCGGACGCTAATATTGTTTCTCATGGGCTCGTCCGGTATTTTAAACATTTACAGGGGTAAGTCGGTGATTTTAGTGCCATCCGAATCCATAATATCAGTGTTTTTTCTCACCCAACCCGCGTAAAAATCCCTGTCCAAATTAGCACCTACTGTTTTTTGACAAACAGGTCGTGTGGTAATTTAATTGCCATCTGAATCCACATCTCTGAGTTTACAAGAAGAGATTCAAAATTCACTATTAAAATCCTTTTTGATCACTGCTGAGCACTGTACATAAGATGTAAACTTTTATTACTGAAATGCTGGAAAGTATTTACAAGAACAATATTTCATCGCAGCTCCGCCTCAGCGAACAAAAATGGGAAAGAGATGAAAGCACATAAAATTTTTGAAATGGTTATTGTGGCAGCAATATACGTTTATTTCCTACCTTTTAGACAAAAATTTTAAATAGACTGTCTTTATGTTGTTTCAACATCGATTTGGAGATCAATTTGGAGATTAACTGTGAAATTTTGTTATAAAATATATTAAAAACGTTAGATTTTTTAATGGCGATTCATCGTGATTACTCAAAGAAAAAAATGTGTGATTAATCTAGTTAATTTTTGCAATGATAAAAATAAATAAAAAAAGAAACATGAACAAGTCTTATTCATGTTTCTTTTTCTTGAATATTATGTATTTATTTGTTAATATCTGTGCAATTAATGTGTATTTAGCCTGCCTCTGCAATCCAGCACCTCCCCATAACCCCCGTCCCGCTCAGGTCTTCTGTATTTTTGTAGCCAAATGTTGACAGGTATGAGACTAAGACTAAATAAAAATGGCTGCCAAAATTAACACTGCTTCAACGTGAGCAACTTTCTGAGTCTGCATGCAGCACAGAGCTTTATACATGTTCTTTTTTTTTTTTTTTTGGAAAACAAGAAACCACATTGAATTCCTTTCAAACTGCTCATATCAAGCTACTTTTTAATGTACTTCTCAGGAATACACTTAGGGAATTTCCTGGGCAGAACTCTTAATCATTGCTTTCTGAAACAGGTAGCCTTCTGTAATGAACTCAGTGCTGTGCTGTCTGAGTTTGGGACTTGTGGTTTTGCAATTGAGACGGTGGTATTAAAAGACCAAACTCAGAAAACACCATAGCTAAATTTAAAAAGGTGTGGTATAATGTCTTTTTCACAAGATGTAAAATAAATCTCTGATGTCCCCAGAGTGTGTATGTGAAGTTTTAGCTCAAAATACCCCACAGATATTTATATATGTGACCCTGGATCACAAAACCAGTCTTATGTTGCACGGGTATATTTGTGGCAATAGCCAACAAAACATTGTATGGGTCAAAATTATAGATTTTTCTTTTATGCCAAAAATCATTAGGATATTAAGTAAAGATCATGTTCCATGAAGATATTTAGTAAATTTCCCACCTTAAATATATAAAACATTTATTTTTGTGAATGGATGCAGCACTATCGCCAATAGAAATGGACAACTTTAAAGGCAATTTTCTCAATATTTCGATTTTTCTGTACCCTCAGATTCCAGATTTTCAAATAGTTGTATCTCAGCCAAATATTGTCCTATCCTAACAAACCACACATCAATGGAAAGATTATGTATTCAGATTTCAGATGATGTATAAATCTCAATTTTTTAAAAAAATACCCATAAGACTGTTTTGTGGTCCATGGTCACATATAGCATGTTAAAATTGTCACTTTTTGAGGGTGAGCAAAAACGCACCGTTTGTCTGTCCCTTTGCTTTGAACGTCAAGTGTTGTAACTTTGCAGATGTTGTTTATGCTCAAACAGAAATATCGATTTTTCTTTTATGCCAAAAATCATTAGGATATTAGGTACAGATCATGTTCAAAGAAGATATTTTGTAAATTTCCTACCATAAATTTGTAACAAAATTATTTTTGTGAGGGGATGCAGCAAAATCACAAACATAAATGGACAACTTTAAAGGTGATTTTCTTAACATTTACATTTTTTGCACCCTCAGATTCCAGACTTTGCCAAATATTGTCCTATCCTAACAAACCATACATCAATGGAAAGCTTATTTAACCAGCTTTCATATAATGTAATAGCTCAATTAAAAAAAAAAAAAAAAAAAAAAAACTTGTAACTGTTTTTGTGGTCCAGGGTCACATTTATGGTCATGTGACCAAGCAAATAGCCTACTCATGATTAATTTTAAGGCTAGATGGCAGGAGAGTTCGAGTTAACTTACAAACAGCAATTCAAGATGTTTTGTTTTGTATGTGAAATATTTCACACATTTTTGCTTAAAAACACATGGTCATTTTATGCTTAAATACGTTTCAAATAGGTTAGAAATGTTTAGGTAATGCAGACAAAAATCTGATTAATTAAAATAAATCATTGTTGCGGTAATGACAGTTTGTATTGGTAAGGACACAATTTTAAAGGCACATGTAAATAATGTAACCTTAACAATAGGTTACTGTAGAGAAAAACAGCAACATATAAAACAGAAGGTATTTTGTCAAAGATAGAAGAGGTTTTGCAGAAAAGACTGGGACAAAATATTTTCAAATACTAATACATGTATGAATTTCTATTGTAACAACAAACTTAATTTGAGGCCTTCAGTATTTTGTTTTGTCCTCTGGTTTCTTTTGTTAATGCTTCACTGTCTTTCTTTTTCTTTTTTGTAATGCTCTTTTTCCATAACTCTTCATATCTGTTTGGGTCTTTTCTCATTACCCCTCTTCTAAGTTAATCTGGTATCATCATTTTTTTTGGGAATTGCCTCATTTTATAACTCCCCCAGACTTAAACAGTTGAGTTTTACCGTTTTCGAATCCATTCAGCCGATCTCCGGTCAGTACCACTTTTAGCATAGCTTAGCATAGATCATTGAATCGGACAAGGGCTGGGTTTCCCAAAACCTTCTTAATGCATACGTCATTCTTAAGTTACACCTTAACCCTCTGAGGTCGGCAATCACGCCGGCGTGATCTGCTCGCTTTTTTCCTTATCAGTTGAATTGAGTCCCGAAATACTCTTTTGACTTTGATTTTACAAACAAGTTTCATACATCAATCGATTCTGTTAAATGTGTATTATTTTTGTGTATACTCACAATAAAAACAAAGTGTTGTGCTTTTTGCCAAATAAAGAAAAATAAACACGAAGCGAGTTCTGCCTTCTCTCTGTCAGTGTAGTCCATTCTGAAACGCGTCCGAAAATGAACAATAACTCAGCGAATACTCAGTCAATCAGGCATACAGACACACCCCACATAGCAAAATTTGTCTGGCCCACCTCTGGGCCTCATCCTTGCTTCAATTCTGGCCCAGTTCTGGCTGGGTCCCCAGCCCAAAACTGGCGCAATACACTGAAAACGGACTCAAACAACTTCCTCTGGCCCAGATGTGGCCCAGGCACTGTAAAATTACTCTCATTTATTGATATGGCCCAGGTCTGGCCCAGGCACTGTAAGACAGAACTGGCTGAGAGTCGGCTGGGTCCCCGGCCCAGATGTGGCCCACACCCTGTAAAATTACTCTTATTTATTGATATGGCCCAGGCACTGTAAGACAGAACTGGCTGAGAGTCGGCTGGGTCCCCGGCCCAGATGTGGCCCAGAAACTGGCAGTGAAACACAAATTCAACCATTTAAAATAATAAGTAAATTATATTTACTGTATATGATTAAAAGAAAAACATCACTCTTTCACACACAAAACTATCTTTCACTCTCTTTAACACTAAATAAATTCCTTTTGCAAATGTCAAGTCACCATTAAATATCTAGCGCTATATACAGTAATGACTGTTTCAAAGCAGCTTTACAGGGTTAAACAGGACAATGATCAATGATGCAAACAGTTCAATTTGGCTGTAAAGCTGCTCTAAAAAGAAAATAGTGTCATTGTTCAGCTGAATTCAGTCCAGTGTTGATTCAGTTCTGTTCAATAACTGTATAAAGTATATCAATTATAAAAAGAGTTTATTTTCATTATTAAGCAGCTCTGCGGAAAACAGTGATGTCATCGTCCAGCTCCGTTCAGCTCTCATGTAATGGTGTCAATGCAGGCAGATCAATATTATTAAGAATAAGTGTCCCCAACTAAGCAAGCCAGAGTCCATCAGTGACAGAATGGAGAAAGAAAAACAGGCTCAGTCGAAGGGCCAGTTCTCCTCTGGTCAAACAACAAACATGGTGTATGTGTTAGGAGTCCAGGCCGCTTCACAAGTCAGATTGTGGATTGATATCATTCAGAGTATTTTATTCAGCTCCTTTTGCTTGAAGGTTGGAAAAGATTACATCAAGGTAAAAGAGTAGCAAAACTCGAGAGCATGTAGATGTGAATTTGAGAACTTGTACAATAGATATTTGAACTTATACAATAAAATTTACACTCACAGCTCCAATGTGAAAACCTCCAATGTGAAAATCTCAATTAGGCATTTGCAACTTCTCAAATCTGCCATTGCAATTTTTTTAATGGCCCCGCCTTTCTCTCTCACCGCCACTAAGTTTGCAAGTGCACAAGTTTAGCCGACACTGGCCCGTTCATAAAACGCCGTATATGAGCCAGCGCGAGTACAACTGCTTTTAGCCGACACTGGCCCATTCATAAAACGCCGTATATGAGCCAGCGCGAGTACAACTGCTTTTAGCCGACACTGGCCCGTTCATAAAACGCCGTATATGAGCCAGCGCGAGTACAACTGCTTTTAGCCGACACTGGCCCATTCATAAAACGCCGTATATGAGCCAGCGCGAGTAGGCTACAACCGCTTGTACTGGCCCGTTCATAAAACGCCGTATATGAGCCAGCGCGAGTACAACTGCTTTTAGCCGACACTGGCCCACTCATAAAACGCCGTATATGAGCCAGCGCGAGTACAACCGCTTTTAGCCGACACTGGCCCATTCATAAAACGCCGTATATGAGCCAGCGCGAGTACAACTGCTTTTAGCCGACACTGGCCCGTTCATAAAACGCCGTATATGAGCCAGCGCGAGTACAACTGCTTTTAGCCGACACTGGCCCATTCATAAAACGCCGTATATGAGCCAGCGCGAGTAGGCTACAACCGCTTGTACTGGCCCGTTCATAAAACGCCGTATATGAGCCAGCGCGAGTACAACTGCTTTAAGCCGACACTGGCCCACTCATAAAACGCCGTATATGAGCCAGCGCGAGTACAACCGCTTTTAGCCGACACTGGCCCACTCATAAAACGCCGTATATGAGCCAGCGCGAGTACAACTGCTTTTAGCCGACACTGGCCCACTCATAAAACGCCGTATATGAGCCAGCGCGAGTACAACTGCTTTTAGCCGACACTGGCCCGTTCATAAAACGCCGTATATGAGCCAGCGCGAGTACAACTGCTTTTAGCCGACACTGGCCCGTTCATAAAACGCCGTATATGAGCCAGCGCGAGTAGGCCTAACTGCTTTTAGCCGACACTGGCCCGTTCATAAAACGCCGTATATGAGCCAGCGCAAGTAGCCTACAACCGCTTTTAGCCGACACTGGCCCGTTCATAAAACGCCATATATGAGCCAGTGCGAGTACAACTGCTTTTAGCCGACACTGGCCCACTCATAAAACGCCGTATATGAGCCAGCGCGAGTACAACCGCTTTTAGCCGACACTGGCCCACTCATAGACTGGAGTAATGATCCTGAAAATTCAGCTTTGCATCACAGAAATGAATGACAATTTAAAGTATAATAAATTGAAAAACACTTATTTTAAATTGTAATAATATATCACAATATTATTATTATTATTTTTTTTTTTGCTTGAAGGTTGGAAAAGATTACATCAAGGTAAAAGAGTAGCAAAACTCGAGAGCATGTAGATGTGAATTTGAGAACTTGTACAATAGATATTTGAACTTATACTATTAAACTTCTTTCAAAAACATTACAAATAGTAATGTGTCTAAACTTTTGGCCTGTAGTGTAAGTAAGCTATATCTCAGCACTTAAGACACATTTCTCTTGCCATGCTACTGCAGCAAAATTAGGTTAAAAAACAAACCTGGTAAAAAAAAAACCTTTATATTTCGTCGATACCGATCTTAACAGTTTTTTTTTTTTACTCAAATTGCCGTTATGCACAAACAACTCACTGAAGTAACAATAAAGTAAAAAATAGTCTCTAGTCTCAAAATCTACATATGTCGTATAAGGGTTCTTTCATCAAGTAAGTTGATGAAAAAGTTCATATTTTAGCATGTCCTGTTCAACTGTCCTATGTGTTTTTAGTTTTTTGAATGAGTTTCGGTTAAATGCTTGAAATAAGGTTTGTGGTGAATGCAAGCTCAAGATATTTTCATGTTTATGATATAAAATACATAGGTTACAAATACATTACAGCAATACCCTCTGCGTTAGATCATGCGCTCGTTAATAGCCTACGTTTAGCTTTTAACTTCTACGCTTCAAAATTCATAAAAGTTGTGTTCATTTATGAAGAACGTATTTTCTGAAGTAGTCCAAAAGCCTGTTGAAAAAATCCTATTGGGTTTTTGTCGAGGGAACCCAGGTGATGCAACTGTAACTTACAGGGTGGCCTACAAAAATGTGTAATTCCTGCACCACTCTATGGTAAACAACAAAAACTTCAAAATGACAGATACTCTTAAATGTGAAACTTTACTATATTTATCGGAGGAGGAGTCCAGTATGTCCACATCCGTCTCCTCTGGAAACGTCGGCAACAAGAGTAGATGCCGATGGCTAAATCTGGACAGGAAGAGAGAGAGGTCTAGTCAGCCGCCCTTCAAACCATCGACATCGACTATGAAACCCCAACATGGAAGTTCAACAAACATATACCTGGGTTAAAGTCCCAGCTATATCGACTCAACAAGCAGACGATCCTCTTAACGAGAGCCATGAAGTGACTCCTTTAAACCACCTCATGTCTCAAAGCACATTACATTACAATAATCATGAACATAAATAACTTACTTGTACCATTTGACTACTGCAGATTCATTTTGATGGTGGACAAATGCATAAATCCGAGTATGAGAACATGAACAGCTCTGTGTAGAACATGCATTCTGACCGAATGCAAGGATTGGACAAAAAATAATAATAATAATTGTCCTGAGACTTCCACAGAATATGGAACATTGTAAAACAATTATATCTAAAGTGTTTTTTTTTTACCATGAGAAATGATTGTCTTAAATATTGTCCCTTTCATTTCTGATAAATAATAATATCTGTGCATTGCAGAAGTTAATGTATCAGGTACTGTATCTCTCACAAGTGAACAAAGTGTCAATTGAGGGACAGAAAGCTTTCGGATTTCATCAAAAAGATCTTCATTTGTGTTCCGAAGATGAAGATGACATTCTTACTGGTTTGGAACGATATGAGGGTCAGTAATGTCATAATTCTCATTTTAAAGTCTAAACACTTTAGGGCTGACTGTTATACTAATTTAACTAAATCAGTATCAACAAAATCCATCTAACCATTTATCAAAACCCATTTACATTGCAATTACAATTGCATAAATAATGTTTAAATAGATTAATGTTCTGAATATAACATTTTAAAACACAGAAACATGAATGGGAAAATTAAATGACACTTAACATACCAGTAGCAAGTCTTAATAAATGAATCGTAGAATTAATCATTAAATTTGTTTATTTGACACATTTTCCACTTGCAATTACAGTATTTAAAAAATTACAATCAGTGTAATTTAAATCTAATTTAAAATAAGCTTAACATACAAAGGTTGTGTAGGCTAAAATGAAAAACAGAACAAAGACTAGATGTCTCAAAAAACATTTCAGTAACTATAAATTTACTATGAACTCTCTCTTAAAATTAAATAATTTTAGGAATTATTTGTGTTTGTGAAAAAGTTCAACTTTTGTGAAAGTTATGTCTATACAGAAATTGACTGAATTAAATCCCGAGAAATATGCAGTAGGTTAAAAAAAAAAGTGAAAACTGTTCCAACCTAAATGAAAAACACACTGTAATACACTAGACATTTGTGAATATTAAAATGACATGTCATGTAGTATAAACATGGTCATATAGTTTAAGTAATTACAATAAAAAAAAAAAGTGTGTAAATAAAAGCCTAAATTAAAGACTCGGATTAAACCGCTCAATTCCTATGGGTTGCTTTTACAGCGTGGCTACTTTTACAGGGCACATTTTCAGCCCGGGAGCATTTTAAATCAGATTCATTGCCAAGTGCAAGGAGGAAGGCACAATCCTGTCTACAAAAAATACAGAATACAAACATTTTCTGAAACGTTTTAGTTGGACATTTGTCTAACATTTTTAAATGTTACTAATGCTTCAGATTGTAAAAAGAACATTCAAAAGTAACATTTGCAAAATGTTTGCAAAATTAAATGTTTCATCAACATTCACATAACCAAGAAATCGAGTTTTTAAAACATTTATGTTTTGAACGTTTTGCACTTTCAGATGACATTCAGAAATAACGTTTTAATGTGGTTAGCAAAACGTTCTTATTATATTTCAGAACATATTTGGGTAACACTTTATAATAACTGCACGCTATTAAACATTACTTAATAACATTACATTAGTAAACAGCTAATTCGTCATTTATAAAGCATTAATAGACACTAATAAGCAGTTTATAAATACAGCTATAAAAGCTTTATTTTTGATTTATAACCATATCTATAATGTGTTTAATAATTGTATTTTCATACTTTATTAATGATCAATTTATAATGTTTAAATGAAGCATTGCATTATTTACAAACCAGTTATTTAGGTGTTGTCATTGATTCATAAGATCACTTAGAAATTGTAAGTAAATGTAGTAAATTCAGGTAGTTATAAAGCATTTAGTAGTGGTCAGTTAACTATTTGTGTGAGCTCATCTAAAGTGAGGACTATTCATGCCTTGTAAAGCATTTATAAAGGAGATTTAAAGGCTCACTGATCTTTTAAACAGAAAAAGGAAATAAACACAACACTGTGATACAGAACAAATAAATATTTAACTATGGGATGATTATAGTCTCAATATGATTGACACGTGCAAGCACACTTATCAATGAACTTCATACATGTTGCAGAAATGTTTTATCCATGCCTTTCAATTTGCGTGTGCAAAATTCAAAATTGAATGAATGTGAAGCAATTTGTACAAATAGAGACATTTCTGTGAATACAAATGTTTTCCTTTGTATTAGTGTATCATAATTTGCGCATGCAACACAGAAGATGTGCATGTGTGGATCAGGTGACGCGCGTGCATTCATTGACGTCTTTTCTGAGTCGATCTCATTTGATTCATTTGGATTTTGAGACTTTCTTTTCGCGGTTTTTAAGCATTTCACAACCCACACACAAACAACTACAAATGAATAGGCCTGGTGCTAATTATTAATGTGTGCACAACTACCCATCTATTTGACAAATTCACAAATGTGCGTCACTACATTTAAACTAATACAATACAACTTGTGTGTGCAAAATCCAAAATCACATGAATGTGCAGCATTTTGTACAAATAGAGACATAGTTGTCAATACAAAACCTCGATTTTAAATTAATGTAGGCCAGAATTTGTGCGTGCAACAAGTAAGATGTGCATTTGTGGATCAGGTGACACGCGTGCATTCATTGACTCGTTTCTGAGTCGATCCTATTTGATTCATTTGGATTTTGAGACTTTCATTCCGCGGTTTCGCCTTGCTCGATCCACACACAGCTGTCTGAGAAAACCTGCTACCACTAGATGGCAGTATTCTGCTGAAACAGACAACGGCAGCGTAATCAAGCGTTCTTCCTAATTTAAGACGCTTAATGTGAGTGATATTGAAGAACCAAATAGAGTAGGCTACACAATATTGGCCTACCTTATTAATAAAGCATATTTATAGAGGCAAACAGATTGCATCAGATTATGAACAACACTCATAGAAAAACATTATAAAACGCTTAACGTGTAATAGCGCGTTGCATGTTCAATAAGGTGTATTTGCAACTGAGTTTAAATATCACCGTCATTACTGCATTGACGTTAAGCTTTTTCTTTATAATATGCGCTATGGGAGGAAAACTATATAGCCTACAGACAAGAGCCTATGAACGCGACGCGCGGCGTTTCACGTTAATGGCATTTCCCTTCCTGAGCCTGTTAAAAAGAAAAAGCTTAACATGGCATAAGCTTGGCATTTTTTCCTGTTAAAAAACGTGAAATTTCGCATTTGCGTTCATATTATAGGCTTAATTTTTATCTGACTACACATTGTATACATAGCCTAGTATACAAGCTTTGGAATTTGAAAATGTCTGTTTTTAAATGTTAAAGACGATTTTCGCAGTACATTTGTTTTCCATTGACCCATAAGCACTGTTATAGGCTATATGAGTTTTAACAATATGCAACCATTGTATATCGACAAGAAATGTTAATTGAAAATCAACTGGCCCTACGTGTGTGTAGCTGCATATTTATACCAAGCGTGCCGCACAAGCCCTGAAAAGTGAAGCCAAAACGTCTCGATCGCCCCCCGGTGGCTGGTCCTAGTATAGGTCATAAGCCCCGCCTCCCCATGTTATTCAACGGGACGTGAGACCAACTAAACAATTAAATTACACTTAAAATATCTTTTTTCCAAAGGTGGTTTCTTTCATTTGCTGTCGTTTTTATCACGCTGATGTAAGTTCAAGTGTCTGTTTCAAAAATAAGTTGGTTTTTAGTTAGTTACGTGATGCGGTGGTGTAACGTCATGATTGACAGCTGTGATTGACAGGTTCTCGAGCGAAGTAGTCACTGAAGCACCAACGGACATTTTTTTCGGGATCTTCGGAGGACTGAGGAGATTGTATTTACTTTATTTTAACAAGCCTCTTGTCGAACTGCAATCAATTTTTAAAAAAGAGTGCAGAATCCACTCTCCCTGAGTGCATTCCATGGTGCATTCTGTGAGAGTGAGGGCGGAGCATTGATTTCGCGGCTTTACTTCCTGCTCACTACTGCGCAGGTCTGGTCCCGAGATCGCTACTGCGCAGACTCAAGTTCCAATATGTCAGCGCCATATCGGGACTCTGGCGGCTTCAGTTCTCATCAATGGAAGAGAGCGAAGGGGCGTCGTCCATCTTTTTTTACAGTCTATGATTTATACATGAGAATGATTTGACGCGCTAACCACAGCTCATGATGCACAAGGGAACGTCTGCCAATTCCACTAACTGCGTTAAAACGTATAATTTGTTTTAATTAAAATTACTTTTAATATTTAAAAACAGACATTTTCAAATTCCAAAGCTCGTAGAAGGTTCCTGTAAGACTGACTTACAGGTAAATTTGCATTTACTATAATTTGAATGAATGACTGGACGTTTATATTTTTTTGACTGTGAGTGGAATTTGCAGATGGTCCCTTTAGAAAATGCGGCGCATATCAAAACCTAAAACTTGCTTCACCGGGCTCTCGGACCGGTTGCTCTCCCATACACACGCAAAGTTAAACGCAACTGCAGAATTTCATGTTAAGCTTTTTCTTTTTAACAGGCTCAGGAAGGGAAATGCCATTAACGTGAAACGCCGCGCGTCGCGTTCATAGGCTCTTGTCTGTAGGCTATATAGTTTTCCTCTCATAGCGCATATTATAAAGAAAAAGCTTAACGTCAATGCAGTAATGACGGTGATATTTAAACTCAGTTGCAAATACACCTTATTGAACATGCAACGCGCTATTACACGTTAAGCGTTTTATAATGTTTTTCTATGAGTGTTGTTCATAATCTGATGCAATCTGTTTGCCTCTATAAATATGCTTTATTAATAAGGTAGGCCAATATTGTGTAGCCTACTCTATTTGGTTCTTCAATATCACTCACATTAAGCGTCTTAAATTAGGAAGAACGCTTGATTACGCTGCCGTTGTCTGTTTCAGCAGAATACTGCCATCTAGTGGTAGCAGGTTTTCTCAGACAGCTGTGTGTGGATCGAGCAAGGCGAAACCACGGAATGAAAGTCTCAAAATCCAAATGAATCAAATAGGATCGACTCAGAAACGAGTCAATGAATGCACGCGTGTCACCTGATCCACAAATGCACATCTTACTTGTTGCACGCACAAATTCTGGCCTACATTAATTTAAAATCGAGGTTTTGTATTGACAACTATGTCTCTATTTGTACAAAATGCTGCACATTCATGTGATTTTGGATTTTGCACACACAAGTTGTATTGTATTAGTTTAAATGTAGTGACGCACATTTGTGAATTTGTCAAATAGATGGGTAGTTGTGCACACATTAATAATTAGCACCAGGCCTATTCATTTGTAGTTGTTTGTGTGTGGGTTGTGAAATGCTTAAAAACCGCGAAAAGAAAGTCTCAAAATCCAAATGAATCAAATGAGATCGACTCAGAAAAGACGTCAATGAATGCACGCGCGTCACCTGATCCACACATGCACATCTTCTGTGTTGCATGCGCAAATTATGATACACTAATACAAAGGAAAACATTTGTATTCACAAAAATGTCTCTATTTGTACAAATTGCTTCACATTCATTCAATTTTGAATTTTGCACACGCAAATTGAAAGGCATGGATAAAACATTTCTGCAACATGTATGAAGTTCATTGATAAGTGTGCTTGCACGTGTCAATCATATTGAGACTATAATCATCCCATATTTAACAGCCTTTAAATCTCCTTTATAAATACTTTACAAGGCATAACTAGTCCTCACTTTAGATGAGCTAAAGTGCAAAATAGTGAACTGACCACTACTAAATGCTTTATATCTATGAATTAACCCTGAATTACAGTAGAAATACATGTTAATAAAGCATTTATTAACACACTAAGTAACTATTACTATATGTGTAACGGTCACCAGCTGGAGTGCCCTTGAGAGCCACCAGAGGGCACTCCACATAAGACTATTATCACTCACAAACTACATTTCCCATAACTCACTGCCCGGACTCATCATCACTTATCACTGATCACATTCACCTGTACCTCATTCACTGATTGCATTCACCTGTGTCTCATCATCCTGTTAGTCTCAGTCTATTTATACCATGTTCATTCATGCACTCACCGCGAAGTCTTGTTTAAAGGTGAAGTTCACTTTTAAAATGAAAATTCTGTCATCATATACTCACCCTCATGTTGTTTCAAACCTGTATGAATTTCTTTCTTCTGCTGAACAGAAAAGAAGATATTTAGAAGATTATCAGTAACCAGACAGTTTCTGGGTCCCAATGACTTCCATAGTAGGAAAAAAATATGGAAGTCATTGGGACCCAAAAACTGTCTGGTTACTTATAATCTTCAACACATTCTCACCCCAAAGCGTCACTTTCAACCATGCTTCAATATCCGACGCACAAAGCACCCTTAGCGTCAATATGAGACGCTTCGGTTATGGGTAGGTTTAGGTATGTGGTTATGCGTCTCATATGGACGCTAAAGGGTGCTTTGTGCGTCAGATATTGACGAATGTCAGAAAGTGACAATTAAGTGACGATTTGGGATGAGAACGGGCTGTAATCTTCTAAATATCTTCTTTTCTGTTCAGCAGAAGAAAGAAATTCATACAGGTTTGAAACAACATGAGGGTGAGTATATGATGACAGAATTTTCATTTTAAAAGTGAACTTCTCCTTTAAGTGTTACACTACATTTCTGAGCATTCTCCTGGTTTTCTTGTCTCTTGGTTTTGGATATCTTGCCCTGTTCCCTGGATTACCCTCTTGCCTTTGGTCCCTGGATTACTCTCTTGCCTTTGGTCCCTGCCTGTTTTGTTTGTTTCTTTGTTTCTTTGTTTTGACTGCCTGCCTGTGTATGACCCTTGCCTGTACATTGGATTACGCCTCTGGATTGCCCCATACAATAAAGCTGCGTTTGGATCTCAACCCTCGTCTCGGAGCAGTTCGTAACAATATGTCTGAATAAAAAGATTTATGAATGTACATTTAAATAGTTTATTAATCATTTACAGTACTTACACTTTCTAAGTGATCTTACGAACCACTGACAACTCCTAAATAACTGGTTTGTAAATAATGCAATACTTCATTTAGAAATGATAAATTGATCATTAAAAAAGTATGAAAATACAATTATTAAACACATTATAGATATGCTTATAAATCAAGAATATAGCATTTAAAAACTGTATTTATAAACTGTTTATTAATGTATATTAATGCTTTATAAATTATGAATTAACTGTTTACTAATGCTTAACTAATGATTAATAGCGTGCAGTTATTATAAAGTGTTACCGATGCTATTAGCAGTGCATTATCCTCCACTTTGCATTGGCATGAAAAAAATATATTTTTCAATCAGCTTCTCCACTCACATTAACAAAAGACTCATAGCCTTAACACAAAATACTAAAATAATGTCGTTTACGGTATCGCCATCCTTTAAGATATCCTTTATCAATGGCATCTTCTGAGAGAGTTTAATGTGGACCTTCAACAAAAAAGAAAACAATTATTATTCACATCATTATCATCGAGAAAAAGATAAATAAAAACGTATTGTCTCTAATCAATATTAAGACAAAAGAGGATTTAATTGAGTTTATGAACACAGAAAAAAGTTACCTCAGGTCTTTAAACCGCTTGAATGTATAAGGTGTTGCGTGCCAGAATGTGTCGTTTTCTCTTTATGCCACTTTTAGTTTCAGGTTTGACTATTTGCCATTGATCCACTCTGTTAATTTAAATAGTGTTTCCTAATCTCAAAGCAAATAGTTAAGGAGTTTCCATCTGAGCAAATTAGGCTATGGCCAACTGCCACCAAGTGTAACTTGAAATTATCATCATTTAATAAAATATTTCCATTTTTAGTGCTGTTATAATAACATGTTACTATGTTCAAAAACATTTACATTTTTTTAAAATATGATAGGGCATAACTGAATAAATAAATACAAAATAAATACACATGCATAATTTTAGCCTAAATGTTGTATGTTTTCTATTAGTGCTATAACTGGCGAGGGTGATTCTCCCAAGTAAGGCAACTTATGTTGACCTGACACTATAGTGTCTATATATTACTGTCAAAAAAACAGGTCCTGATTTGTTAGGGTAAACTTGACATTAAAGGGATAGTTCACCCCAAATTAAAATTCTGTCATCATTCACTCATTTACTTGTTCCAAACCTGTATGAATTTCTTTCTTCTGCTAAAAACATATGAAGATATTTTGAAGAATGTTGTTAACCAAACAGTTGGTGGGCCCCGTTGACTTCCATGGTATTTTTCTTTTCTTTTCTTTTTTTTTCCCATACAATGGAAGTCAATGGGGTCAATATCTTTTTTTGTGTTCAGTAGAAGAAAAAAAAAATCATACAGGTTTGGACCTTGAGATGAAAGATTTAAATTTGGTGAAGTATCAATAAAGGATAGTTCAGTTTCCTTTTGTATTCCTGTGCTCATAAATCATATAATGTGTTAGCTCACCCAAAATGAAAATTAAGTAACAAGATGATAACCCATATGATTGGTGCTGCATTGTAGGCTGATTTGATCCTCCACAACAGCAAATGCATCCATATTTAAAAGCCATAAAATCAAGATGCATTAAAGTAAAAATGAAAACAGCAGGTCCAATGAAGAGAGATGATATTAGCAGATTCTGTAAAAATGTCCACTTCAATCAACTTCTCCAATCCAATTAACAAAAGACTTGCTGGAAAAGTCTAAACAGCGTTTCCTTTCAGAAATTCTTGTAATTGCTTAAAATATCTTCTTGCAAAGACATCTTTTAAGAGAGTTTACTATGTGTACAGATTCCTTAATCAAAAAAGAAAACAATTATTATTCATATCATCAAAAATAAAATGATTGTCTCTAATTAATATAAAGATGAGTTTATATGAACACATATGATCGAAGACGAACAGTTAAGGAATGCTTGAGGTAGGTAGTCAACGGTAGGTATGTGGGTAGAGTCTGTAAGTGTATGCAATGGCCAGACCAGACAAGGAGGTGAAGAAGAAGTGCCTCTTTATAGCAACACATTCTCATACCTAAGGCGTCACTTTTTGTCACTTTCAACCATGCTTCAATATCTGACGCTCAAAGCACCCTTTAGCGTCAATATGTGACGCTTCGGTTGGGTAGGTTTAGGTCTGTGGTAGGGTTATGCGTCTCATATGGACGCTAAAGGGTGCTTTGAGCGTCAGATATTGAAGCATGGTTGAAAGTGACGCCTTGGGTATGAGAACGTTTATAGTGTGTTGATGATGATGTGCAGTGAATCAGAATTCCGGGCAGAGGGAACGAGTGGGCGGAGCGTGCCGATCTGCTGACTCCCTGACAGTTGTTTATTCTTTTTCCCAATTTTAGTTTCAGGTGTCATTACTTGCCATTGGCCAGCTCTGTTCATTTAAATGTGTTTCGTAAAAACTAAGCAGACAGTTGAGGATGATATGTGGAAACTCAAAGTGATTCTGTTTCTTTAATTTTTCTTTTAAAAAAAGTGTGCTGAACAATATAAAGATAAAATATCGAATTTCAATTTTAGGTAATAAAATGATGCCTTTTTACATGGAGTGATTGCTATATGGACTTTTTTTTTTGTTACCAGATGAGTCTGGTTCCTCAGTTTTTTTTTCCCCAATACCTCACAACCAATGGAGTTTAAATTTTTTCTTGCTATAAATATTGCTAGATTCCCCATTTATTAGGACCCATGGACATTATAAAACTGAAACATGTATTTTCTATAAAGCTGCTTATGTATTATGAAAGCGCTATATTGAACAAATAAACTTGACTTGACTTGGCGGGGAAAAAAACATTCAATGAGCAGCATTGCACAAAAACTGAAGCCTAACATAAAAGGCCAGATGAGAATGACACTCCCCTCGTTCTGTCTTCTTTTATAGTATTAATGAAAGGAAACATCGCTGATGATATGCAGATATTATAAGAAACAGGAGCTGCAGGTTTTTACTTTTACAAATGTTTACAATTTTCCCCACACAATGTCTGAGCTCTGTTAAAACAAAAAGTTATGAATCAAACAATGTCTAAACACCAAAACAATATCTGTCGGCTCTTCTGAGAAAGGGACAAAAATGAGAATTAACTGGATGAAATAAAGTTTAATGTAAAAAATAAGGTTTAAAAGTGGTACAATATTATTAAGTCTTTAGGAAGTTACAGCAAAAAAAAAAAAAAAAAAAAAAAAAAAACAACGAAAAAAACACAAAAACATATACATAAAAAAGAAAAGATGAGAAATATGGCTTTCTTCACAAATGATTCTTAAAGGGATTGTTAATCCAAAAAAAAATGCATAGGTTTATTCACAGAGAAACAAAGAAAGTTTATAATGGTTTGTAATGACATTATGTGACATGATAGAATGTCTGAACTATCCATTTAAACACTTGAGATTGAGATTCAAGGCATTAAGCACAGGTAAAGGAAACAACAATATGAAATAAATCAAATTCAGAAAAGGTGTATGAATCTGCATTCACTAGACCAGAATGTTGATATTATTAAACCTGAAACCATGCGAAATAAAGTTTGACAGTTTCCGCCTTCTTAAGTAGAACTGTCTGTTCATTCGAGTAACCCCAGAGTGCAGTCTGGACGATGGGGCGGGGCGACACTTTTAGCCCACACCCGATTTTATTGGCTTATAATACAGCAATCTAATTGGCGTAGACGCTTGAGGTATGAGCATGCGCATTCCTTTATGTACGAGTCAATGGTAGGAGTTTATGAATGATCTACGACGCTGTTTGGCCATACTACAGAAATATTAAGTGATGATAACCATGGGGATTTCCGATTTCAGTAGCCTAATGATCAATTGGATAATATTTTGCTGAATTTACGAATCAAGTTAGATGAAGTTACTGTCAAAATGTATTCGTATAGCGCTCAATTCACATCGTCTCAAGCAGCTTTACAAAAAAATCTATATTGTAAGCTTTAGGCTAATATTGAGCAGCTTTAGGGCTAGGCAATATCACGAAATATGTTGCTGATAAATTACTGTTTGAGATTTAGCCTAGATAGCCTATATTTATTAATTTACCCTGCAGATCAGTGCCACTTTTAGTGAGCAATGATCATGACAGCATGAAATTACTGGCATATGCTATCAAAGGAGAGATAATTTCTATAGGCTAATAGACAATATTTTTCCGCATGTCATGCAGGGCTCCGGAATTTCAAATCATTCGTAAATGCGTTTTTCGTTTTTCCATTAGGATCAGTGAATAAACACAAACTCGGGATTTTACACAAATGATGATAATTCACTGTATTTCAGTAAAACAAAATGATAAATCCGAAAGTGTGTTTTATTTTATTTTAAAGCAAAACCACAGTGACAAATAAGACAATAATAGGCTAGCCTACCAAATATACAAGCCCAGATCGATA
This sequence comes from Abramis brama, assembly GCF_963993115.1. NCBI lineage: Eukaryota > Metazoa > Chordata > Actinopteri > Cypriniformes > Leuciscidae > Abramis > Abramis brama. The sequence goes on along the minus strand of NC_139968.1, from coordinate 24,239,165 downwards.
TAATAAATCTGTTTTAGTAAATACATATTTATTTATTTATTTATTTTCACATTTCAGCACTAGGCCTATACGGTTTTAATTATATTGTAGCCAACGCACAAAACCCAATGGCCCTGATGTCACAGTAACAGTATAGTCGAAGTAGCCTATGGTTGACACTTATAGAAAACATGAATCTTTAAAACTATAACATAGGTATTTAAAGAACCAACAGGCCCTCATTTTATTAACAAAGAAACGTGAGTTTGCCATTAAACATTTTATTTGCACTTTGTAGCCTACCAAATAATGCACGCATTGGACAACATCTCGTTAAAAAAAATTATAACAAAAAACGGTTGTGCTTTAAAAATTAAAATCAGCTGCTTTTACATTCTTACAGTGAATTATCATCCTTTGCGTAAAATCCCGAGTTTGTAAAACATCTCCTTGAAGTAGGCCTGCGTTCGTTTTTAAACAATAACTTCATCCATTCTGTTTCTTAAGTACAATAAAACATTAGCCAATAGATCTTAACTAAAATTACCATGGTAAACCGACAAAATAGACATATAGCCTACACTCAAAAAAATAATCTGTTGAACGAACTTAATTAAATTAAGGAAAGGTTTTCCACGAAATTGAATTACATTTTTCCAACAAAATCGAAATAGTTTGAAATAATTTGTTGTAATCTTGTTGTATGAATTTAAATTAATTTAGTCATTCCTGCTAGATAAAGTTTTGTCAGGTTAACTACATTTAGTTTTTGTCCTGCCTTAAATAACCAACATTATAACTTTAGTTAATTTGACTCTATGGTCACTTCTAATGATAGACACTACTAGTATTCAATTGAATTATTACTTGTGCAGGTCTGTGAGCAAGGTTTACACAGTGTATACTGAGTGCCCACAGCCTGAACACGAGGTTTAATGCACATAGCGTAATACTGAGCCCACAGCCTAAACAAAGTTGCCACTCTTCTGCAAAATGGTAACCACAAAATTCAAAAACATTACAGAAAGTCCTCTAAGTTTATAACATAACTGAACATTAAACACTAACATTAACTAACAACATCTTTCCATTTACTGAAAAACACATAAAATAACACTTTTCCCCTAAATTGACCCTCTTAATGCAGTCCCTTGCAAAGCATGCTGGGAACTACAGATCCACTGCCCAGTTAGATGTCAACAACAATGATTCATGTAGTTTTCACACAAATGAATTAGGTTGATTGAACACAATTAAATTAAGTTGTGACAATATTAAACAATCGTGTTACTTTTGCTTATTGTAATTAATTATTTTAACAAGAGGCCAAAATTATTTTTTTGAGTGACATCTGGTTAAGACGAACGAAAAATATTCATGTTGACTCAATTAAAAAAAATTTGGTAAACCAAATTTTTAAAAAATTACATTGATTACATTTAATGAAATTAAGCTGGAATCATTTCTATGAAGGGTTGTGTTGTATATGCTCATTTTAATTAATGAAATTGAACAAAGAGCTAAAATCATTTTTTTGAGTGTACGATTAAAGTTAGCATTTAATATTTCTTTAATACGGCCAAATCATTCATAAAATCGTACTTAAAGGAATGCGCATGCTCAGACCTGAATCGTCTACACCAATAAGATTGCGGTATTATAAACCAATTAAATTGGGTGTGGGCGGAGCGACACGTGTCGCCCCGCCTAAAAGTGTCGCCCCGCCCCATCGTCCAGACTGCACTCTGGGGTACTACGTTCATTCTCAAAACGTACTCTTTGGCTTTTCACTGTTGTAGTTCATACAAGTCACAGTGACAATCAGTTGAAGATAAGAAGCACACTGTGATGTATAGTCACAGTTACCTTTTATTGTAAATATTAACAATATAACTTGCATATTATTAGATAACAAAATTTTTACATTTGTGATCTTTAATCAAAAGTCCAAGAGGCACTCTACTTGATGTCTGTTTTAGAAGGATGCGTGGGTGGGCTGGAGGACAAATTCAGAGTATGAGTTACTATATTTGCCTTCACTTCAAACTAACAGTTTATTTGTATAGCACTTTTTTAAAAAAGCTCAAAACATACTCTATTTGAACTGATCAATTATCTGGTCTCTTGATCTAGTTTACGAGTTAAATGTTTGAATTGGGAAAATAGAGGTGCAGCTTCAAACTATTGAATCTATTTCCAGAAAAAAAAAAAAAAATATTCACAACCAGCATGCAGATATTCTTTGAAATCATGTTGGTACATGTATAGGTAGGTAGATAGATGTAATTATATGGTACATACGTTATTCTGCCCATATATCTGGCAGTGTTTCCATTCCGTGAAATGAGGAGATTGAAGAGACTCTCTTGAATACAACTGAAATTGAAACATGCTTGATGCATATTTGCATAAGAGATTGTGATGAACAGGTGAATTTATGAATCTATGAATTTGTGAATTTCTTTAAATTTATTACTTTTGAAGTACTTTTTCACAACTTTTTGTATTTTTTTTATACAAATAAAATTGTACAAATGTAAAATTGTAAAAATATTGTACCAATTACAAATAAGGGACATGCATTATTTCTAAATTAATTTGATTATTATTTATTTATTTATTTTTCCACTATTGTTTGACCTTGCACTAAGCCTTAACCACAGAAAACATAGAGACTAGAAAAAAAAAAAAAAAATATATATATATATATATATATTAAGACATTCTGTTTCAGTGAAACAGAAACTTGAGCAAATTTCACAAAATGAGTTATTTTACCCTTAAAAGATAGTTTAAAGGGGTCATATAATGCTACTTTTGTACAAGCTAATATGATTCTTTAGGGTCTAAATTAAAAGTTTGTAATATACTTTAATTAAAAATTCTCATTAGTATTGTAAGAAAACACTCATTTTACCTGGTCAAAAACAGCTCTGTTTTCAGCACGCCATTTCAGTGCATATGTCTTTAAATGATAATGAGCTTTGCTCATCCCGCCCCTCTGTTCTGTGCATACACCGTTTGAAATAACCATAACGCGTTGTTCATTATAAACGTGGGATTATGAATTATATTGAGAAGGTCGTACATGCTGTAATGTACCCTGAGTGAAAACCTTAGACACATTCATCTGAAGTGTGCAGCAAGGTTTGCAAATTAGCAAAGATTAATATAAATATTAATATAAAGGTTAATAAAACATTACACTCACTTCATCTGGAGGTTCAGCAGGAACACATTGGTACCGATCCGTTTTTTCTCGTTTGTAAAGCTGTCTGGTGTGAAATGATTTGCACAAACATGAAAGCATGGACGATCGTGGGGAATCCCCGTGAGGGAATCCCCGCGTCAATCCTTTGGGCATATCCCTTCATAAACAAAACTCAGCCACTGCATCTTTAACGGCTCGGATTTAGGAACATCAAAATGACTGCTGTACTCCTTATTACACCGAAGAACACAATTGCCGACGCCATTTTGCCCATAGACAGCGCTCCAGTGAGGGTATCAACAATGACGCGCGAACCGCGGACTATGATTATTGACAGCTCACTCATGAGCGAGGGCAGGTCTGTGTTGAAACGGGTCTGTCAATCACCATTGTGGGAGGGGCGTCCGACCGTGTGACGTCACACGGTCTAACGGCTTGATTTAGGAGAGGGGGAAACATATAAGAAGATTAAAAAAAACCCACTGGATGGATTTTTATCATTTTATGATGGTTGTGTACAGGCACTGCCAACACACATTTCAGTACAATCAACTTGTAAAAGTGCATGTACCATTATATGACCCCTTTAACATTCTTTCAAAAATGTGCACATGTGAAATATTTTATTTTTATTTTTGACAAGCATTTGTTTTTGTTTTTTTAGAAAATGACAGAAGTGTTTCATAGATTAAACTCTTATTCCTCAGCTGGGATTGTTTAGAGCTCTTTGAAGCTGCACTAAAACTGCAATTTGGACCTTCAACCCGTTATATATATGATATATATATATATATATATATATATATATATATATATATATATATATATATATGATGGCTTGAAGAACACAGAAAAAACATAGATCATTACAATCGTGTTTATTGTCTTAATGTTTCATTAGTCAAAACGTGTCTATCATGTAGCTGTAGCCATATCTGATGTCCATATAAATGATTTGCTATAAGGGCGCCCTCTGGCCTCCAGGATGAATGAACCAGAAATAAAATGAGTGTTTAGCGATTCGTATTGTTAAAGGATTAGTTCACTCCAAAATGAAAATTTACTAATAATTGACTCACCCCAATGCCATCAGAGATATCCATGTCTTTCTTTCCTCAGTGGGAGAGAAATTATGTTTTTTGAGGAAAACATTTCTGGATTTTTCTTCTAACAATGGACTTCATTGGTTACCATCGTTTTTATGTCCAAATCAATGCAGTTTCAAAAGTCTTTAAAGTGTTTAAACAGGCTGTACGCAATCACAGCTGAAGAAGAGGTTGTTATCTAGCGAAACGTTAGGTAATTAAAAAAAAAAAAAAAAATAATAATTTATAGACTTTTTACCTTCAATAGTTCGGATTGAGCTGATCAACAAACGGACAGGGAACTACGTCATCACGTTGAAAGGTCACGCCGGCGCCGCAATACTATTTGAACTACTATTCATATTAATCAGGGCCCGGTTCCCCAAAACGTTCTTATCGCTAAGTAGTTCTTAACATATTCCTTAACCTCTCTCTTAACGTTATGGCACGATTCCCGACACGTTCGTTCGCTAAGTATATCTTCTGTAAGTCACACTTTCGTAAGGTTGGTCTGGACCACTCTTAGCTTTACCTTATCACTGTTGCAGGTCTATATGAATATAATTCTGAAGTTTTAATACACCCAGACAGTGTTCAGTTAGGCTAATTAAAGTGTTTTCATGCAAAGAATAAAATTGTCATTACACTGATTGTTGTTAGATTTTTAATTATATTATTATACAATATTATTAATATAATTAATAAGTGCTTTTAAAGGCCAGTGAAAGCATAGGCTACTGTCAGTTAAGTCCTATTCGGATGCTAATATTGTTTCTCATGGGCTTGTATGGTATTTTAAACATTTATAGGGGTGACTCGGTGATTTTAGTGCCGCCCGAATCCATAATATCAGTGTTTTTTCTCACCCAACCCGCATAAAAATCCCTGGCCAAATTAGTACTGTTTTTTGACAAACAGGTCTTGTGGTAATTTAATTGCCGTCTGAATCCACATCTCTGAGTTTACAAGAAGAGATTCAAAATCCACTGTTTAAACCCTTTTTGATCACTGCAGAGCACCGAGATGTAGGCCTACACTTTTATTACTGAAATGCTGGAAAGTATTTCCAAGAACAATATTTCATCACAGCTCCACCTCAGTGAACAAAAATGGGAAAGAGAAGAAGGCACGTACAAATTTGAAATGGTTATTATGGCAGCAATATATGATACAATTTAAAAATATGTAGCCTAGGCTATAGGCTATTATAGTTTGGATTATTTTTTATAATATCCAATAGTCCTAATAAATGCAATTTCAACTATTTCTGAAGTGCTTCTTTTATAAAGAACACCGCTTTCTCACATAAACAGCCCCTGCACGAGAGAATAATCGATTCTCGAGCCATCGATATCAACCAATTCAGCACCATTGCCGGTACCCGGTGACGTCGCACGCAAGAAGGTATATCTTAAGCAGCTTCCTAAGGTATGGTTCGGGGAACAGACTTAGGAACATAAACAACTTTGGTAAGATTTATCTTTCGAGTCTTCTTAGCGCACTAAGAGTGAGCATTATCGGGGAACCGGGCCCAGAATGTTATTCATATACTATTCATATTCATATTCACTGAATAATATTACTATATATATAATAGCATATTGTAATAGCAAACAATACTATTTGAACTACGGTCGCATTGTAAACAGTGGGGCGGTACTTCTGCCGGCGCCGGCGCGACCTTTCAACTTATAATTTTCATTTCTATTGCAACAGAACTCCTTGACTCAGGCTGTCCCGTTGTAGCAGAACTCCCTGACTCAGGCTGTCCCGTTGTAGCAGAACTCCCTGACTCAGGCTGTCCATGCTGGTCACTGTTGGGTTTTTATAAGCTTGTTTCACAGCTGTCTTCGTGTTGGTGGTGTGGTTTTGGCAGTAGATCTTTCATTTCAGTATCTAAACTCTCTGACCCTTGCTCTCCCTGTACGGCTGTAGCAGAACCCCTTGATTCTTCCTGTCCCTCACCTGCCTGAGAACTCCCTGACTCACGCTGTCCCATTGTTGCAGAACCCCCCCAACCCTTGCTGCCTCGTTGTGGCAGAACCCCCCGACCCTTGCTGTTCCGTTGTAGCAGAACCCCCCGACCCTTGCTGTTCCCTTGTGGCAGAACCCCCTGACCCTTGCTGTTCCGTTGTATCAGAACCCCCCGACCCTGGCTGTTCCGTTGTAGCAGAACCCCCTGACCCTTGCTGTTCCGTTGTAGCAGAACCCCCCGACCCTGGCTGTTCCGTTGTAGCAGCAGAACCCCCCGACCCTGGCTGTTCCGTTGTAGCAGCAGAACCCCCCGACCCTGGCTGTTCCGTTGTCGCAGAACCCCCCAACCCTTGCTGTTCCCTTGTGGCAGAACCCCCTGACCCTTGCTGTTCCGTTGTAGCAGAACCCCCCGACCCTGGCTGTTCCGTTGTAGCAGAACCCCCCGACCCTTGCTGTCCCGTTGTAGCAGAACTCCCCGACCCTTGCTGTCCAGTTGTACCTATTAGACATGCACAGGAAAATCATAAATATTAAAATTGCATTAAATAAAGCATGATCATTTAAAGCCATTTCCAGTTAATTGTATTTAAGTTTTAAAATTTATGTTTAACACTCATAACACATTTGGGTCCTTTTTGACTCGGAAGAGATGCATAACTTTTCTAAAAAGAAATGCAAGTTTTTATTTATTTTTATTAAGGTAATTTATTAAGATATAACCATTAAAAAAAGTTACATGGTTTTGTTTGTAATCTATAAAGTTATATTAATGTAAAAAAATAAAATAAATAACTGTTGTAAAATATAGCCTTTTCCCCATATCTCACACACTTTTGGGGCTGAATTTTGCTGATAAACATGAATGTGTACGTCTATTGACGAACCATTGCAGCATGAAAAAAATTGCCACTTTTTTCATCTGAAGTGAAAGATTATGCAAGTATTTTGTTTGATTTTGTTTATGTTGTTTTGTTAAAAATAAATATGAAGATTTCATAAATGTGGACTGTTTAAAACAATCATTAGTTATAAATTTGATCAAGGAATTTAATCAAATTCCATTCATTCCAATAGAGTTAATAAGATTCTCAGATTTCTTATAAATTTCATAAAATGATATATTCAAATAAAATGTCTCAACACTCAATATCATAGTTCGTTATTTTTGTATTACTAAAAAGGGGTAAATGCAATAATAACATGGTAACATTCAAAACTTTTTCTTCACAATAACTCATTAATGAGGAGTTGCTTATCAGATACAATATGGTTTTAGTTGTTTTACTGTTTTATAAATGAATGATTCTTCAGGTCCAAATGGACCCTAAATGTAGTACACATTTTGAAAACATTATGACTAGTAAGCAAGTATATGGATAATTTTTTTGTAAACCACATCAGTAAAACAAAACAAAAATCTAAATTGTGCAATCGTTTTTGACCCCTTCAGACCCTACGTCCAATAAAATGGGCATCACATGGTTTTTGGTTTAAACCCATAAAATGTTGTGTTTATCATGTGTACTGCCTGGTAACTGATTGGTCCCTGATGAACCAATCACAATGAAGACATGACCCATAACTTAATCTGGGGTGCGTTTCCCGAAAGCATCGTTGGCCAACTATGGTCGCAAGTTCATCGCAATGTCCATTGAACTCTATTGGTAACGAGGGAACTTGCGACCATAGTTGGCTAACGATGCTTTCGGGAAACGCACCCCTGATTGAGCTTCAGGCATCATATAAGATTTAACAAATTTAACAAATATTTGTTTAACAAATATACTTTTGTCCCCATAACATATGGTTTACCAGGACCACACACACATATGCCTTGATGCTACAATTACCAATAATATATTTATCAACTCAAACAAAGCAAGTACACATAAACACCCACAGACATATTAGGCTACACACTACTAGTCTTTTTAGACTTAATCCAATATTTCAACAACCTATTTTTCCTACATTCTTATAGCATTGCTTGTTACAGCATGTGGGTTATTTTTTACTTCACTGGGAAGAAACAGGTCTGAAGGGATAAAATATTCGTTAATTTCTGTTAAACATAATATCTGTGCCTTGCTGGAAGTAACAGGCTAAGATCGAAGTGGCACAGTGTTTGATTCTCTCCACTGTTCTTGAAATTGTCTCCTACCTTGTCCCTCGTTCTGTCGACTTGGGCAGCAGACAAATTTACCAGTTTTGTAGCTGTCATATACAGCCACTACGATAAACGACAAAGCACTTAAGATGCTGATCATGACATAACCTGCAAACTGAAAGAAAAAATAAAATCAAAATAATACATTAAAGGGATAGTTCACCCAAAAGTGAACATCAGCCCATGATTTACTCACCCTCAAGTCACCCTAGGTGTGTATGACATTCTTCTTTCAGACAAATACAATTAGAGTTATATTAAAAAAATGTCCTGGCTCTTACAAGCTTTATAATGGCAGTGAATGACTGTTTATGTTTTGTAGTCCATAAAAGTGCATCCATCCATCATAAAAGTGCTTCACACGGCTCCGAGGGGTTAATAATTCCTTCTGAAGCGAAGCAATGAGTTAAAAAAAAAATATAATAATAATATTTAACGTTACGAAGTAAAATTCTACAAACAGTCTACTTTATAAAAAAAGTGCAGTCTACCTGACTAAAGCGCAACTTATGACGTCAGAAGTAGCATAGTACGTCATGGTGTATCGTAAATATCAGCAGTACGTAGCATTGCTCGCAGAAGTTGCACTTTAGGCTTAAGTTGAATCCTTATGTTTGTTATTTTAACATATGTTTTGTTATTTTGCTAGTTATTTTCCTTTATAAAGGTTTAAATATGAATATTTTTCTTACACAAATGCATTGCTTCACTTCAGAAGGCATTTATTAACCCCCCGGAGCCGTGTGGAGCACTTTTATGATGGATGCACTTTTATGGATTTCAAAACAGAAACAACCATTCACTGCCATTATAAAGCTTGGAAGAGCCAGGACCATTTTTTTATATATAACTCCGATTGTATTCGTCTGAAAGAAGAATGTCATATACACCTTGGATGACTTGATGGTGAGTAAATCATGGGCTAATTTTAATTTTTGGGTGAACTATCCCTTAAAGCAACAATTAAATATTTATATAATACTGTTATAATATATATATATATATATATATATATATTGTCACAGGCGGTTGCACCCATGAATACTAAGAAAAACTGAACATAAGTGTGACAGTACCACTCCCCCAAAGTCATGGAGGTTTGAAACAACATGATGGATAGAAAGTCAATGATAATGAATTTTTGGTGACACTTTAAAATAAGGTTCATTATGAAAGATTTTGCATTTTCAGTCATCAGATTCATTTACATTGTGACTGTGTATCAGATGTAATCCACTCTGTGTCTGCAAAGGTGTGTGCCAAATGGCCCATACAGATGAATGGCCTATTCAGATGTATGGCCCATAGAAACTGATTGATGTGAATGAATAAAAAGAATCAGCATTGCTCAGAGTGGATTAGCAAGTTAGATCCATCTCCTGTGGGAGGTCCTAACAGTTTTCCTTTGTTTGTAGCCCTTTTGTCTTCATGTATAAAGTTCTGTCTTAGACACAGAACTTTGGGTTAAGATTGTTGAAGGGCGACATGCTAACATCGCTGCTGAAGGACTGCTACACTACAAACCTTCAATAAATTCTTCTCCCCACAAGAACTCTGGTCAAGCTTACTTATTTTATGTATTGGAGAAATCTAATACATTGGCGAGCCACCCAAACCACTGCTCGGCCAAATACACCAAAATCTAACAATTAGTTAGCATTAGTTAATATATTAACTAACATGAACTAGCAATGACCAATACATTTGTTGCAGTATTTATTAAATTTTGTTAATGTTAGTTAATAAAAATCCAGCTGTTCGTTGTTTGTTCATGTTAGTTCATGGTGCATTAACTAATGTTAACAAATACAACCTTTGATTTAAAAAATGTATTAGTAAATGTTGAAATTAATATTAACTAAGATTGATTAATGCTCTAGAAGTATTGTTCATTCTTAGATTACTAAGGTAGTTAACTTATGTTTACTAATGAACCTTATTGTAAAGTGTTACCGAATTTTCATTTGGGTGAACTATCCCGTTATATGATTTATGAGCACAGGAATACATAAGGGAACTTAACTATCCTTTTCCTTTCTGACATTTTTGGTAAGTAGATTAAAACAAAACAAAAACAATGAATTATACATTATGGCAGACAAATATCAAGAACAGCATCATATAGAACATGATATTTACCTGAGAATCATAAACATATTTTTGAGTCAAATCTCGTAGCTCTGTCTCATTCCTGAACCCTTCTGTAGGTTTACACCAAGACCTGTTGAGCTCTGCATCAAAAACATAATCTCCCTTCCAGTCTGTCCTGCTACAAGCAACATAATCTCCATCAAGTAACAAGATGAAGATCCACATTACAGGTGGAATCAGACAAGATGCTAAAGCTTTAGGACAGCTCTGATGAGCATTTGTCGTGTTCTGCTGAGTATAATTTGCTCCTGCACTGCAACTACTGCCTCCCCGTTTGAAAGGCCTTAAAACAAGACTCATTACAGCTAAAATAAAAAGAGCAGGTCCAGTGAACATGGACACTGTTAGATTTGTATTCTGCTCATCTTTGCATGGGCATACAAAAACTAGTACTTCCATCATCTCCTCAAATCCAATTAACAGTAAGCTCAATTGGAAAGAGCTGAATACTGGAGATTGTTTTAGAAATCTATGTGTTCCATCTAAAATATATTTTGCCCACGACGTCATCTTCTAAGGGATGTTTGATGATACTTTTGGCTGCTTCTGTCTCTTGTAGTCTGTAAAAAAATGTCTGTAGTCCAGTTCACAATATCTTTAAATGGTGGACAGATGCCCTTTAACAAAGAAGAATATAATTATATTTGCATCAGAAATGAAATCATATAGTTCTGGGTACAAATATACGTTTTAAAAAAAGTACCTATTTGCACTTAAAATAATTTTTCTTAATTAAAAAAAAAAAAAAAAAAACCTGTACAAAATAGTTTCTGTAATAAAGAAATTAACTTTTCTCTGACCTAAAGTTGCATGAAAAAGTTTGTATATTTCTGCATTTTTCAGACTGCACTGTGAATGATAACTCAATGGCTTCAATAACAATGTGAAACTGTTTGTGTTATTAGTTTAGTTAGATGGTGTTTGTCTATTTATTATAGTTAATGACTGACTCTTGTTTCGGCTCGTCTTGTCTGTTTCAAGGAGGTGTTAGAGCATCTTTCTGCCTTTGTATCAACATTTGAAGTTGGCTATGCAGCAACTTTAAACAGGAAAGAAAGTGTCTTTCTGTGTTCTCAGAAAAAAACTACAAGTGATAAAAAAAAACAAAAAAAAAACACCAGTGTGCTTTCTCTCTTCCAGTCCAAAATAAAATTCAAACGCACACATGTCAGTAAAATGTGCACTTTCTCAGCACTTTCAGCATTTTTATTGGCTATTGCTACTCTGATATAATAATAACAACAGTGAAGAGGAAAATGATTAGGGACAGAGAGAGGAAATAGAATCACGGCCCAGAAACTGGCTATGTTTCACTTTTAGAAATAAAGATTTTCCACTCTCTCTATCTCTGCTGCTTTCATCGACCTTCCACATCCTTCATCCAACATTCCCTTTTCTTTCATAACTCTCTTTATTAATTGTATTGTTATGTTAGCTTGAATTATTTGAGTTATAGCATGTAATGTAACTGTCCAATTGTTAGTTTAAACAAATGTAAATTTTCACCACCCTCATGCTAACTTGTTAGAGGTCTACCTCAGTGAGCATTAAAAAAAAAACACATGAAAACGTTTCATGGTCAAGCAAATATCTGTGGCACAAATAAAGACAAAAGACAAATGTACTTTTCTTGAATCACACCATAAAATAAGGAAAAATGGCCTACCTGCAACCAATTTGATTTCCCTTCGATGTGAGCAACTTTCTGAGCCTAAGCACAGAGCTTTATACGTGTTCTTTATTCTTTTCTTTTGGAAAACAGGAAATTTCTTTCAAACGTGCAGCTACTTTTAATGTACTTCGGAATAAACTTCCGGAGGTCATTTCCTGGACAGAACTCTTAGGGGCGGTTTCCCGGACAGGGTTTAAATTAAGCCAGGAGTAGGCCTTAATCTAGAATAGTTAATCGTGTTTTAAAAAATGGCTTTCTGTAACACAGATTAAGTACGGATTAGTTACACCTGGACTATGGAGTCCTGAACTAAAATAAACCAGATTAATTTAAAACAAACTGTGCTAATCTGAATTAGCATGATAGAGGTTGCCTATAAAACATGGAATGAACCAAGAAAAGCTTAAAATTGCATGGAACTGAGAAGCAAATCCAAGGAAACAATGGAATCAGAAAAAGACTGCAATCAAAAAAAAAAATTTCTAAACAAGAGAAAATTATTTTAAGCAAGCTAAATAAACTGCACACACCAGCTATGGAATAAAATAAAAGAAATGCTGGAAGTCTGTTTGTAATATATATAGCCTTGGTGAGCAGAAGAGACTTTTTTAAAAAACATTAAAGATCCTGACCCCAAACTATATATATATATATATATATATATATATATGTGTGTGTGTGTGTGTGTGTGTGTGTGTGTGTGTGTGTGTGTGTATCCAAATACACGTGTCTACTTTGAAACACAATGTTAATCTGAAGTTAAACCTGCCTCCTGGTAGGTTTAATTTAAGCCTCGATTTAGTCCTGGAGTATCTCTAGTCTTCCTCCAGGAAATCATCTTATTAAACTCTGGACTAAACTAAATCTATGACTATTTAAAGCCTTGACCGCAAAAGCAGATTTCTGTTAATCTGGTTTAAAGGGCAATTTTAGTCTAGGATTAGGCTTAATCTCTGTTCGGGAAACCTCCCCTTAATTGTTGCTTTCTGAAACATGTAGCTTTCTGTAATGAACTCAGTGCTGTGCTGTATGAGTTTGGGACTTGTGGTTTTGCATTTGAGACAATGGTAAAATATCTCATTTCTGTGAGGCAAGTAGCTTATACACTTATACGAGTTTCGGTTCATTTATGAGACGAGCTCCAGTTCACCAGCAATGCAAGTGATTGGGAAGTGCATTTTTATAGGCTGAAATTCAAAAATGGTTGTATATTTAAGGGTTTTCAAAGTGTGGGGCGCGCCTCCCCAGGGGAACATTATGCTTCAACTGTATCCGATTCATGTTTACTTGCCATACTGAAGCATTGTGCATGCTTAAAGGGTTAAATTATCTTGCACAGATGGACGAAAGTGAAATATGCTTGATGCTAGCTCTGCGATATAGACCTATGCAAAGTTCACCAAACATCACCATGATTTTGAGGCGGAAGAGGACGAAAAGTGCCATCATTGCAGCCTGCGCATATGCTTCAGTTATTGTGTGTGAGGGAGATCTCAGGACTCATGGGAGCATATTCTGTTTAAATACTGGCTTTAACGAGGAGCAGTGGGTCCGAAATTTTAGGATGAGCAAGCCAACCTTTGATATGTTGTCAACGTTTGTCCACATTCCTCTCCTACCATCTGTCCCTTTGCAGATGCGCGTCAGGGTTTCTCTCTGTCATTAAACCGCGGAGATGTTGCCTAATGCCTCAGAAAATCCGATCTGCCTGTTTACATGACAGTCGCATTGGCACATATCTGTTTTATATCTGATTTATTTCCACATATGAATGAGGCCTGAAACCGATCTCGAAATATCCCCAAAAAATATTCCTGTTTACACGGTCATAGAACACATCCGATCTGTGTCACATATGAGCAAAAATTGGGTCACATTTCACTGACAGTGCCATTGGGTAAGTTGTGTCAAAAGGGAGGCCCACTCTGTATCAACTGATTTTAGAAAAACCTTAAAGTAGGAAATTTAAGTTCTGGTTTACAGCAGCCTGTGACTGCCATTCATATTATATATATATATATATACTGTATATATAGGGCTGGGAATCGATAAAAAAATAAAAAAAATAAAAATAATTAATTGCACAAAATTTGATGTAAATAATTGCAATTAATTGCATTTCCCCCAAGCTTGTAATCATCCATATTTAAACTTAGAATCACCTAATTAAATTAAACAACACAGGTAAAAAAGGAACAGAAAATAGCCCTATATTAAAATAATATTAAACATCAATATATCAATATATTACTCTTTTTCAATAATCAATCAACTTAATCCATTTAACATTTTTTATATATATTTTTTTATAATTATCAAAATAAAATATAGTCCTACAAAGCTATTATTACCAGAGCATGTGATCAAAGCAGGTCATTTTGCCCAGCATGACTATACCAGCTCAGTAGCCTACAGTTTCCAGTGCGTGATCGGAGCGTTTGGGCCGTGAACGACAGAGCAGAACACGCAGCCAAACACACAGTCTTTTTTCTCTTTCGGCCAAAAACCGGAAAATGCCATTCGGCGACTGAAATAAGGTGCATCCAGCTTCAAACCAACTGGCAAGGATGGGCAGTATTTCAGATACATGTATTTGAAATATGTATTTGAAATACAAAATAATATTTTGTATTTTAAAGCCTTTGGAAAAAATCGAATGTAATTTGTATTTAAATAGCCTACATTTAAATGAGTATTTTTGTATTTTCAAAATACATAACATACATTTTGCCAGTCAACCTCTTTATCAGGGTACTGATTTTGTGCATCAACTAGTTCACACATTCACTAGCTCAACATTGGATCAGCCATGTTTTCTTTTCTTTTTTTCTTTTTTTTTTTTTTTTATAAGGTGAGAATGTCATGATCAATTCTATTTACTGTTTTTACTGAAAACATCAGAGCTCTGTTGGACCGAGGTGGGGTTGTTGGTGCGGTGTTCCTGGATCTCAGGAAGGCTTTTGACACTGTTAATTATACAGTTTTGCTGGCAAAACTATGCAGTTTTAACTTTTCCTCGGATGCGCTTAAATGGATTGAGTCTTACCTCATTGACCGTCTCCAACATGTCAGAGTCCAGTCTTTTAAATCAGCCGCTCTTAGTCTGTCCACCGGTCTTCCTCAAGGATCTATTTTAGGGCCTCTATTGTTCTCACTTTTTATAAATGACCTTCCGTCCGTCTGTCCTGATGTCTCTATGCAGATGTATGCTGATGACACTGTAGTCTATGTTCATGGTAAGAATATCTCTCAGGTGGCTGAGAAGCTCACTAAATCCATGGATAACATTACAGCTTGGTTGAAACAATCCTGCCTGCAGCTGAATACATCAAAAACAGTAGCAATGTTTTTCACAAAGTCCCACAAAAACTTTAGTGTTGAGCCAGATATTTTCGTTTCTGGGGAAAGGCTGCAGATCGTGTCAGAATACAAATATCTGGGAGTTTTGATTGATTCAAAGTTGTCATTTACATCGCATGTAAAAAGGGTCTGTAATCGCATCAAATTTAACCTCATGAATTTTAGACACATTCGCCATCAAATGTCCACACAGGCAGCAAAAATGTACATGCACTCTATGATCTTATCACATATCACTTACTGTCTACCCATCTGGTCACAAGCTGGTGTTACATCTCTGAAACCTCTGCAGTCACTTTACAAATGATCTGTTAAAATTCTGGATAAGAAACCAATTATTTCTCATCATTGTCCAATATTACAAAAACTTAGATTACTCAGCTGGGAAAACATGGTCAAATACTCAAATCTATGTCTTCTATACAAAATTATTCATGGTTTATCATCCCTTCCACTCCACCAGTTTGTTAACATCCGTACAGCTGATCACAGCAGAACCAGAGGTGCAGCAAGGGGAGATTGTTTGTGTCATTCCCTTTAGAAAAAGTGTATTTGGTCATACTTCTTTTTCTGATCGAGCTGCTACTGAATGGAACCGCATTCCCTTAATCATCAGAAATCTAAACACATATTGTACATTTTAAGAACCATTTAAAGAAATGGCTTCTTGAATTTTAGATCTGTCAACATTAACACATTTCTAGACCTGCTCTATCCACTGCTGGCTTCTTGCCTTGTGTCTGTGTATATGTCATGTTTTTGTCAGATGTTTGTTTGATTGTTGGTTTGCTGTATTTCAACTGTATTTTTTTTAACATAATAGGATTTCTTACTAAATGTATTGTACAATTTTTTTTTATCAGATGACTTTTAACATCTGTCCGGGAACTGCAGATGAAAAATAGCCTTCTGGCCATATTGGCAGAAATGTTTATTAATATGCACTGTCCCTGTAATAAATAAATAAATAAATAAATAAATAAATAAAGTTCACTCTTGTTACTGTTGAGGTGTACATTTATCAGTTTGTTTATGTCCCTGTGTGTCTTTATCCACGGGTTTGTGTTTGTCTGTGTTTGTTTGTGTTTGTTTGTGTGTGTTTGATGCTTTTAGCGCTCTTGTTATTGTTATGAGGTGTACATGTATCATTGTTTATGTCCCTGTGTGTCTTTATCCACGGGTTTGTATTGTGTGTTTGTGTGTGTGTGTGTGTATAAAATAGTACACAATACATAAAAGATGTAAATTATTTCTTTCTTTGCTTTTTTATATCACAGAAAATCGTCTGACATTGAACTGGATGAAGACTGGGAGTTAGTCAGCAGAAAGCCATATGATGGACATCAAGAGAGGAACCCTATCCTTCACCTAGAGAGGTTCAATAACCAAAGAAAAACCTAATCATAAATGTGTAAATAGTTTGATATATATGTAGTGTATAATATACTAATATTAAACAATATTTTAATACCATAGCACTTGTTTTGTATCGTTATTTGCACAAATTTCAGTTTCAAGAATTGCAAAAAATACACTATAATGTGTTTATGCTTCAGTTACTATGTGTCAGCAATTATTGACAGTGAATCTGGATAAGAAATAGAATAGCACTAAGTGTAACCTTTCATTAGAGCCCAAAATTATGTCTGTACAGTAAAGCATTCAAGAATAGCAGCATGTTATGTGTCTGTGGTTACAAAGTGTCATTTGGAGTCTCCAAGTGGCCTTTTTTTTTTGGCAAGCGCCTAGACATAAACTTAGATAAACCTTTGTAAAACACTCATTAGCGTAGGTATTGTTATCAACATTTAAATTGGGCTTGGTAAGGCTTCATGCTGTGATCCCACTGTGTTTTCCAGCTAATACCTCCCAGCTATAGTTATCTGCAGGCATCTTTTTACAAAAAAAAAGTTAGGCGGAAACCCCCCCCCCCTTTTTTTTAGACAAAAAAAAGTCTAAAATGCGCTTCATGTTTCACTTATAACGTACCCATGTCTTAATGCCAAAGACTGCACTATATCTTTATATGACATTTCTAATTTAAAGTAAAATGTTATTTCTTCTGTCATCTCCATCACTGCTGTAGCCCAGTCTATGCTATGGTACGGTTACAGTATTGGCCGCTGTGGCTCCCTCAACATAACTCGTGGCCACGACAAATAGATGTCGTTCTCTCAAAATATGAAGTCGTGGCCACGAGAAAAATATATTGTTCCCTCAACATATGATCTCGAGGCTACGACTTTGCATCGCGTGGCCACGACATAATGATGTTGTTACCTCAACAAAATGATCTCGTGGCCACGACTTAATATGACGTTCCCACAAGATATTATGGCGTTCCCACGACTTAATATCACGTTCCCACGAGTTTATATGTTGTGGCCACGACAAAAACAAGTGAACCGAACATGTCCCCTCCCGGTCACCGTATGAATGGAAATAAAGTGTAAATTAAGACAACACTGAGGTGATCAATTCAGTGTGATTGCATCTCGGATGGGTATGCTCATTTCGCAAGAGAGTTCAAATGTTCATTTCCTTGTTCAAATGTTTTCTCAGAGTTGCCCACTCTTCGAGATCTTTCAGCTTCTCCGATCTTACACATCCAAACTTTGTAAGGTCACAAGACACAAAAGCAGATGCCATTTTATGTTCTCTACGAGAGCAAAGGAATGCCTTCTCTCAAAAATAAGTCCATGAATACTGTGGAATTACCCACTTCAATCACGAAACACAACAAGCACCATCATCTATTAAATAATTGAATGCAATTATATGCAAATGCTGTCCTTCACGTATTGTAGGTTCAGTTGGGCCTTGTTGTTCTCCACTCATTGAAGGTTCTACCAGAAAGACTTGGGAGATAAAGTGATGTAACAAAGCATACATTTATTGACAGCCCAGCAAGCATTATAAAGTTCTTTGGCATAGGCCCCGTCCATAGTTCGTAATCCGAGGGTAGCAAATCTGCATCTCCTGCCTGAAGACGAAGGCAGGGGCGCAGCCGACCCCCCTGGAAGGTATGGACAGGACCATCCTGGTGGTGGTGGGGAGGGTGGAGGTTGTTGTTTTGAATTGAACCCTAAATTCAAGTGTTAACGAAATTCCAAAATGTAAAAGAAACTGTATGGGTATGTGACATTTACCTTTGATCCATTAATCACCAACCGTGTTTTCTCATTTAGTTTAGTCTCATTTGTTCCTAGGCTCAGTTCAGTTGGTTTGCACCAATTCACACAAATTGGATGTAGGCTAGTTCTTTATCACAGGCATAGTCTCCATTCCAATTTGTTGCTGCACATGCAATATAATCACCATTAATTAAAGCTATACAGATCCACATTAGAGATGGAACCAGACAAATAAAAACTGCATAATGGTTCAGCTTGATTTCTTTAGACTGAAATGTTCCACTGTTTTCATGTGCTTTAGATGTTCCAACGTTGTCATTTGCTTGAGATGTTCTACTGTTGTCCTGTGCTCCAGATGTTTCACTGTTGTCCTGTGCTTGAGATGTTCCACTGTTGTCCTGTGCTTGAGATGTTCCACTGTTGTCCTGTGCTTGAGATGTTTCACTGTTGTCCTGTGCTTGAGATGTTCCACTGTTGTCCTGTGCTTGAGATGTTTCACTGTTGTCCTGTGCTTGAGATGTTTCACTGTTGTCCTGTGCTTGAGATGTTTCACTGTTGTCCTGTGCTTGAGATGTTCCACTGTTGTCCTGTGCTTGAGATGTTCCACTGTTGTCCTGTGCTTGAGATGTTCCACTGTTGTCCTGTGCTTGAGATGTTCCACTGTTGTCCTGTGCTTGAGATGTTTCACTGTTGTCCTGTGCTTGAGATGTTTCACTGTTGTCCTGTGCTTGAGATGTTTCACTGTTGTCCTGTGCTTGAGATGTTTCACTGTTGTCCTGTGCTTGAGATGTTCCACTGTTGTCCTGTGCTTGAGATGTTCCAGTGTTATACATTAAAATTAGGAGCATTATAATAAAAGCAAAAAGAGGAGGTATGTCACCGGTTGACGAATAGGAACTACGATGAACGGAATGAGTTCCCTTGGGGAAACAGTTCCGGTGTAACACCAGGCCGGTTCCGGCGGCCTGTCATGGCCGCCTATATTGATGAGTAACAGCTGCGGTGGATAATCAAGTGGCTATTTGAGTGTGTGTTGGGAAAGAGTGAGTGTGCGTGGCGGCTTGAAAAGAGAGAAGCGGCAGGTTGAAGGGAGGAGTGCGCAGGCAAGCAGAGCGGTTGTGATCAAAGTCGAGGTTACGAGAAGACGAGAGGCAGAGGCGGCAGCGGAAGTAAAGATGGTTGGCGTGGCGAGGGAAATGAGTGGGGTCTGAATTGCATATTGTTGGTCGAACTCGGTGTCTCCCCTTTTGAAAGTATCATCATAGTGGATCTGCCGGCCCCGACGAGCTGAAGTGAAGGTACACTTTTCACTGTTAAGCGGTGTGTCATTGCAGTGTCTGACGATTGAAGTGAGCACGTTGAATATTTAAAGTGGTTTGATACATGCACGAGTGTTTGAACGTTTGATGTTACCAGCACTTTGAAAGCTTAGTCGGAGACCGTTTAGTCTGGTGGAGTACCAAGAATTAATGTGAACACAGAGAAACTGCTATCCGCCACTGCATGCTGCCATCGCTGTCCTGTGGTAAGAAGACTCAGTTGTTAACTGCTGGATTCTGTACTCACCACTGTTGTTCTGTGAACATAGAGAACCTGTTATCCGTCATTGAATGCTGTCATCGCTGTTCTGTGGTAAGAAGACTCAGTTGTTAACTGCTGGATTCTGTACTCACCACTGTTGTTCTGTGAACATAGAGAAACTGCTATCCGCCACTGCATGCTGCCATCGTTGTCCTGTGGTAAGAAGACTCAGTTGTTAACTGCTGGATTCTGTACTCACCACTGTTGTTCTGTGAACATAGAGAAACTGCTATTTGCCACTGCATGCTGCCGCCACTGCAGGACTGAAGGTCCTGGCCTCTGGACCAATCCGTCCCTCGTCCCTTCTCCCTCCCCCCCTTCTATTGTGGTCCTGTGAGGAGAGTTTCCCAGCCCCTGCTGTTGCTTAACCGAAGGCATCCGTCCCTTGTCCTTTCCCCTCCTCCCTGTACCGATCCGTGCAAGGAGGTGATCACCTGGCGGGCTGACCTGAGCCGTCCTCCACTGAAGCCCCATTCCGATGAGTGGCCCTTATGAAGAGTTCTGTGGCAGTGACATTCCTTTAAAGTGTTTTTATATTTAATAAAAAGAATCAAGTTTTTATATCACGTCGTTGTCTGGCTTTTGGTGTGTCTTGGTGTAGCTCCTCCGGAGTGGTGGTTGTCCTCGGCCCTAGCGGTGACCGGTACAATGAAGATGAAAATCGTCACCGCTTGATTCCACCCAACAATGCATGGGCATTTAGATCACCAGGCATCTTCTGAAGTTTATACGAGACACAATATTTTAAGTCTGATGACTCTTTTGTTATCTCCTGTCTGGAATGTCTGTTGTCCAGTTCAGAAGATGCAAGATCTCTGTAATGGACAGAAAAACAATATTATTCATATGAGCAAAAAATTGCTGAACAGATTATTATTCATCTTTAACATTCAACAACTCTGTAAACAAACAGAGCACTTCTGTGAGGTAGCTTGAGCAATCAAGTAATAAATAACATAAATTCTTCACTTTTGGACTTAGTGCAACAGTAGATATATATAAAAAAAGTATAATATAACAAATAGCACCTCAACTTAAAATACCCAGCAGGCATGTAAACAAATAAAAAAATAAAAGTGCCACAGTGTTTGCAAAGCCAGTAATGTGCTTTTAGGAACTGCACTAGCCGGTTTCACACTGCACGGTTACCCCTCATTAATGCCGGTTTCACACCGCAAGTGTCAGCGGCGCGTGAGCAGCGCATATTTTTTTCGGCGTCCATGTTATTCAATGAGTGCATTCACACCGCACGCAGAGGCGGCACGGCAGCGCGTAGCAGGAGCAGAGCAGGAGCAGCAGTGCAGCGATCATTTCGGCGCCTGGTCTATTTTTGCTGCGCCGCTTACGCTGAATTAAAGTGACAATGCATTGATCATGGCCAAAATGCACCGCAGTTTTACCCAAAAAGCGCATTGATGATATCTATTGTGTTTTAAACAGTCAATCAAATGACCAACAGCAATTTAAAAAGAAAACAAATGTCCAAAAACAAAATTATTGCCCGAACAATAAAAACAAAGACGAACCAAAAGTTATATAAATTAAATGATTAATAAAATAAGCTTCTTGATAAGTCTTTTCTCTTAAATGTATTTGAAAACGAAATAAAGCAATGCCAACTTATCCATTATAGAGTACTCGGTCTGTACACAACCCGCGGTTCAGCCGCGAGTGACAAACGTTGCCAGTGTGAAAGCAAAACCCGCGTGTCCTGTCCTGCTCCTGCTCACCATACGCACTGCTCCTGCGCTGCTTACGCTCTGCTAACGCGTGCAGTGTGAAACCGGTGTAACTCTGTGCCACCGCATAACTATAGATGTGTTAAAAAATAATGAGAATATATATAAATATATATCCAAGTCCTGATCGGGAGGTAACGGTTTTTTTTACTAAGAAAAACTGAACATAACTGTGACAGTACACCCCCCTCCGGCAAGGCGCCATAACACATGAGGACAAGAGGGAGGGATGGAGGGGGTTTTTGGAGGGGGGCAAGGAGATGGCAAAGGGATGGTGAGAGCAGGCAGTGGCGATGGGGTGGTGAGTGGACAGATGGATCCATGGGTGCACACGGAGAGCTGATGGAAATGAACGACATTGCTGGCACTAGAGACCTCTGCGATGACGGAGCAACGATCGTCAGAGACGGAGCCAGAATACGTAAGGTTTGAGACGTAGCTGGTTCGACGGAGGACAGAGGCAATACCGAAGGGAAGGAGGAACCCGCTGTAGCTGTAGGGGTGGAGGGACGAAGCACAGCAGATGGCCCTTAAGTCCGTAGTGAAAGTAGAGTGATGACTGATCAAGGGGGAGCTGGCAGGAAAAGGGAACCCAGTGGAGCTGCAAGGCCGAGGTTCTCCGGTGGAGCCGAAGGTGGGAGGAGACACACCAGAGCCAACAGGTCAAGATGGAGCGAAGAGGTTAGAAGCCGGAGGCGAAGCCACAGGATCCTCTCGCATTGGTGCTGCTGGTGGATGCACAACCTGCGGCTCGACATCACGAGATGGTGCATGGCTGTAGGACTGGCTGAGCTTTGCGGTAATAGTGGCAGGAAGAATCTCTTCAGAATGACACAAAACATGTAGTTTGATGAAAAGAATAGGTCATAGATCATACAGTCTCTTGTGTTGTCTAAAAAATAGTGATGAAGGTACCAGGTGGGATAGGGTGGGAGTCAATACATCTGCTGATTTCGTGGGTTCACACCCCTGGTCAGACTCACTGTGGAGCTCAGCTTCTAGGGTGAGGGCCAGCTCTGTTCTCTTCTCCTCTGGCTCTGGCTGATGCGTCACAGTGGGTGGGAGCTCTCTGTCTGTGGGGGGCACACACGGTTCTTCTGCGGTCGAAGGTGGTGGTTCGAGCTCTGGGTCTGGCTGTGTCTTGGATCGGGAAGGATGCTCTCCAGAGCCATCAATGAGATGGATTTCCATCATCCCATTGACCTCCCAGACACCACCGGACTGAACTGGAAATAAGTCATCATCCAGTGGTGTCTTGGAGGTCAATGGGATGATGGAAATTTGCCCCAATCCAGAACAGTGACTTCAGGGTCTTGTCGTCATAAGGGCAGGTGACAGCAAGACAGCAAAAGCCCTCGGTGAAAAACAAAATATCAGTGCTCTCCTGAGCCAATGCAGTAAAACGCTTCATAATCCATTGTTAAAGGCTTGGTCTTCTGTCACGGTTGGTTGCATGAAGGCAGAAGATGATGAAGAATACATTTCCAGTACGAAGTTTAATGAGGATAATACAAATAATAATCAGATAGGCAGGGCAACACACACTAAATGTAAGTTAGACTGAACATTGAAGGACTGTGAGGGAAAAACCTAAGTAGTGACACAATTAAAGGTAATTAATGACGTGCACCTGAAAAGAATGAACTAACAACAGTAACCATAGAAACAAAGGAGTGGCGGGACTATCAAACAAAGGAACACATGGGCTGGGTCTGATGTAGGCAGCTGACTTGCTGTCTCGCTGCCCTATCAGACGATGACTTTGCAGGATTTCGGACAGACTTCTGAGGCAGCGTAATGGTTTAATTATCGATAATAAAAATCTGCCTTCAAAATTCGATCAGATGAATGTATCTCAGGAGACAGGAAGTGAAACTAACATTGCATTCAGACATACTTTGATGCCTTCCGACCTTGGAATGTGTCCTCCGAAGGCAGCATTTATCAGTTTTCAGACGCAGCCATGATGTGAATGAAAACAAACTAAAAGTCCATGGATACTAAGTCAAACTGAACCTAACTGTGACAATAGGTTTGTTGTGGGTTTAAATGGGTGCAAATAGTATCAGCAACAGAGCTAGCGTCTGCCTTTATGCGATAGTTTATCCAAAAATTACAATTCTGTCATTGTATAGGCTGCTCAACCTTCCTGTCATTCTTAAACTGTATGACTTTTTTCCTTTATTAATTCTAATTAGTAATTTTTAGAAATGGCAGTTTTGTTTTGTTTTTGTCCATACAGTGGAAGCCAATATACTACAGTGGTTCCCAACATTATTCAAAATAATTTTTTTGTTCCACAGAAGAACGAAAGTCATGGAGGTTTGCAACGACATGATGGATGAGTCAATGATAATGATTTTTTGGTAACACTTTACAATAAGGTTCATTAGTTAACATTAGTTAATGTATTAACTAACATGAACTAACAATGACCAATACATTTGTTACAGTATTTATTCATCTTTGTTCATGTTAGTTCACGGTGCATCAACTAATGTTAAAATTAATATTAATAATTAATGCTGTAGAAGTATTGTTCATTCTTAGTTTATGTTAACTAAGGTAGTTAACTGATTTAACTAATGAACCTTATTGTAAAGTATTACAGAATTTTCATTTTGGGTGAACTATCCCGTTATATGATTTATGAGCACAGGAATACATAAGGGAACTTAACTATCTTTTTCCTTTCTGACATTTTTGGTAAGTAGAGTAAAAAATAAATAAATAAATAAATAAATTATACATTATGGCATAACAATATCAAGAGCTCATAGAGAACATGATATTTACCTGAGATCCATGAACATATTTTTGAGTCAAATCTCGTAGCTCTCTCTCATTCTGGAACTCTTCTGTAGGTTTACACCAATACCTGTTGAGCTCTGCATCAAAAACATAATCTCCCTTCCATCCTGTGCTGCCACAAGCAACATAATCTCCATCAAGTAACAAGATGAAGATCCACATTACAGGTGGAATCAGACAAGATGCAAAAGCTTTGGGGAAGTTCTGCGGAGCATTCTGAGATTTCTGCGGACCATCAGAGTCCTGCGGAGCATCAGAGTTCTGCGGAGCATCAGAGTCCTGATGAGCATTTGTCGTGTTCTGCTGAGTATCATCATTTGCTCCTGCACACCAACTACTGCATCCATGTTTAAAAGGCCTTAAAACAAGATTCATTAAAGCTAAAATAAAAAGAGCAGGTGCAATGAACATGGACACTGTTAGATTTATATTCTGCTCATCTTTGCATGGGCATTTAAAAACTAGTTGTTCCATCATCTCCTCAAATCCAATTAACAGTAAGCTCAGTGGGAAAGAGCTGAATACTGGAGATTGTTTCAGAAATGTATGTTTTCCCTAATAGTTCTTTTGCCCAGCTCATCTTCTGAGGGAAGTTTGATGTTGCTTTAAGCTGCTTCTGTCTCTTGTAGTCTGTGAAAATGTCTGTAGTCCAGTTCACAAGATCTTTAACTGGTGGACAGATGCCCTTTAACAAAGAAGAATATAATGATATTTGCATCAGAAATGAAATCATATAGTTCTGGGTACAAATTAAAAAAGTACCTATTTGCACTTTAACAAATTATTTCAAAAATAATAATAATAATAATAATAAAAAAACCTGTACAAAACAGTTTCTGTAAAAAAGAAACAAACTTTTCTCTGACCTAAAGTTGCAAGAAAAAGTTTGTATTATGTATTTTTCAGACTGCACTGTGAATGAAAACTCAATGGCTTCAATAACAATGTGAAACTGTTTGTGTTATTAGTTTAGTTAGATGGTGTTTGTCTATTTATTATAGTTAATGACTGACTCTTGTTTCGGCTCGTCTTGTCTGTTTCAAGGAGGTGTTAGAGCATCTTTCTGCCTTTGTATCAACATTTGAAGTTGGCTATGCAGCAACTTTAAACAGGAAAGAAAGCGGCTTTCTGTGTTTTCAGTTAAAAAGCCACAAGAAATGTGATAAAAAAACAAAAAACAAACAAAAAAACACAAGTGTGCTTTCTCTCTTGCAGTCCGAAATAAAATTCAAACACACATGTCAGTAAAATGTGCACTTTCAGCCTTTTTATTGGCTATACTCTGATAGAATAACGACAGTGAAGAGGAAAATAGAATCACAGCCCAGAAACTTGCATTTGGTGTCTGTCTTGGCTACGTTTCATCATCAACCTGCATTGCTGATCAGGGTTTTGAGTATTGATACTTTTCAGTGAGGACAACATGCAATTATATGCAAATATACAGCCATAAATGTAAGAAAATACAACAAAATATTCAAGTCTTAAAGGAATATTCTGGGTTCAGAAAAGTTAAACTCATTCGACAGTATATGTGCATTTGTGGGACCCAAGAAAATAATTTTGTCCACTGTAGAGGACATAATATTTTAGTGACAAAAGTCTATTTTAGTAAGTCTGGATGTTCTGTAAAGAGCACATTCAGGGCTTTTCAGAGATACCAAATTTTTGGAGGTTTTACCATGAAAACAACTTCTCATTGGTCTTTAAAGATGACTGACATTAATTTAGTGATCAAATCTCTTATGGTATAATTAAATATGATATAATTAAGTAATGATATAAATAATATATTGTAATTATCATTTAAATCTGACTACTTTTTAAATTGTATTTCATAAACCAGCATCTCAGGAAAACGTTATTGGGTTTCAAATCAAAATATGAATTTCTGTTACAGAAAAGGTCATTGATGTCATACATGTCCACTGTTATGGACACCAGGACTTAAATTATGTTTATTGGGCATTTTGGGAGACACAACAAGTGAATATGGTAGGAATTATACATCAATATTCCTATGAAATATTAGATATTATTATTAAAATGTTGCCAAGTATTACTCCCATTATTACACTTATTTGTTTTCATAACATGTTGTCCCAAGAACACATGAATATGCAAATGAGATACAGTGTATAGATAAATTGTATTGAATTGGAATATTAATTTATGGCCATTTTACCCACATATTGCATAACGTAAAATGGTGTATCATTATATACAGTATTTTGATTAAAAAATCATGAAAATCAAAGATTGATTGGTAAAAAATTAAAAAAAAAAAAATTATAATTTCATGCCATTTTATGTTTTTAAACAATCCTTTTTTAAACAGTCCTGGTGTCCACTACAGAGGACATATGAATAAAATATAATCATTTTTCCAAAATGTTTTTTTTAATTTTTATTATTAAATAAAAAGAGAAATGCACTTCATAGAGATGTCTAAGCACATCCGTGATCAAATCTCACCATTAGCGTCTTGCTGCAAGTGTGTAAGACTGGGCATTCATTAGAAAAGTTCGCACTTTACCCACAATGCAATTTACCACACATCCTGTTTTTGCCTAGTATCAGCACTTGTTCACACAGAAATGGTCCAAACCTTTATGTCCAGTTGTGAAAGTCTATAACCCAAACAGAGTGGCATACTTGTTTATAACACACTGATATTTTACTGTCTCTGGCTTTTCTAGTTTTGTAGTTCAAGTGGTGTCCTTCGGCCTCATTTATAAAACTTTTTTTTTTTATATAGATTTGATCTTAAAATACTGTTTCAGGTTAAGTAGCCTAATTCCTGGATAATTATTTGATAATTCTTTATTAATTACTAATGGGTTCCCTATATTTTCACTTTAGAATACTGTTTCAGGTTCTAAGTTATTCCTGCAGAATTATTTGAAAATGATTTATTAATTACTAATAAGTTCCCTATATTTTCAGTTTCCCTCAGTCGTTGCCTCATATACATGAATTTACTCAATGGTATTCTATGCTGAGGAAAACAGACACACACAGTAGGCCTACTGTATATAAAATATAAAAACTAATCTAAGGTTAGTTATGGCAAGGCACTCGAGTGGGGTTCCTTTCTGAAGTTGATTTCTTACAAAACACTCACAAAACCACAGGCAAAAACCTCTTTAACATTTATATGTATTTGTTAAAATTGTATTTTCATAATACTACTTCTATTAATAACATTAGTAAATAAGGAAGGTAACAACTCATTGTAGTTTTGTATGACAGTTCATTAGTTACTTCTTGAACCTTAATTAGATAATTAATAGTGGTTTTTCAGGAGGTATGACAGAATTTATTAGTTATTGATTAACTAACTGTTACTTAACACAATCATAAAATTCTATTACATACTAATTAGTTAACACATCTTCCTTAGTAGTTAACAGTAGTGAAGAATTACCTATTAGTTCTTCAATAATTCCATATTAGTTATGCAGTAAGTAAGAAACAGTATTCTAAAGTGTTACCAATAAATGTATGTCAAATACATTTTGGTACATTTATTTATCACTTGGGAATGCTCCTGGCTGCAAATATATGCTCCAAAAAAAGTACCACTTTAGATTGTATAAAACCTTTAGGAACATTAGACATGACTATCACAGAAATCAAAACTGTATCTATAACGACCTGTTTTGCAATGTCAAAATAGCTTATTCTCTGAAAATAACAGAACAAACTTATTGAACTTACCTGTAACACAACAATAATCTTATGAGCTTGAGCTTGAGCTTGCTTTGGCAATGCTAGGAGTTCAAAATGAAAGTTGTTCAGAGAAAGCACTTTGTGTATTTATTTGTAGGCTACATCATGTTACGACTAAGACAATCAGACTCATATTTGTTACATTTATCATAATTAAAGAGTCATAAATCCTACTAACAGAGGAATATCCTGCTTGGAAATCCCCCCTTTCTTATTGGTTGAGCCAACCTTTCTCAGGCTTTAAATGGTCGCTACACAAGCTCTTCCCTATCTTCATCTGGCCTCTACTGCTGCTTGTTCAGGTTGATGTCTGTGGGGACCCCCACCGGGGCCGTGACCACAGCTTGCTATGCCTTCACTCTCCCAAAGGAGTCAGACTGTATTTTCTTCAACCCAACTCAGAAGAAAACTGCAACTTTACCATCACTGAATAAGCAACCATCAACTCTTCCGACTTGGTTGCCTGCGTGGCCTCTCCGGCCCAGGGCCGGCAGGTTACAATCTGCATGTGCTCAGCCATGTGTTCATGGAGAGAGAGAATACCTTCAACCAGAACAAAGTCAAACCAACCACTCAAGTTCACCAACTTTTCTTCATTCAATGGCGAAGAAATTGATTGAGACTCATGGATCCATTAAATGTTTCCGCTGCAAAGGCGATGAAAGTATACATTTAATGAAGTGCTCTGAAAATGATAAACTGATGGTTCTTTTCATAGTTAAATGGATCTTTCCCATAGTTCCATTTCCTGCTTCCAGTTCCATTATGTCACTCACCATTTTACCTATGCATACGTATGTGTTTAGTTTGGTTATGTTTGTGATTTAGTTAATAAAACTTGTGCACAATACGTATTTGGTTATGATTCTCTGCTTACAACAAAGTTTATTTTACGATCTTGATCTTGTTACATGCTCTAAGTGCTGTACATGTTAGGAAATAATTATTTTTCTGTGGCCATGAAAGATACACTTTTCTTAGAATAAATGAATAATCAAATGAGTTCATTCGACGAACTGATTAATTGATTGTAATATTAATTTAGCTACATCAAGTTAATCCAATTAACTGACCCAAATATTCTTAATCAATCATAACAAGTTAGGAGTTATTATTACATTTTCCCCCTTGAGCTAACTCATTACATTCAACTCATTACATTATATACTGCGTAATGGAAAAGTGGTTTAGAATAGTTTTCAGTAAAGATCATTAATATACACGAAACAACTGGCAAATGTTTGATGCTTCTCCTGTTTGTTATAATATCTGCATATCATGAACATTAACTGACGTTTCCCTTAGAGGAGTGTCATTCCCCTGACTTTTCAGTCAAGTCAAGTCATGTTTATTTGCGTAATATAATGCTTTTCAAAACCTACATATCATTTCAAAGCAGAAATGCATGTTTCAGTGTTACAGTGGGCCCCTAATGAACAGGGAATCTAGCAATAAATCAATAGACCTAAATATCAGCTGTCAAATGACTGTCAGAAAAAATAAATAAATAAATAAATAAATAAAATAAAAACACCTGACAGGAACCAGACGCATCTGGCAACAAAACAATATCCATATGACAATCACTCCGTGTAAGTCATCATTTTCTAACATAACAATTTATTTAAAAAATATAAATTTGAACTATATTGTTTAGCACACTTTTTAAAAATAAAAACTGAATTTGTCAAGAAAAAATGAAAATGTGTCATACATCTGGTACATCACTTCTACATTTACAGTTGAGTATTTGTTTATTCAGTCTTTTTGTTTTCTGTGGTTAAGTATTAAGGTCTAACAATTGTGCAAAAAGGCTAACCAAATTAAGTAATTAATAATACAAATAATTATGTTGGCTTAGTAAATAGACTATTTAGGCTAATCATTATTAGTGGTGCTTGCGAAGCATAACTCGTCCCACAACGTTTGTAATACACCCATGAATGAGGTGTCAAATTAACCATATTTCAGCACCAGAACATTACTATGGTTTGGTTATCTTACAGTCACATGCATCACTGTAGAGAGACTGCCCTTTTGCCACGGCAGAGGCAGTGGAGCTCAAGCCGAGCCTCGGGTTTGAGCATCCTCCAAGGACAGCAAGCCAAGTTAGTTTACTATTTACCTTTAAGGCTGAATGGGCAGGTGAACTAGTGAAATATAAAAGAAATAAAACCAGCAGTGATTATTGCACTCTCAGAAAACATGTATGAATCTCAGTGACTAGAATGGAATGTGGACAGATCCATGTCCTTTAAACTTAAATAATAATAAAAAATCCCTGTATAATGATACTTTACTTTTTCTGCAGCAATGGATGTGTCATTATACTGTTGAATGATCCTCTCCTCTTCCTTAGACCGTCATTGCCCCAGTGCCCCACTTTGGCTTTTTACTATTGTTGTAGAACATATAATACGCCACAAAGATTATAATTACAATGCTAAAGCGAAGAAGAAAAGCAAAACCGTAAACCTGAAAAAAAGAAGAAGCACAAATTGAATATAAGTTATATGACAAATGGATGACAGGAATAATTTCCCTCATTCTTTATCCAGTTAATCCAATCAAATTATTTTTTATCAATAATCTTCCATTATTTTTACTGTTGTGACTTACCAGTGATTTACCAATGAAAAAGAGAGTCAGTGTTTGCAGTTTAGTCTGATTTCTGCAGGGATCAATATGGTAGGTTCACACCATTTTATTTTTAGCTTGTCATTAAAAACATACTGTCCTTTCCAGTCTGCACTAATAAAAATTATTTTGTGGTGAAGAAAATACTACAGAAAAAAAAAAAAAAAAAAAGTAATTTACATGAAAAAGTTAGTTCAGGCAAGAATTAAAAAAACTAAATTCTATATTGGTACTCAATTCAAGCGTGTATAAATGAAAGCGTAAATATCAATGTTACAAAATGAAGTAAAATTACTTAACTTTTCTGATACTGGTGTTCCCATCATGCACTGGGCCTTGAACAATTAAAGAGGTTGATTTTTCACTGTTTTTCAGCTATATTTACACCGTTTTATCATTGTTTTTGTTTTTTAGGATTAGTAAATTGCCATTCTGTGACATTTGGAGTTTCTACTCAAAATGACACATTCAAAAATTTACTTAAAAATATTTGTGCAAAAACTTGCCAAAGAAAAATTAAGTCAATTTTGCTTATTGTTTCTTCAGTGTTTGACTACAGGCGACGTAATCCACATCAAAGAGCAGCCCAATGATCCATACAATATGGAATCAGACTTATTGGAATATAATTGTATTTAAATTAGTTTTTTTCTTTTTATTGCATATTCTTGTTTTTTGTCATTTTGTTCTTTGTCTTTCTTTCTTTAGATTCAACATCTAGATCCAGTGTCGTACTGACCTCCGAATCACATGTGCATGAAAACTTGTAATTGGCCAAAACCTCCAACAGAATTGACAAAAGACTTGTTGGAAAGGACCTGAAAAGAGCAATTTTAGTCACTCCGCACTTAAATGTGAATATCAATTTTGGTGCTGAAGACGTCATCATATAGCCTAGAAATCTAAAAGATTAATGGTCTGGCGTCGACTAATGAAAATCGCGCAGCTCGAGGGGCGGCACCAAGCATGTATTTGAAAATCTCACTGCACGCAATTGGATAACATTACGACCAATCACAACAAGTTATCGCTTAGCTACCAGCGGAGCTAACTGGTATATTAGACTCTTACTGTATCTGGTCGGCAAAAATGCCCTTCTTGCAAAGGAACGATTCGAGCGCCATCTTCTGTTCCTCTTTTAGAGAAAAAGTCTAAATCTTTCATTGTAGCGGCCAAAGCCGTTTCAAACAACTGGTGTTCATCCATAGCCATCTTGCAATGTTTACTAATGACTTCGACGTCGCAGCACTGTCGTCATCTCGCCTCTTGTATCAGATAACCCGATGTGATTGGTGCAGCTCAGATAGAGGGACATATTTAATGAGCATCATTAGTCGACACCAGAGTAACTCGCTGAGCAAATTCAACTCTGGATTTCCAGGGTAATCATCATAGGTTCAGGTATCAAATATCAGCTTGTCATATGCTTAGTCTCATGTGCTTAAAATATGTGTAGTTTGGTTCACAAGACCCTGAAAAAGAGTTTACATGGACAGAAGACCTGCAATGAACAAAATGATACACATTATTCATTATTCCTTGTCTGGCTCTGTGTCGTTCTTCTTCAACATTTTGTGCTGCACATCTCAACAGGAAAGAGACAGGAAGTGGTCATCTAACCAAGAAACCAAGTTCTCAACAAACAAATTAGAAAATGTGCGAAAAACACATCACGTCTACGACTGTACAACTGCCATGTTCTCCCTCCTGCAGTCCAAAAGAGATTACAACTTCTGTACTTTCATCATTTTCTGGGTATTTCCACATTTGTATTGAATAGAGACCGAGAAGATGGACGTGATTAGACTCAAAACATTTGATTTGATGTAGAAAAATATATAAATTGCAAGTACATTTCACAATTAATTACAAAGAAACAGCATCTCATTACAAAAAGCTGATGAGAAAAGCTTGCGCATCCTGTTGTTATACAATGATGACCATCACACAGACAAAAAGAAGAAATGCCCACATGACCATTTATAAAACTCTACATATTTTTCAGACGTTCAGTGGGGTTTAATGTTTGAGCTGTTAAGAGCTGCTTCATCCAGTTAATTGTCCGACTATAATTATTAGACAGTTAAAAAACAACCACAAGAAAAGTTATAAAAGAGTATCAACACTCTGGAATATCTAAGCCTTTAAACAATAAGAGAATGTTTTTAGGCTCTAAGAAATCTCTGAAATCTTAAGTTTGCAGTTTAGTCGAGTGAATATTTTTACTTGTTTAAAATGTGTCTGATTAACTATATTGATGATGCATGATGACTGTTGACAACACTGAAGACCAAACCATGAACTAATTCTGGTACAGAAAAAACACATTTGCCAAACATGACATAAACAAGTAAATTAGACAGAGTGTCCCTACGGGTCAACAAGGGACGTTAAAAAAATACATGATATGTTCTTTGTGTGTTTATGTATTAAGTTTATGTTTATGAAATTTATTGTCATTTTAAATGCAAAACTTACAATTATTAATTACATTACTGTGTGTGTGTACTATATATTGCCAGACATGATAGACTTGTGGACCTCATTGCTGCTCAGGTTCCCTGTGTGGGTGATGAGCAAATTTTTAAACACACTACTGTACAATCTGAATGGTTTAACTCATTTGCAAACACTTTAAGAATTGCTAATACACCCAATATCGTTAACATCTCTCAGAAGGGAAAAAAAATTACACTATTTGAGGTGTGCATTTGACTTGTTTATGGAGGACTCTTACTGTTCTAAGATTCTAAAATATCAGTCATTGACATCGATCATTGAGAACCTTGGGTACAAATGCCGGCTTATTGTGCTGTTGTTTGGTAGTCTAGGTCATGTACACAGGTTGGCGATCCGTGGACTTTGCATTGGGGGGATTTCTAAAACGGGCCAAACAGTTGGCAAAGTACTGTTCATTTATTATTGTTTGTCTTATAATATGAAATTGTATTTATGCTTACAATAATACAGATAAACAAATGAAAACAATACTGTGTACTAAAAGTTACATGACAAGCATTTTGATAAACTGTAGACATTCTATTTTATATGATTAAATGATTAGTTAAAAAACAAAACAATCAACACATTAGAAGAAAAGTGAAAATTATAACTCACAAATCAGAAATTAATCTCAGACGGAAGAAGAGAACATTAATATAACACATGAACACGAGGTGATCATTTTATTCACTTTATGTTATGACTGCATGTGTAAAGGTCCCGGATGCGACGTCATACTGACGGCCTGCAAGTATTGCCTCCACTAAACTTCACCTTCTGTTGTTGTCGCTGTTGTTATCGTAAGTATTGGCTCCGCTGAAGTTCCACTTCTGTTGTTGTCACATGTTGTCTTCTGTTTATTCTTAAACATTATGAAGCAGAGGATGCTGCAGGAGACCAGGGCCAGGGTATAACCTATTACCTTAATAAGAAAAAATACATTGAATAAGTCAATCCATTAAAAACAAAAAATGAAACAATAAAAAGCCATAAGTATGTATGTTAGTGGTTTATGATCAAACGTTTATTAGCACAATTGTGTTTGTCAAAAATAGTGACAAAAAGGAATATTTCCCTCCAAATTCTGTTTGAGAAATTAGCTCCTATACAGAATGTACAAAAATAATCAGGAGGCATTCCAACTATTTGAATGTCCTGTCCGAGTTGATTTAGCAGCTGAGAAGTGACAAAACACCCAACATGGTAAATCAGTGATTTGAGCTGATTTCACTTGACATATTACAGGGTTTTATCTGTCTAATATTTGGGTTGAAATTTTGTTCACTGTCTAGAAATTTAATTGTCTACCTTTACTATACTAAAACATAAAAAAAACATTCTCGCCATTAGGCCATTCTGTTGGATTATGATTATCTTTAATGATATTTAAAACGGGATTATTCATTATGAAATAATATTGTCACGCCTGTGGTGCAGGCAGAAGACGAAGAAGAGTCAAAAGTTCCAATGCAAACTTTTACTCACAAAATAATTCAATATTATACATACATAGAAGACGGGCAGAAGGTACACACCCACTTAATACAACGGAGATCAGACAAAGACTAACCCCGGATTTCCACCAACTGCGGAACGGCTGCGGATCGGCTCCGCTGCGTGTCGGCTCTGTGCTCCGCCATCCTTCAATACCCACCAATTCCGGAGTTGTTGCGGAACGGCTGTGGCCATGACTGACAGCTGAAGTCACGAGGACCCACGACATCACGAAAAATTC
This sequence comes from Abramis brama, assembly GCF_963993115.1. Taxonomy (NCBI): domain Eukaryota; kingdom Metazoa; phylum Chordata; class Actinopteri; order Cypriniformes; family Leuciscidae; genus Abramis; species Abramis brama. The sequence continues at coordinate 24,203,695 of NC_139968.1, read as the reverse complement.
ACGTATGATCGCGCGATAAAAGTGCTGAATTGCTGCAGAGCTCTCCGGCATCCGGCAAAAATAGAAGCTCTGCGTATCTGCTCCGGAGGGCTGCGGATCGCCGAGTCAGAACGCATCCGTTCCGCAGTCAGTGAAAATACACACATTGACTTTAATGGAAACCTATTGAAACGGCTGCACATCTGCTCCGGTCAATAGGTTTCCATTAAAGTCAATGTGTGTATTTTCACTGACTGCAGAACAGCTGCGTTCCGACTCAGTCCCAGCTCCGGCGATCCGCAGCCCTCCGGAGCAGATACGCAGAGCTTCTTCGCTCCGTATGCCGGAGAGCTCCACAGCAATTCAGCACTTATATCGTGCGATTATATGTGAATTCGCTGTTAGTCATGGCTGCAGCCATTCCGCAACAAATCTGGACCTGGTGGGTATTGAAGGATGGCGGAGCACTGAGCCGACACGCAGCAGAGCCGTTCCGCAGCCGTTCCGCAGTTGGTGGAAATCTGGGGTGACTGAATAGAATGGAACTAAATACAAACACTTATGAACACTGATTAACATAACACAGGTGACATAGATGATGATGATGATGATTAACTGAACACAGGTGATACAGATTAACTAAATGACAGTAACTATGGATACGAAGGAGAGGCGGGAAAAGAACAAAGGAAGACATGACTACTGAAAATACAAACAAACACTGACACGTGACAATTGTATCATTTATCTCTATTATTTATTTGTACATATTTTAATGTTTCTCATCTTTGTGAAATGGTAAATTATTCAAATTTCCACAACAGTTCTATGTTCCATTTATTCTTCCCTGAAAAAATTTGGAACTTGTATAGAGAGGGGTAAAAATACTTGGTACTTACCTTTGATATATTAATCATGACTTGTGTCTTGTAATATGCTCTATCATTTGTTTCTTGCTGTGTGGGGTTGTTTATTGTGTGAGGTTTACACCAACTCACACAATATGGACGTGTTCCATCACAGGTGTAGTTTCCATTATAGAATGTGAAAAAACATGCACAATAATCACCATCAATAAAAAATACACAGACCCATAATAGAGATGGGATACATCGAATCATATGATAACGTATTTTTTCATATGTAGATCTTCGTATTTCAGGGTTTCCTGAATCCTTAATTTCGTAACATTTTAGAAATATTGACATCATTACCCAAGCAGAGAAAGCAGGGACAATAAAGATGAGTGATGCTATAAGTTGGTTCCACCCATAATCACATGGGCATGAAAATTTCACACCCTCAAATGCCTGAAAACCCAGTAACATAAAGCTCACTGGAGCAGAGCTCAGCATAACAATTTTGTTTTTTGTTTTTCTTATTGTTGGAGAAGACATTTTCTGATGTTTATACACCGCACAATAAGTATCTCTGATGATCCTTTTGGCTGCTCCTATTTCTTCTATGGAATGTGATCCGGTCCAGGATCCCTGTAATGAACAGAATAATAATCTGCATTATTATGATATTACTGATGATATTTCTTTAAAATTTTGAACAGTATACACACTAAAAATTCCTTTGTCAAAAAGGGACCAACTACTTTATGGGTTATTTCAACCCAGAAAATTGGGTTATTATTTTTTGACCCAAATTCTGGGTTAAATACCTGACACAAATGCTGGGTTTTAAAAAACCCAACATCTGGGTAGAAATAACCCAAAGATTAGTTGATGCTTTTTTAACCCAGGAGTTGGGTCCAAAATAACCTAACTTGGGTTACTATCTCAGTATGCCTTATTTCAGCAAATAAAACTTTGTTTTACATTATATTACACACTTCAAGCACTTTTACATTTTTATTGCATTAAATTCAAATCTATATGAAAAACAAACACATGGACATGTTTATTTTCCTATTTATTTTAGGCCACACTGTAAAAACAATATTAGAAATAAAAAATAGAAAAATAAACAATAATTAAAGCTGCAAGCAGCGATGAAAGGGCCCTCGCACCCGTGCCATCAACACTCGGTGGCTTTAGGAAGACAGAGCATGGTTGGGAAATGTACATTTAAGGAGGTATATATAGTAAGAGTATGTCAAAGTCAGTTACAAAATGTTTTGTATAATGGTGATAATAGCATGCTTCATGACTCAGCTAAGTGTTGCTAGCATGTTTAGTCTGTTTCTAGCATGCTTAGTACACAATAATTATGTGGTTAGTACTGCATTACTGTGTTAACCATGTCAGTTTCTGTTGCCAGTAGGTGGCGTTATGACTATAACTGAATATGAGCATGGATGTGTGTTCAGGACAGAACTCTTATCAAACGTGTGAAGTTTGGTGCAAATTGGACATTGCCTTCTTGAGTAACAACAAAGTCATGTTTCATTGAATTAGCATTCTTTAGCACTTAGCTAAGCATTGTTAGCATGTTTTAACATGTTTCTAGCATGTTTAGAACTCAATGGCATTTTTAACATGTTGCTAGAACGGCATCAACGTGTTAAACATGTCACTTCCTGTTGCCAGTAGGTGGCGCTATTACTATAACTGAACATTCTCATGTAGATGTGTTCAGGCCATGATTCTTATCAAAAGTGTGAAGTTTGGGGCAGATTGGACATTCCATGCCTGAGTTACAGCAAATTCATATTTAATTGCAGTAATATCATTCTTTAGCAATTAGCTAAGTGTTTGCTAGTATGTTTTAGCATGTCTCTAGTATGTTGGTAGGATGTTTAGCACCTACTGGCATTTTTTTATATGTTATTAGGAGTCAAGAACAGTGTTAAACGTCACTTCCTGTTGCCAGCAGGTGGCGCTATGACTATAACTAAATATGAGCATGGACATGTGTTCAAGAGATAACTCTTATCAAACGTGTGAAGTTTGGGGTAGATTGTACATTGCCTTCTTGAGTAACAACAAAGTCCTGTTTCATTGAATTAGCATGCTTTAGCACTTAGCTAAGTATTGCTAGCATGTTTTAACATGTTTCTAGCATGTTTAGAACTCAATGGCATTTTTAACATGTTGCTAGAACGGCATCAACGTGTTAAACATGTCACTTCCTGTTGCCAGTAGGTGGCGCTATTACTGTAACTGAATTTGAGCATAGACATGTGTTCAGGCCATGATTCTTATCAAACGTGTGAAGTTTGGGGCAGATTGGACATTCCGTGCCTGAGTTACAGCAAATTCCTATTTAATTGCAGTAATAGCATGCTTTAGCACTTAGTTAAGTGTTTGCTAGCATGTTTCTAGTATGTTGATAACCTGTTTAGCACTTGCTGGCTCTTTTTTATATGTTATTAGGAGACCACAACACTGTTAAACATGTCACTTCCTGTTGACAGCAGGTGGCGCTATTACTATAACTGAATATTCTCATGTAGATGTGTTCAGGCCATGACTCTTATCAAACGTGTGAAGTTTGGGGCAGATTGGACATTCCATGCCTGTGTTACAGCAAATTCCTATTAAATTGCAGCAATAGCATGCTTTAGCACTTAGCTAAGTGTTTGCTAGCATGTTTTAGCATGTTTCTAGTATGTTGTTAGCATGTTTAGCACTTGCTGGCACTTTTTTATATGTTTTTATATGTCCACAACAGTGTTTAACATGTCACTTCCTGTTGCCAGCAGGTGGCACTATGACTGTAACTGAATATGAGCATGGTCATGTGTTCAGGACAGAATGTTTATTAAAAGTGTGAAGTTTGGCGCAGATTGGACATTGCCTTCTTGAGTAACAACAACATCCTGTTTCATTGAATTAGCATGCTTTAGCACTTAGCTAAGTATTGCTAGCATGTTTTAACATGTTTCTAGCATGTTTAGAAGTCAATGGCATTTTTAACATGTTGCTAGAATGGCATCAACGTGTTAAACATGACACTTCCTGTTACCAGTAGGTGGCGCTATTACTATAACTGAATATTCTCATGTAGATGTGTTCAGGACAGAACGCTTATCAAAAGTGTGAAGTTTGGGGCAGATTGGACATTCCATGCCTGAGTTACAGCAAATTCCTATTTAATTGCAATAATAGCATGCTTTAGCACTTAGCTAAGAGTTTGCTAGCATGTTTTAGCATGCTTCTAGTATGTTGTTAGCATGTTTAGCACTTGCTGGCACTTTTTTATATGTTATTAGGAGTCCATAACAGTGTTAAACATGTCACTTCCTGTTGCCAGCAGGTGGCGCTATGACTATAACTGAATATGAGCATGGTCATGTGTTCAGGACAGAACTCTTATCAAACGTGTGAAGTTTGGGGCAGATTGGACATTCCATGCCTGAGTTACAGCAACTTCCTGTTTCATGGCGAAACATCGAAATTTGTCAGGCCGCCGAGGACCCGCCCTTCGACGAAAACTCAAGATCTTCGCAATTTAACGTCGCAAAGGCCTTAAGATTACACTCACCAAATTTGAAGATGATCAGATTAAAACTGTAGGAGGAGTTCGTTAAAGTATGAGGCCTGAAAATGGCAAAAACTGCACAAAAATCTGAGAGGAAGTTCAAAATGGCTGACTTCCTGTTGTGTTTAGGGTTAAGCTCCAAGAGACTTTTTGGTAGGTATTAGGTCATTACATGTATGTACCGAATTTCGTGCACATACGTGGAACGTTGCGGGAGGCGCACTCCGTTGAACTTTTATAGGTGGCGCTATCGAGCCATTTTGCCCTGTCCAATTCTGAAACCTATATCAGATGTAAATTTTCGCCAGTTCTGACGCGTGTGCAAAGTTTCGTGAGTTTTCGAGCATGTTTAGGCCCTCAAAAATGCAATTTAATGCGGAGAAGAATAATAATAATAATAATAATAATAATAATAATAAACAGAGCAATTCCAAGAGGGTCCTCACACCATCGGTGCTCGGGCCCTAATTATCTGAAGAGCCTCAGGAATTTAAGCCTGGGACCAACTTTGGGGACAAGATTTTTGATAGTGTTCTCATCAAAGAGAATAAATGCCTCCTCATCTGTGTCTTCATCTGAAAGACAGAAAACAAGACAACATGAGTATTGTTAATAAGTCGAGACAATTGTGAGCCACTCACCAGACACCCTTTCATTATCAAGCTTAGCTGTGGCTTTTTTTTTTTGGCCCAAATTGCTAGTTAACTAATGTGGTTATTTTGCAGCATTACCCATTTTGTGTGAATGACAGTCTATATATACTGTCCATCCTTTCTTTCATTAACAAGTGTAATGACATTAATGCAAAGGGGAATATCTGGCCCATTCTTATGCATAACAGCTTAAAGACAAGGCACAAGTATCTTTTAGGGTTATATAGATATGCATACCCCACTGTTGAAGAAGTTGTGACTTTCACAAAATCTTGCACCGATACATTTAAGCCTTATTAAAGAAAATGTTTAGGTATAGAGAGATTATATAAGAGCATTAAGAGTAGAATGCTCACCTCTAAAATTCTATATCAGCTCAGACTGCCGCCACTCAGTTAGCTTATCAGCGACAAAGCTGTCCATTGTTCAAAAGGACCGTGGACCGTGTTCAAAATCCTGCCACGCCATTTACATAGTTTCATATTAAATTGACATTATATTTGTCTCAAATCGTCATTGATGTATATACTGACTTTACCATGTGCTGCAATATACATTTAGTTTTACATTCATTCACAGAAATGAGCTGATTGAATGAAAATTGCTTATGTTATCGGATTTATAGGTGAGATTCTCAATTCACTCAGTTAACGGACACTTTGAGGTAAAGTGTTCAGACTGAAGACTTAGCAAAGATTGTATTTAATTGTACAGTACAATCAGAACATAGTACAGACATTATCTTAATTTCATAATGTCCTTAAACATAACAATATTGCTGGCCATAAACTGAGAAAGTACGCGTACGGTGTGCGATGCCTCGAGTTGTCCTAGACGCAACGTGGCGCTGCGCTTCTCGTCTGGTGTGCGATGCCTCGAGTTGTCCTAGATGTTGTCGCGATAGCCGCGGCTACATGGCAACCACATAATTACCACGGCTAACGCTAGTCTCAACGTAGCAACTAAGCCATGGTAATTTTTTTAGCAAATGGTGCTAAACTAGCAACGGGGACATGGACACAGAAAAGTTTACGTTACATCAACACTGAAAATACTCTCTTACCTTGAATATAGATGAAGTTGCACCGAAGAAGCACAGCCAAAAATGGATCGAGCGCGAAGCGACGGTAATTTCAAACGACTGTTGTGAGAAAATTCCAGAACAACTGCAGGCGGGCGAGAGAGAGAGAGAGAGAGAGAAAGCCAACCCTATAACCCAGAACATGGGTTACTCTTTGAAAAATAACCCAGAAACCCAAACAACCCAGGAGTTGGGTCAAAATATTAGCCCTATAACCCAGAAAATGGTTAGCCTACTCTCTGAAAAAATAACCCACAATTTTAACCCAGCACAAATAACCCAGAAAATGGGTTGAAGAAATAACCCAGGAGATTTTAGTGTGTAAGCAATGCATTATATATATATATATATATATATGTGTAACAGAGCAACAAGAGTAATCACAATTTTTAATAATCACAACTTATGTCGTAAAACTGGTCGTAACACATCTTGAGGTGAAAAATGAGAATTTTTAAAGAGAATGGGATTTCAGAGTTACAGTCATGAGGATGAAGAGTGATTAAAGCTTGAATTTGTGTCTGTTCCTCAGACAAAGCAATCATATGGTTTCTGGAGATTTGGATTACAGCTTACAAAGAAAATGTATTGCTTGTATGGTCATTTTACGGTGAGATTGTGGTGTATTTAGCCACAACACATTCAGAAAAGTATTTTCTGAATTACAAATAAGTTGAATATGGCAACATAATTCGCACAGAACAGAATTAAACATTACTTTTAAATTAAGTGAATGTGTGAACTACATTAAGGGGTGAATAAACTTTTTGACATTGAAAATGTCCCATTTTACCTGAATTCACCCCAAATGTCATGGCAATGATAACAATAATTGTCATTTGATAATCAATGATAATTAATTTAATTGATTATAAATGAAACAAAATCAATTGATTAATTCCCTTATTTAAATAATCATAGGTCCATGAGGATTCGTAAACATTTGTACACCTTTAAGTTATTCGTAAGTCAATTATTTACTTTTTAGATGCTACCATTACGTTAATATACGTTTTAATATCCAATTTAAGTGCGATAACCACACTTACTCACCCACTTTAGAATAACACAAGTTTGTATACTGAAGAATAAAGCATGGTCAAAGTTAGCATACGTTTATGAAGGACTAAAAATGACAGAACGAAAAATAAATAAATAAATAAATAAATAAAAGTAGAAATAAATAAATAAATGCAGAAATAATAGTGAAAATAAATACATTTTGGTATTATAAATGGCTATTTCTGTATTTTTACATGTATTTATTTATTTATTTATGCATTTTTATATGTATTTATTTATGTATTTATACATTTATTTATATATTTATGTATTTATATATTTATTTATTTATATATTTATATATGTATTTATTTATACATTTATTTATTCCTACATTTATTTATTTCTGTATTTCCACATTTCTACATTTATTTATTTCTGTATTTCCACATTTCTACATTTATTTTTCCCTGCGCATGTATGCTAATTGACCAATGGCTAACCACGCCCCCTCCACTCACTCGGACAAACAGTCAACATTCGGTAACAGGCGCTATGGCAGCTGTCACAGTAGGAGACATTTCACAGGAGTCAATTGATGATTTTTTGGAGACAGAAAGATTATATATCATCTCGATGTCACCAAAAGGGCCTTAAATATGCATTGGAGGGTTATAATAATAATTTTATAGTTGAGAAGGTCGATAAGCTTCAGCTCCAGAACAAAGATTTACAGTTCACAGTGTAAACGTTATAGTTTGGTGCTATTTCGCTTCAAACGCTCGCTTTATACGCGTGTCCTATTCGCTTTGGATTCAAAATGTTCAAGCGTCGAACTAGACGCGGATACGCGCGAATTTGACGCTCTATTCGCGTTTGGTGTGAGCGCAGAATAATGAACAGGCTGCGATGTCAAGATTGCATTGCTGGAATGTGTGTGTGTGTTTGTGTGTGTGTGTGTGTGTGTGTGTCAGAGAGCGGGCGCGATCGAACAGTGGAAACATAAAAACATACTCCATTTTGTTCATACAGGACATAATTAAAACTGCAAAGTGTTTAGCCTACTTATATTTGTGTAAAGCACAACATTGTGCTTTTGTCAAACTGTAAACTCTTGTCAAACTGTAACCTACAACTGTCACCCAACCAAAATCACACACACACGCTGTTTAAAGCCAAAATGACAAGAAAAAACATAAAAACGAATGAAAACCGATAACCGCAATGCATTGCAATGGACGAGGAAGCAATCAGAGAATGTCCGAGTGTATTGGGTTAGCTATGCGTACTGTGATTGGCTCATCGCGTTTGGGGGCGTGGCTTAGCCATTGGTCAATTAGCATACATGCGCAGGGAAAAATAAATGTAGAAATGTGGAAATACAGAAATAAATAAATGTAGAAATGTGGAAATACAGAAATAAATAATTGTAGAAATGTGGAAATACAGAAATAAATAAATGTAGGAATAAATAAATGTATAAATAAATACATATAAATAAATAAATATATAAATACATAAATATATAAATAAATGTATAAATACATAAATAAATACATATAGAAATGCATAAATAAATAAATAAATACATGTAAAATTACAGAAATAGCCGTTTATATTACCAAAATGTATTTATTTTCACTATTATTTCTGCATTTATTTATTTATTTCTACTTTTATTTATTTATTTATTTATTTATTTTTCGTTCTGTCATTTTTAGTCCTTCATATACGTTAGCATGGTCAAATATATAGCATATCTGTACACATTACATTTTTTTAATATGTTAATGATTTACATTTTAGATGCTCTTTTATACCAATATACATTTCAATGTCTATCAAAACATAAGTAAATGTACGTATGCTATAACCACACTGATTTAAAATACACATCTTAATCCATAGGATGCACCCCACATCTGAATGGGACGGGATCTTGCCCCCTATGGACACAATCACTTGAACCAAGAATCTTTAGTGCCCTACCTTGCTGCACAGCAGTAACACAAAAATATGCCAGTGTTTCCTTTGCTTTGTGTTTATTCACGGCCAGCAGGAGCTTTCTCAGTCGCAGCAGAAAGACTCACCCACCTAAAGAATCATACAAGTATACAGTACTGTCAGATGAAGCATGGTCAAAGTCAACGCACGTCACTGTGATTGGTTCTATCCTTTTCATAAATAAGCAGTCTCTTTGTTACTAGGCAGATACAATTTGATATAAAAAGCGAGCTGGTATCACCGACAATACCGCCGACCCCAGGGGTTTAAAATTATTAATACTGTTGTTTTCTTTTCTCATCTCTTCTTTTTGCACTCTCTTCACCTCTGCTGCTTTCAAGGTTGCCAGGTCTGAGTAACAAATTAGCCCAATGGCCAATCAAAAATAGCCCAAAAGTAGCCCAATGGCCAAATCCCAAATATGCCATTCCCATACTTTTTTTTTTTTTTTTTACAGCCACTCTTATACAAAATGAAAACCTATACATTGTAGTCATCACAAAACTTAACATCTATCACAGTTTTAACATTAATAGAATATACAATATTTCAATATAAGCACTTCAGTCAAATATTTTTTTATGCAATGTCAAAGGATTTACCCAACTCATTTGGGACTTTAGTGTAATTAAGTATTTGATGGTATTTTTGACTTTTAATGTAATTGTCCAATCGTTTGTTTAACAAAATGTAAACTTTCAGAGAGCATAAGAAAAAGGTATAAAAGCATTTCCTGTTTCACATCACATGAAAAGACAAAATGACTTTATGAATTTGACTTTTCCTGAATCACATAATAAAATCTCATACTAGAACCACGCTGATTTAAAATACATATCTTAATCCATAGGACGCACCCCACATCTGAGCCGAATGGGATCTTTTGCCACTATGGACACTAACAATAATCCAGTGCCCTACCTTGCTGCACAGCAGTAACACAAACAGATTCCAGTGTTTCCTTTGTGTTATTCACGGCCTGCAGGAGCTTTCTCAGTCACAGCAGATAAACTCACCCACCTAAAGAATCACACAAGTTTATATACTGTAGGATAAAGCATGGTCAAAGTTAGCACACATCACCGTGATTGGTTCTACCCTTCTCATAAATAAGTAGTCTCTCTGTTACTAGGCAGATCAAGTTGGATATACAGTTAGCACATCTATTGCCTAAGTTATTGCACAAGTATCATAGTTATACATATAATGCAAAATCATAGCTCTATCTAGTTATTGTACCCCTTATTACATCCTCTTTATCAGAACCCCAGAACATCCCTAAATAACCTTAAAAATCGTCTTAAAATAACCCTCACAAAGCAAGTTCTCTTTTCACCAAAACATCTTATATGAGTCAAACTCTGGTCCGGGAGGGTCGGTGTCCTGCAGAGCGTAACTCCAACCAGCTCTATAACACCTGCCTGCACGTTTAATCCTGAAGACCTTCAGATTCAGGTGTGTTTGATTAGGGTTGAAGCTAAACTCACCAGGATGGTGGCTTGCCAGGAACTGAATTTTACACCACTGTTTTATACAGTTTGGTCTTTACTGGTTGATTTGCCCTCTGTGGGTAATAAGTACAGTGAGTTTTTAAATATCTTCCATCTTTAATCAAAACTAGGCTCATCACCACCTGGTCAGCTGGTCAGTGAGTCAAACACCCTCTTCGTCCCATGATCTTCCTTTCTTTCCCAACTGAAACATGGGACCGGACTGGTGCCTGTGGACAAGAGCAGATTGAGAATGTGTTACTTAAACAGAGAATGAAGATAATTCTGAACAACTACAACAAAGGTTTCAACCAGTGGTTCCTCAAACCTCTCCTCTTCATATCATGGCATGTAAACCATAAAGTACAATGCAAATGGGGTGGGTTTTTTTTTCAATATCTGTAGATAAACTGAATATGGATCAAATGAAGAAATCAGGGCCCAACTATAAAATCAATTTGGCCATTTTTGTGCAAAAGTCCCTCCTGTTGATAATACTTCCACCCTGATATCTGTCAATTTTAAAGGCTCACTCAATCTAATGAAAACTGTATGACAGTCAAGAAATGTTAAAAATGGACGCACAGCAAAAAGACTCGAGTTTTACATCATCAATCCATCACATTTGTTCGGGTTCGGGTTACTGTGAGCTGCATTGCATGCGGGATTGAAACGGTGACTAACAAAGAAAAATTAAATGAAATCTGATTGCAATGTTCATTAATCGGCTGTTGGTAAACATGTCAAACTAGCGATCAAAGACAGATTTTGGCCTAGGATTGTTGGAATCTTTTAGGATTTTCTGTCTCAGACAACCAAATCGTGACCAAAATTTTACAGTGTGAACCCAGCTTAAGTTTGAATGGGTCTCTATCGCTATTGTGGAATATTTGGCCCCTTTTCCACAAGGAAAGGGGTGGAATGTCTTTCTACCTGGATTATCATCACTGGACTTAACTTTGGATCATCGGTTAGTTGGGTTGGTTGAGCATCACCCTCTTCATCCTATGCAGTCATCCACTGCTGGTGCCCAAGAGCTTTTGGGATGGAAGGAGATGGATGCAGTTGTCCTTCATTTGGACAGTCTTTAGCCTAATGTCCTATTTGTCCACATTTGCTACACTTGTCTACTTAGCATTTTTTTGGTCCATGGCCTCAGTCTCTCTCAAAGTGTCAGCCCTTCCCTCGACTCCTGAACCAGATTGGTCAACATTTCTCTGTACTAGTCTTCTCAGTATTCAGATCAGCATGTTTGGTGTGTCGCAACACCAGACCTGCCAACCTCATCGTTCACCAGATTAGGAACCTCTCTGCTTCCCATTCTTGCTTTCAGTTTTACTCAGCAAGTGTTCTTTTTCGTCTCACTTATGAAAACACCATAAGGCATATGTCTTCAAACTTTGCATCAAACTAGGAAGAAAAACAGTTAAAGAAATGATCTGCTTCTCAGAAACATGCTGTTCCAATAAAACCATATCAAAAAAGGATACAGCAAACTTCTACATTTAAATTATCTCCCTGATTTCAAAAAAACATTCAGTCTTTAAGAAGTTACAGTAAAATAACAAAATATAAAGAAAAACCAAAAGACGAAAACTTTCTTCACATTTCCTAAAAGGATGGTTCACACCAAAACGAAAGTCAACAGGTTTATAAAGAGAATAAAGGTTTGGAATGATGTGAGGGTGAGTAAATGATGACATGAATCTAATTTTTGAGTCAACTCAGTTTTGATTTAAATGGCTACTATGCATAGGTAATAATACTCTATTTTTTTATTTAAAGCTAACAGGGATTCTTGACTTCTTGCAGAAAAAGTGTATGAAGCTCAGTCAATAGACCAAGGCCCTCATTTATGAAGTGAAGTGACGTCAGTAACTCATACTCTGAATTTTTCCTCTGCATTTTACCCATTCAGTTAGTGCACACACATTAGGAGCACACACACACACACACACACACATACACACACACACACACACACACACACACACACACACACACATACACACACACACACACACAAACAGGCGCACACATCTTTGTGGGGACTCTCCATAGACTTAATGGTCTTTATACTGTACAAACTGTATATTCTATCTCCTTACACTAACCCTACCCCTAAACCTACCCATCACAGAAAACTTTCTGCATTTTTACATTTTCAAAAAAATATAATTTAGTATGTTTATTAACCCATTTCCCTCATGGGGACCGCTGGCTGGTCCCCACAATGGAGGTGATCTCAGGTTTTACCATCCTTGTGGGGACATTTGGTTCCCACAATGTAATATAAACCAAAACACACACACACACACACACACACACACACACACACACACACACACACACAGATACACTGTAAGCTGTAAGCTGTGGACACACACACCTGAAGCAGTGGGCAGCCATTCACTGCGGCGCCCGGGGAGTGATTGGGGGTTCGGTGCCTTGCTCAAGAATACCTCAGTCAGGGTATTTATGGTGGAAGACCCTCTAACTGGATCATATGAACATAATCATTATTAGCTAAATGTACACTCGATAGACCTATAAAGAACGTAATTAACCATTCTTTTATTTAGCTTTAACCAGAGAATTCCTCCACTTAAAATTGTAGAATGCTAAATTCTTTCACCAGTGCTGATGATGCTATCTTAACTGTTGCAGTCTGAAATCAGTCCGATAAATAAAAAGCAGAAGATATCTGTTGTTTTCAGTGATTATTTTGCAGTCCCATACAGAAACAAAAAAAAATCTATCTATCTATCTTCATAGAAAAACTCATGCTGGTCAAAAAGTCTGTTTTAACATTTATTTTTCTCCATTCAAAAATAGGAAAAAGTTTAAAGCAAATCAAACATAACCAGAGACTTTCTTTTAAAAACATGTGCATGCATAATATTTACATATAACTTATCTTCAATAATTTTCCTTACACAATGTCTGAGTTGTGTTGAAACAAAAAGTCACAAAATCAAACAATATCTAAACAACAAAGCAATATCTGTCTGCTGGTTACAAAAGCATTCAGGTTTGGAATAACTTGAGGGTGATTAAATGATGACAGAATTGTCATTTTTGGGTGAAATATCTTCCTTTAAAAATACTATTCTAAGGTGAACAATATACCTTTTAAATATCCCTTTAAAAAAATCCCTAAATATAAACAATATCCCTTTTTTAAAAATCCCTAAATAAAAACAATATCCCTTTTAAAAAATCCCTAAATATAAACAATATACCTAAACTGTATGATTCTAGGTGACTAAAGCAGAATGTTGACTGATTCTTGTTCCTTATACTTGAATCCATGCATTATAAAAGTTATTATGAAGTTTGAAAAATCATTCTCCTTCTGCAGCACCGGAAGTGTAATTTTATGACTGTTCATTATCTTCTTTCTTGGGTGGATTCTTTTGCTCTTCAACGTGGTTGTAGATACCATATAACAAAACTATTACCATTACAATGCCATAGGAAAGAAGCACAATATACCCGTCACACTGAAGAAAAAAAAAAACATATGATTGTCAGGAGTCTTTTTGTTGAGTATCAGTATATTATGAAATCACTTGTTTTTCTTTTAACAAATACTACAGAACTTCATTATATTATCTCAAGAGACAGCATGTGACTTACCTGTGATTTATTAATAAAAGAGAGGGTCAGGATTTGTAGTTCAGTCTGATTTCTTCCAGGGATCAATTCGGTAGGTTTACACCATTTTATTTTTAGCTCCTCATCAAGAACATACTCTCCTTTCCAGTCTGTTTTACTACAGGCCATGTAATCCCCATCTACCAGCAACATAATGATCCACAGAATAGGTGGAAACAGACAAATAATAGCATTTAGCCAATAATTAAAACTCTTGTTTTCTTTTTTTCCTTCCTTTTTATCTTTAGGCAGAACATAGTGAAAATAGAGAAGCATTAAAGCTAAAATATAAACTGCAGGTGCACTAAAGACCAGGCCTGTTAGAACTGTATTGTTCTCAGAGTCACACGGACATGAAAATGTGTAATCTGCCAACATCTCCAATGGAATCGTCAAAATGTTTGCTGGTAAAGTGCTGAAAAAAGCAGATTTGGCCAGACCAGTCTGAAGTGTGGATAGTAATTTAGACATTTTCTGAGGTTTATTTAATGCCTTCGAATATGTTCTGGTGTCTTGTGCTCAAAATGTTTGTAGTTCAGTGCATGAGATCCTCATGAAAAAGTGGACAAAATGGTGGAATGCTGCAATAAACAAAATGATGGAAAATGACATTTCAATAATATTCTTTTACTTGCCAACTAATATTGGACAACAACAACAAAAAAATTATACTTGTAAAAAACATTTTTTTTTTACCAAAAAAATCATACTTAACCGTGTTGTGATGTGTCGTCTGTGTATCACTCTGCTTCTTCATCAACATTTAAAAGTGTCTCCAGAAAGGGACAGGAAAAGCTCTCCTTATCAAGAATCTCATCTGTGTAGCAAACATGCCTCTAAAAATGTGAGAAACTCATCATGTTCATCAGTTTGTTCATTCTTTGCTACACTGTTAGACTTTTCAAGGGTTTTTTAAGTAACTTTGTTTTTACTGTAATTAAGATTTACAGTACCTTTGCCGTATTTCAGTTTTACAGTACTGTAATTGTGTAATACAGTGCATTACTGTACAAACGAAGCTAATCAGTACACTACTGTAATTATATTTTTTATTTGTACTAAATATAAATAAGATTTCATAATTCTGATATATAATTAATGTTATTTTTATCCTACATAAATACTACTGACATACAAACCAATTAGACAAAGTTATTACAAAATACCATTTTTTTATTTAAAACATTTAATATATATCACAAAATAAACAGTCTGCCAATGCTGGAAATGATGTGTGAAATTTGTACACATTAATGGGTGAGTTTAGGGACAACGTTTTTTGTTTTAATTTTAACTCATTCATTGTACTGATTTTAACAAAGTAAATATGTCAGAAAGGTTAGCACAAAGATGTGTAAACGTGTTAAATTAACACATTATGTGCTGTCCTTCACTGCACACTTTGTTAAAAACATACATAAAATATATAAAAAATAAATAAACAAAACGTTAGCATTTGACAAAATGAATGTAGAGTCATTGGTTGTTTAGCTTATACAAGTATTATAATGAAATATCAACCATTCCATTCATAAAACTGCAGAATATAAATACATTTTTAATCAGTCAAAAAGGAAATGTCCAACACAGGACAAAACACAGTTCTTTTCACAATACATGACACATAACACCACCTTCAAAATAATTTCACTTATTTACAAAAATAATTCACGTACACTGGTGGCCATAAGAAGTATTTAAGTCTCTTAATGTTTTTGAAAGAAGTCTCTTTGATGCTCAAGAAACATTTCTTATTATTATCAATGTCTGACTGTCTACTCCTCCATCTTTTCTACAGCACAGGAGTAAAAATAATCATCAAAATAATCTTTAAAAAGTCAACACAATGTTTTTGTCCACCTTTGCGAATAAATGAACTTCTCCAAAGATTGGTTCCTATAGAACTTGACTGACAACATCAGAATGTTCCCTGGGCCCGGTTCCCCGATAACGCTCACTCTTAGCGTGCTAAGAATACTCGAAAGATATATCTTACCAAAGTTGTTTATGTTCCTAAATGTGTTCCCCGACATTTATTAGGACTTTTGGATATTATAAAAAATAATCCAAACTATAATAGCCTATAATAGCCTAGCCTACATATTTTAAAATTGTAACATATATTTCTGCCACAATAACCTTTTCAAAAATTTTACGTGCTTTCTTCTCTTTCCCATTTTTGTTTGCTGAGGTGGAGCTGCGATGAAATATTGTTCTTGTAAATACTTTCCAGCATTTCAGTAATAAAAGTTTACATCTTACGTACAGTGCTCGGCAGTGTTTTTTTTTTTTTTTTTTATTATTGTCAAGAGCAACTTTACTAATTACTAATTTTGAAAAGTAAGTCCAGCTGAGATCGTTTTAATGTTTTCATTTGAATAATTTCATAATTGAAAGCAAAGAAGGTTAAGTGAGAAGTCCGATAAAAAAAATAAAGAAGATATGGTGTATACTTAGCATAAAATTAATGTTTGTCAAATACATTTTGTTACAGTTATTTATCACATGGGTTTGATTCTGGCTGTAAATATATGCTCCAAAAAAGTACCACTTAAGATTGTATAAAACCTTTAGGAACATTAGACATGACTATCACAGAAATCACTCAAAATCAAAAACTGTGTCTATAACGACCTGTTTTGCAATGCCAAAATAGCTTATTCTCGAAAAATAACAAAACAAACTTATTGCACTTACCAACAATAATCTTGTGAGCTTGAGCTTGATTTGTTCAGCAATGAACAAGTTGTTCAGAGAAAGCACTTTGTGTATTTTTAAGTAGGCTACATCAACTCTAATGCGTAATGGAAAAGTGGTTTAGAATGGTTTTCAGTAAAGATCACAAATGTACACCAAACAACTGGTAAATGTTTGATGCTGCTCCTGTTTGTTATATACGGTGGCCGAGAGAGCTCAACGCGCAGCAACTGAAGAAAACACATGCAAATAGAAAAAATCACATGCAAATAGAAATAAAAAAAACACATGCAAATTAGAAAAACATCTTCATCAGTTTTACAACACACGTGTGCTCCAAATACTCACAACACAACCAAATACAGAAATGCGCTGCAAAAGTTCACAACATAACCAAATACAGAAATGCGCTGCAAAAAGCATAGCCTATACTACAATGGAAATGTTTCCAGGGGAACATCTAAACAAATTAGGCTATGGCAGACAGCCATAACAGTGTCTTGTAATTCTCAAATATTTCAAATTGCGTTGATATAATAACATGTAATTATGTTAAAAACTATTTACCTTTTGAAAATATACAGTGCTTGACTTCTTTGTTTTTCTAATTCATTATAACAGTCAGCATCAAGTGCCATATTTTAAACGGGAGAACTTGAAGTTTCAATTTAGCTCATTTAAATTCCCCAGTTTTACATTTATTTCTGTCTTAGAATGGATGAATTTACAAGATTTAAAGGGTTAGTTCACCCAAAAATGAAAATTCTGTCAGTAATTACTCACCCTCATGTTGTTCCAACCATGTAAGTCTTTCGTTCATCTTCGGAACACAAATTAAGATATTTTTTATGAAATCTGAGAGCTTTCTCACTCCTCCATAGGCTTTCAGAGGGACCCAAACTCGCCGGCCCAGAATAGTTATTAATAACATCGTTAAAATAGTCCAAGTGACTACAGTGGCTCTACATTAAGTTTATCATGCGACGACAATACTTTTTGTGCGGAAAAACAACAAAAATAACGACTTTATCCAACTATTAGTGTTCTTCAATGTGGGCCTCTGATGAGAGTTCACGGGAGCGCCAGGACGCATGCGCGAGAACTGAGATTACGGCGTTCTTCTTCTACTCCTACTTGTTACTGGCTGCTCACTCCTATTACCGCCATCTACTGTACAAGATGACGCCCCGACATTGCCGGAAGCGCAAAACGGTCTGTTTATAAGCAGAGGAAGCTGTATGTAAGCTATTGAATTCGAAACTTATTGTGATTTACGCCTCGATGAACATGATGTCGGGACGTCATCTTGTACAGTAGATGGCGGTAATAATACTCCCAAGGAGTGAGCAGCCAGTAACAAGTAGAAGTAGAAGAAGAACGCCGTAATCTCAGTTCTCGCGCATGTGTCCTGGCGCTCCCGTGAACTCTCGTCAGAGGCCCACATTGAAGAAAACTAATAGTTGGATAAAGTCGTTATTTTTGTTGTTTTTCCGCACAAAAAGTATCGTCGTCGCATGATAAACATAATGTAGAGCCACTGTAGTCACTTAGACTATTTTAACGATGTTTTTAATAACTATTCTGGGCCGGCGAGTTTGGGTCCCTCTGAAAGCCTATGGAGGAGTGAGAAAGCTGTCAGATTTCATCAAAAATATCTTAATTTGTGATCCGAAGATGAACGAAGGTCTTACATGGTTGGAACAACATGAGGGTGAGTAATTACTGACAGAATTTTCATTTTTGGGTGAACTAACCCTTTAAGGAAAACGGTAGCAATTTTTTTGTGTTTTGTTTTACTCAGCTCAAACAAAAACTCCTGAAGTTTGGATTTTTTTTTCCTTTTAGAAAGTTATACTTGGATATTCTAGATTTCCAGATTAAATTGTGTCTACATGTAACAATCCCTAAGCAAGTTATAGCCATTTATTACAATATTATTATAGGAGATTTTCAGTGAAAAGCTGGTGTTTTTTATTTACTGACAATGTAGGTGTGTTTAAAAAAGTTCAGGAAGCAAAGCAAATAGAAACATTGTTATATAATAATAGAACACTGAAGCAATATTGTCTTGTGCAACAAAAATACAAACAGTGCAATTGATTTTTACAAACTAGTAGTATTTACATATACGAAATGGAACTATTGGCTTCGCCAGTTATCTCCGCCAGATGCAATTCCATTGTGACATTGTGTAGCGACCAAGCGTGCCACATAAACCCTGAAAAGTAGGGGCGTCCTCAAGATGGCGTCGGTGTAGGTTACGTTTTCTCGGCTCTTTCCTGAATTTTGTGCAAAAGTTTTTTCTTCCTCTTTGAAGACTCTTTTGTTCTCAATGCGCTGATATTAAGTTTGTTCACACTCCCCATACATCAAAGATACTGTGTTTTGTGAATTCCTAATTTTTTTCCCAGTTTTCCTCAACAACTTTTCCTGTGTGGCGTCATGATGAAGGTGGACGATATACTGAAATCTGAAAGTGTTAAACGTATCCATAACTGCCCATGATCTGGATTCATTGGATGTGTGTCTTCCCGAGTCTCCAGCGACAAGCCCTTTACCGAAAATGCGACGCCCGGCCTCAGATCCTTCAAATGCCGTCTTGCTGGAAGCAATAGAGAGACTGGGTAAGGAGCAGGAAGACCTCATGGAGAAACTTCTGGAGATCGAGAAATCGGTTGCATCCAATTCCACCCTCATCTCTGATCTCACAACACGGGTTGACGCTGTTGATAAAAAGTCAGAGAATATAGCTGTTAAATCTGATTAAATGGACTCTCAGCTGTCTACACTGGCTACAGAAAACAAACGCGTATGGTATAAAGTGGATGAGCTGGATGCCTACAAGAGGCGATGGAATCTGAGGATTTCAGGTATGCTAGAGGAAGATGGGGAGAATGTCAAGATGGTAATAATGGACATTTTTCTTCAGGTGTCAGCAGGCTTAGCAGAAGTTCTGCAGTCTTCGATTGATGTTGCGCACAGGCCTAAACTGGGCAATGTACGCCCTCGCACGATAATTGTATAATTTCTCTCTCTGTCTTCCGTGATCGTATCTGGGCTGATGCAAGATCAGAAGTGAAAAATTCAGCATATTTTTTTTAATTTAGAAAAGAAAATAGGGAAATCTAAAAAAAATGTTTTTTTTCTAAATATTGAAGGCAGTTTGGTTACAGATGAAGCTAGAGTTTCTAATTTTGTTTCCAATTTTTATTCATGGCTTTATTCTTCTTCATTTAAACCTCAGTTTGCTGATAGCTTTTTTGAGAGGGTTCAAGCATTCACACCTTTTATAAGTGATGGAAATCTGTCATCTTGTGAGATGGATTTGACTTTGGAAGAGTCGGATGTAATTATCCAGGAAGACCCCCTCAATAAAAGCCCTGGTCCAGATGGACTGCCTTTTGAATTTTATAGGACTTTTTAGTTTTGGAATTTTTTAAAGACTGTGTAAAGAAATGTGAATTGACTGAGTCCATTATGCATTAAGTCCATTAAGATATTTTTGATTATAAGGAAGTGATCAACGATAATGCAATAATTTTATTTTTAGACTTTTATAAGGCCTTTGACACGGTCAAGCATGAGTTTATGTTTGAATCTTTGCGTAGATTTTGTTTTGGCTCTTCCTTTATTAAAGAAGTTCAGACTTTTAACAAAAATATTACAGCAATGTATCTTTGATGAATGGTGTTTCTCCCCGGTTTACGATTAGCAGGGGCATCCGACAAGGGAGTCCTTTCACCATTTTTGTGGATGACACCTGTCTGTTTATAAAAGATGAGAAACAGGTTCCTGTTATTTTGGATGCTTTAAAATTATTTTCTAATGATTCTGGTCTCACAGTCAATCGAAATAAGTGAAATTATACCGGTTCACAGTCTTGAAAATGGTCATATAGAAGGTATTGAGGTCAAAAGTTCTGTTAGATATTTAGGCATTTTAAAAAGCAAATCACCCACGGTGATAATTTTAGATAATTTTGCACAATGGAAAAAAAAAAAAAAAAGTCTTCAATTGCTGGTTACAAAGAATTTTAACTATCTATGGTTGTGTCTTGATATCTAAAGCTGAAGGCATTTCTAGAATTGTTTACCCAGCTTTGTCCTTATATGTCAACCCGAAAACCTGATCATATCAACTCAAAAATAAAACTGAATATGTTAAAAGGAAGACTCTGATAAGAAATACTTTTAAGGAATTCAGTACTCTCAATCAGGTCTTCAAGATCAGCTGGATTAAACGCTGCCTGAATGCTGATCCTAATTTGTTAAGCAACAAACTTCCCGTCAAGCTTGCTAATTTTCATAAGCAAGCCTTGGAGGCCTGTAAGCTTGCCTTTTGCATAGGAGTATTATATGGAACAATCAGAATGTGCTGCATGGAAAAAAAAATCTATCTTTATTAAGAATGGGTTGACAAAGGTGTAATTTTTATTTTGGATTTAGGTTTCTCAGGACAAGGGGACAAGTTTCGGATCTGGGTGGATTGAAGCTCCAGTTGTCGTTCACGTCGCCTCTCTCGCATACGGTTGTCGAGCCGAATAGTCTGGTCGATCAGGGACTCAAGATCTGTGTCCGGATCCTTTGTCACCAGTTCGTCTCTAATGCAATTAGACAGGCCTTGATGGAAAGCATCAATAAGTGCTTCCATATTCCACCTGCTTTCTGCCGCCAAGGTGCGAAAGTGCACAGCGTACTCAGCCACACTGGAGTTGCACTGATGCAGCTGGAACAACCTGTTGCCTGCCTCCCTTCCTCCTACTGGATGGTCAAACACTCGCCGCATCTCATCAGTAAAGTTCTGGTAGCTGTTACAGGAAGGACCTTGCTGCTCCCAAATGGCGGTAGCCCAAGCTCGGGCCTTTCCTGTCAGGAGGGTGATGATGTAAACAATCCTAGCACGATCAGTAAGGAAGGTGGAGGACTAGAGCTCGAAGGTAAGCAAGCAATGGGTCAAGAAACCTCTGCAGTCTCTTGAGTCTCCATCAAATCTCTCGAGAGTAGATAGACGAGGCTCGCAGGCAGGGTGAGCTGGAGCCGGTGGAGCTAGAGGCACAGAAGGAGCTGGAGCTGGAGGTGGAGAAGAACGATTAAATAAGGTGGTCAGAGTCTGGTTGATCTCATGGAGAAGTTGTTCATGGCGGCTAAAGGCTCTCTCATGAGTCCGCAGTCGCTGCTCATGGCAAAGTACTGTAGCATCATGACTGACCACTGCTGCATATATCTGGTCCAACGTTGAAGGATGGGGAGAAGGTGTCTGCTGCGTCGGCTGTGTCTCTGCTGAGTCTTCTTCCATGGCTCAGTCTTGCTGTTATGTCTGACTGGGAATTGAGAGCGAATTGTTAAGAGCGAACTGGACGCGTAAACGCGTCTTTACATTGACTTCACATGGAAATCACTCTCGCCAGATGCTCTATTCGCGTTTGGTGTGAACGCAGCATAATGGTGCATGTCCACTGGCACGGAGCGAGCGGAGCGGGCGTTTTCAATTCATTCCTATGGAAGTCGAGCTTCACGCTCGCGCAGTGCATTGTGGGATTGACAGCGGACCGGAGAAAGCATTGAGGGCCTCAAAAGGTTGGGCAGTTCTCACGCAGTCGGCAGCCAATTGCTGTGAGGTTTGGGATGTGACGTCTGTCTTGAGAGTTTAAAAATATGCAGATTGTGCCGGAGTTTATGCTGGATTTAGTGCGTAAATAATTTTGTTTACAAATAAGATGCTTGCAGTTGTTATACATATGTTAAATATTTAATTTTGTATGTGTTCATTGTGATTACATTGGCTGGTTTTATAAAAGTTTATACAATTGAAAGGATATCTTTGCTTGGTGCATTTGGAAACAAAGCTTGTCTATTTCTAAACGTAATCGCATGCATTTCTAATGATTATACTGTGTGTGTTGAAAAAAACATTGATTAAACACACTCGCAACAGACACACCCCAATGCGGCAGGGTTATAGTGTTGCCAGCGGCACTGAGCGGAGTTTTAAAGGGGTCATATAATGCCATTTTTTAACAAGCAAATATAATTCTAAATTAAAAGTTTGTAATATATTTTAATTAAAAATTCTCATTAGTATTGTAAGAAAACCAGCTTTATACTGACCCTCGTTTGTAAAGCAGTCTGTGTGAAATGATTCGCGCAAACATTAAAGCATTGACGTTGATCGTGGGGAATATTCCCTTCGAAAACAAAACTCAGCCACTGCGTCTTCAGTGGTTCGGATTTAGGAACATCAAAATGACTGCTGTGTTCCGTATTGCACCCAAGAACAGAACACCACAATCGCTTAGACGCCATTCTGCTCCAGCGTATCAACAATGACCGCACGGACTATGATGACAGCTCGCTCACGAGCGAGGGCGTGTCTGTGTTGAAACACTGCTGTCAATCAACAATCGTGGAAGGGGTGTCCGATCTTGTGACGTCACAAGATCGAACGTCTTGATTTGAGACAGGGGAAAACATATAAGGAGATTAAAAAAAAAAACACTGGATGGATTTTTATCATTATATGATGGTTGTGTACAGGCACTGCCAACACACATTTCAGTACAATCAACTTGTAAAAGTGCATGTACCATTAAATGACCCCTTTAACACTGTAGTGGACACGCACTGTAACGGGGCACAGGCTGCTGGGCTTCCTCTCACAAAGAGAGCTTGCACATGGCACGTCTTTTTAAAGATGTCTCGCCCGTGCACTTCTGGGTGCGATCGTTCCGTTTCATCTTCTTATGGGCACGAGCGCTGTCTTGCTTGCTTGGGCTTAGAGCATGCTAAGGCAGCGTTCGCGGATGAGTCATGTTCTCACTGCGGGAACATGACCATCGCTGAGTTGCGGTCAAGACTCTGTGACCTCACCAGAGGTAAGGTAGAGTCCCCTCTGCCACACCCCAATCTATCCCCTTTCACAAGAGGCGATACTTTGGCTGGTGGCCAGAGTGACTTGAGGGTTACGGTGTGGAACACTGCCCCTGCGATGCTTCCTTGGGCCACACCTCCCTCTTCCACTCAGCAACCTGTGAGCTTCCTGAGTGCAGTAGTGGGGCCGTCTACGGACGTCCCCCGTGTCTCATTCGGATCACCAGACAATGAGACGATGACGATCGCCGCATCGCAAGGTGGGCTGGAGTCTTCTGGGGATGAAGACTTAGCCGGGTGCCAGCACTGCCCGAGTCCGACCCAGAATTGACAGCTGTAAACTCCACCCACTGGCCCAAAAACGGTATCCGGTGTCGTGGTCGAAGGTAATTCAGCGTGTATGTCTTTTCGGGCGCTTCTGGAAAAATCACTTTAATTTAATTTTTAATTCTGACTCAATGAATAATTTAATCTGACTCCAAATTTAAGTGAATCTTTGTTTTTTTTAAAAATTTTCTATCTTAACAGCTGATCCTCGGATTAGTTGTGATTTAATTTAGACCAAGGATTATTCTGGGCATCTCATAATTTCAAATATTCGTTCATTAAGGACCCGGTGTAACTTTGAGACGTCACGTCGCGAATGTGCGCTCACGATCACAAACTAGCCAGTCCTGAAATAGTCAGAGGGTGCAGTGCAACTATTTTACCCTAAGCGACTGCTCACTGCTGACTCATAACAAAGGTGTAATTTTTTTAATAGTTGCGAGCTTGCAACATGCTAAGTCAGTTATAGTCAGAAATCGGAAGGTCTCCTTGATGTGCCCCATGCTCCATTCAAAGTGCCTTCAGTTTGATCTATCCTGGACAAAGATTTGCGGAAACACCAGACTACATGTTTAATCTACTGGAAATACTGATTTAAGAAGAATGCAGAATAAATCAAGGTTAACATTTATTTTTGCCAGGCAGAATTAAACATCAAATAAAAAGAATTAAAAAGAATACATAGTACACAACTGATCAGCATATAATAGAGACATCATTCAAAATGCAATATCAAAATAGTTTCAAAGAGTCAGCATACCTGGCAATAGAGACACACAGCAACAGTGTGGGAAGTTCTGTTTACAGATGCTTCCTTGAGTGGTTTGCCAATTCCCTTTAAAGGGGACCTATTATGCAAAATTCACTTTTGTATGGTGTTTGGACATAAATGTGTTGGCAGTGTGTGTACACAACCACCCTACAGTGATAAAAATCCACTCTGACTGAATGAAACCTGGAGGGGAGAAGACAGTGTGAGGGGTCAGGAACTCAGCATGGGGGGAAGAGATGAGATTGGGCCAGTTGTGTTGTGCTCTCTGTCCCATAGATCTCTTCTTCAGATAAGTGAGTTTTATTGTTTTATTGCAGGTTCAAATTCTTGAATTCAGTCTTAGTAGAAATCCATCCTTACATAGCCATGCTCTCCCGGGCCACTGCAAACATCGGTCTAGAGTGGAAGCCTCCGCCCTGTCCTGAGCACTCACGGCTGGATGATTGGTTCTTGGGGGCTGCACACGCTGACACCCGTCAGCGCACCCCCCCAGTTCCTTTCTTCCCGGCGGTGAATGAGGAGGTCACGAGATCCTGGAAGACACCGTTGTCTTCCCATGATCGTTTGGCAGCCTCCACCGCCTTCTCTACCCTTCACGGGGCCGCGGTCAAAGGGTACACTGGAAATCCCCCTGTTGAGTGCTCTGTTGCGATGCAATTGTGTCCGCAGATCGCTTCAATGTGGCGTGGTGATCCAAAGCACCCCTCCAAGGCCTGTAGGTTTTTGTCTACCTTGGTGGCTAAGTCCTACAGGCCTGCCAGGCAGGCAGCCACCTCGCTGCATGTCATGGCCATCCTCCAGGTCTACCAGGCCAGGATGCTCAGGGACATGCACGAGGGTAGAGCTGACCAAGGGCTCTTCGATGAGCTGCGTGCCACCACCGACCACGCTCTCCGGGCGAGGAAGGTGACCACACGCTCCCTTGGTCAAGTGATGTCCACAGCCATGGTCCAGGAAAGACACCTGTGGCTCAACCTGGCTGACATGAGAGAGTCCGAATGAACCCGTTTCCCTGACTTTCCTATCTCCCAGGCGGGCCTTTTCGGTGGCGTGGTCGAGGACTTCATCCAAAAGTTCTCGGCCGTCCAGAAACAGACTGAAGCTATCAAGTACATACTGCCCCAGCGGCCAGCTGCTGCAGGGAAAGGCTCTCTCCAAGCAAAAGGTTGTCTCACTGGATAGTGGACGCCATTGCTTTGGCATACCAGCAGCAAGGTCAACCATGCCCCCTTGGTGTAAAGGCACACTCCACCCGGAGTGTGGCTTCCTCTTGA
This sequence comes from Abramis brama, assembly GCF_963993115.1. NCBI lineage: Eukaryota > Metazoa > Chordata > Actinopteri > Cypriniformes > Leuciscidae > Abramis > Abramis brama. The sequence goes on along the minus strand of NC_139968.1, from coordinate 24,177,462 downwards.
GCTCTAGCACATGGTGCCTCGCTAGCAGAGCTGCAGGCTGGGTGACACCTAACACATTCGCGAGATTCTGCAATCTCTGAGTGGAGCCAGTATCCTCCCGTGTACTCGCTTCAACTAGCCGGTAAATGGGATCTGTTCAGGTGTCTTCGCTTGCTCGCTATTCCACTCCTCGGACTGGATACATGCGATATTCTCCTCAGGTGAGTTTCTCCGGGAAGCCCTGAGTTCCTCCAGCGCCGTTGACGTCAACGGCAGAGTTATGCTGTACTTCCACTTCCGCTGTACCGCTGGAACGCCTAAGTTCAGTCTTGGCTTCTCAGCAAGAAAACATAACTGCATGTTACCAGTGTACTTCCTTATATACCCAAGAGGTGGGGCGGAGTTATGCTATGCAAATTCCGAAGACCCATGGCATTTCCTTGCCATTGGCTCGTTTTGTAATACTCGAAGGTGATAGGCTTTCTAAGCAAAACCCCATTCATTGTCACAATGTAACGTCTCTGTTCCCTACTCAGGGAACGAGGGTTACATACGTAACCAAGATGTTTCTATAGCTTCAAATGTTTTGTGAATTATTATTTTTTTCTTTTTTTTTTAGTAGAATATCTCTTACTGTATGTACTTTACTACCTTGCTTTAACTTTAGTTTCTTATTCTATTTTATGTGTGATACATGTATCCCCTGTGATCTTTGTACAATAAAAAAAAAAAAAAAAAAATGCCCTGAGATGTGAAGCCAAAGCGTCTCGATCACCCCCTGTGGTTAAACCCAGTATAGGTCATAAACCCCACCTACCTACAAAGTCTAATGGACTTGATGGAAACGAAATAATCAAATTATACTTCAAATACATTTTTTCCAAATATGTTTTCTGTTATTTTAGGTTGTTTTATCACACTGATGTAAGTTTAAGTGTTTTTTATTTTGTTTTTATTTTATTTATTTTTTTAAGTTTGGTCTTAGTTAGTTATTTGATGCTATAAAAACGGGAATGTGACGTCATGATTGACAGCTGTGTGATTGACAGCTTCTCTAAATGAAGTAGTCACTGAGGCACCAACAGACTTTTTTCGGGGATTTTTGATATGAGATTGGAGCTTCAACTTTAATTTCTAATTATGTCCATAACTGTTTATTTCATACTGACACAATGAGTTGCTCTGCAGTAAACTTTGTAGTAACCGTTTTTGAAGGAGTGAGAGCGGGACCTTGATATTGCGTCTTTACTGCTCACTACTGCGCAGACTCGGGTCCCGTGTTCATACTGTGCAGAAGCAGGTCCCAAATTAGTGCAAGATGTCAGCGCCATATTAGGACTTTGGCAGCTTCACTTTTGACCAATGGAAGCAAACACAAATTTCAGTGCCTCATCCGATGTGTACAGAAGTGTCATGCTTTGTCAGAGCAAATCTGTGCAAATCAGAGAAAATCTCTCATGCAAATCTGTTATTTTGTTTTTGTTTTTGTTATTTTGTTTGTTTTCAAGCACGCAAATATGCATGCACGCACACACTCACTCAACTTTCACTTTTCATCAGTTCAAGTTTCTGTTGCAGTGTCCTTATATAACTGGTAAACTTCCAATTGCTTTGGCCAATTATCACAAAGAGCATTACTGTTCTGGTCACTTTTGTACAAACATAATTTTTCTCCTAGCAGGTGTTTTATATGGAACAATGGTAATATAATTCATAATAAGAGATCATTGTACATGGAGAATTGGGTTTGACAACATTTTAATTGTAAACCAGCTTATTGACAAGAATGGGCAATTTTACACATACCCTAATTTTATTTCAAAATATGGTTTATTTGTAAATGAAAAAGAATTTAACAATGTAATTAAAGCTATCCCTAATGGCATAATAATAGTAACCAAATTCTCAGATGTAGATATTAATAATACAACCTTACAAAATCCTCAACTTTTTGTAATTGGTCTCTCCTTATTTGATAAAGGATTTAATAACAATTTTATTAAAAAATCCTTTAATGTCGGTTCCAGTCCCCCATGTAAATCAAAATGGCTTAAACCTTATTGCATTTCTTAGCACAGCATTTGGACATTACCCTATAAGTAGCCTATGTTATTTCTAATAAAGTAAAATAAGTAATGTACAAAATTATTCAGATGTTATCCTGTAAATGCATGGTTAATGAGGATAGGAGCAGGCTTCACTCAATTTTTGATAATACACTTTTTAGAGTGCTGGCCTAAAAATATAATACATAAGAATAGGACAGAGGCCGCACTATGCATAGACGTTTTTTATTCGTTGCACAAACGCGTTTCGGCGTGTGCCTTCTTCAGTGTGAAGAAGGCACTTCCACTTCCACACTTCCACACTGAAGAAGGCACACGCCGAAACGCGTTTGTGCAACGAATAAAAAACGTCTATGCATAGTGCGGCCTCTGTCCTATTCTTATCCTGTAAATGCAGCCATTAGTATATATATTCATACTGTTTGTGATATGCACTTTTTGTAACACATCACTTGAAGATATTGAACATTTATTTTTGTATTGCCCTTTTTCTATTTCTTTTTGGACTGACTTTAAAATAGACATGACAAAAAAAATAAACAGATGTCTTAATTTAGAACCTCATGACATTTTACTTTGTTTCCAAAACCCATATTTTTCTGAAAAACAAAATTATATCATTAATCTTTTAATTATTTTGGCAAACTTTTATATTCATACGACAAAAATAACTCGAAAGAAACCCTCCTATATTACCTTTTATAACACTGATCTCACAAAACATGAGATCACAAAACAAAAAGCTTATAAAAACAATACAAATTTTAAAGCTTTTCAAATACATGTAAGTGTCCTGATATTATCAACTTTAATTTCTGTATTTATTATTTTTATTAGTATTATTTTTTGTATTATTATTATTATGTACATTTATACTTTAGTTGTTGTTGTTGTTGTTGTTGTTATTCTTTGGTTTATACATTTTGAATTGTATTTACAATGCCTTGTATTCATCTTGTTTTTTGTTGCATTGTACTTGAAATGTCTGTAATTTTGTATTGAAGGTTGTGTGAATTAATCCCGCCCTCACTGGTGTTTTGTGTAAGGTGAGTGGTTGTTCTGGAGGAGACTAGAGAATTAATCAAAGTCTCAATAAAGGCGTTAAACTGAAGCTGTTAAGGAAATAAACCCAGCAGACACAATATTAAATGTCATCTGCAGAATGTTTTGCTTGCCTCCTGACATATCTTTCATTAACACTGCACGAAATAACCGGCATAACACTAGTATTATAGTATTACACTAGTAGTATAGTATTATATATATATTATTTAACCTTTATTTAACCAGATGATCTCATTGAGATTTAAAACCTCTTTTTCAAGAGAGACCTGGCCAAAATGGCAGCATATTAACAGTGCATAGTTACAAATACAGTCACCAAGCATTCACACAACAACAAAAACATTTAAACAAGATCCTCAAGATACATAAACAAACAACATCAGACTACTTAAAAGTACAATTTATACCTAGGTTTAAACAATTTAGTTATTTTAAAAACAGTGACAACAATTGATGGCATCTATTTCCAAATCTTTCATGCTTTTTTAAATTCACCAAACGAAATCAGAGTTTGCAATTGCAAATCAGTCTGTAATGTGTTCCAGGTGGCTGGGGCTGTATAACTAAAAGCCTTCTTACCAAGCTCTGTACGAACCGCAGGTACAGATAACAAGTACAAGTTACAGGAACGTAAATTATAAGAACTGATATTACGTGACATATAGGAGCAAAGATAAGAGGGAAGCATATCCAGCATAGACTTATAAATAAAAATAAGCCAATGTACTGTATAAGCCTCCTCACTGACAATGAGGGCAAGTTTGTCATTTTGTACAAGGTACAATGATGTATTGATGCCTTACATCCAGTCACAAATCTTAATGCATTATGGTAGACAGTATCCAGCAAAGACAAACATCGATCAGGCGCATTTCTATAGAGCAAATCACCGTAATCGAGTGCAGTGAGAAAGGTTGCAGCAACCAATCTCCTCCTGGTTTTCCAAGAAAAACAGGCTTTGTTTCTAAAATAAAATCCTATTTTTAATTTGAGCTTTTGTACCAGTTTATCAATGTGCAACTTAAAAGAGAGCTGATCGTCGATTAATATACCCAAATATTTGTACAATTTGACTTGTTTGATCTGCTCATCATGTATAGTAAAAATACTTGGAAGACTGTCCAAATACTTCTTAGATTTTGAATAAAGTATAATCTAAGTTTTCTCAACATTCAAAACTAGTTTAAGCTGATACAGTTGTATCTGAACCAGGTTAAAAGCAGATTGTAAATAAGAAAAAGCTTGGTGTAAAGTCGCAGTCTTACAATAAATAACGGTATCATCAGCATTAAAATGGAAATGAGCCTGAGAAATGTCATCACCCAAGTTATTAATATAATTAGTAAATAAAATTGGACCCAAGACTGATCGTTGCTGATTTGGAATTGTCAAAATAAACACACTGAGTTCTATCTGCCAAGTAGTTAGTAAACCAATCAACCAATCAATTGTCTCTGCACGCTTCAACTCTCAATGTACTGCAGAACTGTTGTACATTCAACAATGTTTTATTCTTGTTTAATTGAGTCTGTTATTATTTTTTTCATTTGTGTGTTGGTATGGATCACTTAATCTTAAAAACAGAAATAGATTACAGGGTATTGTTAAAGTGTGTGGTAAGATTGTTGGCACCACCCTGAATGATTTGAATAGTTTGTACAAAGCCAGGACTCTGAGGAAGGCTGAGTTAATGATGAGAGATTCCAGCCATGCTTTGCAGAATCTTTTAAAAGTTCTCACAAACTACTCACAGATATTTTTTACAACTTTGTAGGACTAATAGATTTAAAAAATATTTTGTACCAGCTGCCATTTTTTTATTTTTTATTATTTAGAGTAGTAGGTTAGTAGAAGTAGTCGTAGAGTAGTAGAGAAGTAGGTTTTTGTTGTTGTTGTTGTTGTTGTGTGTTTGTTGTTTTTGTTTTGTTGATTGTATGGATGAAACACTGTGTTCTGTCTACGTAAGCACGAAGTGTGTGTACTGGACAGAGCAGTGCCAAGGCTGGGTCTGCCTCCTCCGAGGGCAGTGCTTGCAGGTTCACCACCTGGTCTCGAAAGGGTGTGGTGGGAACCTTGGGTACATCTGATGGTATTAACTTAGGGGCCGCTAACACGACACCGTTTTAACAGAAAACTCTTAATTAAATTCTTTCTTTGTGAAAGAGTTCTTCTAAGCTATCTGGGACACTGATATGATGAAACTGATCAGTAAGTTTATTAATAAAGCATCTTTAGTGGCAGAAGTGATAGGTCTAACATATTTGTAACACGGAGTCGACTTTGCAGCCTTGGCTAAATTAATTTCACACAAGACTAGATAATGATTTGAGATGTCATCGCTCTGCCTCAGAATTTCAACGGCATCAACATTGATTCCGTGTGATAATATTAGATCTAGAGTATGATTATGACAATGAGTAGATCCTGACACATATTGTCTTACTCCAATAGAGTTAAGAATGTCTTTAAATGCCAATCCCAATGCATCTTTTTCGTTATCTACATGTATATTAAAAACACCAACAATTAGGACTTTATCTGCAACCAGTACTAACTCTGATAGAAAGTCAGCAAATTCTTTGATAAAGTCTGTATGGTGCCAACACTTCAAAATAATTATATTCTTCAGGTGAAGCAGTCGATTTTGTTCCCTTCCGGAATTCCGGTTCCCTTTAGGCAATCATACTACAAGTCTTGCGTAGTTGCCGAGTTACCATATGTACCATCAGAACTGAATATGAGCAAGAAGCACAACTGGATGTACGGGAAGCCAAAAGGTTAAAAAAGTATTGTATTTTTTGTTTTATTTTTTTATCCGAAGCGAGTTCAATTCGATCCAGCTTATTTCTTTTCAAATTTAAAACGTATTACCGATTTCAGTGCAATGTTTATTAAGGTTTATTAAAGAGGTTCTGAAGGCCCAATGAAAGAAATAGGCTCATTTAAACTGAAATTGCAGGATAGGTTATTTTTGATGTTCTAGTTGCTGGTAATATCAATAATATTCACTATACCTTACTCCTGTATGTGGAATTATTATCTCCACTGTCTAGAATTATAATTTAGACTAGATTACTTACCATAAATTTTGAAATTGGAGGAACGTCTGCAAATGACATATTTATGGTCTTTTTTATGCCAAATGGGTATGTGCCTTGAGTTTTATAGCTCATGATTTCCTCATACATTTTTGGATCCATTATTGGAATGTGACAGCAAAAATAGATATTCAGGTGGCAATGTTGTGTGGTCATCTCCCCAATTTATAACACCATTTATTAACTTGATTAATTAATTGATTTAATTATTGCCCTCTGAAATTGTATGTTAATTAATAATGATTAGAAATGTTATGTTGCACCCATGAATCTTGCATGTGAAAAATATTAAAGAAGGTAATAATAGCAATATATGGTTTTAGTCATATTTATTTATTTTTATTTCATACAGGGAACATAAAAGGTGTCACCTGAAAATGTGTTTACCTTGTGACAATAATACGAGGATTTCTTTTTCTCATGTGTATTTTGGTGACATCGAACATATTGTTAATACATTTTGTATACTGTTTACAAAGTTGTATATCATACATCTGGGTCCCACTTTATATTAAGTGGCTTTAAGTACTATGTACTTACATTGAAATTAATAATTTGATACAATGTACTTATTGTGTAACTACATGTTTTTACATTGTACTTTTTAAAAATTCCTGCATGTAATTACAGCTGTAATTAATTTATGTAATTACATTTGTTATTACACAGTTGACCCTTCCCTTACACCTTAACTCTCCCTTAAACCTACCCAATCCACCACACCTGTCCCTAACCTTACCCGTATTCCACCTCAATAGCAGCAAAAGTGTTTTACAATACAACATGAACACAATAAGTACATTGTACTTATTTTTTGATGCAAGTACAAAGTACTTAACGCCACTTAATATAAAGTGGGACCTAAATCTGTCATCTCTGACGTTTTGCAATCTTCATAAATAATTAAGACAATAATATGAGGCATTGAGTTTGGACGTTAACACGGACAGATAACGCAATTTGTATGGGCAGAATTCAACTCAGACATTCAGACATAAAACAAAAACTATGAACAAGTGCAAGATTAATTCATTCACAGAAATATTACTGGAGTGTGAGAACCATTTTATTATGCTGCAGTGTAGCAAGACATTTAAATGTTGAGCCAATGCTTTTGGCCTTTTTCGCTTTCCGTACATCCAGCTGAGCTTTGATGCATCTCGTTGAGGAGGAACAGTTACATATGATAACATCAACATGGCGGATGTCGGATCGCATTCATACTTAACGAGATCTAGCTATATAGTACCAGAGCCATATAGATATCATATGAAAAAGTATTCTCGTCGCTTGATAAACTTATTAGTGAGCCACCGTAGTCATGTGGACTATTTTAACGATGCCTTTACAAACTTTTCTGGGCCGGCAAGTTTCGATCTCATAAAATCCTATGGAGGAGTGATCCAGCTCTCAGATTTAATCAAAAATATCTTAATTTGTGTTCCGAAGATGAACGAAAGTCTTACGGGGTTGGAACAACATGAGGGTGAGTAATTGCTGACAGAATGTTCATTTTTGGGTGAATTAACCCTTTAAAGCTCCTGCAACAAGCTGCTCCGGTGAAGCAGTCTGTTCCCTACCGGAATTCCTGTTCCTCCTCAACGAGATGCATCAAAGCTCAGCTGGATGTACGGAAAGCGGAAAAGGGCAAAAGCATTGGCGCAACATTTAAATGTCTTGCTACACTGTTGTAATATCTCTGTTTGAACTTACAATAATTAAAATAAACTACAACTTAATATTTAATAGATTTTGTTATCCATTTCTGTAGTATACTCACTCAAAGCCTTTAATGGCAGTATTCAGCTTCATGAGCCACTCTTCACTGGATAAACACACATCTGTTCATCTGTCCCTGTAACATCCAGACAAGATTCAAGTTACCTCTGTGATTTATGTGCTCAATTCTACATTTACATGTTGAGGCTGTTGCTGATGTGTTAACTCCCTTTTTATCCAACTTGAATGTTCCTCAATTTATCAATAGTACTAAGGGACAAATACAATAAATAACTTATGTTTATTTATAGATTTGTTTATTTACTTTACTTACAGCACATTTGTCTAATGTAAACAGTGTTGACAACAGTGAATTATCCTACATCATAGCACACATTCATCACTAAGATGTCTATTTTATGTTGTGATGTGCTCATCTGCAATACTTAAAGAATATTTTCCTTTCGGATGTAAATAGACATTAAATATGCGTCTTTAAGATGTAACGTTATATGGTTATGTAAATCCACTTTAGAGACATACTTGTGTTTACTGGAGCTCCCCTGTTAGCTATACATAATAAAACATGTTTTTACAGTAAAATCACAACTATACTATACTGTCTAACTCCTTTACACCTTCAACAGTTAAAAAGTTTAGCCTACAGTAGTTCAACACATGCAATCTTAACACAAGGAACCGTGTTTACTCACATTTGAAAGCACCCGCGTCGCTGATCTCCGTAATGTTCAATTATGACGTATCCTCTCGCGTGGCCTCCTGGGATAGAAAAGTATCCATCGGAAAAGCACTCGAAAATTTGGCCGGAAGTAGAAGGCCATCCGGGAACATCTCGCCTATCTTCTTTTGAATACTGATGTTTCGAACGTACTACTCCTGTCACGTACTGTTTTCTCCTACTATATAGTAGGATAGTACTTGGGTGGTTGATCAGCAGGCCTTCCTAGAAATTTTCAGTCATCCCAGAACAGATGGGTAGAGCAACAACAAGAACAGAACAGACAACATGAAGAGAGATTTTTTTTTCCTCGTTTTATTGAGGAAAATAGAAATACACACACTACAGAACGTCTAATTGGCCAGCTTTTTGATGGGTTGAGAGGCATCCTCGAAGATTCTTCACAATCAGCTCCGCATTGGCTCCCTTATCACCCACACACACAACATCCATACACACAGTCCCAGCATCCATACCTACATTCTCAGCCATATCTACATCCCCATCCAGACCTAGATTGGAATAACAAAGTAATAAAAGTTAAGTTTACATTTTTACGAGAAATATTGTTGAGATTGCTAAAGATTGTTCTTGGAAAACCCTTGTTTTAACGAACAATGAACAAGTTTAAATGTTTACAAATATTAAAATGATTTAATGCATTGACATTCATGCCTGCACTACACACAAACACACACTATCCCAAACGTACACAAATTTATACAAATTCAGACTTTACCTCAAGCATACACACACACTCAAACATACTGTGTTTGTAACAACTTCAAACATACTGTGTGTATATATATATATATATATATATATATATATATATATATATATATATATATATATATATATATATATATATATATATATATTAGGGCTGGGGGAATTAACGCGTTAATCTTTGTGATTAATTTGAGATGTCTAACGCATTAAAAAAAAATAACGCAATTGACGGAGCACCTTTTTTTTTTTTTGCCTCGTTTTAATGACTTCCTGTTGCGGCTGCTATTGAAAAGGCCGAAAATATGCCATCCCTAATATTTAACATTACAATTCCAGGAGTCTATGGTGGACATTACATTTAAGATAAAGACTTTCAATATGTTCTCAACTTCTCATGAACCGCTAGAATCTGAGTTTTCATAGTCAGCTCTGGATGTGTTAATTGAGGTTATAAAATATAAACACATGTTCAGTTTTCATAGAAGCCAAGCTGATTTGTGTGTAAGATCTTGAATGAAATAAAGAACATCACTTTTGTTTGCATTTACAGAGATGTCTACTGCAGAGTCCTGCACGGGTCCATTTTTGGAGACCCGCCCCCGCCCGTACCCGCAAAGTTCAGCACCAGATCCGACCCGTCACCCGTGATAATATCAAAATTAAATCCGCACCCGCCCAGACCCGATAATATTCGGCCCGTTACCCGACCCGTGCCCGCGATAAATCACACACAAGCTCAAATCTATTGAGCGGTGGGGACGCGTTCATAGGGTGCGCTGCCAATAACGCACCTAAAAGCTGTCACAAAGAACTGGGAAAAGTAATGATTAAAATATATATTTGATGTCAAATATATCAAGGAGACATTTCAATTGTTTATTAATAAACAAGTGTTTTCTGTGTCAAAGTTGAAGTTGACGGTGCTGACTGACTCGCGATCTTCGCAGTAGTGAGCGCGCCAGAGAGAAAATCACATTAGGCTACGGATTGCATAAGCAGAGAGCAGTCTGTTTTTTTTGTTTTTTTGTTTTTGTTTTTTTTGTTTAAAAGTAGACATTTCATGATTTCTATTTCTCAGGTCTGTGAGGCAAGTAGCTTATACGCTGAGTTTCGGTTCATTTAAGAGACGAGCCTCAAGTTCACGCGCCCGCGCCTCCGTGTCGTGATTATTGCCTGCTATATTTACCTCCTATTTATTGAATCCAAGAAATTGGTTGATGAAACATTGATTAAAATTAAGATACAATTAATACGAAACGAAATTCACTTTAAAGAAAGGTTTTCTACATAAACTTAATGAATTGTTTAAAATCATGTCTGCCCACTGCATTTGTCTCCCGATATTCGGGATCATCTTATCTTATTCATGCTTTTCATTTTTCATATAATCAACATGAAATTTAAAAAAATATATTATTTTATTTAAACATGAATATGAAACTAAATCGTTTTTAATGACAGGGCTACAACACATACAGTACAGAGAAATTTTATGTCGGAGCATTGCCGGTGAGCATGTGGAGGGGGAGATAGGCTACGATTTTCGATCATTTATCAATATTATTTTGCTTGATATGCCAATTCTTAATATTTGGTGTTTTTAATGTTTGTTTGAGATCTCTGTGAAAGTTTTAATTGTAGGTTCGTGGCCCTGAGTGTCGCGATTTCGGTTTCATTTCGCATATAGCCTACAGCCCTTATAATCATAGATGACGCGGTTTTTATTTAAAAGAAAGACATGTATATATGTTTGTATGTAGGCCTATATATGGGCAATTTATATACACAATACTTACTAAAATATAATTAATATAATTTTATTGCATTTGTATTAGTTGTTTGAAGAGTAAAAAAAAAAATCGGTAGGTCTTAACACAAGTTCACTACCGGCAAGTCGGTCGGACTAAAAAGGGGGAAAAAAAATAATTGGGTTGGTCCTAAATTGACAGGGTCGGTCGGGTTACGGCAAACAAGAATATTTTTAAGGACGGCCTGACTAAAACACATATTTGCGTATGTGTAATGGTAATTTAGACATACAAATATTGCACATATTTTTCATCCGTTACCCGCCCGCAAGGAGTTCATTATCCGCCCGCATCCCCGCCCGTGAATTTTAGGAATGTCACAATCCACCCGTTTTAGCCACTTTTATGCGGGTACCCGCGGATACCCGCGGGTACCCGACCCGTTGCAGGACTCTGGTCTACTGATCAAACTTATCCTCCTGAGATTCAGACATATCTGACCTCTATAGAGTAGGAATAAACATTTTTATCTGATTTATCTGAGATCCCAATTGTTACATTTGTAAAATCAATTTGTCTGATGTAAATGGTCAGTATATTTTATAGGCTTTATAATATTTATATAGCCTACTATATTATATATTTAGGCAAACAAAAGCAGATAGGGTTGCAGTTTTCACTGCATTTGAATGTATGGTAAAGCATATGGAATATGCAACAGAAGCCTTGATGCTACAATTACCAATATATTTATCACATCAACCAGAGCACATAAACACCCACAGACATATTAGGCTACACACTACCAGTCTTTTTAGACTTAATCTAATAATTCAACAACTTTTTTTCCTACATTCTTATAGCATTGCTTGTTTGTTACAGCATGTGGGTTCTTTTTTTCTTCACTGGGAAGAAACAGGTCTGAAGGGATGAAATATTTGCTCATTTCTGTTAAACATAATATCTGTGCCTTGCTGGAAGTAACAGGCTCGAAGTGGCACAGTGTTTGTTTCTCTTTACTCAGAGCCGATCAGCCCCATACGCACACTACGCAAGTTGCGTAGGGCCCCGCAAATAACTCAAGGCCCCGCCTCCCCCTCGTGTCAAAGCGCGTCAATCAAAGTTTACAACATCGATGAAATAATTAAGCGGAACTATCCTTCTGGTCACGAAAAGAGAGAAAAAAACACCATGAGAGTGAATTGCGGGAACAGCAATCAGGTAGACTTGTGTTCTCTCCTCTCAAAGTTCGATGTCAGCAAAGAACAGTAGGCCAAATTTGCTTCTCTCTCTAGTCTGTCTGTCTTGCTAACCCAGCTGGCAACCCAGTCTTTCTGTGTCTTGTTTGCTAATGCTGTGTCCTGTGACTTTGTGTCTGAAAACAAAAGGGAGAGTGAACTATTTATTACGTTTGATAAACGACAAAGGGCAACGGTGTTTATTTATAAACTGCAGCTCGGAAAAGATAACCGCGTTGCGTGTTAACATGCGTTCATATGCACATGCACGAAATGAAATGCGCACTTTCCAGCAAAACATCTGTGGGGACCATTACAATATGGGTGTGATGGCACTCCTCATTATAAGTGCACATGCTTTTAAAACAAGACAATGATTATCTAGTCTCGAAGTCAGTTTAGTTACAACTCTGCAATATAGCAAGATGGAAAGCAATGTATTGACATTGACTAGGTCTATTGATTTATAGGCTATATTGCATTTAAAATGTTGATTGGCTGGACATACTGGTCAATATGGATGCACATTCCTCAGTAATAACCATCAAGAATCAAGTATTGGTTTTATCATTTAAAACACAGTGACATGCTATAGCCATTTTAGCTTTTATTCATTCACAGGATGCTTTTTTGATATCAATAATTACATTTTTACTATTTAAATTGTGAATTCTTGATATTAATATAAAATATGTCTATATCTGATATCAGGAATTAAATTTGTATTAGTAGCCTAGTTAAAGAAGGGAGGATTGTAGTGGGAGCACTGGGGTGTCAGGTGTGACTGTGTGGCAATGGCAAATGGTTTACATGGCTCATGGGTCAGGTAGAAGGGCCCCTTAACAGAATTTTGCTTAGGGCCCCAGGAAGGTCAGGATCGGCTCTGTCTCCACTGTTCTGGGCAGCAGACACATTTACCAGTTATGCAGCAGTCATGTATAACCACTAAGATACTCGACAAAGCACTTAAGATGCCGAACATGACATAACCTGCAAACTGAATTAAAAAAAAAAAAAAAAAAAAAAAACATACATTAAAGGTATAGTTCACCCAAAAGTGAAAATTAGCCCATGATTTACTCACCCTCAAGTCATCCTAGGTGTGTATGACATTCTTCTTTCAGACAAATACAATTAGAGTTATATTAAGAAAATGTCCTGGCTCATACAAGCTTTATAATGGCAGTGAATGACTGTTTCTGTTTTGAAGTCCATAAAAGTGTATCCATCCATCATAAAAGTGTTCCACATGGCTCCGAGGGGTTAATAATTCCTTCTGAAGGAATTGACTGTTGGTTAAAAATATATAAAACTAACTTATCTGATCTTGGTCATGGTAACTAAGGTAACTAAGACCTTCTTGCCCTGTTTGGGGGGATGGGGCCACAGATCCCAGAGTGAGTTTTAAATATCATTTGTTAAACTATAACAAATACTTGTCTCAGTCGTTACACCGCTGTAGCTGTAGGGGTGTACAAAGCACAGCAGACAGCCCGTAATTTCGTAGTGAAAGTAGAGTGACGACGACAAAAGCCCTCCGTGAATAACAAAATATCAGTGCTCTCCTGAGCCAATGCAGTAAAACGCTTAATAATTCACTGTTAAAGGCTCTGTCTTCTGTCACGGGTGGATGCATGAAGGCAGAAGACAATGAAGAATAAATTTCCAGTACGAAGTTTAATGAGGATAATACAAATAATAATCAGATAGGCAGGGCAACACACATTAAATGTAACTTAGACTGAACATTGAAGGACTGTGAGGGAAGAACCTAAATAGTGACACAATTAAAGGTAATTAATGAAGTGCACCTGAAAAGAATGAACTAATAACAGTAACCATAGAAACAAAGGAGTGGCGGGAATATCAAACAAAGGAACACATGGGCTGGGTCCGATGTACAAATTTACATTTCTTGAATCACACCATAAAATAAGAAAAAATGGCCTAACTGCAACCAATTTGATTTCCCTTCGATGTGAGCAACTTTCTGAGTCTGCAGCACAGAGCTTTATACATGTTTTTTTTTTTTTTTTTTGGAAAACAGGAAACCATATTGAATTCACTTCAAACTGCTCATATGCAGCTACTTTTTAATGTACTTCTCAGGAATAAACTTAGGGAGTCTCCTGGACAGAACTCTTAATCATTGCTTTCTGAAACGGGAAGCCTTCTGTAATGAACTCAGTGCTGTGCTGTCTGAGGACTTGTGGTTTTGCAATTGAGAAGGTGGTATTAAAAGACCAAACTGTCATGCACTGCTCCGAGACTCGAAGGTGAGATCCAAATGCAGCTTTTATTATGGGCAATCCAAAGGCGTAATCCAAAGTACAGGCAATGGGTCAAAACACAGGTAGGCAGTCCAAACAAACAAACAAACAAACAAACAAACAAACAAAACAGGTAGGGGTCAGAGGCAAGAGAGTAATCCACAGAACAGGCAAGAAATCCAAAAACCAAGAGAAAGGAAACCAGGGAAAATGCTCAGAGATGCAGTGTGACACAAACAAAACTTCGCAGTGAGTGAATGAGTGAACATGGTATAAATAGGCTGAGACTAACAGGGTGATGAGACACAGGTGAATGCAATCAGTGATGATGAGTCCGGGCAGTGAGTAATGGGAAATGTAGTTTGTGAGGGAGTGATAATAGTCTGGTGTGGAGTGCCCTCTGGTGGCTTTCAAGGGCACTCCAGCTGGTGAACATTACACAAACTCAGGAAACACCATATAGCCAACAAATAAAGTGTACAGAAAAGCAAATGAGAACAGAATATGAACGCAACACGTTTAATTGTAGCCTACGTTAAGCATTTTCCTCCCATAGAAAACTTTTGTGAACAATTGCAAACGCATTTTTTCAGGAATGCGCTCACTATGTGTTTAGGTAATGCAGACAACAATCTGATTAATAATTAAAATAAATCATTGTTGCGGTAATGCCAGTTTGTATTGGTAAGGACACAATTGTAAAGGCATATGTTAATAAAGTAACCTTAACAATAGTTTACTGTAGAGAAAAACAGTAACATAATAAAACAGAAGGTATTTTGTCAAAGATAGAAGAGGTTTTGCCGAAAAGACTGGGAACAAAATATTTTCTTGTTTCAAATACTAATACATGTATGAATTTCTGTTGTAACAACAAACTTAATTTGAGGCCTTCAGTATTTTGTTTTGTCCTCTGGTTTCTTTTGTTAATGCTTCACTGTCTTTCTTTTTCTTTTTTGTAATGCTCTTTTTCCATAACTCTTCATATCTGTTTGGGTCTTTTCTCATTACCCCTCTTCTGTTAAGTTAATCTGGTATCATCAAGGGTTGCACAAATGAAATGTTTATAGTTAGTTTACAATAGATTTAATATTTGCAATATACATTGATCAGCCACAGCATTAAAACCACCTGCCTAATATCATGTAGTTTCCCTTATGCTGCCAAAACAGCTCTGATATGTCAAGGCAAGGAATCCACAAGACCTCAGTATGTGTCCTATGGTATCAGGATGTGAGGTGGGCCCTCCATGGATCAGAATTGTTCATCAAGCACATCCCATAGATGCTCAATCGGGTTGAGATATGGGGAATTTTGAAGCCAAGGCAACGCCTAGAACTCTTCGTCATGTCCCTCAAACCCTTCCTGAACGATTTTTGTATTGTGGCTGGGTGCATTATCCTGCTGAAACAGGACACTGCCATCAGGGAACACCATTGCCACGGTCTGCAACAATCTTAGGTAGGTGATACGTGTCAAAGTGACATCCACATGAATGCCAGGACACAAGGTTTCCCAGCAGAACATTGCCCTGTGCATCACACTCCCTCCACTTTCTTCTCATAGTGCATCATGCTGCTATGTCTTGGTCGTGTGTGGCCCAGTTCTGACCATTGTAGGCACTTTCGGTGGTGGACAGGGGTCATCATAGGCACTTTGTCCGGTCTGCTGCAAACCAGCAAACTGCTATGCAACTGTGTGTTCTGACACCTTTCTATCATGGGCAGCATTAATTTTTTCAGCAATTTTTTGAGCTACAGTAGCTCTTTTGTGTGACCGGACCAAGCAGACGAGCCTTTGCTCCCCATGTGCATGTGTGAGTCTTGGGCGTCCATGACCCTGTTCACTGGTTGTCCTTCCTTGCACCTCTTTTTTTCGGTGCTAACCACCACAGGCCATAAACACCCCATAAGACCTGCTGTTTTGGAGATGCTCATCCAATTGTCTTGCCATCACCATTTGGCCTTTGTCAAAGTCACTCAGATCTTTTACTCTTTTCTCTTCTTCCAACTGATGAAATTCAAGAACTGACTGTTCAGTTGCTGCCTAATATATCCTCTTGACAGGTTCCACTGTAAAGATATAATAAATTATATTTACCACATCAATCAGTGGTTTAAATGTTGTGGCTGATCAATGTAATATACAGTATAAACCTTGAATTTGTCTCTACCACAACACAAAGTCTTTACCGCAACACCTAAAAATGCTGTTGTAAAGACATGCTGCGGAAATGACATTTTTGCTAATATTGCAGATAACTGGCTGAAAGGTAAGGACGCACAATAAATACTTAAGAAGAAATTTTGACCTTTATCTTATTTTTCTGGATCTTGTGAGTGACCTTATGTAGGTGGACCAATCTCTCACACATGTGCTCACATGCTAATTTCTGTTTCCATAGAAACTAGATTTGTTTGGCTTTCAACAAATGTCATAGTTGGAGTCTTTTCAGGAAGTGGATGCTGGACACAGTGTGACGGGGCGCATAGCTATCGTCACGGCAGCGATGCGCTGCCTATTCCAGTTCACAAAGACTGAGTGCAAATGTTGCGTGTATTTGTTTGTCAAGTGTGTCAATGTGTTTTGTTAATCCTCATATTGTTTCAAATCAGCGGTAACCTAGCCTTTTATCAAAACCCCCACAGTAATCCCGTAGTTTTGTGTGCACACTTATAATATCTAATACTACGGTGATTTATATGCTATAGCTACTTCTATCAATACATATCTTACTGTTTAAAACCATGTTATTTATTTCACAATCATGATCAGTTTCAATAACCACGTAACACATGTTTTCGTTAATTATGTATCTGTTTATTTAGTTTAAAAGGAACATAACTTTGACATACCATCTTTGTGTCTTACTGGCGTCTCCGGTTTGTTTGTGTAAAGGAATTTTTGCCGCAATTGTGGGGTTTAAATGACGTTATGACTTCCGGGTCAATTGGAAGTGACCCGGAGTTTGAGTTATTAATTTTTTTTGGCTGTTAATATGACTTGTGGCTTTGCCAAATGTTAGCTGGAACCATAGAAATAATATTTTGTAATTTTCTAGTTTTATAGATATAGCATTTCGGCTGTTTTTAAGCAGTTATGGACTATTCACCTGAGCCACCCCTGTATTGTAATATTGTGTTGGTATGTGCCAATTTCAGGGGTGCCTTTAGTCCTATAAAGATGAGTAGCTTCATTCTCTGTGGGGGGAGCATGAGATGAGAAGACATATGTCTGTGTGATGCTCTATGTATAGTGGCTTGTGTAAAGGTCAATTTCGAAGCAGCTGCAAAATTTTGATTTTTTGTTGACTCTTATGTCAATTTATTTTCTTTACTAAACAGTATTTTTTTTTGTTTATT
The DNA here is from genome assembly GCF_963993115.1 of Abramis brama. Taxonomy (NCBI): domain Eukaryota; kingdom Metazoa; phylum Chordata; class Actinopteri; order Cypriniformes; family Leuciscidae; genus Abramis; species Abramis brama. The sequence continues at coordinate 24,159,446 of NC_139968.1, read as the reverse complement.
TTTTATTTTTTATTTTTTTCTTGTAAATTTGTAATGCCTTCCTTTGGCCTTAATTGGGGTAAATAAAAAGATCCCATCTGTTCAAACTCATCCAACTTCTCCTGAGTGTTTACACCTGCTCACGACGACTCAGCCACATTTACCCTCAACACACAGCTGCATCGCAACCGCCCGCTCCACTGGGGGGATATCCACATACCCCTTATCTGCCCCGCCGTCGAGGGTGGTTAGCGGAGAGGAGCCACTAGGACAGCTTCTGGCACTATACGGTGCCGTCCACGTCCTAGAAAGCTCCTCATGCACCTCCGGAAAGAAAGGTAACGGGGCGGCGCACTGAGAACCAGCGCGGCCCACTCCGAGAAACCAATCGTCCAACCGGGAAGGTTCGGGATGTGGTGGAGGGTCCCACGCAAGCCCGACCTTCTCGGCGGGCTCCAACGGCAGCAGCGCTTGCGAGGCGTGAGGGGCCCGCGGAGGTTGTCTCGGCAGGGAAGCCCTCACGGTAATCCTCAGATCACTCTGGTCATGCGCAGAAGTAGGTCTATTCTGCGGGGCATAGGTGAGGAGACTGCACCTCCCCTGAGGAAGGCGAGTCTTGATCTCAGCACTGTGATAGTCATATTCCCGCAGTGAGAATATGAACTATCCACAAAAGCTGCCTCAGCGTGCTGAATGCCCAAACACGAGAGGCAACTACTGTGGCCGTCTGCTGGAGCCCGGGAATGACGGGTATTGCTATTTAGTAAAATAAAAAACAGAAGAAACTCTCTTTGTGCTGAGGCACCCAGGGGTAGCCGCGTTGTGTAATATACACAGAAGGAATGCCCACCGAACCGACACACACACACACACACACACACACACACACTATAGTGCTTTGAAAACAGCAGTTGTGAGCTGTAATGCTCGCGGCCACCGCTGATCGCACCGTCACACCAACACAAGACGAGAGTCTTCTTAGACGAGATTTCGGTAGTCTTGTAGAACTCTGAAGTCAACCAGAAGTTTGGCTCTGAAGTGAAAGACAATGTGTGCATGCACCCGCTTCCTGTTTATACCCGCACTGCGGGGCGGGGCGCGTGACGCCTTTCACGCACACCAACGTTCATGGGCTCGTTCTGTAGACACTCGAAGATGATAGGGCTCCCTGAAGTGATCCCAATTACGTCGTCACGTCGACGTTACGTCAAACGTGAGCGACTGAAAGGGAACTCTGCTTAAAAAACCTGGTCTTGATCCTGCAGATCTTGCAAATTTCAGACCTATCTCCAAATTACACAGAACAGAATCGTCTCTTTTAAAAGTTTTTAACGATATCTATTTAGCTACCCATTCTGGTGACTATGTTGTTCTTGTGCTTCTTGATTTAACTGCTGCATTTGATACTGTGGACCATGAAATTCTGATTCCTCATTTGGAGCATTGGGTAGGCATAAAGGGCATAGTGCTTGAATGGTTCAGGTCATATTTGGAAGGTCGGACTCTCTGTGTCAGCTGTGGGAACTCTGAGTCTTCTTCGTGTGGGGTCCCTCAGGGGTCAGTTTTGGGCCCTCTTCTTTTTTCTCTTTATTTGTTGCCGCTTGGCTCAATAATTAGGAAGCATGGCATGTCATTCCACTGTTATGCGGATGATAGCCAGATTTACATGCCTCTTAAAAAGAATGACACTATCAGACCGTTAATGGAGTGTCTTGATGATATAAATGCCTGGATGGCTATTCATTTTTTACGTTTTAATGAGAATAAAACAGAAGTGATGATTTTTGGTGGCACCACTGAGACCCGTTCTGTTGAGTTGGGTGCTTTGGCCCAGTACACTAAGCCAATCATCACTAACCTAGTGGTTAAAATCGACTCTGACCTTATAGACAGTCAGATTAGAGCAGTAGTTAAAACAAGTTTTTTCCAGTTGAGGCAGCTGGCCAAAATAAAGCCTTTTTTACAAAGACAACAATTTGAGACAGTAATCCAAGCCTTTGTTACTACCCGGCTGGATTACTGTAATGCACTGTATGTGGGGGTTAGTGGGTCTTCTTTAGCTTGTCTTCAAATGGTTCAAAACGCGGCAGCGTCCTTAGCCTTGATTCACTGGCTGCAGTGAAGCAAGGCTACAGTTCAGGATTCATTTTAAAATTCTTTTATTTGTTTTTAAATCGCTAAATGGTCTTGCCCCACCCTACATTTCTGAGCTACTTCATCTTTATACACCCACTCGTTCTCTCAGGTCAGCTGATCAAATGCTCCTGTATGTGCCCAAAATAAATCGTAAGCTCAGAGGGGACCATGCCTTTTCTGTGGCAGCTTCAAAATTGAATGATCTGCCTCAGTTTATTAGACATATCTCATCTTTTTTCTTTGGCCTTTCACACCAGAAGTTAACATTTTGTTTATTTTATTGTTTTTATGGTGTTTTTTTATGTTTTGTCTCTTAATCTGTTTTATATTGTATTTTATGTTTTGTATGAGTTGTATTGTTGTGTTCTGTTTTTGTGTATTCTTCTGTAAAGCACTTTGGTCTACTTCGGTCATTTTAAAGTGCTTTATAAATAAAGTTTGATTTGATAAAATTTGATTTGATTTGATTTGATATGCATTTTTGAATTTCCCCTGGTCACCAGTAGGGGCACTGTGTATAATTTACTTTTTTACAATTTAAAAAATTGTGTGCAAATGTGTTAGCCTGGTTAAAACCAGACCCTTCTCAGTTGAAACTGAGTATAGGGTCTGGGGAAGCTATGTAGACAAATCATTACCAAAGGGGCGTCACCAACCGACGTAGCTCAAATTCCTCTGGGCGCAATTTGATAGTCTTAAAACCAATCAGATCGATGAAGGAGATGACGTATGCTTCGAGTGTTGTTCTTTGCTCCGGTTTTAACGAAAACGGTAAGTTTAAATCGCTAAAAACAGACGCGATAACTGATTCGTTTATATACTGTCTATGATTCGAACGAGTGATGTTCCACGGCGGCAACCGGCGTCACATATTGACGCTAAAGGGTGCCCTTTGCGTCGGATATTGAAGAAATTTCAAAAGCGTCAGTATTATGACGCCCTAGGATGAGAATGCGTTGCATGTAAATCCCTCCCCAAACGTTTCTGATTGGTGCCGCGATTTCAGCGGCACAGTAATGAGTTTGAATGGGCTCTTCTCCAGACTATCCTGGAGAGAGAATTAAAATTCGCCGGAAGTAGTCTGGGTTTTCCCAGGCTACAAATGTGTTTTATCTGTATCAGAATTAGATCATGGTTTGGTCTTCAGTGTTGTCAACAGTCATCATGCATCATAAATATAGTTAATCAGAAACAGTTTAAACTAGTATTAATATTGACTCGACTAAACTGCAAACTTAAATGATTGAGCATGTTTCTAAGATTTCAGCCATTTTGAAACTGATGTCAGATGTTCAGTAGGTGGCCTTTATATTGCATGAGAAACATTTTAACATTTGAGTAGCCACAAAATTTAGATTTTAAGTTAATCAATGGAACATACATTTACATTGAGCCAAATAGATGCTCACAAACAGAAGTCATATTAGCTGTAGGAAGTAACCAACATCCTCGGTGCCACGGTTCAGGTAGTTATGTAGGAAAAACTGCATTTTTGGGGTTTGGGGGGCCCCAGCTCGGGGGGGGAGTGGCCCCCGGGGACCAAACGAAATTTTTCCGTAAAAGTCTAGTGGGGCTACATGCCCACCAAATTTCAGTTTCCCCGGTGCTTCGGTGTCCCTGGTATCGTTGACGGAAAATTCAGTAGGTGACGGAAAAAAAAAAAAAAAAAAAACTTTGACAATCCCTATATGACCGCTTTCGCTAGCTACACTAGCGGCGGTCATAATAATGAGGTCACCAGCAAAACATACAGGTATACATACATACATCATTACAACGAATGATATAATTATCCAACTTATGTTCCCATTCTTTATTGTATTTAGGATACTTGTGATGAATCAGATTTTAGCATGCAAAACAGCATAAAAAGTCTCGGAACCTAAAACCCTGCATGTGTCCATCATTGAATCATGAAATAACTGGCGTGGCAGAATTTAAGGGTGTGTATTCTTACTCCTCAATATTTTAAGGAAGAACATTTTTTTATTTATTTGACGATACATTGTTCATTCACAAAGAAACTTGGTGTCCTTAAAGGTTGGACTTATTTGTTATTCCTCTTTTTAGTCAACTTTAGCATGGGTGTGTAAAATTATGCACACAACTGTAAATGGCATTAAAGGCAGTTTTAAATAAGTGTGAAAAAACACAAACACCAAATAACATTTAATTCATGACCAATATATGAAATACATGAAAATGCTGATAAAAAAGCAAGTCAGTTATAATGTTTCTTTGTAGACCTATACTAGTGACATTATTGAAAGGTGCACAAGGTATCATTGTTATAAATGTTGAATGTCTATTATTGATCTGTAATTAACTACATTTGCTTACTAACTAATATATTTTAACTTATTACATGGCTTGGCTGAATTCTAATGTAGAATGCGGTCTGTTATTTCTTGATAACAGACCGCTGCGAAGTATAACAGACCGTTGCCATGAAAAACAGCACGTTGCTATGGACGCGGAACGGACTATTTTCTTTGGTGGAAGCAATACAATCGTTTTTAAAACAATAAACTCCTTTTTAAATCAATATTTTGTGTCAAATTAATTATCTATTTTGTAGGTAGCCATGTAATAAGCGGGATAATGTATAGAGAGGCGGTCGCTTCGCGTCGGGCTCTCGTTCAGCCTGTCGGGCTTGTTATTCACTATAACGAGCGCCTCTCTATACATTATCCGTTACATATAAACATGTCAAATTCAACAGCAACACATTTCAATGTGGTACTTACATATAATGTCAGTTGTCCTCAGGGTTAGGGTGTGTTGTGAAATTACTAATTTCCCATGTACGGCATTCAGAAGAAACGGCAAAACCATATAGCCGTTAACAGAAATCTCAAAAGCCATAAGATATTTGACTTTGCAATAAGATTTATGTCATCAAATGATAACAATGGATAACAACCATGCAAAGTATCAACATGAGAAATACAAAGTCCTGCTAGAAAAGAGCGTTTTATAGTGTTATGTTACACATAACACATAACGCAACCTTCTGAGTGAGTCCAATATGTGAGTGAGTTGACCTTTTAATGACTATAGTTAACTGAAGTGTCTAAGAAAATTATCTTGTCAGGGATTGAATTATGTAGGTTTTGGAGTATGTACAGTTATAACTGTGGGAATGTGTGTGTGCCTGCATATGTATATGTTCCAGTTTATAACTCTGTGAATGTTATAACATGTTACAACATTACAAGAGGGGGTTGTATGTCCATGAATGTGTGTGTTTATCTCAGCAGAAACGACATTTCAACATCAACTGTATCACCCAATCTTCACTCAACACCACATATAGGCCGATGGGTGCACAATCATTAACTCTTTCACATGCACACCATGATAAAGTGATGGGAAAATTATTATTATTTTTTTTTATTATCTTGCTCTAGTAGGCCGTGGTCTACTGGCTAGCACTTCAAATTTGTAACCAAAGGGTTGCCGGTTCGAACCCTGACCAGTAAAAAGCGACTGAAGTGGCCTTGAGCAAGGCACCTAACCCCATTACTGCGAGCGCCGCTGTTGTTGCAGGCAGCTCACTGCGCCGAGATTATTGTGTGCTGAGTGTGTTTCACTAATTCACGGATTGGGATAAATGCAGGGACTAAATGCAGGCTCTCCGTAGACGGGCTCTGGTATCATCCTAAACCAGAAACCCTTCGCTCAACACCACCATCTACAGGCCGATGAGTGTACAGTCACTAAATGTGCACATAAATGAATTTATTTTATACCCCCCCCCCATGGATGAAATTCTACGAAACTTAGCATACCCCCAGAAGATGTCAAGTTAATCATACACATGAAATATGGTGCAGTTCTGAACATCTCAACTGAAGATAGGGGCGATTAAAGCAGAATAATATTGCATTTTAATTTTTTATGGGAGTGGCGTAAATCACAAATGAGTGATTATGGGCTAGGTTGATGTGGGCCCTTAAGACCAACATACCATAAAAAATTATTCTTCCTCGGTGCCACGGTTCAGGTAGTTATGTAGAAAAAACTGCATTTTTGGGGTTTGGGGGGGCCCAGCTCGGGGGGGGAGTGGCCCCCGGGGACCAAACGAAATTTTTCCGTAAAAGTCTAGTGGGGCTACATGCCCACAAAATTTCATGTTCCCCGGTGTTTCGGTGTCCCTGGTATCGTTGACGGAAAATTCAGTAGGTGACGGGAAAAAAAAAAAAAAAAAATTTTGACAATCGATTATGGGCTAGGTTGATGTGGGCCCTTAAGACCAACATACCATAAAAATTTGTCATCCTCAGTGCCACGGTTCAGGTAGTTATGTAGGAAAAACTGCATTTTTGGGGTTTGGGGGGCCCCAGCTCGGGGGGGGAGTGGCCCCCGGGGACCAAACGAAATTTTTCCGTAAAAGTCTAGTGGGGCTACATGCCCACCAAATTTCATGTTCCCCGGTGCTTTGGTGTCCCTGGTATCGTTGACGGAAAATTCAGTAGGTGACGGGAAAAAAAAAAAAAAAACTTTGACAATCCCTATGTGACCGCTTTCGCTAGCTACGCTAGCGGCGGTCATAATTATATAACTCACAGGATATATAATTGAATTTATAATATTCCTAAGAGCTGTAATGTCAGCAGTGATTAGCTTAGAGCCTAAAAACATTCTCTTATTGTTTAGAGGTTAGAGGCTTAGAGATTTCAGCTGAAAACAAATGAGTGTTGCTACTGTTTTATAACTTTTCTTGTGGTTGTTTATAACTGTCTAATAACTAGATGTACCGCAGGGCGGTACAAAATATGACCGCCGCTCAGGCCTGCACTGGCTTTCCACAAAAATAAATGACGTGGAGCAATTTGGCTGTATTGCGTGTTTATGTATATACCTAAAAAAAGTAGTAGTATGTGCATGTCTGTCTGTGTGTGTGTGTATGTGTTTGTGTATGTGTGTGTCTGTGTGTGTGTGTGTCTGTGCGTGTATGTGTGCGTGCGTACATGTGTGTGCGCGCGTGTGTGTTTGTGTGTGTGTGTGTCTGTGCATGTGGATGTCAGTGTGTGTGCATGCTTGCGTTTGTTGAAAACTGCATTTTTTGGGTTTGGGGGGGCCCAGCGCGGGGGGGGAGTGGCCCCCGGGGACCAAACGAAATTTTTCCGTAAAAGTCTAGTGGGGCTACATGCCCACCAAATTTCATGTTCCCCGGTGTTTCGGTGTCCCTGGTATCGTTGACGAAAAATTCACGGGGGCCCCAGCGCGCGGGGGGAAGTGGCCCCCGGGGACCAAACGAAATTTTTTCGTAAAAGTCTAGTAGACCAACATACCATAAAAAATTCTTCATCCTCGGTGCCACGGTTCAGGTAGTTATTTAGGAAAAACTGCATTTTTTTGGGTTTGGGGGGGCCCAGCGCGGGGGGGGAGTGGCCCCCGGGGACCAAACGAAATTTTTCCGTACAAGTCTAGTGGGGCTACATGCCCACCAAATTTCATGTTCCCCGGTGTTTCGGTGTCCCTGGTATCGTTGACGAAAAATTCACGGGGGCCCCAGCGCGCGGGGGGAAGTGGCCCCCGGGGACCAAACGAAATTTTTTCGTAAAAGTCTAGTAGACCAACATACCATAAAAAATTCTTCATCCTCGGTGCCACGGTTCAGGTAGTTATTTAGGAAAAACTGCATTTTTTGGGGTTTGGGGGGGCCCAGCGCGGGGGGGGAGTGGCCCCCGGGGACCAAACGAAATTTTTCCATAAAAGTCTAGTGGGGCTACATGCCCACCAAATTTCATGTTCCCCGGTGTTTCGGTGTCCCTGGTATCGTTGACGGAAAATTCAGTAGATGACGAAAAAAAAAAAAAAAACTTTGACAATCCCTATATGACCGCTTTCGCTAGCTACGCTAGCGGCGGTCATAATAAATATTTAGCACCATTTCTAACATTTGATAATAAATCAGAATATTATAAAGTTTTCTGATGGATCATGTGACACTTAATTCAGCTTTGCATCACAGAAATATATTTTAAGGTATTGTAAAATAGAAAAACATTATTTTTATTATATTATTTTTCTGTATGTTTCTGTATGTTAAATCCATGCAGGCTTGATAAGAGACTTCTTTCAAAAACATTACAAATATTGTGTGTCCAAACGTATACTAAATTTAATATTTTTATAAATAAAAAGGTTAGGAATCATATTCGTTTCAAATGTTTTTTTATTGGGGGTGGGGGGTCTCCAATATGATTTTTGACAAGGGCCTCATAATGTCTGAACCGGCAGTGGGGAAGCAGTAAAAACTTTTTTTTTGATGAGGAGACGCTTCTCTGCTGTGCCAAGAGAAGTCAAAAGGGCAGGGGAGAGAATTTTCCCCGCAGCTTCAGAAAGTTCATTCTGTTTATATAGCGGGATGGATTATTGTGTCGGTCCGTCATTCCTTTCTGTGTCCTTTTTCTTCCTTCGCTATATGCAAGAAGTTAATGCCCTGAGTCAATGTGGGGGCGGGAGCGGGGGCGGGGGGCGATATTTTTCCCCAGGATGGTAGGGGAAGTCATGCACAATTTTATAAAGACAGTACATTACGCATACTGTATACAGGCAGGCATCATCTTGGAAAACAGTCTCGATTAGTCGAGCCACGAATGCCGTGCTAAGTGAGCTGGTCGATAGGAATTACGTTTGTGAAATCTAACGTAGCACGGCGTTCGTGGCTCGAAAAATCGAGCCCGTTTTCCAAGATGACGCCTGCCTGTATATGCGTAATGTACTGTCTTTATAAAGTATCTTCTTATTAAACTGTCTGTACACTTACAAAGTTCTCAATGCTTCGGTTTGCATGTAGGGACCCTCATTATGCTACTGTGTTAGTATGAGGCTATTTTGAGCCTTGTTAGTGGTATTAACTAGCGATTTACTTTTACTTACTCTGTGCCCCATATACTAGTGTTATGAGCTAATCTGTTTTTAGAGATAAAACTCTTTATATTCGATTATCATGAAAACGCATCCCAGAGAATCGACTCGGTACCCATGTGTTAACTAGATGTACCGCATCGCGGTACAAAATATGACCGCCGCTCAGGCCTGCACTGGCTTTCCACAAAAATAAATGACGTGGAGTAATTTGGCTGTATTGCGTGTTTATGTATATACCTAAAAAAAGTAATAGTATGTGCATGTCTGTCTGTGTGTGTGTGTGTGTGTGTGTGTGTGTGTTTGTGTATGTGTGTGTCTGTGTGTGTGTGTGTCTGTGCGTGTATGTATGTGTGCGTACATGTGTGCGCGTGTGTTTGTGTGTCTGTGCATGTGGATTTGTATGTGTGTGTATGGGTGTGTATCTGTGCGTGTGGATGTCAGTGTGTGTGCATGCTTGAGTTTGTTTGTATTCCTGCATGTGTGTGTGTGACAGTATCATCCTAAACCAGCAACCCTTCGCTCAACAGCACCATCTACAGGCCGATGAGTGTACAGTCACTAAATGTGCACATAAATGAATTTATTTTATACCCCCCCCCATGGATGAAATTCTACAAAACTCAGCAGAGGATACCCCCAGAGGATGTCAAGTTAATCATACACATGAAATATGGTGCAGTCCTGAACCTCTCCACTGAAGATAGGGGCGATTAAAGCAGAATAATATTGCATTTTCATTTTTTATGGGAGGGGCGCAAATCACAAATGAGTGATTATGGGCTAGGTTGATGTGGGCCCTTAAAAGTGGGCCCTACATACCATAAAAATTTCTTCATCCTCGGTGCCACGGTTCAGGTAGTTATTTAGGAAAAACTGCATTTTTGGGGGTTTGGGGGGGCCCAGCGCGGGGGGGGGAGTGGCCCCCGGGGACCAAACGAAATTTTTCCTTAGAAGTCTAGTGGGGCTACATGCCCACCAAATTTCATGTTCCCCGGTGCTTCGGTGTCCCTGGTATCGTTGACGAAAAATTTACGGGGGCCCCAGCGCGGGGGGGGGGAGTGGCCCCCGGGGACCAAACGAAATTTTTCCGTAAAAGTCTAGTAGACCAACATACCATAAAAATTTCTTCATCCTCGGTGCCACGGTTCAGGTAGTTATTTAGGAAAAACTGCATTTTTTGGGGTTTGGGGGGGCCCAGCGCGGGGGGGGAGTGGCCCCCGGGGACCAAACGAAATTTTTCCTTAGAAGTCTAGTGGGGCTACATGCCCACCAAATTTCATGTTCCCCGGTGCTTCGGTGTCCCTGGTATCGTTGACGAAAAATTTACGGGGGCCCCAGCGCGGGGGGGGAAGTGGCCCCCGGGGACCAAACGAAATTTTTCCGTAAAAGTCTAGTAGACCAACATACCATAAAAATTTCTTCATCCTCGGTGCCACGGTTCAGGTAGTTATTTAGGAAAAACTGCATTTTTTGGGGTTTGGGGGGGCCCAGCGCGGGGGGGGAGTGGCCCCCGGGGACCAAACGAAATTTTTCCTTAGAAGTCTAGTGGGGCTACATGCCCACCAAATTTCATGTTCCCCGGTGCTTCGGTGTCCCTGGTATCGTTGACGAAAAATTTCACGGGGGCCCCAGCGCGGGGGGGGAAGTGGCCCCCGGGGACCAAATGAAATTTTTCCGTAAAAGTCTAGTAGACCAACATACCATAAAAATTTCTTCATCCTCGGAGCCACGGTTCAGGTAGTTATTTAGGAAAAACTGCATTTTTTGGGGTTTGGGGGGGCCCAGCGCGGGGGGGGAGTGGCCCCCGGGGACCAAACGAAATTTTTCCTTAGAAGTCTAGTGGGGCTACATGCCCACCAAATTTCATGTTCCCCGGTGCTTCGGTGTCCCTGGTATCGTTGACGAAAAATTTACGGGGGCCCCAGCGCGGGGGGGGGAAGTGGCCCCCGGGGACCAAACGAAATTTTTCCGTAAAAGTCTAGTAGACCAACATACCATAAAAATTTCTTCATCCTCGGTGCCACGGTTCAGGTAGTTATTTAGGAAAAACTGCATTTTTTGGGGTTTGGGGGGGCCCAGCGCGGGGGGGGAGTGGCCCCCGGGGACCAAACGAAATTTTTCCTTAGAAGTCTAGTGGGGCTACATGCCCACCAAATTTCATGTTCCCCGGTGCTTCGGTGTCCCTGGTATCGTTGACGAAAAATTTACGGGGGCCCCAGCGCGGGGGGGGAAGTGGCCCCCGGGGACCAAACGAAATTTTTCCGTAAAAGTCTAGTAGACCAACATACCATAAAAATTTCTTCATCCTCGGTGCCACGGTTCAGGTAGTTATTTAGGAAAAACTGCATTTTTTGGGGTTTGGGGGGGCCCAGCGCGGGGGGGGAGTGGCCCCCGGGGACCAAACGAAATTTTTCCTTAGAAGTCTAGTGGGGCTACATGCCCACCAAATTGCATGTTCCCCGGTGCTTCGGTGTCCCTGGTATCGTTGACGAAAAATTTACGGGGGCCCCAGCGCGGGGGGGGGAAGTGGCCCCCGGGGACCAAACGAAATTTTTCCGTAAAAGTCTAGTAGACCAACATACCATAAAAATTTCTTCATCCTCGGTGCCACGGTTCAGGTAGTTATTTAGGAAAAACTGCATTTTTTGGGGTTTGGGGGGGCCCAGCGCGGGGGGGGAGTGGCCCCCGGGGACCAAACGAAATTTTTCCTTAGAAGTCTAGTGGGGCTACATGCCCACCAAATTGCATGTTCCCCGGTGCTTCGGTGTCCCTGGTATCGTTGACGAAAAATTTACGGGGGCCCCAGCGCGGGGGGGGAAGTGGCCCCCGGGGACCAAACGAAATTTTTCCGTAAAAGTCTAGTAGACCAACATACCATGAAAATTTCTTCATCCTCGGTGCCACGGTTCAGGTAGTTATTTAGGAAAAACTGCATTTTTTGGGGTTTGGGGGGGCCCAGCGCGGGGGGGGAGTGGCCCCCGGGGACCAAACGAAATTTTTCCTTAGAAGTCTAGTGGGGCTACATGCCCACCAAATTTCATGTTCCCCGGTGCTTCGGTGTCATAGCGGCGGTCATAATTATAGTCGGACAACTGGATGAAGCAGCTCTTAGCAGCTCAAACATTAAACTTTTTTAATGGTCATGTGGGCATTTCTTTTTGTCAGTGTGATGGTCATCATTGTATAACAACATGATTTGTGGTTTTCTAAAGTACAGTGCAAGCTTTTCTAATCTTTCTTATCAAGCTTTTTGTAATGAGATGCTGTTTCTTCGTAATTAGTTGTGAAATGTACTTGCAACTTGCAAGTGACATTTTTTCTACATCAAATAAAATGTTTTGAGTCTAATCACTTCCATCTTCACTGTCTCTATTCAATACAAATGTGGAAAAACCCAGAAAATTATGAAAGTACAGAAGAAGTTTACATTTTTATGGAGCATGCGTGTTTGTAATCTATTTTGGACTGCAGGAAGAACATGTCAGTTGTAGCCTACAGTCGTAGACGTGATGTGGTTTCACACATTTTCTAATGGCCCTTGTTGAGAACTTAAGTGAGCACGTCCTGTCTCTTTCCTGTTGAGACGTGCAGGACAGACACCTTTAAATGTTGATGAACGACAAAGAGCCACAAAAGGGCTAAAAAGCCCGTTTCACACGTGCGTATGCGGTACAGGAGCAGCACGTACGCGATATAGTGCTTTCACATGCTGCGTTTGCAGTGCGCAACTGATCCGCGGCTGTACCACAAACACATCTACTCACTATTTGTATTTCAAATCCAGATGTTATCAGCAACTTTTATTTTATTTTTTAAAGTTTTGTCAGCATTGCGATTCTCTTATACACATATACACTCTTTATTAGACGTATATTCACGTTTAAACACAACTTAAACAACGTATATTCAAGGCATTACTTCTATATAGATTATATATTAAGTTGCTCAAGCAAGTGGTAAAATATTTAACCATGTACGTACCGCAGCCGTTCCGCAACAAATCCGGACCTGGGTATTGAAGGACGGCGGAGCACGGAGCCGACACGCAGCGGAGCTGATCTGCAATTGGTGGAAATCCGGGGTAACCTGTTAACATGGGTGGGAAAAAAAATACGCACCGCAAACGCACTCCAAACAGAGTATATGTGAAACTTTATTTATTTTAAATTTAAAATAAATAAAATTCAATGGAATATTTAAAGATGATTGAGGATATATGTTGCAATTAAAACACATTAATTTCAAATAAAATATTATTGATGTATGTATTATTAATTTCCTGTTTCAATTGCCCTGAAAATGTGTTACCAGAACTGATCAAATGTTAAAATATGAATAATGTGTATCATTTTGTTCATTGCAGGTCTTCTGTCCATGTCCTTTTTCAGGATCTTGTGAACCAAACTACACATATTTTAAGCACATGAGACCAAACATCAAGCATATGACAAGCTGATATTTGATATCTGAACCTATAGGTTCATATATGATGCTGTCTACAGTACCAAAATTGATTTCAGGGTTTTTTTTTTCTAGTACCTCACCATCAATAAAGTTTTTTTTTCTTCTTCTTGTCAGTCATCTCTGGCTGATATTTAGGTATATTTATTTATTGTTAGATTCCCTATTCATAGGGGCCCATTGAAACATAAATGTTCTGCTTTGAAACAATATGTAGGTTTTGAAATAAACATGACTTGACTGAAAAGGGGACTTGAAGTCAGGGGATGTGCTAATCTAAAATACCAGATATGAATGACACTCCCCTAAGGGATACGTCAGTTAATGCTCATCATATGCAGATATAACAAATAGGAGCAGCATCAAACATTTGCCAGTTGTTTGGTGTACATTACTGAACACCATTCTAAAACACGTTTCCATTACGCATTAGTTGATATAGCCTACTAATGAATACACAAAGTGCTTTATCTGAACAACTTTCAGTTTGAACTCCTTGCATTGCCAAACAAAGCAAGCTCAAGCTCACAAGATTGTTATGTTACAGGTAAGTGCAATAAGTTTGTTCTGTTATTTTCAGAGAATAAGGTATTTTTGGCATTGCAAAACAGGTCGTTATAGACACAGTTTTTGATTTTGGGTGATTTTTGTGATAGTCATGTCTAGTGTTTCTAAAGGTTTTATACAATCTGCATATATTTACAGCCAGAAGCATACCCAAGTGATAAATAAATATATTTGACATACATTTTATTTTATGCTAAGTATACTAATGTAGTATTTGACTCAAATATTTACATATTTAAGTACTTAAAGTAACACACCACCGTTTTTTTTTAAATAGGGGTTATTCACCATCTCCCCTACATTTAGATAGGTGGGCAAACGCATTTTTGTCTTGCATGTGCATGCATTGTCTTAGGCTACGTTTACACTTGGCCGGTTATTTCCATAAACGGACATTTCACCCTCTCCGTTTTCAGAAAAGTGTTTGTTTACACAAACCCGTGTATATGCCGTCAAGAGCATGCCAAACCTGTAGGTGGCAGTGTAACGAGAAGCTCAAGCCCATGTTAGTCAATCAGAATCCTGAAAATATAGGTCACACCTTTGACGCAGTGCAAGTTCTGTCGCATACTGTGACGTCGACTGCCTAAAACTCTGTTTTTCTCAGTTTACATGCAAACGTGCAAACAGAGTTTTCCAAAATCTCCACTCTGGCCGGAGTTTTTAGAAAGAATCGTTTTCAGAGGCGAATTCTCCGTTTGCGTGTAAACGAGGGGCACAACCGAAGGGAAATGTCTCCGTTTTTCAAAATAGCCATGTACGTGTAAACGGGGCCTTAGTCTAGCAGCGCCGCCGCTAGCTTAGCATAATGAATAGAATCCTTTGTTGCCAGATAGCATGTCATCAAAAACCTAATTACTTCTTGTGGCCTGTGTATTCACAACGAGTAAAAATAGCAATGCAGATTAAGACTAGGTGATTTCCTAGGCAGATATTGACTTGGGACTATATTGGGGTGAGTCACAGGCGAAGCACTGTTATTTGGCCGCTGAGATATCACACAACACCTGAACCAATCACCACCCGAGATATCTCTGCGCCCGAGTAGCATTGGCTTTCATTCAGTTATTTAATGAAATAAATTCATTTTAAATACATTTTGGAATATGTAATATTATGACCCACAAGGGGTAAATAATCAGGTGCAAGGCGGTAGTGCAGCTTCAATCAACAGGTAATTTTTTTATTCAAATAATTCAACATATTAAAAAGGTGTAACAGACCTTCAATGCAAATACCCACAAAGAAAAAATAAAAAGAAACAAAAATAATTTAGCCATGGGTTACCTATATTGTGAAGACGGTGGCATTCAAAATGCTCTCACCACAACAAAGCTCACAGGAATCAAACTGCAAACCTACAGAAAATGCAGATAAAGTGACCAAACCATCACACGATCCCAGCCACCTCACCACCGCCATCCACACAGTGAGGGTAACCCAGCAGCCATCGTTGGTTTAAAAAGAAATCTACAACAAGAAAGAAAAACAAATTAACTATCTGTGGGTAATGCAAGTAGAACAAACCAGTCAGCACCATTAAACCATTACTATTCTTTTGTGGCCTAGGTTTTCCCTATGCAATTTTGGTCTAACATCACACAAATCATAAATAAACCAAAGAAAATTAAATCTAAGGTAAACTGTAACAGTGCATACCTATAAGGGAAAACACAGTTAATTACAACAAAGAATTATTTACAGTATATATAAAAAAATATATCAAAATAAAACACACTCAAGATAAATGCTGCACATAATAGAAAAACATTTAGTTCCCTTTAAATAAAACAATACCTCTAAAATCCATTATTTTGACTGACACTCAGGCAATAATCCGGCCACAACACTAAAAACATAAGAACATAAAATCATTAAAACATAATCCTAAAAACAATTTCATAAAATTATAAGACTACTGCCTCCTTAACGGTGTGTATCATATGTTCAATATGCCGCTACAACATTCACACATGACTCACAATCAATCACAGCAAAGAGGAAGCGAGAGGGCAAACTAATCTCTCTACCTACCATCCTTTGAAGTTTTAGATGTGCGAAACATCCATTCATCCACACGATCAAGGAAAGGAAGCGATAGAGCAAAGAAACCTCACTACTTCCTTATATAGCGCTGGGGCTGATGGGACTTGTAGTGGCCCATTACAAATAGTTTTTTTTTTCTCTCTCACTAGGGTATGTTTATTTCTTTGACTAAACTAGGAGTGTCCAATACTGCTCCTGGAGGGCCACCTTTCCAGCAAAGTTTACTTTTATTTATTTAGCAGGCTCTTTTATCCTAAGCGTTTCATCTTACAGACAATTACATGAGGAGCAGGCCACTAACAATACAAAGTTTTACATTTTAAGATTCAGCAGGATACAGTAAAGTGTTCACAGAAAATGTGTTTTTAGCCGTCTTTTGAATATTGTCAGGGATTTGGCTTCCCGGGTAGGGGTGAATAGGTTATTCCACCAGCTAGGAACAGTGAACGTGAATGTTCTGGAAAGTGATTTTTTAGCCACTATAGACCTTATGTAGCCCCGCCCATTTTCAGCTCTGCGCTCGTTGTCTTTTGACTTCCGGTCTGTATTTTCACAGCGATCTTGCATATTTATAAATGAACAGCTCGTTTTAAAATCTTCCTGGTCTACTGACATTTGTTAAGACATATGCTTTAAACATTACAATCCTCATGATAACTTTTGTTAACTTTACATTAAGTAAATCCACTTCAAAAGCGAATTACTCCTGGACAGCAATGCCATAGAAATATACAGAGTGACCGCAAAAACCAATGTTAAAGGTATACTTCCCCTCTGGAAAGATGAATGTGTATTTAAAATGGGTCATTTATGTAGTAGAAATGTTAAATTATTTTTGAATTTGGAGCCTTCTAGACTGAGAAAAGCCAAAAAAATTATTTTTGGCTTATGTGGATGAAAGACAACAACTCCCAGAATGCACTTGCTTCGCTGCCCTACGAGGCCACTCCCAAGTCAGGCCTACCAATAGCGCAGTTAAACAACTAGGCTAGGCTACTAGTTGACTCGAAACTTAAAAGACGCCGTTTTATCATGAGTCTCCGAGCGGGAATTTTCTTAGCAATGCTAAAAAGCACATCAACCGATCACTTGTTTAGCGTTCATGTAAACACTACATTCAGATTCACCAATCGGAATGAATTCAGTTAGACTGAAACAAAAGGTGTGCATGTAAACAATGAATGGCGACTGTAGAAAGCAAAAGCCGAATCCCGGACATTTTGGACGATCTCCACAGCTTTCAGCGATGCAGCTTTCTCCACAGAACAAGAGCCTGTTAGCTATGCTTCCAAAAAAAGATGTCTGACACTATTTGTACATTCTGTGAGTGAGATCCCACCCCCTATGGGCAGGTTGAAAACATGCGGAACAGCTCCTACTACTGGCTGTAGTTTCTAGCCTCTGGCCAAAAATGACGATTTTTGCATCATCTGAGGATTTTTTTTTTCAGACAAAAAATACATATATCTCTCATCTCAGGGGGATATGAGGGAGGGAAGCACGGTAATTCGAAAATACTACAGGTTTTCTACTGATACAAAGCTTAATGCTAAATGCTAATGTCACCGGGTGAAAACCTGGCAAAACCAAAAAGATTCCTCATTGGTCCTAAATCCGGCTCTGTTGAGTGTTGGCCATAACGAGCGCCAGCTGAAGCAAATCAGCTGCGCTTCATTGAAGCACATGCTCAGGAAAAGGAGCATAAAAGAAGAGTGTTTGAGCAGTGTGGAAGCGAAGGGCAGGCAGCAGTGTGTGTTCTGACAGCGGCGGTGAAATAAAAAGGCTGAAGGTTTGATGCCGGATCGGAGTTCTACTGTGAGATTTCCCGAGGCATGCTCACTTAGTGAGTTTTCTGAAGAAACCACGAACAGCAACGCGATGAAGTAAGTGAGAGAGGAAACCACTGCAGGATATTGAGTGACTCACCGAGGAAAAGTTAAGTGCACCTTTCATTTGATTACCCGTTGAGAAAACCACATTTGAAGATTGACCACCACCAGTGTGCAACTAACCTTTGTTTGCGGGCAGTGTGTGTGATCTTGTTGACAGAATGAAGCGTAGTAACTGGAACAGCTGGGAGGATCGCTGATGTGTTCATGCTGATCTTCTGAAAACATTATTCCTCGAGTCATCCACCCTACAGAGAGAAGAGAAACGAGTCGATTAATCACTGTGGAGATGAAGTGAGTTTTGCAGTGTCTGAAAGAGTGAAGTGCACATGTGTGAAGATTTACAAGAGTGATTTTATGCACAAGTGTGGTGAGATCAAACGACTGTGATTCCTCTGAAACTTTGTTGAAGCCATTTCTATGGAAGTAAAAATATTTTAGTTTATTTTGTAAAACCTGAGAAAACCTGTGTTGCAAATAAAACATAGAAATTGGAATGTAAACAGTTAACCAGTGATTTAGTATAATGTAATTTGATTGGCTGTTAGATTTAGTATGAAAGAAATATTACCCGCGAAACAGTCAGAAGCCACTGGACTTTGGAGCAACACAGTCTTTTGACCTACACGTAACTGTACATTTAATTTGTAAGAAAAGTAAATATCCTAAGTTTTAATTTTTTATGTTTTTGAGATTCATAATTAAACAGTCAAACGAAGAACTCTGGATTCAAGACTTTTATTTGACGTTTCGTGTTTGAGTACAAAAGAACTTTGAAGTCCTAAGCTAGTGAGTCAGCTTGTTGCACTCACATCAAAGACTTTGATGGATGAATATTGACTTATGATTGTGAAGATTCCTTCAAATTGATCTGTCTAAAGCTGTGTCCAGGTTCCACTCGAGTGTACGGTGTGGAGGGAAAGAGCTCAACGCACCCCGAGTACCACACTCCACGAGCACTGTCTCTCACGTCCACGAAAGTCCAGTCTCACGAATTCTCCCAACGACGCCGCTCTGTTACGCACGGAACGAGAGCAAAGGCGGGTAAATTACCACAGTCCTGTCTCACTTGTTATTGCCTGATCCACCGTCACTGTCTGTCCCTCAGAAGAGGTGAGGAAGCTGCTGTCATTCGATCGGCTGTTCCATGAACACGTCCACAAGCCGAGTCTGAGCACCGTTACTGTCTGTCCCTCAGAAGAGGTGAGGAAGCTGCTGTCATTCGATCGGCTGTTCCATGAACACGTCCGCAAGCCGAGTCTGAGCACCGTCACTGTCTGTCCCTCAGAGGAGGTGAGGAAGCTGCTGTCATTCGATCGGCTGTTCCATGAACACGTTCACAAGCTGAGTCTGAGCACCGTCACCGTCTGTCCCTCAGAAGAGAAGAGGTGGGGAAGCTGATATTCATTCGATCGGCTGTCCTAAGAACATCTCCACGAGCTGAATACTTACCTGCTCTGTCTGTGGGGGAAAGCTGAAGGCGAGAAGAAGCCTCTGTCCGTCCTACAAGCACATTCTGACGAGTTGAAAAGACGAGAAGAAGCCATTGTCCCACCCACGAGCCAGTAGAGAAGAGGAATATCCCCCCCCCCAGCTCCTCTTCCCAAACCGGGTTCCAGCCCCGAACATTCTCAGCACTGTTTTTATTGTTTTAAATTAATAAAAAGAAAAACCTACCTTTTAAAAGTCATTCTGTTGTCCGCCTCTTGGTGTCCGCTGGTGTCTGCTCCTCCGGAGTGTGGTAATTGTCCCTCGGCCCTAACATCGGTTACACTAAGATCATTACAAGTGCTGGTTGATCAATTTTAAGCGATGACATTGCTTGAAGAAGTTCATTGCTTGAACTTTGAATCTGTAATTATAAGAAAATCCCTCTGTTGCACAGTGTTCTGTACTGTTGAAGAAGAAAATTGTATGATTTAATTACTCATTCTGATATGAAAAGTAATTTTTATCTTCTTTGTTAAAGGAGATCTGTTCATAATTGAAAGATCTAGTGAACGGACTACAAACATTTCCACAGACCATAAGACAAAGCAGCAGCTAAAAGCATCATCAAACTTCCCCCAGAAGATGTCTGAACAACAAGATCTTCTGAAAAACGTACATACATACCTGTCCAAAACGGCTGTTTTCAGCTCTTTTCCATTGAGCCTTTTATTACTCGGATTGGAGAAGCTGGTTGAAGTAGAATTTGTATGTCCATGTGGTCAGAGTACATATCTAACAGTGTTCATCTTCACTGGACCTGCTATTTTTACCTTTGCTTTAATGTACCTCCTATTAAGACCTTTTAAACATGGATGCAGTCGTTGTTGTGGAGGAGTAAATGATGATACTAAGGAGAACTGTCCTAAAGCTTTTGGATCTTGTCTGATTCCACCTGTAATGTGGGCCATCATCTTGTTACTTAATGGTGAATATGTTGCCTGTGTCATGGCAGACTGGAAGGGGGTTTATGTGTTTGATAATGAGCTCAACAGGTCTTGGTGTAAACCTACTGAAAGGATGAAAAATGAGAAGGAGCTACGAGATTTGACTCGCAAATATATTCAACAATCTCAGGTAAGTATAATATACCACATGAGCATGTCCTGTAATTGTAATATCATTATATGAAAATTAAATTAATTATATATATACCTCTAAATAAGTCAGAAAGGAAAAGGAAAGTGGTTTCCTTCCTGATACTCTAAGCAATGAAATTATTCTCTTTTTGTGATCAATTTTTCCTCTTATGAATCATTTAAATCCACAACACATCCTAATCATCAACACAATACGTAACATATATACATTGATTTTTTTTTTTTTTTTGTCTTTTAGGTTTCAGGTTATGTCATGATCTTTGTCCTCAGTACTTTGACAATTTTCTTATTGGGTATTTATGACTGCTGGATACGTAGAAAATGTGATACATCGGCGGGACAAGTGCGAAGAGGTCAAGGAGAGGCTCGTCCTCTTAATTCTGGCAATAACGTTCCTGTGTAAAGGCCCGTTCTCACAAAGAACGATAACTGTAAAGATAACTATAACTGTAACTATATTAGCATCCATACCAGCAGATGATAACGTTTTTGTTTATTATAAGCATATTGCCTGCCGCATTAAATGCTCTAGCTCTTTAAAGCAGGATTGATTCTGATTGGCTGTTGATGTTTAACATTCATCAGCTGGAAAAATCGTTCTGAAAGGGATTCCAACGATATAGTTTCTCCGTGCCATTATTGTTACTGTTTTATATTTAGAACGGATTTAGAACAACTGTAACTGTATTATTGTTATCATTATATTTATTGACCTTGGTGTGAATGGGCCTTAAATCGATTTGGGGTTTTATGGTCTGTCTGTTGTTCTTTAACATCACAAATTTAGGTAGTTTGGCATCAGCATATAATTTAAAGATCAAATGAAAAAGAAATGAGAAAGAAAGGGGGACAGTAGCATGAGTCATCAGGCAAGTGTTTTTTAAATAAACCCCTGATGTAGGCCTACTTACAAACTTTCCAATGCCTCGTTTTATGAGTACAGAACCTATTTGTACTACGGTATAAGTTTGTTACCATTCTGGGCATTATTAGTGGGGTAATTTACGAGGTTCCATTAGCGCCTGCACTTAGCCATTCGGCTGATATCTCTAAATAAGCTCTAACTTTAATAATGTTCGACCAAGGGAAAAAAGGCTTCCGTGGGGGTGTTTGGCTCAAGGTCATGTTGCAAAGGACCCTAGGTTATTTTACTCCAAACAATCCCTTTAAATTTGTGATCATGTAAAACATGATGTCATTTTTGTAAAAAAAAAATATATTTTTCTGTTTTTTTTTTTTTTTTTTTTTTTTTTTTTAATGCATGCAAATCTTTCTTTTTGTGAAGCAGAGAAATTATAGCTAATATAAGTTATCAGGACAAATGTTCAGGTCATGACATGTATTTTTGATGTTACTTTGATATTTTACTTTACAAAAATGTTACCCATATGCTTGCTGGTAATAATAAGTGTATATGCTGTTTCTGAATGCTTTCTGAATTAAATAATTTTGGACTTTAACATTTCCATAATGTTCTTGCTGTTACACACACACACACAGACACACACACACACAAACACTTTAATATTACACAAAGATAACCCGAGTATATACAAAATGCAGTTTTTAAATAATGATTAATTTTTTTTAAGGGAAAAAAGCTGTCTAAACCTACGTGGCCCTATGTGAAAAAGTAATTGCCCCCTTAACCTAATAATTGGTTGTGCCACCCTTGTTGGCGGCAACAACTGCAATCATGTGTTTGCTATAACTGGCAATGAGTCTTTCACATCATTGTGGAGAAATTTTGGCCCACCCTTTGCAGAATTGTTTTAATTCAGACATTGGAGGGTTTTCGAGTATGAACAGCGTGTTTAAGGTCATGCCACAGCATCTCAACCGGACTTTGACTCGGCCTCTCCAAAACCTTAATTATGTTTTATCTGAGCCATTCAGAGGTGCTCATGTATTTTGGATCATTGTCCTGCTGCATAACCCAAGTGCACATGAGCTTAAGGTGACGAACTGATGGCCCGACATTCTCCTTCGGGGATTTTCTGGTACAGCGCAGAATTCATGGCTCCATTAATTATGGCGTCCAGGTCCAGCCCCAGGTCATCACACTACCACCACCATGTTTTGACCGTTGGTATGATGTTCTTTTTATGAAATGCTGTGTTAGTTTTACGCCAAATGTAATGGGACACACACCTTCCAAAAAGTGAAACTTTTGTCTCATCAGTCCAAAGAATATTTGCCAAGTCTTGGGAGAATCAAGCAAATGTGAAACAAGCCTTTGTGTACTTTTTGGTCAGCTGTGGCTTTCGCCTTGGAACTCTCCCATGAATGGCATTTTTGCCCAGTTTCTTTCTTATTGTTGAATCATGAACACTGACCTTAAAGGATGGAACACGCCGACTTTTTGGGACTTTAGCTTATTCACCGTATCCCCCAGAGTTAGATAAGTCCATAAATACCCTTTTCATCTCCGTGCGTGAACATAACTCTGTCTGACGCACCCACCGCTAGCCTAGCTTAGCACAAAGATTGGAGGTAAACGGCTCCAGCTAGCATACTGTTCCCAATAAGTGATAAATAACACCAACATTTTCCTATTTACATGTTGTGATTTGAATAGTCACAGCGTGTACAAATAACAAGGTCACATTAGACAAAGCCATCTTCTAACCGTATACATACTGGGAACTATATTCTCAAAAGGTGAAGCACTGCTATTTGGACGGAGTGATTCTGGATCAATGCAATTTTCATAACCAATGATCAAAAGTATCCTATGAAAAAGGCTGCCTATGATGACCCCCAGGCCATCCAAAATGTAGATAAGTTCATCTATTCATCAGAACACAAAAATTCTATTTTTTTTATTTTATTTTATAAGCCTAATATATGCACCTATATGCATTCTATAGCTACGTGTTGGCAAGCAGATAAAAGTGGAGTTAAACTCAGCCTCAGTTCATGATGAAAGACGCGCATTCTAAGTACACTCCTTGTGCAGCACCGAATGGGCCAAAAAGCATTTCTAGATTAGTTATTTAACCAAACAAACAGTTTGAAAAGAACAAATGAAAAAGAACCGAATGAGGTTATCCTCTGAAAACTTTGACAATTAGAACCGTTCTTTTTGAGTCGGACCTGACTTTCACCTCGGCTGGACACATTTGGACATGCTCATTGGCTCATTCAGTGCTGCACAAGAACTGTGCATTAAACTTCGGAAGTGCATCTTCTGCTGTCAACTAAATATCCATTTGAAAAGCACGATTTGTTCAAGAATCGAAAAGCACAGGAGCTAACATGGTACAGTATCATGTACAAGTCCTGTGAAACACAATACAATGCAATACAATACAATAAAGTATACTTTATTGTCCCCTTAGGGAAATTTGTCTTGGACTCAGTGTATGCTGCATTTCCAGAATAAAGAATAAATAAATAAATAAGAGTTTATAAATAAATTCTAAATCAATCAAAGAATAAATCAATCACAATCCACAAAAGAGCTCAAAGCCTTGAAGATACAAAATGGAATGGTTCTTAAAAAAAGAAAAAGTTGTATCTCTCGTTTGCTTCACCGGACACATTCTATTCAGTTTTCGATTTGCTGCGCTACGTGAACAAATGTAATAAAATGTTGGCACAGTCGCATTTATCTGTTTTGGAGAAAACTGAATGCACGTTTTAGTGGCACTCACTGGACATTTCACTTTGAAACTGACACAAAACGTGCAAGAAGCAACATTATATTTTGCAAAAATGTTGCCCCATGCACAACATTTTCATAAGACATTTTTTTTAAATAAAAAGCACTGCTGAAATCCACACATTAGAAGAGCATGTTTTAGAGATTTATTAACAAAAGAAGATGTGGGGATATAGGGAAGTATCTGCAATAAAAATCGATGACGGCTGCATATCTAACCTTCATCAAGTTGAAATAGACTACAGCACTTCAGAAAAGCTTGCAGATGAGAAACGCTGACACTGTACCTAAGGTGCAGAAAAACCACACATCCTGTTATAGAATGGTAACCATCGTTCACACAGACAGAGAGAAGAAATGTGACAGTTGTTACGTCCTGTGACATAGTTTATACTGTTCTGAGGACAGTCATGTGTTTTTGGTCTATATGCTCTTTGTTTTACCTTTTTCTTTGGGGCTGTTTACACCTGGCAACTTCATGCGTTTTCTGTAATCGGATAGCTATCCGATCGTGAAAATACCAGGTGTAAATGCCCTCTGAAACACATTCGAGACGGATTCGAATCCGATCGCTCAAAAACCACTTCAGGAGGAGGTCTGGGCCACATACCAGACGAAACTAGACAAGTGTCAATGCATCTGGTTGTTGAAACCACATATGTAAATTGTACTCCTCCCAAATATTCTTGTTATAGGCTATTATGTCATGTTATAGCAAGATATGACGACGCTACTGCAACATGGTCACCGTGATTTTTCCAAGTAAGACATGTTCCTGGATCAACATATTTTGTTGATCCTGGAATAACATTCCTGTCCCAAAATTTGGTCCTTACCCTATCCCTAAACCTACCCCT
Source organism: Abramis brama (assembly GCF_963993115.1). Taxonomy (NCBI): domain Eukaryota; kingdom Metazoa; phylum Chordata; class Actinopteri; order Cypriniformes; family Leuciscidae; genus Abramis; species Abramis brama. The sequence goes on along the minus strand of NC_139968.1, from coordinate 24,134,377 downwards.
ACCCATAACTTTTCCCTAAAATCAGAGGGAAATGATAGGTGAATAACACTGATGTTGAAGCACCTCACCCTGGTTCTACGCCTAAACTTGACATAAACTGTAAACTTGTCCCTCAAATCTGATTGGTTGATTGGAAAGTTGTTCCAGGATCAACAAAGATGTTGATCCAGGAACATGTGGTACTTGGTGAAATTACGTTCACCACTGCGACACGCATCGCCACAGATGAGAAGCTGAGCATCAATTCATCAAGCCAATGCGCAAACTATCGCAAATCAAAGTGAAAGTCGCAGACGCTTAACACACAATCATCATCATTAAAAGTAAAGAAACTAAATGATCTTATCAGGGCTGTTACTGCTCTCTCTTATTGCGGTCTTTGATTCTTAAATTTTAGCTGTTGATCAATAAAATGCAGCTCATATCTGTTGCTTTCGCTGACGTGCACTCCATTAAATCTGCATATAGCGCGGGAATTGAAGATTGGATTTAAATCCGTTTTGCAAAAACACATTTATGTGACCAGGTGTAAATGGAATCGTTTTGATAAATCAGATAGCTATCTGATCTGAGAAAACGCATGAAGTGGCCGGGTGTAAACAGCCCCTTTCTCTCTTCTGTGCTGCTAACAGGAGATGATTACCTGATTGCTGAAAGCCAACATTTCCCTTCTCTGCAGCCTCACACTTTTGTTGCTAGTAGTTGTGATTTGGTGTTGACTAGCTGATATCTAGAGGTAAAAGGTAAAAACTGTGAAAATGTTCCAATCAGTACTGTTATTGTGCTCCTGCCTAGAGTGTTAACCCCAACTCAATATTGTTGAGCTACTTGATAGCCTGTCCTAATCTTTTGTTAAATTGAATGTGCCATTTGTAACTTATAGGGAGGAGGGTGCCATTTTCTTGTGTTAATCATTTTTTCTCCTGTTTTTGGTCAAGTTAGGGAGTCAAGGAAGTGTCACCGGGTGACATGGAAGGAACGTTGGAAGCGGAACGAGTTCCCCTGGGGGGAGATTTCCGGTGCGACACCAGGCCGGTTCCGGCGGCCTGTCATGGCTGACCGTATAGGCCTATGTCACGAAAAAATTGAAGACCGGAAGTACGTCTTTTAGTAGAGATACGGCTCTTCCGGTTAGCTTTTTACAATGGCGGAGTCCGATAGATACCGCTGGACCAAATCTCTCCGCAACCTGCCTGAAGTCACATATGACGATGTGGTTCGGATGGTAAATGAAAACTCTCAAGTGGAAAAGCGTGAAAGCTGAGTTATGGCTGTCTACGTCCTGATGCAGAGCAACCCGGTACACTACAACAACAGCGGCGGGCCGTTCGCCAGTAAGGTAAACGTTTCTATGGTAACAGCGAGTTGGACCAATCAGCAGACGTTGCTGCTACGCTTAGGATTGTGGGTAGTGTAGTTTTTTTTCATAAGATCGCGGATAAAACATGTTTTTCTTAAAACAAGGTTGATTTCATACGAACTTATAGCTTCTACAGGAGCAAAAACCTTCGTTTCACAACCTCATAGCTCGTGGTCAGTCTACCTCAGATGGTTTAGACATTATGGCTGATAATCTAAATCCTTATCGAGAAATACTGTTGACCGGAAGTTCTGAATCCCTACTCCGCGTTCCGGAAGCAGGAAGTGTGAGATAGGCCTATTGATGAGCGGCAGCTGCAGCGGCTAATCAAGCGGCCATTGGAGCGCGTGTCTCCAACGGGGGATTTAAAGGAGTCACTTTAAAATTAAAATTCTGTCATCATTTACTCACCCTCATGTTGTTTGAGTAAATGATGACAGAATTTTCATTTTAAAGTGACTTTCTCCTTTAAAAGCGGCATTTTGAAGAGGCACGACAGGCAGATGAGAAAGAGAAGCAGAACGGAGGCAGCGGGCAGCAGGTGAGAGAGAGCGGCCGAGGCCGAAGCAGGGAAAGGCGGAGGAGAGGGAGAGAGGCAAAAGCGATGGGGCGGCAACAGAAACAGAGACGGGAAAGATAAAGTGCGGCTGAAGCGCGGGGCACGATTGAGATCGAGAACGGATGAGAGACTGGCCAGTAGGACTGGGAGAACAGAACGAGCGCAAGGATTGTTGGATATACAGATCACGACGAGATGGAGTGAAGGTATACTTTTCACTGTGAAGTGGTGTGTCATTGTAGTGTCTGAAGATTGAAGTGAACACGTGTGAAGATTTACAGTGGTTTGCATGCACGAGTATGGGAAAATTAAATGCTATCAGCACTCTGAAATCTTTGTCGGGGATCGTCTAGCCCGGTGGGGCGTCAGGAAATAATTTGAACTGCTGTGGGTAAAGCTCTGTACAGGTGTCCCAGTTCATGCCGCTGTGGTAAAGAAAGGAGAAGTTCAGCTCTGTGTGTTTTTGTGAAGATCTGCATTCTGCCATTGCTGTCCTGTGGTAAGAGAAGACTCCGTTATTAACTGCTGGATTCTGTAATCACCATTGTTGTTCTATGAACAGAGAGAACCCGTTATCCGCCGCTGCAATCTACCATTACTGTCCTGTGGGAAGAGAAGACTCAGTTATTAACTGTTGGACTTTGTCCCCCCACACTGCTGGTCAGTAAAAGGAGATGGCCAACTGGCGGCTGGCCTGAGCCTTCCTCCATCAAAGACTCCTTCGACCTGTTTCAACGAGCGGCCCCTACGAGGAGTTCTGCGTCAGTGACATTCCCTTAAAGTTATTTTTACATTCAATAAAAAGAATCAAGCTTTTATATCACGTCGTTGTCCTGGCCTCGTGGTGTACTTTGGTGTAGCTCCTCCGGAGTGGTGGGTGTCCTCGGCCCTAGACCCGTGACAGAAGTGCTATTGTTTTTTTGTTCTTTTCTTTTGTGACAGGTAAGTTAGATTAGACTCCATTTTGTTTGTTGCTTTTCCTGTTACAATTCTTTTTTTATAATGTTAGGGGTTAACAGTTTAGGACCCAAGGATCAGATTATTGAAAGAAGACCCTGAGTCAGAATTATAAAAAAATTGAAAAGCTTTACTGAAGATAGTTTGCAGTTTCATCAGCAGAAGTCAGCTTCAAGACTCACACAGGAGTTCGTAGGCCGCCCCGCTTATAGTTACAAAGATCACAGCAGTTAGCCTTCACCAAGGTCTAAGCTACGTCATTGCTTACAGGTTGAATGATTCTCATTGGCTAAGAAATAGATAAACATAGTAATTTTCCACACATATACAGATAGACAGAAGCATATTCCATAGATTATGCAGCTGACACTCGGACCCTGAAGTTAGGCACATCGTGACCTTCCAGGTCGCAGATTTGGGTTGCTGGGCGCCAGCATGTCTCGAACAACAACTCAGTCAATCTCCAATAATGCCAGTGGTTTCTTAACCTGTAAGCAAGAAGACTAACACACACACACCCGACACACATCTTTTCCAAGGTTGGATTTGGCCAGGCTCTAACTATAAACAGGAGTCTCGTCTCAAAACATAACTCTGTTATATATAACAAGTATCATAACAAGTTCTTTCTCTCAAGGATAGGACACTTTACTCTAAATGGAAAATATAGGCTTTAACTGAGAAATGGTCCCTTAAACTATAGACTTCAATGACCTATGTGTTTTAACATGTTGAAGACCTTTCTCAAACACAAAACAAGTCCCTATTTCATTTCTGAAAGCCGGGCTAAATAAGCAAGCACTGTTACTGCATTCAGATATCAAATACAGACATTAAAGAAAACATGAAAATAAAATTTCAGTAATCACACTGGTAACTTCTATAACAAAGTAAAATCTCCAGAGAAGTCATTCAACTCATTTGATATTTAGAAGGAAAAATATTGATTAATACCTTGATTATAATCACTCATTACATATACATTGAAGCAGCAGTGGATTCCAATCCACCCCCTTCAATAATCAACTAAATTTACAGTTGATTTTGGTGGTTGGCAGTGTTCCTTAGGGCTGGGTTTGGGAATGAGAAGCTCCATGTGGCTTTTTCTTTAATCTTGTTACGTTCTCCTCGATCCCCGAGCCTAACTTTGAAAAGGGGGATCGTGACCTTCTTCCTTGAGTCCTTAACTTAACCATTCTGAAATCTTTCACAGTAGTGTTTTGCTCAGTTAACCCTTTCTTGAATGATTAAATTCACTATTCTGATTACTGAAAGGTTTCACAATAGAGTTTTGTTTAGTTAAACCTTCCCTGAGTGATGAGTGGGAAAATATTCCCAATTAAGTCAAGATGTGCCAAACTGATAGACTCGTATCCAAACAGACTGAGTGCTGTAACAAAATCAAAGGCTGCTTCAAATAAATATTAGTTCAGGGGTGTGCACATTTATGCAGTTAGTTATTCCTTCCAATATTTTTTTCTTTTTTTTTTTTATTAGAAGAAAAACAATATACAACAGAAAAAAACCAAGTCAACAAAGGTAATAAAGAAAAAAATAAAATAAAGAAAAAATACATACATCCTTAATATGTCAGCCATTTTCACATTTACACTGAAAATTAACTCTATGACAGCCAGAAACAGAAAAAGACTGAAAAGCATAAAAAATAGGTCTTTATTATTCTTTATCCCATTTTTTTGTAAATGCTAATTTTTGACAACTATCTGTCTAATACTATCTAATATTTTTTTCTTTGTAATGTGTCACTGTGGTTTTCACTGGCATTACATAGGTTCTAATTTCTACATTAAACGTGCAAAAGTTCTGATATAATTATTTTTACATCTCAAAAGCAGCTGTTTTAACAGGAATGTGTTGACTTATATCCACTGTATGCAAAAACTATAAATAACTATATCCAACAACAGAGATGATAATAGTTCTACTGGACAACATGCCTTGCAACTGCTGTAAAAGACATGAAGACATTTTCTGAGGTCTATCGTGAAAATGCCTCCACTAGATGCACATGAAATAAATGACTGCAAACAAAAGTGAGACATCTCGATTTGAACTTCATCATTTTTCTTTCTTTCTTTCAAGAACATAGAAACTATCAAAAGCATAGAAACTTAATAAAATCAGTGATGTTTCATTATCTTTCAAAGGTGGCATGTATTTGCATTAGTATCTTGCAGTGCGTGTGTAGCCCTATAGGCACGCATGAGAAAAGCTTGCTCTATATAGTGCAGTAAACCACACATCCTGTTATTACAAAGAAACAAGACATGAAATGAACAGAATCTAAACAGAAATGAAAGTTGTACCTTGGCGAAAGTTTAAATCTATGTCTATTTATTAATATTTATAACATTAAACAGTTGTTTGACATGTTGTAGGCAGACGGGTGCTGTACTTCCTCTTCCGAGTTGCTGAGAGATGTTTGTCGTGTTGGTTCATCATGTTTATTCAGTTGCTCCAAAGTTCTGCTCTTACAGTCGTTATAAATGATGGCAGCCATGACGGAAACACACAGGACTGACAGTAGAGCTAAAGCTGAGAGCTAAAGTGAGTAAACCACACAGTGATAAGATGGAATTTGTTATTTATAAAAGACATTTTGGTTGTAAAAAAGAAAATTGGCACTGGCACATATATGTTGGACGCAACGTGAGATGATTTAACCTGACTGGACATAAAAAGTTCATTGTTTTATACATTTTATACAGATCTATATAAAAACAAAGCAGGAAAAGCTAGGCTACGCCGCCGTTTCTCGAATGGTCGTGTCCAGTCTCTTTGGGAGTAAATCGCGTCTCATGTCGAGGTGGATGACTGGCTTTCGACAGTGCTGTCCGTCATGATACTGTCACGATTTTGGGTTTGTTCTTGTCATGTTTCTGTGTCATGTCTTGTTTCCTTGTCTGAAATTGCGTTGGTCGCATAGAGTTTAGATTGGGCAGAGACATAAAACTATAGACCTTTTAACATCACCTTGAATATTTCAGCACATTTTCAACCCATTCTCACTCCCAAGGCGTCAAAAACTGAAGCATGCTTAAGTGCCCCCGGCGTCACAATGAAGACGCCAAAAGTGCACCTCTGCGTCACTCTTTGGATGAATTGGGAACTCCATTGCTTTCAATGGGAAACCTGTGGCGTCAACAACAGACGCAAATTTTATCAGTAGGAAATCGCGCTGAAGAAGTCTCATTCCAAACACATTGCGATATTTGGCATCAGTTTACGTGTGCCAGATGTTGGTAAATAGTCGTAATACGCTGTCCTTATGTTTGTTATAATGTCTTTTCTGTTTGTCGATATTAATCAGATTAGGTCCCTCATGTTCAGTCACTGCATTATATCTGTCATTCCACAGAGGCTTTGCATTTTATTGATTTCTTTCAACACCTTACTAAACTACGGTGATTAAACAATGCCTGCCACGTGACATGCTAGACCTTCAATCAGTTAATCATATTCATATCAGGTTCAAAGTAGTATAATTAGTAGTGGTATTTGTAGTAGAAGCACAGTAATCACAAAACTTACCATGCTTTTAACACATTATTGGTAGTTTTAATGTATTAAGCTAAATATGCAGGCCAGAGTAGCCCATCACTGCTTTAAATCATGCAGAACATAAGCTGACCTGACTGTTCATTTAAACAACTTAATTTGATTTCTTTGTGTTTTTTGTTTTACGTTCAGACCAGGACTAGAGAACGTCTGACAATGGGATGTTGAGACTTCTTCCTCTGGTTGAGAAAAAGCTACACCACATCAGTGATCACATCTTCTGTTCTTCAGTTGTACTGTAGGGTACAACTGAGCAAACTGTTTAGACAAGGAAGAAGAACATGAACATGATACATGTACAGGGAAGAGGAAGAAACCATTTTAGCTGTGATAATTAATCATTATTTTCCAACACAATGTCAAATATGTTTTCTGTATCATCATATGAGACTGAATAGGATTCTGTGGCACTAATTTTTCTGAATTGTTTAATATGATGTTAATGTATTTTTGAAGACCCATTTTTCTTTATCTTGAATCTCATTTGTCTTTATGCTACTTTATCAACTTTATGCTGTGTCCTTAAGGCACACTATGTAGAAATTGTGTTTTTGTCAAACAGCGACCCCTAGAGTCACTGTGGAATACTTGCACTGTCGTAAATACCCACCCTGCACACCGGTACCTGTTCGGTAGGATAGAAGCGTCGGGCATGGAACAGGCACAGATAGACTCCGAAGATATTGACCAGGTAATGTTTCACTTTTCTACTGAACTACTGATGATGGTAATAGGATAATAATAAGTTTATGTCAAGTGTTAGACCACTTTATAATAATAAAGTAGCCTACCGCGTTTGCTGGCTTATAACGTTTTTACATGATTGCAGCTAAATCACAAGTAAACACAATTTCAAGTAAAGTTACAGTCGGGAAGTTCACTGTTAGTCAGCTAAAGTTTGTATAAGCACAGTACACACGCCATAAGAAATCGGAACCAGACAAAGGACTACATGATAAATACACCTCACAACACCTGAGTTCAGCTGGCAAACTAGCTTTCATTTTAAATGCAGTTTAAATGTACTAGAATGATCAACATGGATCATCTTCAATTATGCTTGTAGTAGTTGTAGCAATGTAGCCCACTGCAGCCTCTAGTTATTCACATTGTTACAGTAGAGGCTTCCTCTCCGCTTCCTCCGGATCACCAGAGGGAGCTCTCACCAGAATATTGAGTGTTACTATTCGGACTACAATTCCCATAGGCCCTCATACTTAGGGTTAGGGTTGGGATCTTGGTAAAGGAGTAATTTCTCAAAACATAGAGACACTTTATAGTTAACTTAACGTAATAATAACACCAAAACATACTTTGTAACATGAAGCGCCGTTTTATATGGGTTAAAAGATAGTCCAATCACAGTGAGTTCTGCGATAATGTCAGCCAATAACAACCCAGTTGAACAGATGTGTCACACTTACTTTCCCATTTATGGTAAATGATGACAGATCTCTTCTGGTTCCGGCTGCAGGGATAGATACCTTTAATATTTGGGCTGTTAAACATGTATTCCGCCTAATTAAATTAAACAATTAATTAAATAATAAAATTCACAGTTAAAAAACAAAAGACTCCTGTGTGTGGTTACCATCCAAAAAACGAGTTCACATGATCAATTACAACAAATTTGCTTATTTGATTAGACTGATGCATAAATATATTTGAAAGATAAACTTTTTTTTTCTAAGCAATGGCCTGCAGCAGGGTAGTTTTGCAGTATTTTAATTAAAGATAATTGCATGTACTAAACTGCTTCTAACATTTACAGTGTATGTATAGTATATCAAATGTATATCAAATATATTCAAATAAATGTATAATGAATGCACACAATTTTGAAAGCATATTCCAATATTTAATGTCAAACTGTTTAAAGACAAATGTAGTGCCAAAACTACTGCACAACAGTATAAAAATATGTTAATTATATAAAACAAATGAGCCAGATACAGGGGCAATCTATTATAGTGACACATACAGTAACATTAAAAAAAATCACTGATGAAGTAATAATGTTTACAAACCAAGAGATGAGATTCAACTTTGTTATGTGAAAATATATTTGTTTCTTCCCTTTAAAGAACAAATAGGCAAAAACTAAAGCATAACATTTTACATTCTCATCTTTAATTCTATATCATTGTGATTATTGTAACTAAATGAAAGGCAACGTAAAATAGTTAATTATTATAAATGTCTGCAAGAAAATGCTTCTATAAAATACATTCACGGGTAAGCCTATATTACATTTAGTGATATAATGATACCATAGATGTAGTTATGGTGGACATTTACTATAGTGACCACTGTAATAAAAGGTTTAATGAAGCTATGGTCTGATGGATGGCAATGAATATGTCCTTTAGCAAAGCTCCTGATGAGCACTGACGCTTATTGATAAAGGCATTGGGCAGACATCAAGTTCAGTTTATGAAGCTGAAAAGAGAAAACAAAATGCTTTAACAGTATGGAAAAAGATAAATGATTATTTTCAATATTGGTTCTGCATATATCAAAGAGATCCTGAGGAGGAGTGGGACTCCACATGAAGACTTTCAGAAACTGACAGAGCAAAGGGTGCACCTCGCTGGACACATCCTACGCATGCCCAAACAACAACACCCAAACACAGTGATGAAGTGGACACCACCAGGAGGATGCAGGAGACAGGGAAGACAAAGGAAGACACGGAGACAGATGTTTCATGAAGACCTGAAGAATGTCAGTGTCCCATGGGAAGATGAGTGTAATCCCCACTATGGCTATTACTTGCGAATGAATTGGCACAATTTTTTCCATATGTATGAAATCTATAGAAATAATATTGTACAGCGTTTTAAATATCTGCAAATTTTATTTGGCATTGAAATTATCAAAAATGGCATTACAGAAAAAAATATATTTCAAATAAAGGCTGTTCTTCAAACTTTCTGTATAAAACACTTCCATTTTCACTTTTTCTTTTTTTTTTTTTTTACTGTACATTATTTCTCTTACAAAAGAGACTTTTAAAATTGTGGAAACAAAGGTTGCACAAATGCACATGAAACAAAAAGTTACAATATCTAAACACCAAAGCAATGTTTCTGCACATACAGCATAATATCAAAACTCTGACTCTTGCAATCTCAGACCCCTCCCACCCCCAGCACGGACTGTTCACACTTCTACCCTCAGGACGGAGGTATAGAAGTGAGAAATGCAGGACTTCAAGACTGAAGAACTCTTTTTTCCCTTCTGCCATTAGACTCCTAAACAGTCGATAGGAGTTTGCAACCATGGACATAACTGTTTAATTTTATTGCTCTATTTAACTGCACTATCTCACTTTTTATTGCTTTTATTAAGAAATTCACTATTAAGAAATTTTTCTTTTTGCTATTTTTATTTTTGTACGACATTGTATTTATTGTATGACATTTAATGTGGACGTAAGAATTTCATTATACAGGGAAACATGCTTTCTGTCTGTGCATATGACAATAAACTCTTTGAACTTTGAACTTGAACTTGACCAGAATATAGACCGATAATCTGAATCCATGTATAATAAAGGTTAATATGAAGTTTGAGACTTTCCTTTTCTTTCAGTGCTTCGAAGTAGTTTCCGTTCCTCCTCAGATGATTTCTTACTCTTTCGCTTTTTATCGTTGTGGTAGATATAAGCCACAGCCAATATAAATGCAAAGCTGAAGATTAAAAGAAAACAATAACCGGCAAGCTGAAACACACACACACACACACAAATAAATCTGCATGTACAATAAAAAAATAAATAATTTCATGATATACTGTGCTTAATGCTCTGTCCAAGTGACAGGAAACATATTGAGATATTAGGTTTTAGGTTTAAGTTTAATTCTGAGTTAAATTGTGTATTTGTAATATATTTCCTTCAAAATACAGTACTGTAGCTCTATTTATCTTTATGAAAATCACTTGATTTTTAACAAATACAATTCCATTATATTATCTGAAGATACGGTATGGGACTTACCTGTGAGCCACATATATATGAGAGAGTCAGGTTTTGTAGTTCAGTCTCATTTCTTCCAGGTTTCGGTAGGTTTACACCATTTTATTTTTAGTGTGTCATCAAAACTTTGCTGTCCTTTCCAGTTTGTTAGACCACAGGCGACATAATCCCCATCTATAACCAACAGAATCATCCACATAACAGCTGGGAAAAAACGAATTACAATATATTCACAACCTTTATTTCCTTTTTCTTCTGCATTTACAGGTCCCTTTGCTTCTTCTTCTGCATTCCCAGCTCCGTTTGCTTCTTTTTCTGCATTCCCAGCTCCCTTTGGTTTTTCATCTGCATTCCCAGCTCCCTTTGCTTTTTCATCTGCATTCCCAGCTCCCCTTGCTTTTTCTTCATCGTTTACTTTGACCTTGTCCGTTCCTTGCTTTTCTTCAGATTTAAGTAAATAGAGAAACGTTAAAGCAAAAACAGAAGAGTAGGAGCAATGAAGACAAGGACTGTTAGTGCTATATTCCTGGGATAATTGCATGGACATGAAAATTTGAAATCGGCCAAAATGTCCAGTGGAATCAACAAAAGGCTTGCTGGAACAGATTTTAAAACAGCGGTTTTAGCCAGGTCGTTCTTAAATATGGCTGGAAACTTTTTTTTGGACATCTTCTAAAACTCCGACAACACAAAACAGCTTGTGTGACTATTGATGATGTTTTGGTCTCTTTATGCTCTATGGAAATATTTGCAGCTCGGTGAAGATCCCCACAAAAGATCCCAATGGAAAGTTTTTTTAATTAGTGGACAGAAGTGCTGCAATGAACAAAATGACAGAAAATGACAAATACAAACACAATTCAATACTATTCTAGATATTACAAAGATGTTTTTACTTGCAACGTATTATTGGACATAATCTTTACATATTTCAATGAATTTATTTCTTTATTTTAAAGTTAATATACAGTATGTATTAGACTTACTCTTGTTGTGGCTCTGCTGTGATGTGTTGTCTGTCATTCCGATTCAGCAACAATAAAAAATGTTGATGTGTCTTATCAAGAAAAACATGTTTCAGATTTATTAAGCAATGTTCAAAGAAATTTAGGGTGATACAGGGAAGTACAGATACTTATTCTTGAGTTAGTTATAGCCATAAAGTCCAAGTAATATGTATAAATATCCCAGCATGAAACTGAATCTTCTCCAAGTTGAAATAGGGTACAGCTCTTTAGAAAAGCTTGCATTGTACCAGTGTAGAAAACCACATCCTGTTATAATAACATGCTAACCATCTTTCACAGTGACAGAAAGACGAAATGTGACAGTCTAAACACCTTCCTTGAATCTTGAACTGTTTTACTCAATTAACCCTTCCTTGAGTCCTTAAAGGGATAGTTCACCCAAAAGTGAAAAATCTGTTATTATTTACTTGCCCTCATGTTGTTCCAAACCTGTATGAGTTTCTTCTGTTGAAGACAAAATAATATGTTTTGAAGAATGTTGGTATAACCAGACAGTTGACGGTTAACCTTTATGGTATTTTTTCCTATGGAAGTCAATGGATATCATCAACTGTCTGATTACCAACATTGTTTAATGTGTTTATCTTCTTTTGTCTTCAACAGAAGAAACTCATACAGGTTTGAAAAAACATGAGGGTGAGTAAATGATGACAGTATTTTTATTTTTGGGTGATGAATTTATGTTGTGTTTTGGTGTATTTTATGGTTCTATATTCAGTCACAGTATAGGAGAAAACACATGTTGTGTCTGACGGAAAACAAACTAAATATTACAAAATGGTTAAACGATTACAGAAATGTTTTTCATTTTAAGGTTTTAATGTGTAATCTTGTTTAACATTATGTAATCCTCCGAAACAAGTTTGCAACAGAAGTCACAAGCAGAGCAAAATATTATTTCATAGTAGAGTAAAATGCATTTAATAAATGTGACTAAAAATATGACATTTTAATGCAATTCTATGTGTCCTGTATTGAATGGTTTGTGTTCTATTTAAGAGTGGTTATTATGGGTATTATTGTAGTGATTACTGCTTTAAAATCCTTATCTCGTTAAGTGACGGGTTTTGTGAAAGAGAAATCAGACTACACAAGATCTTTGTACGTTTTCTTAAACTGTATCTTTAATTAATGACAGAAATCTTGTCTGGCAGGATTGGATGCTGGTTATGACATCATACCTGCACATAGAATGTTAGAATGTTGGTCATAATTATCGTTTGTATACTGAGATTCTTTCTTGAATCATTTGCATATCGGTTTGCTTACATTTAAATTACAAATGACGTTAAATTACAAAAGTTAGATTAACATTATTTTGCATGTGCTGGTATTTCCTTCAGAAACTTCAAATGTTCACTCTGAAAAATCTTGGGTTATTTTTTCTACCCAAATTCTGGGTTGAGGATTTTTGGGTTATTTTTTCAGTATTTGGTTAGTTTTTGTGTTACCCAGAAATGGGTCAGACATAACCCAGTCATTTTGTGGGTCAGACATAACCCAGGGGTTGAGTTATTTATTGCAGACTTTTTGTGACCTCTTCAGGAGAGAGCAGTGCAGCTATATTGTAAAATATGATCGAAAATAAAGGAATTATCATGCAAGCCAGTGGTTGTGTCAAGTATTTTAAATATTTTTTAAAAGTCTCTTTCACGTCTTGCACTTGCGCTTATGTAAAACACTTGTCTTGACGAGTGTCTTGGTAAACAAAGGCTGGATTCCAAATGGCACACTCCGGCCTTTTGGACATCCTTCGAGTTCACACTTGGTGACGTCAGGACGTGCAGACTAAGGGGCGCTGGCCTTGAGTCCATTTTGAGAGAGTATTTTGGGACATTCTTGATGACATCATGCCACTGAAAGTCAAACAGCCACGAAACTCCTCCCCTCATTTATCTGATTGGGCATTCACAATGATTCCTGGGTAACTCGTGTGGAGGGCGCGCAAGTGCGCGTTTCACCTAAGTCTGCTTCGAAGGCACAAAGGCAACGCTTGCGAGCACACTTCTGAGCGCTGAAATGCCAAATGGGACACCCTATGGACTCATACACTTCAAATCAAATCAAATCAAGTATATTTGTATAGCGCTTTTCACAATACAGATTGTATCAAAGCAGCTTCACAGTATTAAAATAAAATAATACAACAAAGTTTGTTTCTAGTGGAATTTATTGATTGATAGAATAAAATTAAATATCCCCAAAATATCCCCAACTGAGCAAGCCAAAGGCAACAGTGGCAAGGAACCGAAAAAAACTCCATCAAGCGGCCTAATGGTGTCCTAAAACTCCATCAGGTGACCTAATGGAGAAAAAAAAAACCTTGGGAGAACCCAGGCTCAGTCGGGGGCCAGTTCTCCTCTGGCATTTATGAACTAGAGGCCGGATTGTAGTTTGAAACTGTGAGATTAACAATATTATATGAATGCCTGGCTGAAAAGATGCGTCTTTAATCTAGTTTTAAACTGGGAGAGTGAGTCCGAGCAACGAACAGTATCAGGAAGGCTATTCCAGAGTTTTGGAGCCAAATGTGAAAATGCTCTCCCTCCTTTGGTTGATCTGGATATCCTAGGTATGACCAAAAGCCTTGAATTTATTGATCTTAAAGAGCGCGATGGATTATAGGGTGATAGAAGATCCGCTAAATAGACTGGAGCTAAGCCGTTTAGGGCTTTATAAGTCAGTAGCAATACCTTGTAATTAATACGGAACTTTATAGGTAGCCAATGTAGTGATGATAAAATCGGTGTTATATGATCATATTTTCTTGATCTAGTAAGAACTCTAGCGGCTGCATTTTGGACTAACTGTAGCTTGTTTATTGAGGATGCAGGACAACCGGCTAATAAAGCATTACAGTAATCTAGTCTCGAGGTCATGAATGCATGAACTAACTTTTCTGCATCAGAAACTAATAGCATATTACGTAGCTTAGCAATGTTTCTAAGGTGGAAAAAGGCTGTTTTTGTAACATACGAAATATGATTTTCAAAAGACAGGTTACAATCGAGTATAACACCCAGGTCTTTTACTGTAGAGGATAAAGTAACAGGACATCCTACGATGTCAAAGTTGTATTGTGAGAGGTTCTGTGGGCGGTTTTTTGAACCGATAAGTATTACCTCTGTCTTGTCTGGATTTAATAATAGAAAATTACGCGTCATCCAATCTTTTATATCTTTAACACACTCTGTCAATTTGGATAATTTAGCGTTTTCATCCGGCCGTGATGAAATATATATTTGAGTGTCATCAGCATAACAATGGAAACTAATTCCATGTTTCCTTATAATATTTCCAAGTGGCAGCATATATATTGAGAATAACAGAGGGCCCAACACAGATCCCTGCGGCACTCCATAGTTTACTGGAATTATGATCGATTTTTCTCCATTTAAATAGACAAAATGGTAGCGGTCTGATAAGTATGATCTAAACCAGCTTAATGCTTGTCCTTGAACACCAGTATAATTTTGTAGTCGATCTAAGAGTATTGTGTGATCTATAGTATCGAACGCAGCACTTAGATCAAGTAAAACTAGTATTGAGATGCAGCCTTGGTCAGAAGCTAAGAGTAAATCATTTGTGATTTTAACGAGCGCAGTTTCAGTGCTATGATGCGGCCTGAATCCTGACTGAAACTTTTCATAGATATCATTTTCTTGCAAGAAAGAGCCCAGTTGAGTGGACACAACTTTTTCTAGTATTTTAGACATAAAAGGTAGATTTGAAATGGGTCTATAATTTGCTAGATTATGCGGGTCTAATTGTGGTTTCTTAATGAGAGGTTTTATCACTGCCAGTTTAAATGTTCTTGGAACATGACCTAAAGATAAAGATGAGTTAATAATATTGAGGAGAGGCTCTTCCACTACAGGTAACACTTCCTTCAGTAGTTTAGTTGGTATAGGATCTAATAAACATGTTGTTGTTTTAGATGAAGTGATAAGTTTATTTAACTCTTTTTGTTCTATATTTGTAAAGCACTGTAATTGTTCTTGCGGGGGGAAAATTGAGGCTGAATTATAAGGTGCGATTGAGGATTGAACGTTTACAATTGTGGTTCTGATGTTTTCTATTTTCTCAGTGAAGAAGTTCATGAAATCATTACTACTAAACTGTAACGGGATATTTTGTTCGGGTGACGTCTGTTTATTTGTTAGTCTAGCCACGGTGTTAAATAAAAACCTAGGATTGTTTTGGTTGTTTTCTATTAGTTTGCGGAGATGCTCAGCCCTGGCCGCTTTTAGGGCCTTTTTATAACGTGACATACTGTCTTTCCACGCGATTCTAAAGACCTCTAAATTAGTTTGTTTCCATTTACGCTCTAAATTACGGGTTTCTCTCTTTAGAACATGCGTAGTATTATTGTACCATGGTGCTTTAATTTTCTCTGTGACCTTTTTTAATCTAACGGGTGCAACAACATCCAATGTTCTAGAGAGAATGGTGCTCATAGTGCTAGTTAGTTCTTCTAGTTCATCTGTTTGTTTGGTACACTTGGTGAGCATGTGCAATTTAAGGCCACGAGACCGCAAGTCCACATGAAGTGTGTCATTTGAGATCCAGCCATAGTCAGTTTTATCTCAAGTGAATGTAGACAGTAGGCTATATTCATACTGGACCTGTGCATTCAGTCTTAAAGGTACAGTAATCTAATAAACCTGCAAAGAAATCACTCACTGCTCTTGACTAAATACATTTTGTAACTTTATAAAGATCCATCTATATTTAATTTATACAGTAATGAATATGCTGTGATATTTCACATTTCATTACTTTGTTCTATTGTATTTATTTGTGCTATTTATAATTTGGTTTTTGTTCTTATTTATTACTGACGACTTGTCTTTAATAATGTTTTAAATTCATATTAATTAAGCTAGTAGTTTTAGTTGTAATATCAAAATTGGAATAGAGAATTGTGATTTTCACTGGTATCTAAACATTTGAACCACTGACCCAATGCTTAGCACTGAGCCCAGCTGAAGCAGCTCTAAATATTCACTGTGCTACTAAATAAAAGATAAAATATGATAGAGCAATAGAATGAACAGTGAAAGTAACAGAAACTCATAGAATACATTTTAGCAGGCTTAATTAAAGGGATGGTTTGGAGTAAAATCAACCTAGGGTCCTTTGCACCATGACCTCGAGCCAAACACTTGCCTGATGGCTAATGCTACCGCTAACCCAGACGTCGACGTCACTTCACTTATTTGAGAAAAGCACATTAAAGTCCTGGCAGAAAGCGATGCATAAGGATGTAGTGTAACGATGAATTAATATTTTTTTCCGAAGTGTTGACAACTTAGTGTTAACTAATAATTGTTATAAACTGGTATTACCAACAAAATATTAGTGCATTCCTGGAACTGGGCGTCGTTACACTACATCATTATGCATCGCTTTCTGCCAGGACTTTTACGGGCTTTTCTCAACTCAGTGAAGTGACCTCGACGTCCGGGTTAGTGGTAGCATTAGCCATCAGGCAAACGTGTTATTTAAATAAACTCCTGATGTACTTACAAGCTTTCCAATGCCTCATTTTATGAGTACAGAACCTATTTGTACTGTATAATTTTGACGCGTTTGACTCGATGTCATGGTGCAAAGGACCCTAGGTTGATTTTACTCCGAATCATCCCTTTAAGCATGAAAATAACTAAAGGAAATTTATATTTGCTGAGCAAATTAAGCCAATTAAAACGATTCATATTCTTTTGGTTTCTCTACCTAATACATTTAAAAATTGCAAATGCAGTGAAAATACAGGTATCGGTATTGGACTTGTTCTGGAAAAAGTGGTATTGGTGCATCCCTAGTATGTAATAATAGGAATTAATAAATGTTCAAGGCTGTACTGTTGCCTCACAGAACTTCTGGGTTCCTCCAGATGCTGGCTCTTTCAGGAACCACTTAAATGTTTACAGATCTCACAATAACCTTTTTATAGAATTTGAGTCCCTCTAATTTCTCCCAAAGCACTTTGAGGCTTCATGGTATTAAAAAAGGTGACTACAGAAATTAATAAAAAGTGCTCACAGATTCCCCCATAAGTTCCAGCAAGAACTGCCAAGACTGTCAATGGTTCCACCAGTAACCCTACTATAGGTGAAAGATCTTTGAGGATACATTTTGAAGTTCCTTGAGTATCCAACAGGATATTTGAGGCACCTTTAGCAAGAGCACAAGAGCACATGATGAGGAATAACATCTTTAATAATCCACTCAGAGGGCAATACAAACAAGATGCACAAAATAAACCAACCGCTATGCGGAAACGTGACCAGAACAATGAACACAGAGAAGTCTGGAACCTAAATGCAAAGCAAATGAGGGAAATAATGACAAACACTTGTGATGATTAATTAATCACCATGACAACAGATAAGTGATGGAAAACTGAAACAAAGAACATGTGACTGACAAAACAAACCAAAAGTCCATGATAATGACGTACTAAACAGAACCGTAAAAGTTAAAGTGTCTTAAGTGATTATGATTTTCTCTTCACATCTTTTTTTTTTTGTCTTTGGAAATGTACATTGTATGTTTTTTTCTTCTTTATTTTTACATTTTTAAACAGGATCGTGTTGCAATTCGCAAGAAAACAAATGGATAATAAATCTATTCATGTAATATTGACATTTATTTATGTATTATTGTTTTTTCATACAAAGTTGTATGTAATATACAGATAAACAAATGAAAACAATACTATGTACTAAAAGTTACATGAAAAGCACTTTGATAATCTATATTAGTCATAGACGATTAGATGATCAGTTAAAGAATAAACACATTGAAACAGAAATGAAAACTCACTCTCACAAATCAGAAATTAATCTCAGACAGCAGAAGAGAGCATTAATAGAACATATGAACACGAGGTGATAATTTCATACACTTTGTGGAACTTGCAGAGCAGTGGTCTCAGTTTCTGCGACCCCCTCTGATCTTTGTTGTCTTGACACTGAAGTTCCACTTCTGTTGTTGCCTTTACTCATACACAATATGATGCAGAGGATGCAGCAGGAGACCAAGGCCAGGGCATAACCTATTAACTTTATAAAATAAAATAAAAACGTCATGATCATTGAAGTCAATAAATTAACTAAAAACTATACTATGCTATAAGTCATATGTATGTTGAAGGGTTAGTTCCCCTAAAAATGAAATTTCTGCCAATAAGTACTCACCCTTATGTTGTTCCAAACCCGTAAGACCTTTGTTCATCTTCGGAACACAAATTAAGATATTTTTGGTTTCTGATCCACCCATGACAGTAACATCATTGCAACTTTCAAGGCCCAGAACGGTAGTAAAGACATAGCTAAAATCTACGTCAGAATCTCATTCATAGCTCCTGTTTCAGCATCACACGCATGTGTCGTGGTGCTCACGTGAACAGCGTCAGCCAATAATGAGCCGGCGTTCTGACGTAGAACCCGGAGATGCTGCACTGTGTTTACTACATGATCAGAGTAGCAGACTGACATGGAAGAGAAGGTCACGTCTCGTCACATCATAACATTAAGATTAAACCATTGTAGTCACATTGACTATTTTAACTGTCTCAACTACCTTTCTGGGCCTTGAAGTTTGCAATGAAGTTGCTGCCTATGGCTGGTACAGAAACCTCTCGGACTTCATCAAAAATATCTTCATATGTGTTCCGAAGATGAACGAAGGTATTACGGGTTTGGAACGACATGAGGGTGAGTAATTAATGACAGAATTTTCATTTTTGGGTGAACTAACACTTTAATGGTTTAGGATCACAATTGTTTTTGTCAAAAATAATGACAAAATAATAATAATAACAGAAAGGAATCTTTCCCTGCAAGTTCTTTTGGAGAAATTTGCTACCTATTAACAGATTGTACAAAAAAACAGGTGGATTTCACTTAGACTGAAATGCCAACTATTTGAATGTGCTGTCCGGGTTGATTTAGTAGCATAAAAGAGACAAAACACCCCATTCTACTTTTTATGGAAAACCGGTGACTTGAGTTGATTTCACTTGACAAATTACAGGGTTTTCTGTCCAATTTTTTGGTTTAAAACGTTTTTTTAACAGTCCAGAGATTTAATTCTCTACCTTCACTTAAATGTAATAAAACAGTCTCATCATTAGGCCTTTCCGTTGGATTATATATTTAATGATATAAAATATGTCGTTTTATGGCGAGCAGGACGAGACTGAGGGCCGTGGGAGAACGGCGCGAGTGTGAGATGCACCGTATCTCGTATCTCTCACGGAGGAGCGGGAATTTTCTTAGCAATGGTAAAACGCACATCAACCGATCACTTGTTTAGCGTTCATGTAAAAACTACATTCAGATTCACCAGTCGGAATGAATTCAGTTAGATTGAAACAAAAGGTGTGCATGTAAAAAATGAATGGCAACTGTAGAAAGCACAAGCCGAATCCCGGACATTTTGGACGATCTCGACGGCCGGACATGTCTGGGAAAAAGAGGATGGTAACCCTTACTATTCAGCTTTCTCCACAGAACAAGAGTCTGTTAGCTTAGCTTCCAAAAAAGACGGCTGACACTATTTGTACATTCTGTGAGTGAGATCCCACTCCCTATGGGCGGGTTGAAAACATGCGGAACTAGCTCCTACAACAGGCTGTAGTTTCTAGCCTCTGGCCAAAAAATCCTCCGATGACGCAAAATGCCGATTTTTGCGTCATCAGAGGATTTTTCCAGACAAAAAAATACATATATCTCTCGTCTCAGGGGGATATGAGGGAAGGAAGCACGGTAATTCGATACTACAGATTTTCTACTGATCCAAAGCTTAATGCTAAATGCTGAAGTATCCCTTCAATCTGAGGTCACAGTAAAATTAATGTGGGAATTGGACACTTGGTGGCACTATAACATAAAAAAAACACATAAAAACTGCTATAATACGCAACCGTTAGTCCGATTGACTTGAAAATTGGCATGGAGTGTCACGCTATGTTTTAGACCTTATAAATCACGCAACGTATCACACATATACACAATATTCATATCATATATTGAATCTCCTCATTCTGAACAACGTTGCCTCAAGAGCCACTGCTGTAAATCAAATGATTTGTTAAATATTTTAGATTATTTGAAAAATCTACTTTTTCTAACTCTTCGTAGCCGTTTGTTCGATTTGCTTGAAACTTGACATGCATCATCTAGGGACTGTAGGGATTAAACCGTTTAGCAGATACAATTTTTATCTGATATGGCCCATTGTGAGTAACATGTCTATACAGTATATTGTGTGCACAAAGTAGAAACTTTACAAAACTGTGTACATGTGGATACATTTGTGAAGAAACATGCCGGGTTTCATGGATTTCTGATGCTCGGAGTGCTCACAGTAAATTCTAAACTATCAATTATTACAACTGAAAGAATAAGGCTGTAATACTGCTGTTGTCAAACAGAGGGACCCGCAGGATAGCATTGGCTGACAAACAAATGCACTTTTTTTTTTTTTTTTTGTGCACTGGTAATGTAGTTTGATATTATTAGATCACAAAGAAATATGTGAAATGCTTATAGACCATTCAAATATGGTCTATAAGCATTTCACACCAATGGCATATCCCAATAACATTAAAAACGTGTTTGTGTGTGTGTGTGTGTGTGCGTGTGTGTGTGTGCGTGTGTGTGTTAGTCTGATTAATGGAGTTAACATGGAAAAATTCCATTGATTTAGTGGAGACTACTGTTGGAAACCAACATTTTTAAAAAGAAAGTGAGCCAATGAGTGGTCCTCTGTTGCCATCTGCTGGTTATAATTAGGGTTGTTCCGATTCCGATACTAGTATCGGAAATGCCGCCGATACCAATAAAAATTCTGGCATTGGTATCGGCGAGTACATCTACCCATGTACCGATCCGATACCATTTTATTAAACAATAGTTATGCACGCTAGCTTTGCTTAACGCTGCAAATCGGAGACCAATTCTTCTTCGCTGCTCTAAACAGTGGTTGCCACAAGCAACCACTGTTTAGAGCAGCGAAGAAGAAATGAAAACGCAAATTTTCAAATGTAGGCGCGCGGCAAGCGCATAATGTAAGAGACGCTGGCGCCCAACATCAAATGGCAAATGTAATGAAAACGGAACAAAACTGCGCTACTCCTTATTTTGTGCTTCACGGACCATTAAACAGTTTGGAACAATGCAGCACAAGCTGATCGTGATCAAGCTACACTGTTACTACACAGCGCTCAGAGGTCCAGTAAAGAAAGCATTTGAATTCGCCACTGAAGTAACTTAATAACATCGCTGCGAGATCTAGTGAGAAGCATTCACATTCTCCGTTATTAACGGATCAAACAGCGCTGACGTGGAAACCAGGAACATTGTGCTTTCAAGTAACGTTACGTTGGTTTTATTTTGACATTATGAATAAAATTGCTGCCCTCAAATGTTAATCTGAAATAAAATAAACCTTTGTTTATAACTAACGTTACTACAATATTACATTTCATTTTTTTATAAGGAGCTGTTTTTGTTTTATATGTCAAGTATAGCTCCATCATTGCTCAAAGTAAAAAATGATCATACTTTATGATGTTAGTTTTAATAAAAAATAAATGAATAAAAAATGTAAATCAAGGAAATTTCTCTGCCATTTCTTTCTTTTTGCTGTATTGAAAACGTACCGAACCGTGACACCAGTGTATCATATTGAACCGAACCGTGAATTTTGTGGACCGTTACACCCCTATTATTCATATATAATTTTTTAGATTCCTAGATTTATTTGTTGCACATTTTTATACAGTTATATTGTAAAACTAAAATAACTTTTATAAAATAACTCTACCAATTCATACAGGGCTAGTATGAATTGCAGCTGTATAGATACACACCCAGGTATCGGATTAGTACTCGGTATCGGCCGATACCCAGAGTCCAGGTATCGGAATCGGTATCGGGAAGGAAAAAAGGGTATCGGAACATCTCTAGTTATAATCATAATTTTGTAATTCTTCTTACTAATAAAGTAAAGTAATTTTGCATTCATATTTAGACATTATAAAAACACTATTATAACACTTAAATTTTCTTGTCAAGATTCATCTTTGTTTTTGTTCCTACTTTATCTTTGTTTTTGTTCCTACTTTCCCCTGTGTGAAGTTCATGTTTACTTGGTTGTCATAGTTTCTGAGGCCTAGTCCACACGTACACAGGAGTTTTTCCTCTTTCGTTTAAAAAAAAAAAAAAAAAGATGAAGCGCTGTCAAGAGGAAGCCAAATAACCCTAACCGTAAAGCCATGTCGGCCAATCAGAAGTCTGAAAAAAGGTTATTACCGGTTCCGGTTGGCTAACAACATGGTGTCATATGCAGTGGCCTGCATAGTATTACAGATTCGCCTCATGTAAACAAAGGAGATAGCGACGCACAATCTGACGTCAAAAAAAGGAGATAACAGCGCGCACGCCGACTTCACAAGGCAAAATCTCCGGTTTCACCAACTATACGACAACATTGCAACCGGAGTTTCTGAAAATCTTCACCCTGGCAGGAGTTTTCAAAAAGGTTTGGTTTCAGTGTCCTGATACGTTTGCGTGCGGATGAATGTCCAAACTGTTGCAACAAAAGTCGCTGTTTTTTAAAATACCTGTGTTCTAGTGGATGGGGCCTCAGTATGCCCTCGGTAGTATACCCTTGTTTGTCGACATGGTTTCTGATTAATTTATTGATTAGTTTCACCTGTGTCTAGTTCATTGCCTCATTTTGTTTTCATATATACCAAGTTTAGTTTAGTTCCATTTGAATGGTCAGTGTGTAGGGCTCCTGTGGGTTTTTTTGGGGGGGCCTTCCTGCGGTACATATTGAAAATATCCAGTAAAACAAAAAAGTAAACAGACATGAATAATTATAGTGCTGTCAATTTAAAATGAAGACCATTTCATTTGTTATATCCATCAATCTATCCATCTATTCTTTAAAGATCTGGAGTCCATCCCAACATCTCTGGCCACAGACAGACATATATTAAATAATTAAAACAATTTTTGAAGGCTGAAATAAGTGATTTCCTTTGGAAGTCAGCTGTCCCTTTTGAAACCAGCATGTATTGCTAACTTTCTTCATCAAATCCAAACTATCATCCACATGGGCCATTTATGCTTGGACCCCGATGATTGCCGCTCTATTTTGATTCCCTATATTTTTGTTTTCATCTTTGTGAAATGGTAAATTACCCAAAATGGGGAAATATGTACAATTAGTGATTTTAAGGTCCTGTGTTACAGATTTCTTATTATTTCAGTTGGAATATTATTAGGTCTGTTGATCTATTTCTGTTTCATTTATCCTTCCTTGACAAAACTTAGGAATAGAGTGGGGTAAAAATACTTGGTATTTACCTTTGATATATTGATTTTCTCTTGTGTGGAGATATATTTTCCAGTCGTATTAGTTCCTTGGTTTGATTCAGGTTTGCACCAGCTCACACAATTGGGATGAACATCTGTATCACAGGTGTAGTGTCCATTCCAGTTTGTCAGTCCACATGCAACATAATCACCATCAATGAAAAATATACAGACCCACAGTAGTGATGGAATTAAGCGAATCATACAATGAATTTTTTTTCCACTCTTAGATCTTCCTGTGTTGTCTTGTCCTTCAGACCATCCACTGTTATTTTGTTTTTGAAATCTTAAAAATAGATGCATCATTAGCCCAGCAAAGAAACCAGGGACAATTACGATGAGGAGTGCTATAACTTGGTTCCACAAAAAACGACATGGGCATGCAAACTTTACACCCATAAACACCTGAAAACCTAGTAACAAAAAGCTCACTGCAGCGCTCTGGATAGTAATTTTGGTTTTTTTTTTAATAATTGCCATTTTCTGAGGTTTATACACAGTATAAGTAATAAGTATATTGGGTGATCCTTTTGGTTGCTCCTGTTCCTTCTACTTTATGGAATGTGATCCAGTCCACAGGATGCCCTGGAATAAACAGAATAGCCTACTATTATAAGCACATAGAATAACTGAAATATAAATAATGGACAGATGCCCTTTAACAAAGAAGAATATTATTTTATTTGCATCAGTAATCGAATTAAATTCATTTTCATTTTTGAATAGAAAACTACCATAAGAATTAGGTGAAACGTATGCCTTTAAATTTGTGTTAACCCCTTAAACTATAGCTTAACCTCAGGGTACTTCTAATGGTACAATCCCTTGTAATTGTGCTGGTTCAAATAGTTCTGGGTACAAATAATCTATTTGCAAACCTGTTTGCTCTTAAAATTATTATTTAGGGTAAACCTTACACAACGTTTTTCTATAATAATAAAATGAACATTTCCTTTGACCTATAGTTGCAAGATTTTTTTTAAATGTAAATTAAAGTCAAATTATGTATCTTTCTGCATTTTTTAGTCTGCACTGTGAACGATGTCTCAATGGCTTCAATAAAAAAACTGTTTGTGGTTTTGGTTCAGTCAGATTATAGGTAATGACTTACTCTTATTTCGGCTCGTCTTTTCTGTTTCGATGAGGTGTTAGTGCATCGTTCTGCTTCTGAATCAGCATTTGAGGGTCGCTGTGCAGCAACTTTAAACAGGAAAGAAAGGTTGTGAGAGAAAAAAAACTTTTTTTTTCAACTACACTTGCCCCACTCAAGCTAGTGGGTTCTCTCTCCTGGAGTCCGAAATAAAAATACAAACACATACACAGTTCAGTAAAAATGTGCTCTTCTTCAGCTCTTTCAACATTTTTCATTGGTTTTTGAATGAATGAAGACATAAAATTATTAGGGAAAGAATGAGAGAGGAAATGGAATCAAGGCCAAGAATCAGACCTGCATCTCTCATATGAGCAATTATTTGGTATTTGTCTTCATATTGCTATGTCATCAATCTGCATTTCTAATCAAGGTTTCGGATATCGATCAAACATTTAATTATGCAATTAGTTACAACCAAGTGTCTAAGAATATATGGGAAAAATATTAAATACCTATTTAGGACTTTTAATAAAACAATAAGGTATGGGTTCACCATTTCCTTAATGCACGACTTCCTCTCTGCTTTGCTCAGGTCCTTGTGCATCTCTTTCTGAGATTTCTTCCTTCTGTACTTGTATCCTTGGTCTCTTCTCTTCAGATTCTCCCATATCGTATGCTTTAAGTCTCCCTCCTTCTCTTTCTGTCCTTACTCTGGGAACTCTCGTGCAGTGGTTTCGATGGTATAAGATGGTACTTCCTCCTTCCATTTGAACTGTTGCTGGAGTTGCTCTTACCATTGTTGTAGGGTCCCTCTCTCATGGGCTCATTCCACTTTCTTCTGTATACCCTCAGGTATGCTTGGTCACCTGGCACATTTCTTGACATGACACACCACCAGCATATCCAGTTAAAGAAGTCACTGCTTGCCTACTGATATATATAAAATGAGGGACCAAACAGGTAATAATAAATAGTGAATATATTATAAGCCTGAATATATACACGTAAATTTAAATATATAGATGCAAAAGAGTACTGAATCTCCTGATCGAAGAATAGGCAAAAAAAAAGAAGCAGAAACAAAAATATACATGTTCAGATATTCATACAACAAAATATTCTGGGGACCATGAAACTTCTCGGGTTATGACTGTAAAGGCCCGTTCACACCAAGGACGATAATGATAAAGATAATGATAAAGATATAGTTCTAAAAATCTTTCTCAATATTAAAGAATAGCAGTGTTCACACCAAAGCTGCAACGATAACGCTATAGAGAAGCGATATCGTTGGGATCACTTTCGTAACTATTTTTTTCCCAGCTGTTAAACGATAAAACACTGAAAGCCAATCAGAATCCATTCTAATTCATGGGCGTTCAAATGCAATTAAAAATGGCAGATGACATTGCAGAGAAGTTAATTGCAGATGTCCAGAAAAATCCACCACTGTTTGACAAGTCAAGCCCCTTTTCAAGAAAATGAATATGGAAAACAATCGTTCATACCCTTTGAATAAATGGTGAGAAGTATTCCCTCAGGTGCCCAGCGCTCATTTCGACAACATTGCCTTGCTTCCTTTAAAGTTGCGGTGAAAAAGACTAGGGGTTGTTTTTATTCCACTATAATGACTACGTCAGCTAAATTCACTGTTAGATTATTAGATAAATTACACTAGCTTTACTCAAAACATGGCATGCTGAGTACATGAAAAACGTGTTCAATGACGTTGTACAAACCGCAGCACTCAAGCTTAGTATAAACAGACCATTATCATTCATTGGTGTGGACGCAAATATCGTTAAAGTTATCTTTAAAGTTTTCTTTAAAGTTTTCATTCTTGGTGTGAACGGCCCTTAACCCTGGTTCCCTGAGAACAGGGAACAAGACACTGCGTCCTGAGACACTATTGGGGAACTATTTCATGCCAAGAAATGGCTGTGACTAAGCAAAAATAATGGCAGTTTCAACAGAAATGCCAAAAAAACACTCACCCCTACTGGTCACACACTAGGCTGTCATTGACAGTACTCCCTACGACCACTGCCCGAGCTATCAAGCCTCCCTGAGGAAATACCTTCTTATAGTAACAGAAGGAGTTGACAACCAGCATCTTCACTTGGAAGGAGTTCCTTTGAGGGAATAGGGCCAGGGGGCCGAAAGGAGACCTGGCCAGTCACTTTTAGGTGGACTTCGTGTTAACCCCCAGAGCCGCCAGGGAGGCTGTCCTGCTCTGACTTGTGGCCTATAACAAACAATCTGTCTGTTTCCGTACTAAAGCCTCCTACCATACTTGCCTCATGAGAGGGACTGCAGAAGAGGCAGTAACCAGCTCAGACCAGACAAAGAGACGGGCATCCTGGAGTGCAGGAATCAGCATAGTGCTTTCCAAACCCTTACAAAGGGAGCTACTCCACTCAACCCTGGACCTACAGAGTGTTTCTTTTTCAAAGGACTATGGAGACTGGTTACTCTACATTGGGTCCCTAATGAGAGGAGTACCTCCAGCTCTATCAGGAGCTGATCTACCAAGGGGGTTCACAAGAATCTCCCGACCTTTTAGATCAAACTCAGGGAGCGAGGTTCTCTATTGGGTGATCCTCTCAAACAAGGGAGTACCTACAAATCTAAAACACTGATCTACCTCTCATGAAAGTCCTTCAGCCTTCTGACCAGATTCAGGGAGCGAAGTACTCTACAGAACGACCCTCTAAACGAGGGGAGTACTACCTAGGCTTGACCGAGTAGAGTGCCGACCAAGCTCTAGAGCTAGTACCAGGGAGGCTCCTGTGGAGTGTGCAACATGATGCAACTCTAGGGAGCCGGGATACTAAATTAGCTAAAATGCTAAAAGCCTAGCTCAACCCGGAGGATTGCCTTTAATGTGGCCCAAGGAGGGCGAGCAAATCAAATTCTAGCAGAGATAAACTTTCCTCCACAGTGTACAAATTATTGTGGAAATAGTAGTAGATTCAATAATATAATTGCTATGCAACATTTCAGTTTGGTAAATATAGCCTATTAAACATGTAAGCACTATACTGTAAAACGCAACAATTACCTAAACCTGACAAAGTAAACAATGACAGAATAATAAGGATTTCCCGATAACGTTGCTTTCACTGGTCAACAGTGATAAAGCTAAGGTAAAGCTAAGAGTGGTCCAGACCAACCTTCCGAACGTATGACTTACAGAAGGTATACTTAACTAAGAATGTTTCGGGAAACACATATTAATGATAAGGTACAGCTTCCTGTTCCAGAAATCCAGCCCTGGCTGATAAAATAGACTCTTGTAAATTGTTGCAGCTCCGAAGCGAAAAGCTGATATGTGATGCACCTGCTGCTTATTTATACCCGTACTGCGGGCTGAGCGGCAGATGCAGATGTGCATTGGCTTGTTTAGTTACACTCAAAGTAAATTGGTCTTTCTAGCAAGAGGTTATTGAATAATCTTAGTGGCATAGGTTTCAATGCTCAATGCTCAGACTTAATTTAGATGTTACACTACTCAGTGCTCTGACTTTGGCTAACCGTTACATTTCCCACAAGTGTTAATATAACAAGGAAAAAATAAATAAAATATTACTGCTTCACAATATCATCATGTGACGTTAAAAACCTTTAAATGGAGACATTCTCTTACCCTTACAAAAAAAGTATACTTTAAGTTAATTTAATTAATTATATTTAAGTAATGTTCAAGTGTATTTTTAAGTATACTTTATGTAGTACTAATTTTAATGTACTAGAAGTATACTTGTAACTTTTGTAAGTGTACTATTTCAATGGTTTGAACTCAACCAAAACATCTTTTCAAGATGCACGTGGAAATTCAGCTGATCCTTGACGCAATCACGGCCAGCATGCAGCGCAAAGTTGATTTTGCGCTAACTTGTTTAATATTTGATGTTTTTTTAAATGCTGTAGATTAAGTAGCAAATGAGATTCACTGAAATGATTTAATATGTTTTGAGACAAAGGTCTTTCAGTTTTGTTTAAGCTAATTAAAGCATCAGTTTTTCAATAACAGAAGAATATGTCAAAGTATGGTATTAGGGGCATACGATACGACCCCAAGAATTATTGTTTTTATTGTTAATAATTAACATCATAATAAATATATTTAGTTTTCCATTTTTCATGACATGGTTAGATTCAGATGGTAAATATCATATATCAAGATGGGTGTCCACCTTAGAGATACTCACTTATAATTAAACTTATAATGTAATTTATAATGAAACCATCATATTTAAAAATATGATATTAATCATATCATTTTATAAAATAGCATTCATTGTTACTACTGTGATGATCATTAATGATCATTCTGATGTGACGCCCCTTATCTAGATGATGCCCTTTAAAAGGAGCCATTCTACTACTCTTCAGGGCTCCTCCTTTTTTTGTCTTTTCCTTTGTTACACTTACACTGGAGCCACATTACATTACATTTCATGCTTACATCGTACTCTACATTACTGATTATACTGACACCACATTTCACACTTGTTTGGTTTAGTTTTCTGTTCAGTTAAACAACCTTGAGTTAAATTTGACTGAATGCACGTTTTAGTGGCACTCACTGGACATTTCACTTTTAAACTGAGGCAAAAAGAAGCAACATCATATTTTGCAAAAATGTCGCCCCATGCACAATATATTGATTAATTATTATTATTTTTTTTAATAAAAGCACTACTGAAATCCACATATTAAAAGAAAAAGTTTTAGAGATTTATTAACAAAAGAAAGGAGATATGGGGATAAAGGGAAGTATATGGAATAAAAATCAATGACGGCTGCATCTCTAACCTTCATCAAGTTGGAATAGACTACAGTACTTCAGAAAAGCTTGCAGATGAGACAAGCTGGCACTGTACCTAAGGTGCAGAAAAACCACACATCCTGTTATAGAATGGTAACCGTCGTTCACACAGACAGAGAGAAGAAATGTGACCCTGGACCACAAAACCAGTCTTATGGGTATTTTTTTTTTTTAATTGAGATTTATACAGCATCTGAAAGCTGAATACATAATCTTTCCATTGATGTATGGTTTGTTAGGATAGGACAATATTTGGCTGAGATACAACTATTTGAAAATCTGGAATCTGAGGGTACAGAAAAATCGAAATATTGAGAAAATCACCTTTAAAGTTGTCCATTTCTATTGGCGATAGTGCTGCATCCATTCACAAACATAAATGTTTTATATATTTAAGGTTGGAAATTTACAAAATATCTTCATGGAACATGATCTTTACTTAATATCCTAATGATTTTTGGCATAAAATAAAAATCTATAATTTTGACCCATACAATGTTTTGTTGGCTATTGCCACAAATATACCCGTGCAACATAAGACTGGTTTTGTGATCCAGGGTCACAAATGTGACGGTCTAAACTTCTTCCTTGTGTCCTTAACTTAACTATTCTGATTTGTGAAATCTTTCACAGTAGTGTTTTGCTCAGTTAACCCTTTCTTTTATGATTAAATTCACTATTCTGATTTCTGAAAGGTTTCACAGTTTTGTTTAGTTAAACACGTAAAGTGTTGAGTGGGAAAATATTCCCAAGTCAAGATGTGCCAAACTGATAGACTCGTATCCAAACAGACTGAGTGCTGTAACAAAATCAAAAGGTGCTTCAAATAAATATTCAGGGTTGTGCACATTTATGCAGTTAGTTATTCCTTCCAAGATTTTTTTTCTTTGTAATGTCACTGTGGTTTTCACTGGCATTACAAAGGTTCTAATTTCTACAATAAACATGCACAAGTTCTGATATAATTATCTTTGTTTAATTTTTTTACATCTCAAAAGCAGCTGTTTTAACAGGAATGCGTTGACTTATATCCACTGTATGCAAAAACTATATAAACTGTGCATTCAACAACAGAGATGATAATGGTTAATCGAAACAAAAGTTAGACATCTCAATTTGAACTTCAGCATTTCTATTTAATTCTTTCAAGAATATAGAAACTATCAAGAGCATAGAAACTTAATAACATCCGTAATGTTTCATTATCTTTCAAAGGTGGCATGTATTTGCATTAGCATCTTGCATCGCGTGTGTAGCCCTATAGGCACGCATGAGAAAAGCTTGCTCTATATAGTGCAGTAAACCACACATCCTGTTATTACAAAGAAACAAGACAACATACATCTAAACAGAAATGAACGTTGTACCTTGGCGAAAGTTTAAAACTCTCTATTTATTAATATTTATAACATTAAACAGTTGTTTGACATGTTGTATTTAGGCAGACGGGTGCTGTACTTCCTCTTCCAAGCTGCTGAGAGATGTTTGTCGTGTTGGTTCATCATGTTTATTCAGTTGCTCCAAAGTTTTGCACTTACAGTCGTTATAAATGACGGCAGCCATGACGGAAACACACAGGACTGACAGTAGAGCTAAAGCTGAGAGCTAAAAAACAAACAAACAAACAACCATACAGTGATAAGATGGAATAACAGTACTGATATTCATCAAACATGCCTTCTTTTCCATTTAGTTTTTTGTCATTGGTTTTTGCAGTTAATAGATTTAAACCATATACAACTTACATTCAACCTGTTATATAGATAATTTAATCTTTAGCTGTTATAATATTGGCAATTTTTAGGAAAAGTAATTAAAGTTTTAAAATGGTCTTCTATTTCATTGAACAGGGTTCCTCAAATCCAGGCCTGTAGGGCCACTGTTCTGCAGAGGTTAGCTCTAAACATGATCAAACACATTTGTATTCAACGATTAAAAACTGCATAGTAGTCCTTGTAAGTGCTGAAAGGTTTGTTTTGCAATATGCAAATAAAATATAACATGTTTTCAAGTTGTAGTACAGTTGCAAAAAAAACATTGTGGGTTGGTTTTACTTTCGGTTTTGACTGCATATTTGAAGCGTCTGGTCAACTTAAAGAAAAACATCAATGACAAATTTCAAAAATAAAATCTGTGATGAGCATATGATGCAAATCAAGACTTTGCAACAGTGGTGTGTGTATGGAGTGTTGAAATAGTGTTTGAGTGATGAACTGCAGGTGTGTGTGTAATCAGTCCCAGGTATGAGGGCCTATGGGAATTGTAGTCCGAATAGTAACACTCAATATTCTGGTGAGAGCGCCCTCTGGTGATCCGGAGGAAGCGGAGAGGAAGCCTCTACTGTAACAATGTGAATAACTAGAGGTTGCAGTGGGCTACATTGCTACAACTACTTCAAGCATAATTGAAGATGATCCATGTTGATCTACTACTGCATTTAAAATAAAAGCATAGATATTACTGATGTCAGGCATAGAAGCAATCAGGGGGTGAAAAGGAAATTTTGGCAATGTTTCTTTGTTGTTTTACTGAATTGTGCATTATCCTTGGGTACTAGTAATAGTGAAGTGTAAATATATAAATTTATTTTTGTTTACTGCCAACACTGGAAATTGGATAATGGCAAGTTGTTGCAGTTTCATCCATTATATTTATTATTGTTCATAAAACGTTGGTTAGTTTCAATCCTTGATTCTGATTGGTCAACAGTGCTTTATTCACGATAAAACACGGCTATGACCGCTTCACCCAATGGTTCTATGTATCACTACAACACCCCTAGCAACCACTCTTAGCAACTTAAACACATATGCGATCTCATTGATATTGTCCATTGAAGCTACTAGTGCAAAATGCCCGTGCAAAATCAGTTTTTGTGTGTGTTTTTAGTAATTGTTGGTTTGGTGCCCGTGAAAGAGACTGTGAACGCATTGAATTCAGGGAGCAGGCTAGGTTACTACAAATGATGGCCGTGAATAAAATATAATATTCAGAAGTAAACAGTGTAGCTGACAGAGTGTTTATGTCAGAATGTTTATTTTTAAACCACAACCTTCTAAGTGCTTCTTTTACCAATATATTTAAGAAAACGCTATATGCTTGAGCTTTGTGAATAGGCAACTACAAATGATGCCCGTGAAAGAGACTGTGATCGCATTGAATAGGATGTGTTTAGTTGGTGAATAGCATATTCATGACCCCTTGTAATTGTTACATGTTTTTATCTGGTTAATTTAACTGATTTCAATGTGTTATTTAATCCTTCTTATTTTTTATTATTAATTTTCAAATTCACTGCCCTTGTTTAAACAAGTTAATTTCATTCAGTGAAAAGTAATTAGAAAAAAATAAGTTTAATTTAATTTCCATATAGACTGTAAAATGAATACGCTATATCTACTCAATAAAATTGCGCAGATTACAAGCAATATTATTAATTAAATTTAACACATTAGAATTGAGTAATAATGAATCAAATTAATTCCTTAAAAGTTAACCATTTAAAAAAAATTTAACAAAAATATCTGAATAACAGACAGACGTCAAAGATTAATTAAGAACTCTTTATTTTGTATTGCCAACATTGAAGACACCTGATGTTAACAAGCAGAATCACTGAAGGAGAAAACCGTAATGTTAAAACCGTAATTTTAAGTTACCATCACGGGGAACAGTGTGTGTTTTAGTTGGGCTATTTACCCTTAAACCATTAACTTTAGATTTTGTTTGGCTGCTGTACCTGAATTATAACAGCCAGATGAACAAATAGAAAATGTGATCTGAGGGTTTTGGTTGTGATTTAACATTATCATTATTTCACAATCATTTGACCTGAATCACTGAATTCATACAGAGCCCAATTTCTGAGTTAGGTTTACTTTATTAATTATGGCAGCACTGTCCTT
This sequence comes from Abramis brama, assembly GCF_963993115.1. Lineage (NCBI taxonomy): Eukaryota > Metazoa > Chordata > Actinopteri > Cypriniformes > Leuciscidae > Abramis > Abramis brama. Next base: position 24,100,691 of record NC_139968.1, on the reverse strand, counting down.
GTACAGCATAATATTTTTAGCCTTTTCAATGAAATCCATATGATCAAATCAATTAAAAAAAAAACTTCAAAAGAAAGTTTTTATGTAGGCACACACAGACATCAAGAATTCTCAGCAATGGTGACAAACAGATTACCCCTGATCATAAGCTCATTATTTATTCATGCAGCAATGCATGATGGGAGCCATGAATGAGTTTTGATTGGTGGCACCCAGAATGCACTGCAACATGCTTTATAATTGTCACCATTGTTGAGATTCACAGGCTGATTCTTGAAAAGATTTACTAAATTCAACTCAAAATAGATTAGCTAAAATTATGAATATAATTAATCTGAAATTACTTATAAAATATAAGTACAACCAATTTACAAAATATAAGTACACTCAAATTAAAAAAATATATATCTGGATTTAGATAAATTTATTTCGTGCAACCCCTTGACATAATAAAATTAAGTAAAGTCAACATAACATTTGTTTCAGTGTAGGCTACTATTACACATTAGCGATAACGTTAAGCGCACCAGAATTAAATATAATATTCAGAAGTAAACAGCATAGCTGACTTATAGATTCAGTTAACATCCACAAATGAATATGAATTACATCCACAATGAATTACATCCACATCCGTCGATTCAGGGAGCAGTGCAAAGTGCCCGTGCAAAATCAGTTTTTGTGTGTATTTTTAGTAATTGTTGGTTTCTTGGTAAAGAAAACTATAATATTCAGAAAGAACCAAACTATAATATTCAGAAGTAAACAGTGTAGCTGACTGAGTGTTTATGTCAGAATGTATATTTTTAAACCACAACCTTCTTGGGGCTTCTTTGACCGATACAACCCTCTAATGTCAGAATGTTTATTTTTAAACCACAACCTTTTAAAAATGATATATTTAACAATATCTTTTGCATTTCTCATCCAAACAACGTCAAACTTGGCACTGCACTTACTCGTGCCCATGGCAAGACACCTGTCGAATTTGAAATCCATCGGACTAACGGTTCGTGAGATATGCGGTTAACAGATACACACACACACACACACAGACACAGACAGACAGACAGACACACAGACAGACAGACGTTTCTGTAATTTATAGATAGATAGATGGATAGTGGAGTATTGTGAGAGATCAAGAAAGCGAGTGTAAATTATTACCTGCATTCACAGTAGACATTGCATTTTCCTTCAGGTCAGTCCTATTCATAATACAATATTCCGTTTGAATGTCCGCTGCAATATCTTGTCCTTTTAACAGTTAGCCGTTAAGGGGTTTTCCTGTGTCATCTGTCAGTTGCGTCTTCCTTCTCTGTGAAAACAAGTTTGAGTCTTTTCAATATAAAAGTCTTCTCTACCGACTGACTCATTCATAAGACAGTCTTTGCCGCCATCTATTGGCGAAATAATGTATGTAACTTCTGTTGCTGTTCACGGTCAGGGACTATTTTTTCCAGCGGAAGGAATGCTTTTAGTGATTTTACTTCATGAAAGTTGCATAGATAAATATTTTTCGGCTTTAATATTTGTATTGTATGGCAACCGTTTTATAAAAGCAATAAGGTACTCGAGGCAAGTGCTGTATCGTGAATAAGTAACGGCTGAAGGCTCCGCTTCGCGTCGTGCCTAACAACGCCCTTCAGCCGTTAGGCTACTTATTCACGATACAGCACAGCCTCTCGTACCTTATTGCTTACTTATACAAAAAAGCAGAGAAATAATAATATTATATATGACAGCATTTCTTTAAAACATTTCCATATCAGATGGTCTCACAATACCCATCAAAACCTAATACAATATGGGGTATATTTATATGTGACTCAATAAAGTTTGTTGTCCATGATGAAGAGAATTAGATATGTGTAGAAAAAAATGTAAAAAAATGCACATTTCAAATGGTTGTAACTCCGTAGTGTAAGTCTGGTTAGTGTATCAAAGAAAACATCAGCAGGTCAACTGCTTATGCTATGTTTGCTAAATAATGTTGGGCACAGTTTTCAGACATATATGGAAAGCTGGCATAAAGGTTTTTATTAAAAGTGCTCACAGTAAAATATCACATTTCAGCCTGTCACATATGTCATAAAGGTTTGTTCAATAAACATATTTAGATATCCAGTTGTCCATTAAAGATATTATTTATTTAACATTTATTGTTTCATTACTAAACGTTCTCTTACAAGAGGTTCTCTCGTATTGCGTAAGAAGCATACGCTGCGGGAAAGTTATCTTTCTTCGAGATCTGAAGCCAAAAAATTATCCTTAAATTTGTATTCATTGTCAACGCAATGCGGCAGCAGGCAGACCATGGCAAGCTGTATAAGCGTGCTCATTGGTTGCCCGGCGGCAACTGCTTAAGCCTACCAGTGAGCCCTGTGTGATGTCACACCCTATCAGGGCGCTTCGCGCCCTCCGCACCCTTCTAACCGTCAAGGTGGGTGTGGCCAGTGTGTATATAAGCAGGGATCGTAGGCTAAAATTCTGATTTTCTTGTCTTCAGCGAAGCTCTTCGCATCGCTGGATCTTGAGAGCCGCCGCCGTTGAAACCAGCGACCAGCAAGCCTAGGACAGCGCCTGAAGAAGCCGGCCGCCTTCGCCGCCTTCAGCCATCCGTGCCTGCTACGCTATCCGGCGACATATCCTTTACTGCTGTGTGTGTTCGCCTACTGCGACACACACTTTCTCTCATTCTAAAAGAACACGAGGCGTTTTTCTAAAAATGCCTCGTTTTTCCTGCAGACATTTACTTTGCAGCCAACGAGCCGGTAAATCGACCTTCTCGCCTGCACACAACCGCCGTTCTTACGGCGACCCAGAGAGATCTCAAAAAGAGCATCATGTCTGGTTGCACGGCTCACGCCGTGTGTGTTTCAAGTGCAGTAAGTGTGCCCACGCTCCCGTGTTCACCCCTGTACACAAGCACCATAAATCCCGTGTCTCTCACAGAGCCCACTCTCATAAAGCAGGCAAAAGCCGCTCGAGTGCTGAAAGTAGGTCACGTGTCCACCTCCCCGTGCCCACACCTACCCACTGCCCGCTCTGTTACACGGCCTTTCACGACCGGTCAGGTTTTAAATGTAAGTCCTGTGCCCGCCCTCGAGCGCTCACACATACTAACAAACATCTCGCCCCCGACGCCACCCTCGCGCATCGCGCTTCACACCATATGTTCCCCGTCGAAAGCCACCGGGACACTGTGTGTAAAACGGCCAGCCATCGCTGCATGCGAGCCGCCGCATATAAGCACCGAGAGCGCGCGCACTGCGCCCGCGCCTCCGTTTCGAGCTCTCGAACCCGCAACGCGCGGCAATCAGAGCTCGGAGGCTATTCTGCCCCTGGCTGCACACGCGAAAGCGTGGGAAGCTATTCCAGGCGCGTCAGAATGGGTGCTAAGCACAGTAAAAAAGGGCTATACTCTGCAGTTCGCTCGCCGCCCCCCGTGCTTTCATGCGCGTACCGAGACGAGAGTGAATGGGGAAGTAGCACATCTACTTCGAGCAGAAATAGCGACACTCCTGTGCAAAGGGGCTATAGAACCGGTACCCCCTTCTATGAGCGAGACGGGCTTTTACAGCCGTTATTTCCTCGTTCCCAAGAAGGATGGAGCTTTCAGACCGATTTTGGATCTGAGACATTTGAACAAGGCTCTTATGAAAAGACCGTTCAAAATGCTCACAACCAGGCAGATCTTCGCGCAGATTCGTCCGAGGGACTGGTTTATCTCTCTCGATCTAATAGACGCGTACTTTCAGATCCAGATAATACCCCGTCACAGGCCATTCTTGAGATTCGTCTTCGACGGTCGGGTATATCAATACACCGTCCTGCCGTTCGGCCTGTCTTTGGCACCCCGTACATTCACGAAGTGCATGGACACGGCTCTCGCTCCCCTGAGAGCTCAGGGAATGCGGATTTTGAACTATCTGGACGATTGGCTAATTCTAGCACAGTCAGAGGCAGAGCTTATCGCCCACCGAACAGTGACAATGGAGACCGTCTCGCACCGCAAAGTTATCTCGACGGACGCTTCCACCTCAGGCTGGGGTGCTCTGTTTGAAGGCAAACCGGTCTTTGGCCTTTGGTCAGACCAGGAGAAATCCCTGCACATAAATTGTTTGGAGATGATATCGGTCGAGAACGCTCTCAAGCGCTTCCTCCCACTCATACGGGACCACCATGTGCTAGTCCGCTCGGACAACATGTCCGTGGTGTCCTATGTGAACCGACAGGGCGGTGTCAGATCCAGGAACCTGTGCAAACTGACAGAACGCCTTCTCGTATGGGCTCATCGCTCGTTGCGCTCGCTGAGAGCCACGCACGTGCCGGGCCACCTGAATGTCGGCCCAGACAGACTGTCCAGGGACATCATTCCTCCGGGAGAATGGTCCCTGCACCCCCAGACAGTCCAGTTGCTATGGCGCCTATTTGGCAGAGCGGATGTCGACCTCTTTGCGTCGAAAGACAACGCTCACTGCCCGATATTTTTTTCAAGGAGCGAGGACGCGCTGGCCCGGACCTGGCCCAGCCTCCCGCTGTACGCTTTTCCCCCGATCTCCCTGTTACCACAGGTCATTGCGAGAATCAGGGAAACGCACCACCCAGTGCTTCTCATAGCCCCGCGTTGGGAGAACCAAATCTGGTACCCAGAGCTGGTGAGGCTGTCGCACTTACCCCCATGGCCGATCCCGGTGAGAAAGGATCTCCTATCTCGAGCCGGCGGATCGATCTGGCATCCCCATCCAGAGCGCTGGTCTCTGCATGCGTGGATAATCAACGGATACCCGCTGAGCTACCAGAAGGGGTCGTAAACACAATCATGCAGTCTAGAGCTCCCTCTACGAGACGGCTCTATGCGTCTAAATGGTCTGTGTTCGCTAAATGGTGCGCTACTAAGAGCGGCGATCCACGCACATGTGAGGTTCCGCGAGTGCTCTCCTTCCTTCAAGAGTTGTTGGATAAGGGCAGGTCCCCTTCCACACTCAAAGTGTATGTGGCGGCTATTGCAGCGTTCGCTGAGACGATGCGCAGCCGTGCTATAGGAAGGAATGAGCTTATTATCCGTTTCCTCAGAGGAGCTAGACGGATGAATCCCCCACGGCCCCCCTCGGTTCCTATTTGGGATCTGTCCTTGGTCCTGGAGGCCCTGAAGGCTTTTCCCTTTGAACCACTTGAATCTGTGGATTTGAAGTACCTTTCGCTTAAAACCGTTTTTCTGATAGCTCTGTCTTCAGTAAAACGCGTGGGGGATCTGCACGCGCTATCCGTTAGCCATGCATGTCTCGAGTTCGGACCTAATGACTCTAAAGTCATTCTCAGACCGAGGCACGGTTACATCCTTAAAGCGATCGGTACCCCCTTTAGGGCGCAAATCATCTCCCTTTCGGCTCTGCCAGCATCCAATAGCGGGGACAATAAGAGCCTCCTATGCCCCGTTAGGGCGCTGAGAGTTTACATTATGCGCTCCGCCGCCTTCAGGCGTTCCGTTTCTTTCGGTGGGCGCACCAAAGGTCTCGCCGCCTCGAAACAGAGCCTGTCCAGGTGGATAGTGGACGCGATCGCAGTAGCTTACGCCTCCAAACACCTGCAGTGTCCTTTGGGTATCAGAGCCCACTCTACTAGAGGCATGGCCTCCTCGTGTGCCTGGTCCAGCGGAATTTCTATCCACGATATTTGTATGGCGGCGGGCTGGGCCTCCCCATCAACATTCGTGAGATTTTATAACCTGGAAGTTCCCGCCTTGCAGGCTAAACTGTTGTCAGTATAAATGGCATGTATGTTCTGCCCAGTCGCTCATGCGCAGACCACATTCACGTACTGGCAAATATTTCTGGTATGGCACTAGGGAAGAGTGTTTTGTATACAGACCGGCTATGCTGCTCTGTTCCTCACCACGCGCCTGTGTATCAGTGCTGGCCTGCGCTGCTGGCCGCCTGTCCTACACTCGGTGGCGCTGAGGCTATTATCTCCACATATAGACCGGTGTTGCCGCTCTATTTTTCCCCTTTATGTGCTTATGTACTACGCGGGCCCGTGCTACTGGCCGCATCGTTCACATTGATATATATGGACCGGCTGTGCCGCTCTATTTACATATGAAGTGAAGTGCTTTGTACATGGATTGGCCCGTTTCTTGACCGGCCACCTGTTCAGCATGCCGTTTCCCCGGTCTCCCTGGGACTCATGCACTGAGAACCTCTCGTAAGAGAACGTACTCGGTTACCTAATGTAACCTCGGTTCTCTCTAGAAGAGGGAACGAGTATTGCGTAACCGGCCGTGTCGCGCCACAAGCTTTTGCGCTTCAGGCTGTGAAAACCAGAATTTTAGCCTACGATCCCTGCTTATATACACACTGGCCACACCCACCTTGACGGTTAGAGGGGTGCGGAGGGCGCGAAGCGCCCTGATAGGGTGTGACGTCACACAGGGCTCACTGGTAGGCTTAAGCAGTTGCCGCCGGGCAACCAATGAGCACGCTTATACAGCTTGCCATGGTCTGCCTGCTGCCGCACTGCGTTGACAATGAATACAAAATTAAGGATAATTTTTTGGCTTCAGATCTCGAAGAAAGATAACTTTCCCGCAGCGTAAGCTTCTTACGCAGCGTAAGCTTCTTATGCAATACTCGTTCCCTCTTCTAGAGAGAACCGAGGTTACATTAGGTAACCGAGTACGTTTTAAACTACATTACCCACATATCTCTATCATTCTATCAATGGAAAATGAAACATGGTGCTGTAGTTCATTGAAATGTGGAGAAATGCTTAGGGTTAGGGTTGGGATCTTGGTAAAGGAGTAATTTCTCACAACATAGAGACACTTTATAGTTAACTTAATGTATAACTAACGTAATTTATATAGCGCCATTTTATATGGGTTAAAAGATAGTCCAATCACAGTGAGTTCTGTGATAATGTCACAGCCAATAACAACCCAGCTGAACAGATGTGTCACACTTGCCCATTTATGGTAAATGATGACAGATCTCTTCTGGTTCCGGCTGCAGGGATAGATACCTTTAATATTTGGGCTGTTAAACATGTATTCCGTCTAATTAAATTAAACAATTAATTAAATAATAAAATTCACATTTAAAAAACAAAAGACTCCTATTTGTGGTTACCATCCAAAAACAAGTTCACATGATCAATTACAACAAATTTGCTTATTTGATTATACTTATCCATAAATACATTTGAAAGATAATTTTTTTTTTCTAAGCAATGGCCTACAGCAGGGTAGTTTTGCAGTATTTTAATTAAAGATAATTGCATGTACTAAATTGCTTCTAACATTTACAGTGTATGTATAGTATATCAAATGTATATCAATTATATTCAAAAAGCAATTATAAATTAATCAATTAAATTAATCAATTATAACAAAAGCATAATGAATGCACACAATTTTGAAAGCATATTCCAATATTTAATGTCAAACTGTTTAAAGACAAATGTAGTGCCAAAACTACTGCACAACAGTATAAAATTAATTATATATATATGGTCCCTGCACCCCCAGACAGTCCAGTTGCTATATATATAAAATGAGCCAGATACAGGGGATATAGTGACACATACAGTAACGTTAAAAAAATCACTGATGAAGTAATAATATGTTTACAAAACCAAGAGATGAGATTCAACTTTGTTATGTGAAAATATATTTGTTTCTTCCCTTTAAAGAACAAATAGGCAAAACTTAAGCACAGTATTTTACATTCTCAACTTTAATTCTATATCATTGTGATTATTGTAACTAAAAGGAAGGCAACTTAAAATAGTTAATTATTATAAATGTCTGCAAGAAAATGCTTCTATAAAATACATTCACCGGTAGGCCTATATTACATTTACATTAACCAGGTAGTGATATAATGATACCATAGATGTAGATATGGTGGACATTTACTATAGTGATCGCTGTAATAAAAAGGTTTAATGAAGCTAATGGATGGCAATGAATATGTCCTTTAGCAAAGCTCCTGATGAGCACCGGCGCTTTTTGATAAAGGCATTAGGCAGACATCAAGTACAGTTTATGAAGCTGAAAAGAGAAATCAAAATTCTTTAACAGTATGGGAAAAGATAAATGATTATTTTCAATATTGGTTCTGCATATATCAAAGAGATCACGAGGAGGAGTGGGACTCCACATGAAGACTTTCAGAAACTGTGACAAAGCAAAGTGTGCACCACGGTGGACACATTCTTCGCATGCCCAAACAACAACACCCAAAAACAGTAATGAAGTGGACAACACCAGGAGGATGCAGGAGACAGGGAAGACCAAGGAAGACACGGAGACAGATGTTTCACGAAGATCTGAAGAATGTCAGTGTCTCATGGGAAGATGTGGAGAACTTGGCCACGGATCGAATACTTTGGAGGACACTTGTTGCCCAATGTGCCCAGCACAGGACTTGATGTTGTGAGTTTATCCATAACTGTGGGATATTTTTCTGTAAAGAGTGTTGAATAATTAAATATTAAATGCATTTATGTAATAAGTTCACTGATATGTGGGCATGATTAAAAGTATGTCATTAATAGCAAGCAATAATCATATGAACTCGATGAAAAATAACATGATTTAAATGAAAACAGGACAGTTATCAGCAGTGTAACTCATCTGATTATGACAAAATAATCGAATATCTGATGTCATGTGACAAGTCAAATTAGCTTTTCCACTCTAGCAAAGAGAGGTAGGTTATGAGGTGTGGAGAGACATCATGTATCACTGGAACATGAACAGAAGGTGTGTGGGACATTCGACTACTTTCCAAGAAGGGGCGCAACTGATTTACAAATATTGCGATAAATATGTACAGGAATTGAGGCAGTAGCCAATGACAGCACTAGGAGTAAAAGCTGCAGGATAATGTACGAGTATACAAATATGTACTAGTATCATCCGAAATTTAAAACTTGTTAAATCTTGTGAATTATTTAGACTTTGAGACTATGTTCGTACTGATTGGGCTATGGGTTTTGTAAGAAAAGGTTTAAGAAACAACAAATGCTTGATAAAATGTTTGATTAAGAGTTAAAAAAATGTTTAGTGTCTGCTATCAGACCCGTTGAAGTGCAGTTTCTTTTCATGTGTGCTATGTGTGTTAACCCTATATAACCTACCCTACATACAGTTAGGGTGATATTACATGACTTAAAATGTGATATTGTCCGCACACCTCTTGCGTTTCGTTTGGTCATACCACAAGGTGTCACTGTGGCCTCAAAGCTTCAGCACTGCCACTCTGAGCTCGATTGCTGATGTCTGAGGTAAAACATGCCCCCCTCATTAGCATACGGACAAAGAAATGTATAAATAAATAAATGTATAAATAAATAAATAAATGTGGAAATAAATAAATGTGAAAATAAATAAATGTAGACATAAAAACATATATACATAAATAAATGTGGAAATAAATAAAAGTGGAAATAAATAAATGTATAAATGTTTAAATAAAAAAATAAAAAAATGTGTGAAAAAATACAATTATACATAAATAAGGAAATAAAAGTATAAATACTCATTTATTTGTACTTTTTTACATTTCTTTGTATATTTATTTATGTATTTTTGCTTTTTTACATTTCTTCGTATATTTATTTATGTATTTATTTATTTATAATAAAGTCAGCTTTGGCATTCCATAAACTGATGCCAAATATCGCGATGTGTTCGGACTGAGACTTCTTCAGCGTGACATCCTAATGATAAAATTTGCGTCTGTTGTTGACGCCACAGGTTTCCCATTGAAAGCAACGGAGTTCCAAATTCATCCATAGAGTGACGCAGAGGTGTGCTTTTGGTGTCTTCATTGTGACGCCGGAGGCGCCTGACCATGCTTCAGTTTTTGACGCCTTGGGAGTGAGAAACCTTTCAGTTTTTAGTTGAAAATGGTGTTGTGTAAAGGGCCTTTTACTTTTACAAATGTTTACAATTTTCCCCACACAATGTGTGAGCTCTGTTAAAACAAAAAGTTATGATTCAAACAATATCTAAACAACAAAACAATATCTGTCGGCTCTTGTCATGTGAGAAAGTGATAAAAAGAGAATGAACTGGATGTAGTTGAAATAGGGTTTAATGTAAAATTAAGGTTTAAAAGGACACAATATCATTCAGTCTTTACAGCGAAAAACACAAAATATATAATATAAAAAAGAAAAGAAAAAATGAGAACGTCTCGGTTACGTATGTACGGTTACGTCGGATGACGACGAATGGGGTTTCGCTTAGAAAGCCTGTCATCTTCGAGTATATAAAACGAGCCAATGGCAATGAAATGCCATGGGTCTGCGGAATTTGCATAGCGTAGGTCCGCCCCCCCCCCTGGGGGTATATAAGGAAGTACGCCGGCAACATGCAGATATGTCTTCGCTGAGGAGCCGAGACTGAACTCAGGCGTTCCCAGCGGTACAGCGGAAGTGGCAGGGAGACGTAACGGACGTAACTCAGGGAACGAGGGTTACATACGTAACCAAGACGTTCCCTTTCGTGGTCACTCCGAGTTACGTCGGATGACGACGAATGGGGTCCCCAGTCTTACCCGCCACCTCGGCTGTCTTCCAGGGCCCTGCGTAAGTCTGAGCTCCCTGTCGTGAGACTAGCACGGACGAAGGAGTCCTACTTAACACAGGAATACCAAGGTACACTGGGAAGCATATTTCAGAGGAAATATGCAATTATGCCCAGCCCGAAGGGGGGGACTTGGAATACACATATGACCCAGAGGGCCTGCATATGGAGTATCACTGGGGTGTCCAGCCGCAGGTGGAATATTTCAACCCCAGGAGTGGCAAGGTGGCTTGCCGAGGGAAAGACACATGCTCAGAGAGGCTTACAGTGGAAATACACATGAGGGGGTCGCCCAGAGGGGGAACCATGCACATGGAGGCACCTAGCCAAGCGCGAAAGCTGCCGGAGGCATAACTCTGGCGTTGACGTCGACAGTGCTGGAGGAGACTCAGGGCTTATTAGGCTCACCTGAGGAAAATATCGCACGTATCCCGTCCGTGGAGAGGAATGGCGAGCAAGCGAAGACACCTGAGCAGAATCTAGTACCGGCTAGTTGAAGCGAGTACATGAGCAGAAACTGGCTCCACTCGGAGATCATAGAATCTCGCGAATGTGTTAGGTGTCGCCCAGCCTGCAGCTCTACAAATGTCTGTTAGCGAGGCGCCATGTGCTAAAGCCCAAGAGGATGCCACACTCCGAGTGGAGTGGGCCGTCACACCAAGGGGACATGGTCGACCTTGCTGCTGGTATGCCAAAGCAATGGCGTCCACTATCCAGTGGGACAACCTTTGCTTGGAGAGAGCCTTTCCCTTCAGCTTCCCACCATAACAGACAAAGAGCTGGTCTGAGGTCCTGAAACACCGCGTTCTGTCTACGTAAGCACGGAGGGCGCGTACTGGACAGAGCAGTGCCAAGGCTGGGTCTCCCTCCTCCAAAGGCAGCGCTTGCAGGTTCACTACCTGGTCTCGAAAGGGTGTGGAAGGAACCTTGGGCACATATCCAGGCCGGGGTCTCAGGATCACGTGAGAGTTAGCCGGCCCGAATTCCAGGCACGCTTCGTCAACCGAAAATGCCTGCAGGTCCCCTACCCTCTTGATGGAGGCCAATGCAACCAGGAGCGCTGTCATAATTGACAGAAACTTAAGCTCCACTGATTGCAGAGGCTCAAAGGGAGCACTCTGCAGGGCAGTTAGAACCACTGAGAGGTCCCATCCATCAACTGTGTCGTGATGTGCGGCAATAGCGGCAACATACACTTTCAGGGTGGAGGGAGACAGCCTTCGCTCCAACCCTTCTTGCAGGAAGGAAAGCACGACACTGATCGGGCATTTCGTGGGTTCTTGATGTTTAGAAGAACACCAGTTGACGAAGAGGTTCCACTTCAATGCGTAGGCATGTCTCGTGGACAAAGCTCTAGCGGAAGTGATGGTAGCCACCACCGCTGGTGGTAGGGTACTCAAACCTGCCTCGTCCCGTCCAGGAGCCACACGTGGAGGCTCCAAAGATCGGGATGAGGGTGCCAAAGGGTGCCCCGTCCCTGAGAAAGCAGGTCCTTCCTCAGGGGAATTGGCCAGGGAGGTGCTGTCGCGAGGAGTACTAGTTCTGAGAACCAGGTCCGGTTGTGCCAATACGGGGCAACTAAAATGACCTGCTCCTCGTCCTCCCTGATCTTGCGCAAAGTCTGCGCAAGGAGGCTCACTGGGGGAAACGCATACTTGCGTAGGCCCCGCGGCCAGCTGTGCGCCAGTGCATCCGTGCCGAGCGTGCCCTCGGTCAGGGAATAATACAGGTCGCAGTGGGACGAGTCGTGGGAGGCAAACAGGTCTACCTGTGCGTCCCCGAACTGATCCCAAATCAGCTGGACCGACTGGGGATGGAGTCTCATTCTCCAGCGAGAGACCGAAGCCGAGACAGCTCGTCGGCCGCCTGGTTCAGGTCTCCCGGGATATAAATGGCTCGAAGCGACCTCAGATGCTTCTGACTCCATATGAGGAGGTGGCGAGTGAGATGCGACAGTTTTCGTGAAGACGCGAGGAGACAGGGCTAGCCCGAATGGGAGAACCGCGTACTGGTATGCCCGCCCCTCGAAAGCAAACCGTAGGAACGGCCTTTGTCGAGGTAAAATGGAGACATGGAAGTAGACGTCCTTCAGGTTGATCGCTGCAAACCAATCCTGCGGCCGCACACACTGGAGGATGCGTTTGGCCGTGAGCATCTTGAACGGCAGCCTGTGAAGGGACCAGTTCAAGACGTGCAGGTCGAGGATTGGCCGTAACCCACCGGATTTCTTCGGTACAATGAAGTAAGGGCTGTAGAAGCCGGACTTCATTTGGGCTGGAGGGACAGTCTCGATCGCACCCTTTCGCCAGTAGGGTGGCGACCTCCGCTCTCATGACAGGGGCATTGCCACCGACCATAGTGAAGCGGACTCCCCTGAAGCGAGGAGGAGACCGTGCGAACTGAATCGCGTAGCCAAGCCTGATGGTACTCGCGACCCAGTGGGACAGTCTGGGAGTCTGCAGCGAGGCGGAATGACCGGTCCAGGCGAGGGTGGCATAGCGGCCCTGTGCGGGGGCACGGTCATTAGCCGCGTCCTGCCAGGGGAGGACTAGCGTCCCACGGGGGTGTGCTCTGGCAGGGGTCTGGCGACAGAGGGGGATGAGAGAAGCGTGGCCTGTGGGCGGCACGTGCTGTCATCCACATCCTCTTGGGGCTCAGAGAAAGAGCATCAGTTCTTTTTGAACGAGATTCTCCCCCAGCCCTCCACCGGGGGAAGGAGTGGTCCTGCTACCAGCTCCTGAAAGAACTGAGCCCTAACTCTAAGCTGCCCATCTCAGGAGTGCTGCTTAACCAGGTGTTAGCCGGCTAAGGGGCAGAGACAGGCGGTGCCAGCCTCCAGCGACCTCCTCATGCTCGGGCCGGTGAAGGTTCGAGGGGAGGAGCTGCATGGAGGTGGCGTCGGCGGGAAGCAGACTAAGGAGGCCACACGGACGGATGACCGTCTGTGCAGAAGCCTCAGTCCGCTTCTGGATAGATCGAAGACTGTTGGGCGCAGTCCTCAACCACCCCGCCGACCAAGCTGCCCGTTTCAAGAGTGCTGCTTAGGCTGGCATGGCAGTCTAAGGGGCGGAGACTGGCAGCGCCGCCCTCCTGTGACCTCCTCCTGCTCAGGGCCGGTGAAGGCCTGAGGGGAGGAGCCGCATGGAGGTGGCCTTGGCGGGAAGCAGACTAAGGAGACCACACGGATGGATGACCATCAGTGCAGACGGCCCTGAGTCTGCTTCTGGTGGCCGAAGCCACCCTGCCAAAGAGCCCAGCCTGGGACATGGGGGAGCTGAGAAAATGAATTCTCAGACCCCTCACATCAACCTGGCTAAGCCCATGTCTGGACCACTCTAGTGGACACCACCTGACCTGACCCAGGATCACGCAGGTACCAATGTCGCCCGAGAGCGAGGTCAGTAGTGTGCACGGTGGAACGACCAGGCCGGGCATGGGAGGCATAGCATCCCAGCAAGGGGGCGTGGTCGAGTTTCCACATTCTGTCAGTGTTGGCCAGGGAAGGACCAGCGTTCCACTGCAGCTGGTTCTGACAGAACTCCAGAGTCAGCACTGCCTCGAAGGCGAAGGTGACACACAGGACTGCATGCCTGTGTCACAATAGTGACAGAGAACATACAGACCAAGATCGCCTCACGATCAAGGGCAGCGAAGGCGGAGGACGCCCGGGAAGCCTACAGCGCTCGGGGGAGGACGCCACTCCAACCAATGCTTTCAGCTGCCCGGGAAAGCATGGACATCAGTTTTGGATCTGACTCGACTAACGCTGACACTCCCGAGGGAGGCAACGCAGTCGAATCCTCATTTCCAGAGGAATCAAGTCCTCCTTATGATGCTGTGAGTGACATGACACCATCTGCTGGAGTCCCGAATGAAAACACTGGGTCCCCAAGAGGAACCAGGCACACACGGAAGCCCCACGGTTTGTGATGTGGAGGGGGGCGTGGCCCGAGGAAAGCTCGTCGGAATTATTTACATTTAGTCACTTAGCAGACACTTTTATCCAATATGCCACACCATAACCCTCAGATCACCCTGGCCACCAGCCAAAGTATCCCTCTCGTTTTTCTTTTCAGGAAGAGATAGATTGGGGTGTGGCAGAGGGGACTCTCACACAGAGGTCATTGAGTCTCGATCTATAAACATCGCAATGGTCATGTTCCCGCAATGAAAACATGACTCATCCACGAGCGCTGCCGAGCGTGATTAAGCCCAACACGGAAAACAGCGCTCGCGAACATTAAACAGATGAGTCACTCCAGTAAATACACATCCAGTAAATACACGGGCGAGCCGTCTTGAAAAAGATGTGCCGCGTGCAGCTCTTTTAGAGAGAGGAAAAGCTCAGCAGTGTGCTGAAGCACCCAGGGAGAAACACACTCACTGTCGGCAGATCACTGCACAGATCAGCAGCAGGCAATGCGATCTCGCTGGAACACACCGTCACACAAACACACTGAAGAGCCGCTCGTCTCGTAGAGTGAAGATTATACAGAATGGCTTGTAGGAGTGAAGAAAACTCTTGGCTCCGAAGCGAAAACATATCTGCATGTTGCCGGCGTACTTCCTTATATACCCCCAGGGGGGGGGGGCGGACCTACGCTATGCAAACTCCGCAGACCCATGGCATTTCATTGCCATTGGCTCGTTTTATATACTCGAAGATGACAGGCTTTCTAAGCGAAACCCCATTCGTCGTCATCCGACGTAACTCAGCGTGACCACGAAAGGGAACTATGGCTTCTTCACATATGATTCTTAAAGGGATAGTTAATCCAAAACTACAAAAATGCATAGGTTTATTCATAGTGAAAAAGAAAGTCACACAGGTTTATAATGACATGACGGTTAATAAATGATGAGAGAACGTCTGAACTATCCATTTAAACACTCAGTTAAGATTCAAATTGGCATTAAACACAGGTAAAGGAAACAACCAACTGAAACCAAACAAATTATTTTATAGAGTTTTATAAAGTTTGGGAGTAACCTGATGGCATAGCTTTGGTTGAGGAAGAGAGTAAAAATGTAATCTGTAGATGTAATCTGGTCTTTCACGAGTTTGTATATTTGGCGTGCTGTCCGGGGAGAGGGCTCCGAGCTCGGATATTGGGCCCGAACCCAGAGTGTTTAAACAGGCTGTACGCAATCATAGCTGAAGAAGAGGTTGTTATATAGTGAAACGGTAGGTCATTTTAATTTTTTTTTTATAATTTATAGACTTTTTACCTTCAATAGTTAGGATTGAGCTGATTAACAAACGGACAGGCAACTACGTCATCACGTTGAAAGGTCACGCCGGCGCCGACAGAAGTACCGCCCCACTGTTTACAATGCGATAGTTCAAATAGTATTGTTTGCTATTATATATATATAGTAATAGTATTCAGTGAATATGAATATGAATAGTATATGAATAACATTCTGATGATGAATATGAATAGTAGTTAAAATAGTATTGTTGGCGTCGGCGTGACCTTTCAACGTGATGACGTAGTTCCCTGTCCGTTCGTTGATCAGCTCAATCCGAACTATTGAAGGTAAAAAGTCTATAAATTATAATAATTCTTTTTTTTTTAAATGACCTATCGTTTCGCTAGATAACAACCTCTTCTTCAGCTGTGATCGCATACAGCCCGTTTAAACACTTCAAAGACTTTAGAAACTGCATTGATTTGGACTTAAAAATGATGGTAACCAATGAAGTCCATTGTTAGACGAAAAATCCAGAAATGTTTTCCTCAAAAAACATCATTTCTCTCCCACTGAGGAAAGAAAGACATGGATATCTTGGATGGCATTAGGGTGAGTAAATTATTAGGAAATTTTCATTTTAGGGTGAACTAATCCTTTAAAGGAATATTCCCGGTTGGGAAAAGGTTAAACTCAATCAACAGTATTTGTGCATTTATAGTATAATACTTATTACCAGAAAAATGTATCTCAACTTTCCCTCTAAATTTAAAAAGGGGTGGTTTAATGCCCTTTTCACAAGAAGTAAAATCAGTCTCTGATGTCCCCAGAGTGTGTGAAGTTTTAGCTCAAAATACCCCACAGATATTTTTATATAGCATGTTAAAATTGTCACTTTTTGAGGGTGAGCAAAAATGCACCGCTTGTCTGTCCCTTTAAAAGAAAATATCTCCCTTTGCTTTGAACTTCAAGCATTGTAACTTTGCAGATGTTTTTTATGCTCAAACAGCAACATCAGCAATATTGATTTTTCTTTTATGGCAAAAATCATTAGGATATTAAGTACAGATCATGTTCCATGAAGATATTTTGTAAATTTCCTACGGTAAATATGTAACAAAATAATTTTTGTGAGTGGATGCAGCAAAATCGCGAACATAAATGGACAACTTTAAAGGTTATTTTCTTAATGTTTACATTTTGCGCACCCTCAGATTCCAGATTTTGCCAAATATTGTCCTATCCTAACAAACCATACATCAACGGAAAGCTTATTTAATTAGATTTTTTGATGATGTATAAATCTCATTTAAAAAAAAAAAATGTAGGCTACCCTTGTAACTGTTTTTGTGACAATTTTTTTTTGTTTTTTTTCAGTTTTTGTGGTCACATTTATTTTATTATTAACTTAATAACTTTTTTCAATTTAAAACAATTTCAATTTATGTTAACAGCAATATAAAGACGTTTCAGTCGTAAGAACAGTCAGCTGATGGACACCGTGCTACATTGTCATGGAAACATTCCCAGGTGACGATAATGAGAAAAATTACATTGTCTTTCATTGCTCCATTCATTCATTTGCGAAGGCCAAGTGCGCAAGTGTCCTGCTCCCTCCAAAGTCCCCACTACAAGGGCTCTGCCTCAAAATTTTGGAATTTGCCCCTAGTTTGCATGTGTCTGTTTTATTATCTCCTTTTGCTCTGTACTTAAAGGTGCTGTATGTAAGTTTTTCACTATACTAAAGCATAAAAATACCATAATATGTTCACAGATATTTAGGAAACATGCTGAGTTCACATAATCGTTTCTCTGAAAAACACTTCTACAGCCAGTAATTTTACTTCGAAATGTGCGTTATGTGTTGGAATGTCTGTTTTTGTTTTGGTCTGTGTGATCTCGCCCACTGCCAGTTCACACAATAGTATTTCGACATCCAAGTTGACAGGAAACACAGCGTATTGCAGCCAGCAAACAAACTGAGTCAGAGATTTAAGATTCAACCCAACCTAAAAAGCCTTGGTATCCAGGAAATAACAATCTCTGATATTTTGAATTTGGACTGCAGTATCTATTTCAACCACTAGCTGTCATTCTTACTGACAGCACCTTTAAGCCTTCAGTTCTCTCTCAGTGTTGGTGCGTCTTCATCAATGGTAACACCTGTGTAAAGTATATTCTGTGAGATTTTCCTACGTTGTTTTTAAAAATCCTGTTTCCCTTTCTTCGTCGTCTTCATGAGCTTTTATCAGCAGGTTTTGTGACAGCTACAGTGAGGTATTCACAATGGAAGTGAATAGGGCCAATTTCTGGAGGATTTAAAAGCAGAAATGTGCAGCTTATAATTTTATAAAAGCACTTACATTGATTCTCGTGATAGAACTTCTGTGTTATTCAGGTCTTAAAGCTTTAAATAATTTTTACTGTCATTTTAGGGTTTATGACATTTTCATGGCAACAAAGCTGTAAAATTAGATATAATGTACTATATGTAATTTAGAATCTACTCTAAAATCATAAATCTTGTGGCTTTACTGAGTTGAGTATTTTAACGTTTATGGATTTGCCCCATTTTAGTTCTATTGTAAGCATCTCACTGTAACAAATGACTCTTAATTAGTTAGTTTAATTATTAATTAGTCCAATCATTAGTGAATAAAATGAACAAGCACACTGTACACCACTCAAAATAATATCACAAAATGCACTTCATATAGATGTTTGGGCACATCCGTGATCAAATCTCACCATTAGCGTCTTGCTGCAAGTGTGCAACACTGGGTGTTCATGAGAAAAGTTTGTACTGTGCCCACAATGCAATTTACCACACATCCTGTTATTGCATAATGCCAACACTGGTTCACACAGAAATGATCCAAACCTTTATGTCCAGTTGTGAAAGTCTGTAACCCAAACAGAGTAGCTTACTGGTTTATAATACACTGATATTTGACTGTATCTGGCTTTTTTTGGTTTTGTAGTTCAGGTGGTGTCATTCAGCCTCATTCATAAAACATGCGTATACACAGATTTGAACTTGGAGTGTGTGTATGCTAAAATCCACTGCAACAAACATATTTATAAAAACTGTCGTTTTGACGTGGAAAAGTATTTAGCGCCATTTCAGGTTTTAAGCAGGCTTACACACTTGTGGCAGAGTGCTGGCATTTACAAAGCTGAGATCTTAAACCATTCAGCTGTGCACAAATTCAAGTTTTCACTCAGTCCTGTTACCCTAACACATTCCCCCCTCTGAAAAACTTGGAATATTCCACAAGACACATTTTCAACAGGAAGTTGCATCATCTTGATCTTCTAAAGGCAATGGGAAGACCATAAGTAAGTCCTCTCATTTTAATTTCTGTATATTTGATGAAATTGTAACTATGACTGAGAAGGTCAATCTCAACATACTATCCTGTTACCTAAATAATTTCTTAGAATGTATTTGTTTATTTTAAAGATATGAACTTTTGTTAAGTTACTAGAATTTGCATGTCCTCATGCTATTAGCATGTATGCTATGTGGCCATATGTCATGTATTTGATAACTTTTTGCTTAAAAACTCAATCCTGTTACTTTCAGTCCTGTTACTTATATGAAAAATAACAGGAGTGAGTTAAAGTAACAGGAGTGAATATAGTCCTCTGTTTTGTTGATTTAATACTGTAAATATTAGGTGATATAATACTATTCACCTGAATTATGAGTTTTAAGGTTGCAATTACTTATATTGTAGACATTAGCATTAGTTTTACAATGTGAACACTGTACTTCCAGGAAGCCAGTCCACCACAAAGTGACTCGAACGTTTTGTCTTTGTCTTCCTTATATTTTGTAGAAGACGGAGAAAACCCATACTATGCAGGTGCCAGAAACACCCACCTATGGCATATTGCAATGGAAGGAGCAAAACACACCCGCAAGGGCCGCAACCCTCGCTTTTCTCTCTTTTTTGTCTTACCTTCCCTCTTACTCCCTCCCTCTCTCTTCTTCTCTCTCTCCTTCTTTCTCTTTCCACCTCCTTTGCTGTGAAGTACTACTAGCATATAGTACATCACTTCAACATAGAAATCTTATGCACACACAGTCATGTACACTTTCTCTCATGCACACACATATGGACACTCATCCCTGTGTCCTGTTCCTCATTCCTGTTATGAAATAGTTCATTCCTGTTACCAAGTGTTCATTCCTGTTACTATTATTTATTTATTTTCTAAAAAAAAAAATCAAGTTAAACCACTGTTTTTATCAGTTTTGTTTGGTCCATCATTTATACAATTGTTTAATAAATTAAATTATAAAAAAATGGGGGCGTGGTTATGACTCCGAACTAGGCGCACGCTTTTCTGTGAGCTCCTGGCGTTGTTCGTTTAAAATCCTGAATACCATCCTGTTTATTCACCGATACGATTTTAATTTGTTTTATTAACTCTTCGTGGTGATCTAAGAATCAAGATGCCGTCAAAAAAACGTAAAGATAAGCCAAAACTGGATTCTTCTCCAGCCGGGGAACTTGACGCTCAAGAGGATGCTAGTAGCACTAGCTCATCAGATACCATATGCAGCGTACCTCAGGGAGGAGCAACTACTGCCAGGGCTTCCCAAAAGTTGGATATAATTCAAAAACTGGATCTAATGAGAAGTGATTTCGCCACGAAGCTCGATGGAGTTCTAAACGCGATACAGGAGGTTAAAAAGGATGTAAGAGACTTTTCCGGGCGCATGGATATGGCCGAAGAGCGCATTAGCAACGTAGAAGACGCGGTTAATTCAGAAAAGAGCAAGTTGGAAGAAGCAGCTAAGCACATTGCTTTTCTTACACGCAAGATTGACGATCTTGAAAACCGTTCTCAGAGATCGAACCTCAGGTTGGTTAATCTTCCCGAAAAGGTGGAGAATCCAGATGCAGTTGCCTTCCTGGAAAAATGGTTGCTTGAATCGCTGGGTCTCGAAACTTTCCCATCTCCGCCTATTATAGAGAGAGCGCACAGGCTACCTGGTAGGCCACAATCCAATCGATCATCTCCAAGAGTGCTGATCATGAAATTTCTGAACTTTCAAGATAAAGTCCGAGTGATGCGTGCTGCCAGGTCTAAAGGCAGAATTATGTATGGGGAACAAGAGGTCAAGTTTTTCCCGGATTTATCTGCGGAGTTGCTGCGTCAGAGGAGACGTTTCGACGGTGTTAAACAGCGATTACGATCCTTGAACATTAAAGGACAACTCCGGTGAAAAATGAACCTAGGGGTAATTAACACATGGTTACCGAGTCGATCTTTCCCTGGGATGCGTTTTCATGAAAATCGAATTTAAAGAGTTTTATCTCTAAAAACAGTTTGGCTTATAACGCTAGTATATGGGGCACAGAGTAAGTAAAAGTAAATCGCTAGTTAATACCACTAACAAGGCTCAAAATAGCCTCACACTAACACGGTAACATAATGAGGGTCCCTACATGCAAACCGAAGCATTGAGAACTTTGTAAGTGTACAGACAGTTTAATAACAATATACTTTATAAAGACAGTACATTACACGTTTACAGACAGGATCCATCTTGGAAAACAGTCTCAACTAATCGAGTCACGAACGCCGTGCTAAGTGAGCTTGTTGATAGGAATAACGTTTGTGAAATCTAACGTAGCATGGCGTTCGTGACTCGATTAGTTGAGACTGTTTTCCAAGATGGATCCTGTCTGTAAACGCGTAATGTACTGTCTTTATAAACTATCTTCTTATTAAACTGTCTGTACACTAACAAAGTTCTCAATGCTTCGGTTTGCATGTAGGGACCTTCATTATGCTACCGTGTTAGTGTGAGGCTATTTTGAGCCTTGTTAGTGGTATTAACTAGCGATTTACTTTTACTTACTCTGTGCCCCATATACTAGTGTTATGAGCTAATCTGTTTTTAAAGATAAAACTCTATACATTCGATTTTCATGAAAACGCATCCCAAGGAACGATCGACTCAGTAACCATGTGTTAATTACCCCTAGGTTCATTTTTCACTGGAGTTGTCCTTTAACTATGGACTAGTTTACCCAGCCAAACTACGTCTGACAGTTGATGGACAGACCCGTGAGTTCGAAGACCTATCTGATGCCGAAAAGTTTCTACAGGGAATACAGAGTGCAGTCGAAGCATAAAGAACTTAATGGGAAGTTTGACAGTTTTTCCTGTTTAAAAATACCCAGCCATAATGATTATTTTTCACTTTTGATATACATATTCCTTGTTTTCTGCTGGGTATAATGTGGCTATTCTCACTGTTGCCGTAATGTCAGTAGCCAATGTGATAGTGAATAAGAAAACTAGACGCATTGTAAATGTCTATTCTCTTTGAAGAGTTCAGCTTTATAATTTGTAAGACCTTTCTGAGGTGAATGTCCATATATCCATAGAAGGATGCCAGGAGTTTCACACAATTCCAATAAGTTTTTTTTTTCCCCTCTTTGTAGGTAATCGCTTAGTTTTATTTAACTGCTCCCTTTTTGATATTGGATCAGTGTTGGGACATAACTATATCCCAAGATGTTAAAGTGGGGAGGGGGGGGCCAGGCTGTCTTGTTCGGGTGGACAGCTAAGGTAATTTGTTCATGGCAGGTTTTTGAGTTATTATTTTGGTTTTGTTTTTTTAATAACTACACATTAGTCTGCCAGATATTTTGGTTAACTTCCACATCAAAATATTATTTGATTAACATGGATGTATATAAAGATGTACAATCTAGTCTAAGTTAAAGAAAATTTCACAAAATAAGTTGAAGTTCACCTCTTGGAATGTTAGAGGGATGATCAGAATGGTTAAGCTTAAACACGTTATGACAAGGATTAAACAACTGGAATCTTCAATAGTATTTTTACAGGAGACTCATCTGCTCAAAGAGGAACTATTGAAGGTGCAAAGAAGATGGCCAGGTCAAGTTTTGGCTTCATGTTATTCTTCTCATTCTAGAGGGGTTATGTTGTTGATTCATAAGTCCGCACCCTTTTTAGTAAATAATAGTATTACAGACAAGACCGGTAGATTTTTGATAGTACAGGGAATCTATATGAGTAAAGTTATTAATCTGGTTAATATGTATGCCCCAAATGAGGATAACCCAACGTTTTTTGAAAATCTTTTTATACTGCTAGCCTCTCTTCCAGGTATGGTTATAATGGCAGGTGACTTTAATTGCACTCTGGACCCGCTGCTTGACCGCTCTTCGGGACTGGATAGCTCTCACTCTCAAAGCAGGAAAAAAATTAAACAGTTTATGAAAGATTTAAATCTTTGTGACCCCTGGAGAACGCTAAATCCATCAAAAAAGGAATATTCATGTTTTTCATCATTGTCTAAAACCTCGTCACGAATAGATTTCTTCTTAATTCCAACTTCTTTACTTCCGAATATAGACAGCTGTATATATGATAGTGCTGTCTTGTCAGATCATTCTCCCACTTCATTATTTTATATAGATTCAAAATTAACAAAAGATTCCCCTAGATGGCGCCTGCACCCTAATTGGCTGCAGAACCCTGACTTTATTAAATTTGTGGGTGAACAAATAGATTTGTACTTTGCTACAAATACTGATCAGACTTCTGCGACAATTAGATGGGAAGCCTTTAAGGCATTTATTAGGGGCCAAATGATTGGGTATACTAGCTCTAAATTTAATAAATTTAAACAAAAGATGATTAATTTGGATACGGAAACCAGAGATTTAGAGATATTAATAAATGTAGATAAATCCAAACAACTTAACGAACAATGAACAAGTTTAAATGTTTAATGATGGTTTAATGATTAAAATGATTAGAAATGCCTTAATGCATTGACATTCATGCATGCACTACACACAAACACGCACTACCTCAAACGTACACAAATTCATACACGTTCATACAAATTCAGACTCTACCTCAATCATACACACACACTCAAACAAAAACAAAACCCCACATGCACACACACACAAAGTACCTCAAGCATATACACATAGAAAGACTGCTGTTCCCAGCACAGGCACTCTGATGCCAATCATTTAAGATTGCACTTTTAGGCAGTTTTGCCAAAAAGTTGTATGTTTCGTATATACTGTATATTTATTACATGTCTTGGTTGAATTCTAATGTACAATGCGGTCTGTTATTTCTTGATAACAGACCGCTGCTAAGTATAATACACCGTTGCCATGAAAAACAGAGCATTGCTATGGACGCAGGATTCTAACCGTAGAGACGGAACGGACTATTTTCTTTAGTGGAAGCAATACAATCGTTTTTAAATCAATAAACTCCTTTTTAAATCAATATTTTGTGCCAAATTATTGATTTATTTGGTAGGTAGCCATGTAATAAGCGGGATCCTGATCAGCCTGTCGGGGTTGTATTTGCTATAACAACCGCCTCGCTCTACATAATCCCACTTATTACATGGCTACCTACCAAATAAATCAATAATTTGACAGAAGGAGGAGAAGGGAAGGAGACACTGCATCATCTAGAGCCAACGCCTCCAGCATGACTGGTGTCTGAAGCATGTGTTTTAACGCTGCAATGTCATTACCCGACGACAGTCCGTGACGTGACTACTGGTGTGACCGTGAGCATAAAAGGGCACCTGCATTAGCACTTGATCCAGTAATACTAACACTTTATCTACTACTCTATTCTATTCTGTTCTATAAAAAAAAAAATCTGCGTTAGATTAAACTGAGAAGGGTCATAGCACTTGCATATTGTTGTCCTACTGTTAGTTTAACTGCTTCTATTGTTCTCATTTGTAAGTCGCTTTGGATAAAAGCGTCTGCTAAATGAATAAATGTAAATGTAAAATGTAAATGCATTATACGTCATCAACTTCTTTGTCTGAAGAAGATGTGGACAGGCAGACCCAATGCATGGCAGAGAGATGCAGTGTCTTGTTCCCTTTCTGAGGGAACCATGGTTACATGTGTAACCTGAGACGTACAGTAACTTGTTCCCTCTGATTGGGAACTTGCATTGCATCCTCTAGAATGCAATGAATCACGTTGAATTACAGCTGAATTACGCAATTGATGGTTAACTTCCATGGTATTTTTTTCCGACTGTACGACTGTAACCTTTGTTCACTGAGAAAGGAAACGAGAACTGCGTCGAATGACTTTTTGGGGGAATGCCCCTCAGCGTAGCACCTCTGAAGTATGAATGAAACTAAGCCAATCTTGATTAGTGTTGCGAGCCGCAGGTCTCATCCTCCAAGCCCCAGGGAGGAAACATGACCAACTGCTGTCTCCCCAGAGGCCCATCACCCAGATAAGCGTGGAAAGCCGAAATGGCAGCCACGTACACCTTGAGTGTGGATGGGGTAAGACCAGCCGAGAACTCCCAGGAGCAGAGTGATCGGTTGAAATGCGTATAGACGTGGTCGAGGCTGCGTCCAACCCCAGCGGGGCTGGATGTGTGAGGGAGAACCACAGCGGACATTGGGTCGTCTCTTGAGACGCAAATAGATCCAATTGCACTGGGCTGAACCTCTGACATCGGGGTGGAGTCTCCATTCCCCGGGCCTCAGCCCCTGCCTCGACAGGATGTCTGCTCCCTGATTCTGATTCCCCGGGATGTACAGTACCAGTCAAAAGTTTGGAAACACTACTATTTTTAATGCTTTTGAAAGAAGTCTCTTATGCTCATCAAGCCTGCAGTTAAAAACAAAAACAAACAAAAAAAACAGTAATATTATGAAATATTATTACAATTTAAAATAATGGTTCTCTTTTTTTAATATATTTTAAAATGTAATTTATTTTTGTGATGCAAAGCTGAATTTTCATCAGCAAGTACTCCAGTCTTTGGTGTCTTATGATCCTTCAGAAATCATTCTAATATGATGATTTGATGCTCAGTTATTATCAATGATGGAAACAGTTGTGCTGTTTAATATATTTTTTTGGAATACTTTTTTCAGGATTCATTGATGAGTAAAACGTTAACAGCATTTATTCATAAAAACAGCATTTATTCAAAATAAAAACATTTCTAACAATATAAATCGTTACCATCACCTTTTATCAATTTAACGCATCCTTGTTGAATTAAAGTACTAATTTCTTTTAAAAAAAATAGTTATTGTTCCCAAACTTTTGAACGGTAGTGTATATTGTTACAAAAGATTTCTATTCTAAATAAATACAGTACTTTTTAACTTTTTATTCATCAAATAATCCTGAAAAAAGTATCTCAGGTTATAAAAAAATATTAAGCAGCACAACTGTTTCCAACACTGATCATAAATCAGCATATTAGAATGATTTCTGAAAGATCATAAGACACCAAAGACTGGAGTACTTGCTGATGAAAATTCAGCTTTGCATCACAAAAATAAATTACATTTTAAAGTATATTAAAAAAGAGAACCATTATTTTAAATTGTAATAATATTTCATAATATTACTGGTTTTTTTTGTTTTTGTTTTTTTTTTAACTGCAGGCTTGATGAGCATAAGAGACTTCTTTCAAAAACATTAAAAATAGTAATGTTTCCAAACTTTTGACTGGTACTGTATGTTGCTCTGAGAGACAACAGTTTCCCTTGGGACCACAGAAGGATCTGATGCGCCAGTCTGCATAGAGGGCGAGACCTCAGACCCCCCTGATGGTTTATATTGGCCACCACTGACATACCGTCTGACCTCACAAGGACATGATGACCTTTGAGGTCCGGCAGGAAGCTCCTCAGTGCTCGGGACACTGCCAACATTTCCAGGCAATTTATGTGCCAGGAGGAATGATGGTCATGCCATAGGCCTCTCATAAAGCGGCCGTCCATGACCACGCCCCAGCCTGTGAGGGAGGCGTCTGTTGAAACGGCTTTCTGGCGACATTGGTTCACGATGATAGGAATGGTGAGCATCTTGAATCTGAAGCTCCTCAGAGATCGGTTCAAGTGCCTGAGATCTATTATTGGACGCAACCCCCCATCCTTCTTGGGAACTATGAAGTAGCGGCTGTAAAACCCAGACTCCCTGTCTGGCAGAGAAATATTTGTGAGATTTTTCCATGCATCGAAATATTTTACCAAGGGAACCAGCCTCCCGAGGCTGGCTTCGGGTATCAATCGGTATTCGCTCTCGACCCCCTGAAGCGGATCTTCGGCAGGGTTCGACAGAAAATGATTCTCAATGGGCGGACGCGATTGCTGCCTGGCCGCAGGCCTGTGGGGCAGACAGTGCAGCGTGCGTTCGCTGGAAACTGTTCCGACTCGAAGCGTACTTGACGGAGGGAAGTCAACATCGATTTCCTGCGGGCTCCGCGGAGGAGACAACCTTGATTGCTCCGCCACGGGTGGGACCGCCAGCAGACAACCTAGGCTGGCTAGGAACATTTTACTGTTTCGAATGATGTCATATTATCTGTATGACTATAAATAACAGAGTATTAAGTTATTTCCCAGCAGTGGAACAAATCCAAGTGATGGTGCAGGCACATCGCGCTCTCACACAACATAGTATCAGTTCTGGCGTTGCTTCATATCGCAGACTGCTCATTATCAAAATGAAACACAGTCAACCAAACATATAAAAATTTATTCTGCCTAATTTAATTGGTTTGTTGTACAATATAAAGGGCAAGCTGTGCCGCACACAGACCTACTTGTTATTCCAAACATTTCCCTTGCTGTGAAGATGCTGATTTAGCCTATACGTGTATTTTGGGACTCGACTGAAGTATGACGCCTTTTTATTTGTATTATAATATAATATATTAAAATACATAATCTTCTGAGTTTTTGATGTAGGCCTTGTGCGTTTTATTTTAATTAAAATGTATTATAATTTACATCTCAAAAGGATGCGCTTTGTGCATTCTCTGACATTACATTTATTTATTTCATTAATATTGAGTATCAATGTTAAAACTGTGTTATTTTCTCTGGCAACTAAACTTCCAAAATAAATAATAATAATAAAAAATAAATAAATAAAATAAAACTTCCAAAGCAAAGCCACTGTGCGTTCTCTCCGCGCTCCGCAGCTTTTCCACACAGATTTTGAGAATTGGCCAGCTAAAAAAAATAAGCCAAAGAAGTAGACTAATGGCTAGTGTCCGGGAGATGCGAGGTACGTTCATATTTATGAAATAAACATAACTGATTTTGTCTACACCTACTCGTCAAATGTCTGACGCATGGTCAAGGACCCCTGGCGTCAAGTTTCAACGAAAGAGGTGTACCCTTGACATCGTTTTTCGACGCGGGGGTCCGTCAGATAGACATTCATGTTAACAAAGAGGTGTACCATTTGCGTTGTTTTTCGACGTGGGGGTCCGTCAGATAAACATTCCAACCTCACGGCAGTTCGTGAGATGGTCACGTAATTTAATCTATTGATTTTTTAAATTTATTTCGTTATTTTCGTGATTTCAGCACGTTTTTAAAACTAAATGGGAAGCATCTTTCGTGATCACAGCACGATTCTTTCTTCCTGTCGGGCTGCAGTAGAGAAGCTGTTTAATCAACAATTATTCACTTATCATGGTTTATATATTTCTTTTAATGTTATTATTTAGGTCGTATTGCCAGGGAAGCTGGATTGCTTTGCTATTTATTGATATTTTTTAAATTATATTTTATCAGTAAGAAATCGCGCTGAAGAAGTCTCATTCCGAACACATTGCGATATTTGGCATCAGTTCACGTGTGCCAGATGTTGGTAACGTTATTAAAGGTCCCGTTCTTCGTGATCCCATGTTTCAAACTTTAGTTAGTGTCTAATGTTGCTGTTAGAGTAGAAATAATATCTGTAAAATTATAAAGCTCAAAGTTCAATGCCAAGCGAGATATTTTATTTAACAGAAGTCGCCTACATCGAACGGCCCGTTTGGACTACATCCCTCTACTTCCTTCTTTAATGACGTCACTAGAACCATTTTTTGACTAACCTCCGCCCACAGAAATGCTCCCTCAACTCTACCGAAATTCGTTTATGTACTTGTGCACTTCTTATAACTTACTGTGTTTACTCAGCTCTTACGGTGATTTTCTGAAGTAAAACTGACGCTTCATCTTTTGTGTGATGTACAATAAACTTTATTAAACTCATCAGTATATGTCTGATCATCATTCAGACAGCAGACTATTAATAAATAATGGATACATACAAGCAGATGACAAATACGTTATAATAACTGTAATTAAACTACTAAATTATACCTGTTTCATCTCTATACAGCACTCTGACTCTGTAGGCATTATTGTCCGACTCGAAATGAACACCGTTACTGAGAGTTTCTGATATTATCATCATTCCGTGAGATGAAATTGTCCTGACAGACTGAGCGCGAGCTCATGAAGCTCCGCCCCCTGGGCAGTCCAGCAGCAGCTTATTTGCATTTAAAGGGCACACACTAAAACAGCGCATTTTTCTGAGCCCCAAAAAATGACAATTTAAACATGCTGTAAAAAATGATCTGTTGGGTATTTTGAGCTGAAACTTCACATACACACTCTGGGGACATCAGAGACTTATTTTACATCTTGTGAAAAGGGGCATAATACGGGACCTTTAAATACAGTAGTAAATAGTTGGTAAATACACTGTCCTAATAATGTTTGATATAATGTATTTTTCTGTTTGTAGATATTATTGAGATAAGCTCACGTTCAGTCACTGCATTATATCTGTCATCTCCACGGAGGCTTTACGTTTTATTGCTTTCTAATTCAAAACAGGGTGATACTGTCTGTCACGTGACGTGCTATAGGCCTAGACCTTCAATCAGTTAATCATATTCATATCAGGTTTAAAGAACACTTACCATGCTTTTACCACAGTAACATTAGTTTTACTGTGATAAGTGTAGTAAAAAGACAGTAATCACAAAACTTACCATGCTTTTACCAGACTATTGGTAGTTTTAATGTAAAACTTATTGTAAATGCAGAGTAACCACAACCATGCTTTTACCACAGTAACCCTAGTTTTACTGTGATAGGTGTGGTAAAAGGACAGTAACCACAAAACTTACTATGCTTTTACCTCAGTATTGGTAGTTTTAAAGTGATATTTGTTGTAAATGCATATTAACCACAACACTTAACATGCTTTTAATGCTTTATAATGTAACATCCAATATTTGTAAGGTAAATCAGTCATTTTTCTTTTACTATTATTAAAAATATTATACATAATGATATTTTCTTTTCTCTTTTTTTCAGCTGAAAAGACCAAAAGGGCCTTTCGGACTCAGTCAGCCCATTATTGTTTGAGGAGAAGTAAACGGAGGAGACGGACAGCTGCAATGGTATGTATGTGTTAGTTTTAACCCTAAATCAAACATTTTATCAAGCATTTGTTGTTTCTTAAACCTTTTCTCACAAAACCCATAGCCCAATCAGTACGAACATAGTCTCAAAGTCTTAATAATTCACAAGATTTAACAAGTTGTCAAAATCGTACGATACTCGTACATATTTGTATACTCGTACATAATCCTGCAGCTTTTACTCTTAGTGCTGTCATTGGCTACTGCCTCAATTCCTGTACATATTTATCGCGATATTTGTAAATCAGTTGCGCCCCTTCATGGAAAGTAGTCGGATGTCCCACACACTGTCAGAAAGTTTATAAATGGCATTGTATTCATTAAAATTATTACAAATTGGTCCCTGTCTGTTCATGTTCCAATGATACATGATGTCTCTCCACACCTCATATCCTACCTCTGTTTGCAAGAGTGGAAAAGCTTATCTAACCACATTATCATGTCACATGACATCAGATACTCGATTATTTTGTCGTAATCATATCAGTTACACTGCTGATAACTGTCCCATTTGCATGTAAATCGTGTTTTTTTTTAAACGAGTTCATATGATTATTGCTTGCTATTAAAGACATACTCTTATTCATAGAAATGCCCACATATCAGTGAACTTATTACATAAAAATGCTTTCAACATTTAATTATGCAACACTCTTTACAGAAAAATATCCCACAGTTATGGATAAACTCACAACATCATCATCAAGTGCTGTGCTGGGCACATTGGGCAACAAGTGACCTCCAACGTATTCGATCCATGGCCAAGTTCTCCACATCTTCCCATGGGACACTGACATTCTTCAGGTCTTCGTGAAACGTGTCTCCGTGTCTTCCTTGCTGTCTCCTGCATCCTCCTGGTGGTGTCCACTTCATCACTGTTTTTGGGTGTTGTTGTTTGGGCATGCGTAGGATGTGTCCAGCGAGGTGCACTCTTTGCTCTGTCTCAGTTTCTCTTCATGTGAAGTCCCACTCCTTGTGATCTCTTTGATATATGCTGAACCAATATTGAAAATAAATAGTGATTTATCTTTTTCCATATTGTTAAGGCATTTTGTTTTCTCTTTTCAGCTTCATAAACTGTACTTGATGTCTACCTAAGACCTTTATCAAAAAAAGTGTCAGTGCTCATCAGGTGTTTTGCTAAAGGACATATTCATTGCTATCCATTAGTTTTAGTCATGCAGAGACTTCATGATGCAATATACAAATGTATATTTCTGCAAGTGTGTATAGCAGGTGTTTGTCCGAACAATTGAAGATAGTGAGAGTGTTCAGGAAAACCTTTTGAAAACAATCAATATTTTTGGAATTCTTTTCAGTGCTGAAAGAGTATTACAGAAATTACACACCTGACATACTGGATATTATTCTGAGTTTGTTACCTTTACATTTAAATGGACTTAATGTCTTACATTTAGCTTCATTAAACCTTTTATTACAGTGGTCACTATACCATAACTACATCTATGGTATCATTATATCACTACCTGGTTAATGTAAATGTAATATACCTGTGAATGTATTTTATAGAAGCATTTTCTTGCTGACATTTATAATCATCAACTATTTTAAGTTGCCTTTCATTTAGTTACAATAAAAGTGACCAATAATCACAAGGATATAGAATTAAAGTTGCGAATTACGTTTTTGCCTATTTTTTCTTTAAAGTGAAGAAACAAATATATTTTCACATAACAAAGTTGAATCTCATCTCTTGGTTTGTACATTTTTTATTTTTTTTTACGTTACTGTATGTGTCACTATAATAGATTACCCCTGTATCTGGATATTTTATATATATATATATATATATATATATATATACATACATATATAATTAATTGATTATTATTGTTGTGCAGTAGTTTTGGCGCTACATTTGTCTTTAAACAGTTTGACATTAAATATTGGAATATGCTTTCAAAATTGTGTGCATTAATTGTGGTTTTGTTACATTTATTTGAATATAACTGATATACCTTTGATATACTATACATACACTGTAAATGTTAGAAGCAGTTTAGTACATGTAATTATCTTTAATTAAAATACTGCAAAACTACCCTGCTGTAGGCCATTGCTTAGAAACAAGTAATAAAAACTCGGTGAGTGTTTTAGCGCAATTTTCTCACCTCATGGGATCACAACACTAAGAGATAGTAAATCTTTTCCTGTTTTTTTTTTTTTTTTTTTTTGCGTTCCCGAGATTAGACCTTCCTTAACATAATGCCGAAAACCCGAAGTCTCTAGGTGGTCTGGTTGAGGAGTAGATAGAAGTGCAAGATTGGTGCGCACAGACAGAACAGAAATCATGAGTTAACAATCGCAATTTTGTCCGGTGGAAAATTGCGCTAAAAAGTTTCTCTTTCAAATGATCATCCATCAGTCTAATCAAATAAGCAAATTTGTATCATTGATCATGTGAACTCGTTTTTGGATGGTAACCACACAACGGAGTCTTTTGTTTTTAAATATGAGATTTATAATTTAATTAGAAGGAATACATGTTTAACAGCACAAATATTAAATATTTAAGGTATATATCCCTGCAGCCGGAACCAGAAGAGATCTGTCATCATTTACCATAAATGGGCAAGTAAATGTGAGGCATTCTGTTCAGCTGGGTTGTTATTGGTTGTGACTTTATCGCAGAACTCACTGTGATTGGACTATCGTTTAACCCATATAAAACGGCGCTTCATGTTAAAAAGTATGTTTTGGTGTTATTATTACGTTAGTTATACATTAAGTTAACTATAAAGTGTCTCTATGTTGTGAGAAATTACTCCTTTACCGAGATCCCAACCCTAACCCTAAGCATGTCTGCACATTTCAATGAACTACATCACCATGTTTCATTTTCCATTGATAGAATGACAGAGATATGTGGGCAATGTAGTTTAAAACGTTTATTAATGAAACAATAAATGTTAAATAAATAATATATTTAATGGACAACTGGATATCTAAATTTGTTCATTGTGCTAACCTTTATGATAGATATGAGGGACAGGCTGCAA
Source organism: Abramis brama (assembly GCF_963993115.1). NCBI lineage: Eukaryota > Metazoa > Chordata > Actinopteri > Cypriniformes > Leuciscidae > Abramis > Abramis brama. Next base: position 24,067,580 of record NC_139968.1, on the reverse strand, counting down.
TTTTATATTTTACTGTGAGCACTTTAAAAATAACCTTTATGCCAGCTTTCCATATATGTCTGAAAACTGTGGCCAACATTATTTATTAAACATAGCATAAGCAGTTGTCCTGCCGATTTTCTCTTTGATACACAAACCGGACTTTGAGTTACAGCCATTTGAAATGTCAATTTTTTTGCTCTTCTGGGGGCCGTTGCTGGGCCCCTGGGGGTGGATGGACAGTATTATCTACACAGATATACACACACTATTCCTATTACACAAGGATACTGCACCATTCAGTAAAAAATGAAAAATTTGAATGAAAAAAATTCACTCCCTCTAATTGCTGCTTATATACCTGACATCAGTAATGTCTATGCTTTCATTTGAAATGCAGTAGTAGATGTACTAGAATGATCAACATGGATCATATTCAATTATGCTTGAAGTGTTTATAGCAAGATAGCCCACTGCAGCCTCTTGTTATTCACATAGTTTCTCTTTATTCTTTATCACTGCAAACTGGCATACATGCAAGTATGTGCAACTTTTGTTGCATTGTTGTCCCAAATATCATTAACCAGATCTACATTTTTATGTCTTAAGTAAAATAAGTATGGTAATTCGTTTTTTACAATCGCTATGATAATTTTTTCAATACTTTTAACAAATTTCCTAAACTCTTAACGCACCAACACACCTACAAAAAAAAACAAAAACAACGCAAATGGTACCTCTTTGTTAACATGAATGTCTATCTGACGGACCCCCGCGTGGAAAAACGACGTCAAGGGTACACCTCTTTCGTTGAAACTTGACACCAGGGGTCCTTGACCATGCGTCAGACATTTGACGAGTAGGGAGTGAGACTGTGTTGACAATACAAAATTAAATAATTTCATGATATACTGTGCTTAATGCTTTGTCACAGGAAACAGCCCTGAGATATTAGGTTTATACTATTAAGTTTAAGTCTGTGAGTTAAATTGTGTATTTGTACATTTCACATCCTCTAAAACTCCAACAACACAAAACAGCTTGTGTGACTATTGATGGTGTTTTGGTCTCTTTATGCTTTATGGAAATATTTGCAGCTCGGTGAAGATCCCCACAAAAGATCCCGATGGATGCTGCTGCAATGAACAAAATGACAGAAAATGACAAATACAAACACAATTATTATTATTACTGGAGATCATCTTTACACATTTCAGTGAATGTATTAATTTATTTTAAAGTTAATATACAGTATGTTTTAGACTTGGCTCTGTTGTGATGTGTTGTTTGTCATTCTGACTCATTTAAAAGTGTTGATGCTGAATGTCTCAACAGGAAATGGCATGTCTTATCAAGAAAAAACATTTCTCAGATGTATTAAGCAATATGGTTATTATAGTTTTGCATTTTTAAATGAGTTTTTATTTTAATATCATCTTCAATTTTGCTTTAAATTTCAGTTTAGTTTTAGTTAGTTACATTAAACACTGAGGTAAAAGCATGTTAAGGTTTGTGGTTACTATCATTTTACTACACCTATCACAGTACAACTAAGGTTACTGTGGTAAAATCATGGTAAGTGTTGTGGTTTCTGTGCGTTTACAACAAATATCACATTAAAACTACCAATAATGAGGTAAAAGCATGGAAAGTTTTGTGATTACTGTCCTTTACTACACCCATCACAGTAAAACTAACAAACAACTCGCGTCTGTTGTTGACGCTGAAGGTTTCCCATTGAAAGCAACAGAGTTCCTAATTCGTCACAGAGTGACACAAAGGGCCAAGGCACTTGACCATGCTTCAGTTTTTGATGCCTTGGGAGTGAGAAACTAATAAAAAGTTTTCAGTTTTTAGTTGAAAATGGTGTTGTGTAAATGGCCTTTTACTTTTATAAATGTTTACAATTTTCCCCACACAATGTCTGAGCTCTGTTAAAACAAAAAGTTATTAATCAAACAATATCTAAACACCAAAACAATATCTGTCGGCTCTTGTCGTGAGAAAGTGAGAAAAAGAGAATGAACTGGATGTAGTTGAAATAGGGTTTAATGTAAAATTAATGTTTTAAAGGGCACAATATCATTCAGTCTTTAGGAAGTTACAGCAAAAAAACACACACATATATATATATATATTAAAGAAAAGAAAAAATGAGAACTATGGCTTTCTTCACATATGACTCTTAAAGGGATAGTTAATCCAAAACTACAAAAATGCATGGGTTTATTCATAGTGAAAAAGAAAGTCACACAGGTTTATAATGACATGACGGTGAATGAATGACAGAATGTCTGAACTATCCATTTAAACATTCAGTTAAGATTCAAATAGGCATTAAGCACAGGTAAAGGAAACAACCAACTGAAATATGAAAGAAATTAATTCTTTTATAGAGTTTTATAAAGTTTGAGAGTAACCTGATGGCATAGCTTTGGTTGAGGAAGAGAGTAAATATGTAATCTGTAAATAGCTGGTCTTTGTCAAAGCTGCTGGTCACTGTTGGGTTTTTATGAGCTTGTTTGACAGCTGTCTTTGTGTTGGTGGTGTGACAGTAGCTTTTCCATTTCCATATCAGAACTCTCTGACCCTTGCTCTCCCTGTACGGCTGTAGCAGAACCCCCTAAATCTTCCCGTCCCTCACCCGCCTGAGAACTCCCTGACTCATGCTGTCCCGTTGTAGCAGAACTCCCCGACCCTTGCTGTCCCGTTGTAGCAGAACCCCCCGACCCTTGTTGTCCAGTTGTACCTATTAGACATGCACAGGAAAATCATAAATATTAAAATTGCATTAAATAAAGCATGATCATTTGCAGCCATTTCCAGTTAATTGCATTTAAGTTTTAAAATTTATGTTTAACCCTCATAACACATTTGGGTCCTTTTTGCCTCGGAAGACATACAGTATAACTTTTCTAAAAAGAAATGCATTTTTTTAAGGTAATTTATTAAGATATAATCATTAAAAAAAGTTACATGGTTTTGTTTAATCTATAAAGTTATATTAGTGTAAAAAAACTGACGAACCATTGCAGCATGAAACATTTACCACTTTTTTCATCTGAAGTGAAAGATTGCGCATGTTTGCAAGTTTATTTTGTTTGATTTTGTTTATGTTGTTTTGTTAAAAATAAATATGTAGATTTCATAAATGTGGACTGTTTTGAGCAATCATGAGTTAAATCAAATTCCATTAAATCCAATAGGGTTAATAAGATTCTCAGATTATACTTAGTAAGGTCACAAGACACACAAAAGCTGATGGCATTTGATGTCATTAACATCAAGGCGGTGTTGTAGCCGGTGCGTTTAAGAGACTTACATCCTCAGTTGCATTTTCAGGTTTGTTCATCGGAAGTTTGTCAGTGCATTGCACAGACTGTTCCTCATTACCTGGATCTTGATGTCCTTGAATCTCTTGATCAGTGCGGCCCGCTGATGTTTGACTTTTGCAGTAGTCAAGACTCACAAAAATAATTGCTGGGATGCAGAAGATAATAGCCAGAGTATAACCTGAAATAAATAAGATAATAGCCAGAGTATAACCTGAAATAAATAAGATAATAGCCAGAGTATAACCTGAAATAAATAAGATAATAGCCAGAGTATAACCTGAAAACAAATCCTTACAATTACAATAGGGTTTCAGCATTTCATGCTTGAACCCCTAAAAACACTAGTGTGCTTTCTCTCTTGCACTCCGAAATAAAATACAAACACATACACGTCATGCATAAAATGTGCACTTTCTCAGCACTTTCAGCATTTTTATTGGCTTTTGCTACTTTAAAAGAATAAAGACAGTGAAAAGGAAAATTATTAGGGACAGAGAGAGGAAATACTAGCAGGGGCGTTGCTAGACATAAAGCTCTACTGGGGCACAGGTCCCCCATTGTTTGTCTGAGATAGCAAAAGTGACTAAGGAGGCCGTGGCTTACCGATAGGTCAATTAAATATAAATTTCATATCCGAAAGAATGATTCATTGTTATAACAAACAATCAAATACAGTAGTACAGAACACAACATTGTGTGTATTTTCTGTGCTATACAGTGCTGCAGGCAGGGGCGTTTGTTTCAAAAACGGGGGCATGCTCCCTCAAGAAAATTTGGATTTCTCAGACCTACAAATGTGTATTTTAAGGTGTTTGAAAGCCAAAAAATTGGATAACAATAGCTTTAAAAGCATGTTAGTGGGCAGCATAGCATAAATGATTTATCAAGCAGATAACAGATTCTTAAACAAAGGATAAATGTTGCAATGAATGATCCACACTACAAAATGTTAATGTGTATTGTCAACATTCAAAACTATTTTAACTCTTCCAAAAATTTTGTTTTTGAGTAACTAAAATGATTAGCCCACATACACACAAAACTACACACAGATATGAATTATGTAGAACACTACTATCTTGTGTCTTTTGCTTGTTCAGTGTGCAGTGGAGTGTATAGGAGTTTGTCACATGTACATGTATGTGCACAAATACACTGTATATATTATACAGGATGTTTGATTAATGTTACAGTTATTGAACTAATCTGAATCAACACTGAAGTGACTATTAACTGAATATTAACACTATTGGCTTGTTGGCCAAGCTGCTTCTCAGGCGATTTTTTTAATTTGTTACTATTGTGAAGCTGCTGTGAAACAATATATTGTAGCTCATATATGTATATATATATAAATATATACGGATCTCCACACACACACACACACACTGAATATTCAAAAATGGCAAGTCAGAAACTCAACTCTATTTCTAAAGCGCTGTGTGTGTGTGTGTGTGTGTGTGTGTGTGTGTGTGTGTGTGTGTGTGTGTGTGTGTGTGTGTGTGTGTGTGGGTGTGTGTGTGTGTGTGTGTGTGTGTGTGTGTGTGTGTGTATATATCTAGCGCTGGGAAATAGAATCACCACCCAGAATCAAACTTACATTTGATGTCTGTCTTGGCTACGTTTCATTATCGACCTGCATTGCTGATCAGGGTTTTGATACTTTTCAATGAACACAACATGCAATTATATGCAAATAGTTACGGCCATAAATTTAAGAAAATACAATTTTTACAGGTTCAGAAAAGTTAAACTAATTCAACAGTATATGTCTAATTAATTTAAACTTTTCCTCTTTTTCTTTAAAAATGACAAACATGGAGGCTACATGGAATTACTCAAAATGGAAGTGAATGGGGCCAATTTCTGAAAGGATTTATAAGCAGAAGTGTGAAGCTTATAATGGAATAAAAGCACTTACATTGATTCTCTGTCACGGATGTTATCCGCTGTCTCTCTCTCGTCTTGTGTGTGTGTGGGCGCTAACGCTGATTGTCTGATTCTCTCATCAGCGCCAGCTTCACTCCAGCCAGCCTATTTAATGCCTTGTCTTTCGTCTTGTGTTTGTCAGATTGTTGTTGGAGCTTCCTCGAGTCGTTTCCTGTTCTCCTCGTGTGTACTCTACACTCAAAAGAGAGACTCCGCCTCTCCACTTTCAGTCCTGGAGGATAAACAAAGAGAATGTGAGTCGTGTCCCAATGCGAGTCAAAATGTAATATTCAGATAATATTTGGCTTTTGTGAACTCTACTACCCTAAGGAGAAGAAATTCCTGATGCAACTGGATACAAGTGGAAATTATGTTCCAGTGATTGTGAACAAGTGTCTTGATTTGCTGAAAAAAACATCGAAGTGGTTAAATAAGTTAAAGGGTTAGTTCACCCAAAACAATCTTGTCATGATTTATCCTCCCTTATGTTGTTCAAGACCTTCATGAGTTTCTTTCTTCTGCTGAACACAAAATATGTAATGTTACATATTTTGTAACATTTTTCAAAATATATATTTTTTGTATTCAACAGAAGAAACTCATACAGGTTTGGAACGACATTAGGATGAGTAAATGATGGCATAATGTTCATTTGTGGGTGAACCTTTTCCGAGGCTTACAATTTTATTTTGCAGCTGATCCAGGTCATTTCTAGTTGAAAAGCTTCTCATTTGTCTGGTGTGATCAATCATGCTCTGCACTGATTGCTGCATAGTTTAATATTTCGCTGTACAGTACACACAAGGGCATAAGCTAGACTGTGATTATGTTAATTTTCTCATTGGCATCAATGTAAATATATCCATAAGAAATTTATAACATAAAGAGAGTAGGTTGACACACACTTACCACATATTCTTTGAGAAGTATTTCGATGTCTTCGTTGAGGTAGACACTTAGGCACCTCAGGATACAATCTCGCCTGGTGTTTGTCTTCATTCTCAAACAAGCATAAAAAGATCCCAAAAAAAAAGTAATTAATTATTAACTTACAGTTTACGTAAGTTAGCTTTCTGTCCCTCTATTGACAGCTACGCAACTGACGCTTCCAAGCGTTCATAAAGAGATAGTAAAACTATTCCACATGAATTGAGCGGTTTAGTCCAAATTTTCTAAAGAGACAGACTAAATTTAGGCTTTTATTCACATAAACATTGATCAGCGAACATAAACAGAAGCTCAACTAAACTTGCTTAACACACTAGAACAAACATCACTGGTTCTCGCACGTCAAGCGAAAATTCTTCAGCTTCCGTTTACTATAACTGATGTGTGAGTTGATGAATGTTTGAATGTAAAAAACTTCAATCTGTTCATCATAAAAAAGGATTGAGTCTCTTCCGAAAATTTGGACTAAACCGCTAAATTCATATGGATTAGTTTTATGATCTCTTTATTAACTTTTTGAATTGTCAAAGTGGTGATTGCGTAGAGAAAGAATGTTTCAGCCTAAAATGTTTTAGCAATTCATACCGGGTAGATGATGAAACGTCACACACTTTGCATGGCCACATTCACATATCTGTGAAAAAAGACAAAAGAAAGAAAAAAACAGTTTACTTAGAGAATCGACATTACTTGATTTACACTTGATTTTGCTGTAACAAGTCAAAATACAGCTACTACTACTAATAATAATAAATTAATAAATAATAATAAATTAATAACTTTTATATAACAATTAAATAACTACATAGGTCCAATTTATAAGAAAATATGGTTGATTGCAAGATGATATCGGCTGTTCATGTCTGTAAAATATGTTTTTAACTATGTATTCGGAATGTAATGTTTTTATGTTGAATCATATAACATTCAAACTGAGATTAATTGTTCATAATTTGATGTATTGATTTTTCTATGTATTTTTGTAGCATACATACAAGGTCGGAGGTTGTCCATGTCCAACCATATAGATGTAAGAAAGGATGCTTGATGTATCTGTAAAAGAAAAAACGGTTCTAGTTAGAAACAAAATAAATACTTTTGCTTATGAAATTACAAAGCCAGCATTATTTTTTTAGAGTATTATCGCGATTTTAATCTTTAAATCGTTAACTTACCCCAAACCTAACACCATTTTTTATTTACGCAATGTACGTGGGCCAAAGTTATAAGCTACTCAGGTCAAACAAAAAACGCAAATTAATATAAACTAAAAACACAAACATCTCCCATTTACTTTTAATTAGTTGGGTCATTCCTACTATTTGGTGCCATTTCAGCTTGGTAAATTTCTATCAAAAAAGTTAAAATTTCCATGATTTAATAATTTTATCTGAAGAATGACTTTTTATACTACAAGAAAAATATATTGGTCCAGCTCAGGAAATTACTCTTTAATAATTTTGACCAAATTCTTCACACATGCAAAGGCCAAATGTCCACCATGTTAACGGACATTCTCATATCAATTAATAAATGTTTTGAATTCACAGTTATTGAAATATTTACATTTTCTAAGAGCTAAAATGTCCCTCACTTTACCCTGCAAATGTATTTTAACAAAGTGTTCATCAACAAGCATTATCATGAAAAAAGTTATTGTATTTTAAGGCACAGTGGTAATTTCAACACATTTCTTTAGAATAAAAAGACATTTCAATGGAATTTTGTCCCATTTTTAAATCATTTCATATTGCCATTTCATTCTCTAAAATTAACCACAAAGATATGCATAACATTTGTTGAACTTATTTTATTAACTTAAAAAAAACACAGAGGTAACAGGGTGGACAGTGTAACAGGGTGGACAGAAGGGGTAACAGGGTGGACATCACACCATTGAACAACAATAAATGTCATCAACTCATTTACCCTGGCACCCCCTGAAGAATGTCCACATCAACATTCAAACTTAATTTTTTTTTTCAGATAACTTAATTTACACTTAAATAGGTTCAGATAGGTATATCTGCCTTTTTTCAGGGTCTGCATCACGACGTACTCTGTAGCGTCGCTGCTTTTCTGCAGCAGACAACGGTGTCATTTCCTGACAAATACATACTTACCATTTAAGCTACTCTTTCTTGAAGGTATATAACAAATAAATGTATAATACATTAATTATAAGTACCAATTCAAGCTGTAAACACTTATTTATTTAGCATTTACACCCACTCTGTTACAATATGTCCACCCTGTTACTGTGCAAAACAGTAACAGGGTGGACAGTAACAGGGGGGACATTTTATGCTAAAGTTAGCCATTGCTACTCATGTGATGAAAAACAAGTTAGTGTGCAGTGATCACTGAGGAAGATTTTTAACCTGTTTATTAACCATATTTTCAAAATTACAAACAATTATCAGTTTCCACTATAAATAGGCATAACAGGGTGGACATGTTATGCTTTGCCACATCAGTGAATCATTCTAAAGTGGACTAGTGGACTAAATCCAAATTTGATAGTCAGGGGGCATTGATACGTGTAATACGATATCAACAGCAGAAATAACACATGTATATACATTGAAAAAAGAAACAGTCAACTTATATACGATGAGTACATAATGTAACTTGCCTTGCAATCAGGTTGATCCAAGAAGGTGCTCCGATCTCATGTAAGATGGCGAGGAGAACTTTTTCAACTGCCGCTGGTCTCTGCTTCATCTTTTTTCCAGGTGCATTTAGACCTGTCTATGTGCAGTACCGCCCCCTATGGATCGGCTCCGGCTTCCATTTCCCATAAATTGTATCCAAACCAATCTCATAAAATGTAACTAATAGAATCTGGCTTGTTCCGCAGCTACCTTTATTATGACCGCCGCTAGCGAAAGTTTTTTTTTTTTTTTTTTTTTCGTCATCTACTGAATTTTTCGTCAACGATACCAGGGACACCGAAACACCGGGGAACATGAAATTTGGTGGGCATGTAGCCCCACTAGACTTTTACGGAAAAATTTCGTTTGGTCCCCGGGGGCCACTCCCCCCCCCTCCCCGCTGGGCCCCCCCAAACCCAAAAAATGCAGTTTTTCCTAAATAACTACCTGAACCGTGGCACCGAGGATGAAGAAATTGTTATGGTATGTTGGTCTTAAGGGCCCACATCAACCTAGCCCATAATCACTCATTTGTGATTTGCGCCCCTCACATAAAAAATGAAAATGCAATATTATTCTGCTTTAATCGCCCCTATCTTCAGTTGAGATGTTCAGAACTGCACCATATTTCATGTGTATGATTAACTTGACATCCTCTGGGGGTATGCTAAGTTTCGTAGAATTTCATCCATGGGGGGGTATAAAATAAATTCATTTATGTGCACATTTAGTGACTGTACACTCATTGGCCTGTAGATGGTCACTAAGGTTGCCAACTGTCCCGAATTAGGCGGGACGTCCCGTATTTTGGGCCTAATTTATTTGTCCCGTGCGTGACCTCCCGTGTCCCGTTTTTTGACAAGCTGATAACCACTGACTGATACAACAGCAACAGCAGCAGTGCTGACCATGACACTTGAGAATGAATACCGACACCTGTCATCATCCAATCACAGCTTTTTTTAATCACTGTTTTGAGACAAATCATTGTTTGATTTGCGAACATCCTCTGCCGTCTGGTCGCTTCCGCTTTAAGCCGGACTCGTCTCACGCTAATGGTAATTTCCTTTCACTGTCCACGTTTTGATTTCGGCTAATCAATTTTGGCGAATGCAAACAACGTGATTATTGTTCATGAGTCTAACATCCAGCTACACAAGAAAACATGTAATCTACCTGAGGGAATAATATGCTCAAAAAACATTTCTGATTATTATTAATGTTTTAAAGCTTTTTGAAAGTACATAGAAAGCTTTTGTAACATTATCTTAACTGTCACTTTTGATTAATGTAATGCATCCTTGCTGAATAAAAGTAGGCAATTACTTTCTTTATTTTTTTCCCCAAAAAATAATCTTACTAACCCCAAACTTTTGAACTGTAAGCCTAGTGTATAATGTTAAAAAAGCTTTCTATTTTAGATAAATGCTGTTATTTTGAACTATGGTTTGTTTGTAATGTGACTTTTTTCATGTATGACATTAAAATTATTTTTAGAATTAAATGCATAAATAGGTTAAGCAATACAAATGTGTTTATGTCTGATAACCTTTTAAACACAAACTTAACTGCAGACACTGAAATGACGTACACTGTGTGATACAGTACAAATATTTTGAGTGTCCCTCATTTTCCTATAAATAACCACGATTGTCCTGCATTTTCCTTTTCTGAAGTTGGCAACCCTAACTGTCACACACACACATGCAGGAATACAAACAAACGCAAGCATGCACACACACTGACATCCACACGCACAGACACACACCCATACACACACATACAAATCCACATGCACAGACACACACACACAAACACACACGCGCACACACATGTACGCACGCATATATACACGCACAGACACAGGCACACACATACACAAACACACACACATACACACACACACAACACAGACATGCACATACTACTACTTTTTTTAGGTATATACATAAACACGCAATACAGCCAAATTGCTCCACGTCATTTATTTTTGTGGAAAGCCAGTGCAGGCCTGAGCGGCGGTCATATTTTGTACCGCCATGCGGTACATCTAGTTTAAACCATATTCATACTTTTTAACTGATTAAATCGAATAGTTTTCACAATTAACAGATTTACATTGATTCTAAGCAATCTGACTACATACATTTAGAAAATGTTATGATTTAAATAAAATCAAAAGGATGCAAATACATAATTATAAACTATGCCATGAATCATTTTTTGGAGTGTATTCTGATTTTGAGTTCATCACGCTGTGCTGATTCCTGTTTCCAGTCTTTTTGTGGATTCTACACTTTGATCATCACTCATCACTCCGGGGAATTCTACACTCAGGTCATCACTCATCTTTCAGGGGGTGCCTTTCGAAGTCCCTGCATCACCACTCTCCTGTTGTCTGCAGCGTGTTGGACTTTGTGTTAATCCCAATAAAGAGATCTTTTACTTGCAAAACTTGCATCAGCGTATACTTTACGTAACATTCTCATGTTAAAACTCCTGTATTATTCAGGCCATTTTACTGTAATTTTAGTGTTTATGACATTGTCATGGCAGCAAAGCTGTAAAATTAGATGTAATGTTACACAGAAAAGATTGGGATCATCAATTGTGTGGATATACTGTACAATTGAGTATTTTAAAGTTTATGGATGCTTCTCACTGTAACAAATGACTCAATTAATTAGTCCAGTCAAATTAGCAAATTACATGGACAGGAACACTGTACGCTACTTAAAATAATACCACAGAATCACACGTTCATATTCACTCATAAAGGTGAGAGATGCACTTCATAGAGATGTCTGGGCACATCCGTGATCAAATCTTAACATTAGCGTCTTGCTGCAAGTGTGTAACACTGGGCATTCATGAGAAAAGTTTGCACTGTACCCATAATGCAATTTACCACACATCCTGTTATTGCATAATATCAGCACTTGTTCACATAACACACTGATATTTTATTTAACTGTCTCTTGCTTTTCTAGTTTTGTAGTTCAGGTGGTGTCCTTGGGCTTCATTTATAAAATATTTTTTCATCGTCTTGGGTATTAAAATTCCAGGCTGAAAATGGGTCCCACTCTGGTCATTGTCATTAATAACAGTTAAAAACTAAAACATCAGAGAAATTCACAAATAGCAAATGAGACACTGCAGAGAATACAGACAGAAATATGAAGCTGACTTCACGTTCCTGTCTTGTGTTCCCCTGGTCTTGTGTGGACTTATTTCCTGTTCTGTGCCATGTTTTGTAGTCCTTTGTAGTTTTTGTTGTTGATTAGTTCTGTATTGTTCTCAAGTGTGTTTCATTTGCCAATTACCCCTTGTGTTTTTAAACCCCAGTGTTTCTCATGTTCCTTGTCTGGTGTTGTCCTTACATGGAGTTTCTTGTTATCTCATGTCTGAATTGAATTGTTCATTACCTGGATTTATTTCTGTTGTCTTGTTAAAATAAATGTTAAACGCAGTCTCAGTTGATGACACAAGACGCACATTTGAAGTAGCACACACACTCCTTGTGCAGAACCGAATGAGCCAATAAGAATTTCTAGACGAGTTATTGAACCAAAGAACCAGTTTGAAAAGAACAAATAAAAAAGAACCGAATGAGGTTATCATCTGAAAACTTTGACTATCAGAATTGTCTCATTTGGTTCTTTTTGAGTCGGACATGAGGGAGAAGCTGACTTTCACATCTGCCTGTACTGTAGGTTTGATTTGTTCATTTCTGGTCATGCTTATTGGCTGGACACATTTGGACATGCTCATTGGCTCATCCGGTGCTGTGCAAGAACTGTGCATTCAACTTCAGATGTGCATCTTCTGCCGTCAACTAAATATCCATTTGAAAAGAATGATTTGTTCAAGCTAACATGGTACAGTATCATGTACAAGTCCAGTGAAACACGAGTCACAACACTCCACAAAAGAGCTCAAAGCCTTGAAGATACAAAATGGAAAATGGTTCTTTAAAAAAAAAGTTGTATCTCTCTTTTGCTTCTCAGGACACTTTTTTCAGTTTTCGATTTACTGCGCTACATGAACAAAAGCAATAAAATCCGACTGATCACGTCGAGCAGCACACGAGAGGGCAGATCGTACAGGACGGGAAAGACTGCATGTAAAGAAGGAAGAGCTGGAGATCAGCGGTTTGGTTGAACTGTGTTATCTCATCGAACAGATAAGTGTTATCTGCCAGTCCTATAAGGAAGTTAATGCCTGTAGTGCCCGCTACCCGCCATGATTTGGTGAAGCCGCTCTGGCGTCCAGTGAGATCTGTTTTGAAGCCTTTTAATGTCAGTTGTGTGTCCATAGCCAACTACCTACACAGCCCTGGATGTACAGTTTTGTCAGTTGAGCGGAGAGAGTCGGCTGGGACCACGAGAGGAGACCTTATTCACTGTGAGTTGATGTGAGTTGCAGTGCTTAATGTGAAGTGAACATGTGTGATCATTTGAGGTGACTGAATTGTGCACTGGTGTGGAAACTGTAATTTTGTGTCTGCCCGTTCCCCAGTTGGCATACTCGTGGGTCTCGAATGTCAAATTGAAATTAACTAACTGCTGTGTGTTGAGCATATGCTGTACAGGAATGCAGCCCCATCCTGTCTGAGTTGAAGAGGATTTATGAGATATCCATGCATCGCTATTCTGTGGTAAGAAGACCCAGTTGTTGACTGTTGAATCCTGTACTCACCACTGCTGTTCTGTGAACATAGAGAAACTGCCCTTCGCTATTGAATGCTGCCATCACTGTTCTGTGGTAAGAAGATCCAGTTGTTGATTGTTGGATTCTGTATTCACCACTATTGTTCTGTGAACATAGAGAAACTGCCCTCTGCCATTGAATGCTGCCATCACTGTCCTGTGGAAAGAAGACCCAGTTGTTGACTGTTGGATCCTGTACTCACCACTGTTGTTCTGTGAACATAGAGAAACTGCCCTTCGCTATTGAATGCTGCCATCACTGTTCTGTGGTAAGAAGATCCAGTTGTTGATTGTTGGATTCTGTATTCACCATTATTGTTCTGTGAACATAGAGAAACTGCCCTCTGCCATTGAATGCGGCCATCACTGTTCTGTGGGGAAGTTACGGTCCGTCGCTGTATTTCAACTGCCGCCGGCTTGTGGAAGGGGGGTGACCCCCAGCTAGCGGGTGTGTCCCGTGGAGAGAGCGAGAGAGCTCCCCGTTTGCCATCTATGACTGACTATTGTATTGCGTCGGATGATCCCCTGCCCTATCCTCCCCCGTCCCAAAAAGAGGTGACACTCAAATAATTGATGCTGTCCTGTGAGAAGAGTAACCCCTTCCCTTGTTGTCAATTTCCTACCAGTGCCTGCTCCATTATTAACCGCTGGCTGAAGAGGAACTACTGTGAGAATCCTTACCAGTGTCTGCTCCATTACTTGCCTTTGGCTGAAGAGGAACCGCTGTGCGAATCCTTACTAGTGTCCGTTCCACTACTTATTCCCCGGCCGAAGAGGAACCGCTGCGCGAATCCTTACCAGTGCCTGCTCCATTACTTACCTCCGGCCGAAGAGGAGCTGCTGTGTGAATCCTTGCCAGTGCCTGCTCCATTACTTATGTCTGGCTGAAGAGGAACCGCTGCGCAAATCTTTACCAGTGTCTGCTCCATTACTTACCTCCGGCCGAAGAGGAACTGTTGTATGAATCCTTACCAGTGTCTGCTCCATTACTTACCGTTGGCCGAAGAGGAGCTGCTGTGTGAATCCTTACCAGTGCCTGCTCCATTACTTACGTCTGGCTGAAGAGGAACCGCTGCGCGAATCCTTACCAGTGCCTGCTCCATTACTTACTTCCGGCCGAAGAGGAGCTGCTGTGTGAATCCTTACCAGTGCCTGCTCCATTACTTATGTCTGGCTGAAGAGGAACCGCTGCGCGAATCCTTACCAGTGCCTGCTCCATTACTTCCGGCCGAAGAGGAACTGTTGTACGAACCCTTGCCAGTGTCTGCTCCATTGTTTGCCTCTGCCTCTCCGAAGAGGGATCGTTGTGTGAACTTCCCACGCAACTTGGTGGAAGAGAGAGGTGGATCAGTCGGTGGATTTTAGTTTGAGATTGGACTTATTTTAACTAAATAAAATACAAGTTTTGATACTAATTATCTTGTCTGGTCTGTTGGTGTCTCTGGGTAACTCCTCGAGGTGGTACGCTCAGAAGGGGAGGGAAGGCCACCCCGGCCTGTGACACTTGCACTGTACCTAAGGTGCAGAACAAACACACATCCTGTTATAGAATGATAACCATCGTTCAACACAGACAGAGAGAAGAAATGTGACAGTCTAAACTTCTTCCTTGTGTCCTTAACTTAACTATTCTGATTTGTGAAATCTTTCACAGTAGTGTTTTGTTCAGTTAACCATTTATTTTATGATTAAATTCACTATTCTGATTTCTGAAAGGTTTCACAATACAGTTTTGTTTAGTTAAACCTTCCCTGAGTGTTGAGTGGGAAAATATTCCCTAGTCATGATGTGCCAAACTTATAGACTCGTATCCAAACAGACTGAGTGCTGTAACAAAATCAAAGGGTGTTTCAAATAAATATTAGTTCAAGGGTGTGCCCATTCTTTTTAAGAAGGGGGACCGTAGGGTGTGTTCCAACTACAGGGGGATCACACTTCTGGGTACTGGAGAGGAGAATACGGCCGATAGTAGAACCTCGGATTCAGGAGGAACAGTGCAGTTTTCGTCCCGGCTGTGGAACACTGGACCAGCTCTATACCCCCTCCAGGGTGCTGGAGGGTTCATGGGAGTTTGTGCTTGTGGATGTGCTTTGTGGATTTGGAAAAGGCATTCGACTCTGTCCCTCGCGGCATCCTGTGGAGGGTACTCTGGGAGTATGGGGTCCGGGGTCCTTGCTATGGGCTGTCCGGTCCCTGTACAACCGGAGCAGGAGCTTGGTTCGCATTGCCGGCAGTAAGTCAGACTTGTTCCCGGTGCATGTTGGACTCCGGCAGAGCTGCCCTTTGTCGCCGGTTCTGTTCATAATTTTTATGGACTCAATTTCTAGGTGCAGCCAAGGGCCGGAGGGATGTCAGGTTTGGGGACCACACGATTTCGTCTCTGCTTTTTGCGGATGTTGTTGTCGTGCTGGCCCCATCAGACCAGGACCTTCAGCATGCACTGGGACGGTTTGCAGCCGAGTGTGAAGCGGCTGGGATGAGAATCAGCGCTTCCAATTCCGAGGCCATGGTTCTCAGTCGGAAAAGGGTGGCTTGCCCACTTCAGGTAGTGGAGAGTTCCTGCCTCAAGTGGAGGAGTTCAAGTATCTTGGGGTTTTGTTCACGAGTGAGGGAAGGATGGAAAGGTAGAGTAACAGACGGATCGGTGCAGCTTCTGCAGTAATGCGGTCGATTACTGGTCTATCGTGGTGAAGAAAGAGCTGAGCCGCAAGGCGAAGCTCTCAATTTACCGGTCAATCTACGTTCCTGTGGGTCATGACCGAAAGGACAAGATCCCGGATACAGGTGGCCAAAATGGGCTTTCTCCGCAGGGTGGCTGGGCGATCCCTTAGAGATAGGGTGAGGAGCTCGGAGTAGAGCCGCTGCTCCTCCACATCGAGAGGGGTCAGCTGGGGTGGCTCGGGCATCTGTTCCGGATGCCTCCTGGATGCCTTCCCGGGAAGGTGTTCTGGGGCGCGTCCCACCGGAAGGAGACCCCGGGGAAGACCTAGGACACACTGGAGGGTCTATGTCTCCCGGCTGGCCTGGGAACGCCTCGGAGTCCCCCCGGAAGAGCTGGAGGAAGTGTCTGGGGAGAGGGAAGTCTGGGCATCTCTGCTTAGATTGCTGCCCCCGTGACCCGGCCCCGGATAAGCGGAAGAAGATGGATGGATGGATGGATAAATGGATGGGTGTGCACATTTATGCAGTTAGATATTCCTTCCAAGATTTATTTCTTTGTAATGTGTGACACATTACACATTACACATTACATATGGTTTTCACTGGCATTACATAGGTTCTAATTTCTACATTAAACCTGCAAAAGTTCTGATATAATTATCTTTGTTTAATTTTTTACATCTCAAAAGTAGCTGTTTTAACAGGAATGCGTTGACTTATATCCACTGTATGCAAAAACTATGAAAACTGTACATTTAATCGAAACAAAAGTTAGACATCTCAATTTGAACTTCAGCATTTCTATTTAATTCTTTCAAGAACATAGAAACTATCAAGAGCATAGAAATTTAATAACATCCGTAATGTTTCATTATCTTTCAATGGTGGCATGTATTTGCATTAGTATCTTGCAGTGCGTGTGTAGCCCTATAGGCACGCATGAGAAAAGCTTGCTCTGTACAGTGCAGTAAACCACATATCATGTTATTACAAAGAAACAAGACAACATGCATCTAAACAGAAATGAAAGTTGTACCTTGGCGAAAGTTTAAATCTATGTCTATTTATGAATATTTATAAACATAAACAGTTGTTTAACATGTTGTATTTAGGCAGACGGGTGTTGTACTTCCTCTTCCGAGCTGCTGAGAGATGTTTGTCGTGTTGGTTCATCGTGTTTATTCAGTTGCTCCAAAGTTCTGCTCTTACAGTCGTTATAAATGACGGCAGCCATGACGGAAACACACAGGACTGACAGTAGAGCTAAAGCTGAGAGCTAAAAACAAAAACAAACAAACAACCATACAGTGATAAGATGGAATAACAGTGCTGATATTCATCAAACATGCCTTCTTTTCCATTTTGTTTTTTGTTATTGGTTTTTGCAATTTATGGATTTAAACCATATACAACTTACATTTAACTTACAACCTGTTATATAGATAATTGAATCTTTAGCTATTGTAATATTGGCAATTTTAAGATTAATTACAGTTTAAATATTGTCTTCTATTACATTGAACAGGGTTCCTCAAATCCGGTCCTGTAGGGTCACTGTTCTGCAGAGTTTAGCTCCAACCCTGATCAAACACACCTGAACAACCTAGTCAGGTTCTACAGAGTTACAGGTGAGTTTGATCAGGGTTGGAGCTACTGTAAACTCTGCAGAACAGTGACCCTACAGGACCGGATTTGAGGAACCCTGATATAGAACGTTAGAATGTTGGTCATCATGATCATTCGCATACTGAACAGTGATGGGTCTTCTTTCTTATGTTTAAATGACAAATTTAATTAAATTACATTTTATTCAACATTCTTTTGTATGAGCTGGTATTTCCTTCGCAAACTGCAAACTTATCTAAAAACCTACAGTGATTTTAAATGGTTTAGTTGATGTGTAAAGGTTTAAAAACTGTAAAGTACACTCACCCTTGAGTAGAAAATGAGTTTTTCGGTCAGTTCTAGCAGGTCTGTTGCGTTCACTCCATTGGGTTTACACCATTTAATCTGGAGTTTCTCATCCAGCACGTAATCTCCTTCCCAGTGTACCATGCCACAAGCAACATATTCCCCCTCAAACAACAACAGAAACATCCAAATTGAAGGTGGAATCAGACAAAATAAAAAAAACTCTGCAAAATTCTTCGATTTATGTCTACAAGGCCTTCGAATGAACATCATGACAGTCAGAGCCAGAAGAGAAGGTCCAAGAAAGACGAAGCTGATCAGTGTCACATTAAGACTCGGGGTACATGGGCATGAAAATTCCCGATCCATTAATAATTCCAATCCGATTAATATCACGGTAAATGGGAAAGTGCCAAATCCAGGAGTTTTTCTTACTGGTTTTTCCAGATTGTTCGCAAATTGTTCTGGCAGCGACATCTTCCAATGTAAACCTGTTTACTTTCATGAGGGTTTCCACATCTCTTACCTTCTGTTCTATGGAAAATGCATCCGCTTCTCCTGAAATGTAAATTATTCTGGAGCAAACCGGTTAAACAAGGAAGATAACATCTAATAATTCTACACGCAACACAAATACGCAAATATGTTAAGTTTGCAAATAGCCTGAGTTATGCAAAAGTGCACACTTCAATCACAACCAAAACACATTTAAAATGGCAAGAAAAACCATTTATTTCATAGTTCTTGGTCCAAAAACACATTAGGTGTATCTATATGTATTCCAATTCATTTCCCTTTATACAATAGCAACCTGTACGATTGTGCAGTGCAATATCAAGCTATTTCACGAGTTCACACTTACAAATAAGTCAGATAGAATAAATGCGTATTTGGCGTGCTGTCCGAGGAGAGGGCTCCGGGCTCGGTATTTGGCCCGAACCCAGAGTACTCCCCCCGTATTCCTGGCTGTGAAAGAACAAGCCAAGAGTGAGGAGTCGGGGTGGTGGAGGGATGCTGAAACTGTCAAAGAAGTTAGGTGAGTAGACAGAGTGAATATATATATGCTTCCTCTCATGCTGATAGGGTAGACATGGTAATTGTTTGATGAGTTGATTGATTGATTGATTGATTGCTTGCTTGATTATTTGAACGTGCTCCTCCCGAACTTTGTTAAGAAAACATCATTTAATTTCATTATTAAAAAACACTCCAGTTGCAGCTCAAAGTGAAGACGGACCAATATACTGCGTACATCGTTTTGTATAAAAGGTCTACATTTAATGCATTTCCAGAAAATACAAGCAAACCGGACGTACAAATCAACTATAAAATTATAAAACGTTTTTTTCTCCTCCTATAGTTGTGTACATTTGCACAGAGAATGTGTATTTTCATCAAACATGTCATTACAAGAGTCCCACGCATGTCGTTTCACAACCAGTGAGTGAAGGTGAGTGACATAAAATATTTTTTTTAGTCCTTTGTAAGTGCTGAAAGATATGTTTTGCAATATGCAAATGAAATATAACATGTTTTCAAGTTGTAGTACAGTTGCAAAAAAAACATTGTGGGTTGGTTTCACTTTCGGTTTTGACTGCCTATTTGAAGCATCTGGTCAACTTAAAGAGAAACATCAATGACAATATCAAAAATAAAATCTGTGATGAGCATATGATGCATTTATTAAATAGGTGTCTCTTTTTTCTAATACTGCTAAATGTAAGAGGCAACTTGGGAATATCTAGGCATTGGTGACCGCACCACCAACAGGAAAACATATACATAGTGAGTATGTAAATAAACCTATATAAAATTCTCTTTAAATGTGTATAAAGCCTTTTGAGATTCAGCAGCTGTTTCGTTTCATTTTTTGTCACAAAGCAAAGAAAAACACTGCATTTGTAATTTATAAAAAAAGACATTTTGGTAACAACTGAAAAAAAAAAAAAAAGTTGTAAAAAGGAAATTGGCACATATATGTGGGACACAACGTGAGATGATTTAACCTGACTGGACATAAAAAGTTCTTTGTTTTATACATTTTATACAGATCTATATAAAAACAAAGCAGGAAAAGCTAGGCTACGCCGCCGTTTCTCGAATGGTCGTGTCCAGTCTCTTTGGGAGTAAGTCGCGTCTCATGTCGAGGTGGATGACTGGCTTTCGACAGTGCTGTCCGTCATGATACATCTTTGAGTAGATGGGGTTTGAATAGTTCATGGCCTGTGAATACACAATGATGTTTTAGTTTGGTTTGTATTTACTTCATAAACTAAGGGTGTGTTCACACTTAAAGTTCAGTTGTCTTGATTCTTTTGGAAAATAATGTGTACATATGATGATTTTTATCAGCTGACAACTCATGAAGAGCTTATAAAATGTGTAATGGAGTCAAAACAGTGTCAGGAATCCTTCTGTCACACACAAACTAAGATCTGACGCCTGTACCTAACTGTGATGAGAAACATCGCGACTAAAACAATTATGCTTGAGCATTCTGTCCTTTTTAGGGTCGCATCTTGTGACATAAGCCGCTTTCCGACCAAGTAGTTACAGGAACTTAGTTCTAGGAACTGTCCACTTCTAAACAGTTCTAAGAACTACTCTCCCCCAAACTCGGTTTTGCTGTTTGTGTTCGCACTGGCCAAGTGGCCATAGGAACTGGTAGGAGGGGTAAGGGAGTGACGCAAGCATGGTGACTTTTATTTTGGCGGCGCGACGGACCTTTATTTTGGCGGCGCTGAGAACGCCAGAGCAAACAATGCTCGCATTCTCTGTGTTTATTAGTTAGCGATCTGTCTAACAGTACTGTTTAATATCTTATTAGATATAACTGTTATAGAAAGTAGACAGTATATGAAAAAAATGTTATTAGCCTATGCCGTGTGGTTGATGTCCAGTGTTGCTAGCTGGGCAGATAAACATAATCATGTTTGGCTTGGTCCCCTCAAAGTTGCGTTGGATTTTCTCTTCAGCATAAATGTTTAGAGGCCCATCTATCACTGTTTTCCATGTTTGTATAGTTAGTTTATGGAGTAAATATATTGGCTATAATCTGTGTGTTTACATTCTAGCTGTTTTATAAATGGCGGGTACTGGTGCTCCGCGTGCGTTTGGTCAATCAGCGTACACTAACGTCACGGGTAGTTCCTTGAAGGGTTAAAATTTAAGAATATGTTTTCAGATATGCTTCCTTACATAACATCACGGTGAAGAATACTGATTTTAGCATTTGAGGTTTTAATTTAGATAGTATATAAACTGAGAAAGTGATTATTGAGTTTACAGCAAGATATTCCTGCCCGACCTGGTTTTCCTTTGTTCTCTAAATGAGTCAATTCCTGAGACTCTCACCCTCACCCTTTGCCCTTATGCATTTCCTGCTCAGTAAGCTCAGTGTACAGCTGTGCTTTTGTCTCTGTGATCACGTGAAGATATGGGTGATACCGTCAGGCTGATTGGATCATTTGAGTGGTTATGCTGATTGGATTGAGACTGCCGGTCTGGGGGGGGGGGGGGGGGGGGGGGGGGGGGGGGGGGGGGGGGGGGCGGCGGGGGCGGGGGGGGGGGGGTTCCTTGTGCCAGGGGGGGAAGTAGTTCCACCCTTGTTTCTGGAAAACCATAGAAGAAATTGGTCATGTGACCACATCATTTTGAAAAGCAATCACTTTTACTCATCCTCCAAAGAAGAGAGACACATGGCATGAGAGTTAAGCATATTTTAGTGCAAAAAACTGTTTTTTCCCTTTCAAAGTAAAATTTCTATGATTAAGGTTTTTTGATTGTAGTGTCTGAACAATTATAGACAAGTTTGAAAACATTTCACACATGTTTTAGTGCTTTAGTAGGCTACACAATGAGTCTATACAGTTAGCATGATGTTAGCTCTTAACTGCTGGATCATGCTAGTTTTTCAAACTTGTGGGTCTGGGGTGATTTGTGCCAAAGGGCCTGGGTTAAGTTGTGCCAGATCCAGACCACCTAGACCTACATTCTCACAGGGGATAATCTTGAGAAGTGAGGAGATGGGCATGCCTCATCATTGTTTTACTTGGGCCTGCTTGTTATTTGTTTAATTTAGCTAACACTGATTTCAGTTTTGAGTTTGCACTATGTTATTAAAGAGAAGTTTTATTCCGTTTTTAAGTGGCCTATGTCACAATAGGATGTTTAGAAATGAGCCTAGTCACTTTATTCTTATATGTTACATAATTGACAAACAGCACTGTCAACAGGCATCTATTGCCAAAGCCTTTTTGCCTGAAATGATTCACAAATATCATATATTGTGTTGCTATGGTGCTCTAAATGGTTGCTAGGGCGTAGCTTGATAGCTTCACAATGATCCTGAGAGACTTATTGGTCGTCTGAGTAAAATGAGCCCGCCCCCTTGTCTCTATGACACTGTGATCCAGAGTTATGTTCAATACAAAATCCCTATGCAATTGACCATAGTAGGAAAAACGCATGCTATGGTATTCCAGGGTGACAATATCTAAATAAACCTTCAATGAGTAATTTTGTATTGAATTTATCTTGCTTTCATATAGCATTATGGTTCATAACATTAAAATGTTCTGTTTTACTTCAGAAATCACTGGCACAATTTACCCCCATTGTATTCCACCAAAAGCACAACTTCCCCCGCACCAGGGGCAAGTTGTGCCATGAGACCACTTTTTTTCCAAGAGCTATATTTCTGAAACAATTTATTTCAGATCCAAAATTATTGTTCTCAGGGATGCACCACATCCTGAAATATATGTACATCCTTAAGTTGAAGGCATTACTGCCATGGCCTCACTTTAAAGTCACTTTGAGTAAAAACTGGCACAACTCACCCCACTCTCCCCTATACTCATTTACATGCTTTGTTTGAATTTGTCTCCACCTTCAAAAGTCCCTCCTCCTAAAATGCCTATAAGACACCATGTAAAGTTATGTTAGATGAGACCATGTTGGAAGTTTCTACAGCCGCGTACAGTGGAGTTCTCAATAAAGAACAACTTCTGTTGAACGCGATCCCAACTGTATAGTGCTGGTTTAGACCCTACTCTGAAGTAGGACCTAAATTAGTTCCTCCAAATGGAGTTCCTAGAACTAAAATCGTTCCTAGTTCCTGCGGTGCAAACACGCTGACATCCGGGTACTTTAGCCAATAGTTCTAGGAACTGTGAAAAGGTTCCTCCGGTCGGAAAGCGGCTATAATGTCATGTTTTTGGTCCGCGTTGCGTTCATATTTCAGTCGAACCGCACCAGAGTTTTTGTTCGGAAGTGGACGGAGACCCATCTTTTCCGGGTTCTTGGCCCGCTTGTTTGGTGCGCACCAGGGTTCAGATGGCAGCGTTCACACTCATTCAAACAGAGCAATCGCACCGGAGTTTGTTTTAATCCAACCAAACCTGCTCAGTGTGAACACACCCTAAAAATTCTTCATTTAATGTAGTTTTGGATAATGGGAGTCCACCTGTCCTGGAATGAGCTCCTTTGGAACGTTCTGGATAGGTAAAGTGTGTGCAGTCAAAGGGCGGGCGGGGGGCAAATTGCGTTGGTCGCTTGACTTCACACACCAGCCCTGAAAAACAACACCCAATTTAAACGGAATGCACCAAAACACTGTACACATTAACAAACTTACAGATTAAAATAAATTAGACTAAGTCATTTGGCGAATACAACCCAAATTACTGTACATATAAAGCAAGAGATTAAATCTAAAATTGCTACTTTGGTTATCATTAATTTGAGGCAAATAAATCAAAGCTAAATGTCCTTGTGGGATTTTGGCTAAACTAAAAAAGATAATATTCTGTTTTACTAAACCAAGCAAAAACAAATAAAAATAGAGTTTAGATTGGGCAGAGACATAAACCTATAGATCACCTTGTTTCTTTTACATCACCTTGAATGTTTCAGCACATTTTCAACCCATTCTCACTCCCAAGGCATCAAAAACTGAATCATGGTCAAGCGCTTAAACTGAGGTTAAAAGCATGGTAAGTGTTGTTTTTACTGTGCTTCTACTACAAATACCATTTGGAACTAATTGTACTACTTTGAACCTGATATGAATATGATTAACTGATTGAAGGTCTATAGCACGTCACATGACAGACATTGTTTAATCACCGCAGTTTAGTAAGGTGTTGAAAGAAAGCAATAAAACGCAAAGCCTCCGTAGAATGATACTGTAGATATAATGCAGTGACTGAACATGATCGAGGGAGCTAATCTGATTAATATCGATGAAGCCATATAACAAACATTATTAGGACAGCGTATTTACGGCTGCTTACCAACATCTGGCACACTTTGAACCGATGCTAAATATCGTGATGTGTTTGGAATGAGACTTCTTCAGCGCAATAACCTACTGATAAAATTTGCGTCTGTTGTTGATGCCACAGGTTTCCCATTGGAAGCAATGGAGTTCACAATTCGTCATAGAGTGACGCCGAGGGGCGCGCTTTTGGCGTCTTCATTGTGACACCGGAGGCGCTTGACCATCCTTCAGTTTTTGACGCCTTGGGAGTGAGAATGGGTTGCAAACTAATAAAAAGTTTTCAGTTTTTAGTTGAAAATGGTGTTGTGTAAAGGGCATTTTCTTTTACAAATGTTTACAATTTTCCCCACACAATGTCTGAGCTCTGTTAAAACAAAAAGTTATGATTCAAACAATATCTAAACACCAAAACAATATCTGTCAGCTCTTGTCATGTGAGAAATTGAGAACATGTGATGTAGTTGAAATAAGGTTTAATGCAAAATTAAGGTTTAAAAGGGTACAATATAATTCAGTCTTTAGGAAGTTACAGCGAAAAACACAAAATATAAAAAAAAAGAAAAGAAAAATGAGAACTATGGCTATCTTCACATATGATTCTTAAAGGGATAGTTAATCCAAAACTAGAAAAATGCATGGGTTTATTCACAGTGAAAAAGAAAGTCACACAGGTTTATAATGACATGACGGTGAATGAATGATGACAGAATGTCTGAACTATCCATTTAAACACTCAGTTAAGATTCAAATAGGCATTAAGCAAAGGTAAAGGAAACAACCAACTGAAATATGAAAGAACTTTAATTATTTTACAGAGTTTTATAAAGTTTGAGAGTAACCTGATGGCAAAGCTTTGGTTGAGGAAGAGAGTAAATATGTAATCTGTAAATAGCTGGTCTTTGTCAAAGCTGCTGGTCACTGTTTAAGCTTGTTGGGTTTAAGCTTGTTTAACAGCTGTCTTTGTGTTGGTGGTCTGATAGTAGATTTTTCATTTCCATTGTATCAGAACTCTCTGGTCCTTTCTCTCCCTTTTCAGCTGTAGCAGAACCCCTCATCAGAAGGTTATCAGTGCGTTGCTCAGGCTGTTCCTCATTACCTGGACCTTGCTGTTTACTCTCTTGACTTCTGCAGCAGTCACAACAAGTGACAAAAATAACTGCAATGATGCAGAAGATAACAGCCAGACCATAACCTGTAATCTTGATATAAAAAAAGATATATACATATTAATAAATATCAATAAATAAAATAAACAACACTTTCTATGCAGTTATTTCAGGTATATATGTTGAGTATATTAGCACTTGAAGATGTAACTATTAGATTCACAAAGCTTGAAGTGTGTGTAGCTGTTGGTTTAGGTGGTGTGTTGTGGGTTTTTAATATGATTTGATGTAATTATTATTTTATTTTTTGCAAAGGACAAAGGACTACTGTGATCTGGTGTATGTTTTCTATGACAGTAAAGCATTATTGCACCACTGGGATACAGACATAAACTCAGTGTCTGGACAAATGCCAGTTATAACACTCTTCTATCATTTGATCAGCATTTTATGAATTACTGCTGTCTGAAGAAAATGTACATGCATTTCTATTTTTAAATATAATTTAACGCTTAAATTACTGACGCAATGACGTAATGACACTTACCTTTGATATCCAAATCAACTCCAGTGTTCTTTCGTAACATTCAGTCTCATTTTTTCCTGGGCTTAATTTGGTGGGTTTGCACCAATTCACACATCTTGGATGCAGTTCGTTATCACAGGCATAGTGTCCATTCCAGTTTGTGAATCCACATGCAAGATAATCACCATCAATGAAAAATATACAGATCCACACAAGACATGGAATACAAACTACAAAAGCTTTTCTTAAATTTTCCACAAACTCTTTCAGCCTTCCACACTTTTTTTCACACTGAGATGTTCCACTGCTGTCTTTTCCTTGAGATGTTCCACTGCTGTCTTTTCCTTGAGATGTTCCACTGCTGTCTTTTCCTTGAGATGTTCCACTGTTGTCTTTTCCTTGAGATGTTCCACTGTTGTTTTGTTCTTGAGAAGAACAAAATCTACTTTTATATTTAAGTCTCCACAATAGGAGCATTATTACCAAAGCAAAGATAGCAGGAGCAAACAAGATGCAGCTTATTAAAGCATGGTTCCTCTCAACTCTGCAGGGGCATGAAAATTTGACATCCATAATTGCCTGCAAACCAACTAACAAAAAGATCATTGAAACTGAGGTCATAATACTCATTTTAGACAGCGGGGCCGCAAACAGTCTTAAAAACTGGACAGAAGACATCTTCTGAGGTCTGTAGACAGCACGGGAAGTGAAGACCTTTTTGGTTTCTCCGGTTTGGAATGTCTTTGGTCTGGTCTACAAGATTCACAAAAAAAGAGAAAGAGTTAATAAATTATTGGTCAGATCGCTGTAATGAATCTTCAAATATCAGAAAACTTGAGAGGGGACGAGTTCAGTTGAAGTCTGAGTCAAGTCATAAGCTGGAGTCCAAGTTAAGTCTGAAGTTTGTGATACTGGAGTACGAGTCAAGTGTTGAATATTTTGTCATAAGTCAGAGTCAAGTCTCTAGTCATTAAACGTCAGTGGCAGCTCATGATTTGAGACAAGGAAGGCACAGCCTACATACACAATTTTTAGGTGGAAAATGGGAGAAGGACGATGTTAATGTTAATACAATTCCCAGTTATTGTTTCATTTCATGCCTCAGAATTTTAATTTCTTGTCTGTAATTTCACCATTGTAACACCATAAAATACTACTGAATCTAAACCACCGCTGCTCTTCCCCGAACATGCCAAATCTGCCATAGGGAAAACTGGTGAGTTTTAGGGAATAGAGAAGGGGAGGGGGCAAATCTATAGCTGGAGACTTTTGCCTCCATTAATAAAAAATAAAAAAATGCCAATCACCATTGAGTACTTACTTAGTGTTTAGTATTACATAGTACTTTCAGTGGTTAGTTTTGAGAAAAAAGGAAGGCTAACCTTCCTTGGTATATCAACCAGTCATTGCAGATACGTTAATTATGTGATATTAGTCTGAACTGCTCCTGCTGATAATCTAGCAACTGCCTTAGAGTACGTTTACACAACAACGCTATGCTTAAGGAGAAGTTTTTCCTTTGAGATCAGAGTACAGACGACACCATTGTCAAAATAATAATAGTTACCCTTCTCTGTTTCCATGTCGATTAACCGCTCACCCTTGTTATCTTGTTAGGCTTGTTACCCCTTGGATGAATAGGAAATCGCCTCCTAAATCCTCATTCACTATTCCCTACGTTCGTCCACTAATACTGTTCACTTAAAGGAGTGAATAAAAAAGAGTGAGTGAATTCGGACAGCCGTTGAGGGTACATCGGTTGTACACTTGTGTGTTTGAATGAGTGCACTCAATAATGTCCAGTATGGTTTCAGACAGCACAAATGGCTGTCCCCTCAAATAACGCCCAATTTGAGGGTATCGGGGGCGAGTTCGGATTCAGCCCTTGTGTATTTAAACCCCAGTGTTTCTTGTGTTCCTGGTCGAGTCTTGGCCTTCATGTATGTTATGTTTTTGTGCAACTATTCTGTTCCCTGGTTCTCTGATTTCTGTGTTGGATTTGTTGTTATGTTTATTTTATCAATAAACTCACTGCATTTGGATCCAGCTCTTCTTTGTTTTTGAGTTCACCCAACCATGATGTAGAGTTGTACAATTGCTATGGAGGAAAGAGGGCGTTTTCACATTTAGCTCCTAAACTCTGGAATAGTCTTCCTGATATTGTTCGAGGCTCAGACTCGCTGTCCCAGTATAAAACTAGATTAAAGACGCATCTCTTTAGCCAAGCATTCACATAATACTTACCTTTTATACTACAGTTGAATCAGATCGAATGCATTAATATTATGAACAGCAGCTATGCTAATTATTTCCCATCTGCTTTTCTGTTGTTATCTTCGGACGCTAGTCCCGAGGTAAATAGAGTTCGTCAGCTCCAGTTTGTATCCAGCCTCTCACGGAAACTTCAGATGCCCCAACACCCATGAAGAGACGACTCGACGGCATGTGAAGAGACGACTCGACGCCATGTGAAGAGACGACTCGACGCCTGTGAAGAGACGACTCGACGCCTGTGAAGAGACGACTCAACGCTGGCGATATGTTATGCCCTAAATTAATACATGATTAACTAACTTTATTTTTCTATGTACGTTTCTGAAATGCACTTTCTGTAAAGCTGCTTTGAAACAATATGTATTGTGAAAAGCGCTATACAAATAAATTTGAATTGAATTGAACTATGCAGAGTTGTACAGTCACCGATTACCACAAACAGTTTTTACAGTTCCTCCTGAACTAAAACAACAAGCTTCATGTGGTCTTCACGCTGTGTTGTAACCATTAATTATGAGATGGCAACCTGTGACATTCTATGGAGCTGTTCACATCCTCAGATTCAGATTTATGCGTTTCTCTGGCAGCACTATCAGTGTTGAAATTAATATGCAGCAGTCAGGTGGTACAGGTCAGTACCCTTTAAGTAGTTTACATTCATTATTATTGTAATGTTACGTGCTTTGAGACATGAGTTAATTTAACACATCTCCCGTGATGCTTTTGACACTTTTTGTGATTTGAAACTGGTCGATGACCCAGTGTGTCTGCGAAAGAGAAACGGGAGAAAATCTGCGGTTTATTTCAGTTTCAATCTCTCTCGATCAGAAGACAGAACATAGGCTGTGTCCAAAATCATCCCCTATACCCTTAAATAGGGTACTATTTGAGGGGACAGTCATTTGTAGAAGATATTGAGTGCACTCCCATAATCCCATAATGCACCACAATAACAAGTGTACAACCGATGAACTCTCAACTGCACTCAATGGCTATAGAATCTCCATTCAGAATCTTCCATCCATCCAATGTGTCTACAGCATAATATCATACATGTATAAATTACCTTTTGATTGATTATTAAATTGTTTAATCGAGGTTTAATTGACAGAGTTCAAGATAAATATTTTCATCTTAGCTAATTCAAATGATTATTAAACAGCAAGCACATACTATGCAAAAGCGGCATTTTATTTTTACATGATCATATTTTATTTATATAATATAATATAATATAATATAATATAATATAATATAATATAATATAATATAATATAATATAATATACACTCACCTAAAGGATTATTAGGAACACCATACTAATACTGTGTTTGACCCCCTTTCGCCTTCAGAACTGCCTTAATTCTAAGTGGCATTGATTCAACAAGGTGCTGAAAGCATTCTTTAGAAATGTTGGCCCATATTGATAGGATAGCATCTTGCAGTTGATGGAGATTTGTGGGATGCACATCCAGGGCACGAAGCTCCCATTCCACCACATCCCAAAGATGCTCTATTGGGTTGAGATCTGGTGACTGTGGGGGCCATTTTAGTACAGTGAACTCATTGTCATGTTCAAGAAACCAATTTGAAATGATTCGAGCTTTGTGACATGGTGCATTATCCTGCTGGAAGTAACCATCAGAGGATGGGTACATGGTGGTCATAAAGGGATGGACATGGTCAGAAACAATGCTCAGGTAGGCCGTGGCATTTAAACGATGCTCAATTGGCACTAAGGGGCCTAAAGTGTGCCAAGAAAACATCCCCCACACCATTACACCACCACCACCAGCCTGCACAGTGGTAACAAGGCATGATGGATCCATGTTCTCATTCTGTTTACGCCAAATTCTGACTCTACCATCTGAATGTCTCAACAGAAATCGAGACTCATCAGACCAGGCAACATTTTTCCAGTCTTCAGCTGTCCAATTTTGGTGAGCTTGTGCAAATTGTAGCCTCTTTTTCCTATTTGTAGTGGAGATGAGTGGTACCCGGTGGGGTCTTCTGCTGTTGTAGCCCATCCGCCTCAAGGTTGTGCGTGTTGTGGCTTCACAAATGCTTTGCTGCATACCTCGGTTGTAACGAGTGGTTATTTCAGTCAAAGTTGCTCTTCTATCAGCTTGAATCAGTCGGCCCATTCTCCTCTGACCTCTAGCATCAACAAGGCATTTTCGCCCACAGGACTGCCGCATACTGGATGTTTTTCCCTTTTCACACCATTCTTTGTAAACCCTAGAAATGGTTGTGCGTGAAAATCCCAGTAACTGAGCAGATTGTGAAATACTCAGACCGGCCCGTCTGGCACCAACAACCATGCCACGCTCAAAATTGCTTAAATCACCTTTCTTTCCCATTCTGACATTCAGTTTGGAGTTCAGGAGATTGTCTTGACCAGGACCACACCCCTAAATGCATTGAAGCAACTGCCATGTGATTGGTTGATTAGATAATTGCATTAATGAGAAATTGAACAGGTGTTCCTAATAATCCTTTAGGTGAGTGTAATATGTGGCCTGGCTAAATGAGTCGGCCTGATAGCTAATTTTGGTCGAATTTGAGGTCTTCACAAAAATAGCAATTAAACATCTAAAAGTATCTTAATTTCTGCATTTTCTGAGAGGAGTAGGCTACCTTTTCCTTGTCCATGAAAAATGCTGTTTCCCTTTCGAAAGGGAACTTGTAAGGAACTGATTTTCCTGCTAAAACAAACACTCACCCTGCAATAAAGCCATAAAACGCACCTACAGAAGATAGCAAAAACAGAGCACAGGACAGGATTGTCATGTCCAAACTTATCTCTTCGTCTCCTTGTTTGACTTCAACTCATCCCCCCTCTCCCTCCTTAAGTCACTGAAAGTTCATTAAGAAAGTCTATATATCACATATGGTGTATCTTGTGAATCTATTGTTTTTCCTTTTCATGTTTGGTATCATTTTAAGTGTCTCAGTGCGATTGGTAAAATGGTCTTAATTTCATTGCAGTCATTGGTTTAATGAGAAAGATTGAGAACTTAGGAAAATCCTGTTCTCCTCTCTGGGTGATGTCTCTTAAAATATCTTAATTCAAACAAGGAAAAACCTGTAAAATAACAGTGGTTTTTTTCTAAAACTTTTAATGAAAAATTCTGTAAAATTATAGTTTTTGCACTTTATTGGAATTAAGATATTTTACTTTAATTTACGGTTTTTGTTTGGCAGCCGTAGCTGCCAGTCATTTGACCGTTTTTTTACAGTAATGCACGCCTGTCACCGGATTTACAAATTCACATCTTGCTTGTTGCACACACACATATTATGTCATATATATTATAAATCATTTTTCATAAATTAAACATATTCATAGGTTCAAGAGGATTTTTCATGTTGTTTTTCATATGTTAATTGACTAGTTTTTATATGCTGTCCTACGTCAATATATGTTTCAGTGTCTCTACAAATATGACTAATAGTACATCCATTAGAACCCCACTTAGTTAAAATTCATAGCTTGATTTGTGGGATTCACCCACATTTAGACGGCATCCAGTCCCCTATGGACAGTACTAGAACCAAGAATCTTTAGTGCCCTACCTTGCTGCAAATCAGTAACACAAACAGATTCCAGTGTTTCCTTTGCTTTGTTTTTATTCACGACCAGCAGGAACCTCTTCACAGCAGAGAAACTCACCCACCTAACGAACCACACAAGTTTATACTGTAGGATAAAGCATTGTAAAAGTTAGCATACCACAGAGAGGCAAACAGGTCTCCTGTCTAGATCAGCTGGACCTGGGGGTCTCCACTCTCCTGGAAGCACAGGCTGTAGTGAGAGCTCGTCGGCTGCACGACGGAACAGGCCCGGAATGTGAATGTTATGCAAAGGTGCCATGAAAGAAATCAAGACAAGACATGAAAGTACAGGTCAGGTTGATCGCTGCAGACCAATCTCTGTGACGGATGAATTCGAAAATATGTTTTTAGCGTCTGGAATGCAGAGGTGGAGAGTAACAAAGTACATTTACTTTAGTACTGTACTTAAGTACACTTTTTGAGTATCTGTACTTTATTTGAGTATTATTTTTTCTGGAAACTTTTTACTTTAACTTCACTACATTTTAAAGACAAATATCATACTTTTTACTCTTCTGTCAAGGTCCTTGTGTAGAAAGTAGTAACGTCAGTCAGGGGATGATTTTGGTTGCAGGGGTTGCATTTTGGTTGGAAATGAAAGTCGGATTGATGTCAGAAACCGACTGATGTTGGTACTACAATACAACCACAATACAACGTCTGTCCTACGTTGGAGATTATTGTCGATCTAGCGTTAGATTCTGACATCAACCTGATTTTCATTTTCAACGTTGGGTTTGGTCTTCTAAATGCGAATTTTAGAAGCCTTATTAACAGTAAGGCTAACATATTCATACTAAAAGCCAAAAAACTTTAAATAGGGCACTATTTGAGGGAACAGCCATTTGGTTGTCCGAAACCATTGTAGACGATATTGAGTGCACTTATTCAATCTCACATTCAATCCCACTACTGGAACTGTGTTCTAGAAATAAATATGATATTGATATGAGGGTAGGTAGGCAGGCATAGATTCAGAGGCATAAGGTACTTTAAGTATTACACACAACAATGCAACAATAGTAAAACAAAGCATTGACATTTACTTTTGATACTTAAGTACTTTTAAAAACAAGTGCTTCTGTACTTTTACTTAAGTAAAAATCATTCTTTACAACTTTTACTTGTAACGGAGTAATATTTGACCAGTAGTATCTGTCCTTTCACTCAAGTAAGGAAGTTGTGTATTTTGTCCACCTCTGCTGGAATGGGAGCTTGTGAAGGGCTCGATTCAAATTTCCAGGTTCAAGATTGGCCATAACCCACTGCCTTTCTTGGGTACAATGAACTCGAGTCTCGACCAGCACATCTAGAGTGCCGAATGACACACTGGATTGCCGCCACAACCCGCACTGTCAGCCGGCAGCCCGACGGCACACAGTGCTGACGTGGTCATGCACTCATGTGAGAACATGAGCCACCCACGAACACAGTCTCAGCACGCTTATGCCCAAACATGTGAGACTGTGATTGTGGCCGTCAAACGAGGATAGGCAACAATCGCATCCAGAAATGCATAGGTGGAATGATAGCATTAAAAAGACACACTGTCTGTGCTTGCCCTTTCAGGGAAATTAGTTATCTCACAGTGCTGAAGCGCACAGGCAAAATGGCCTCGGCACAACTAGCAGGGAATAGATGCAAATCTCGCACATCAATGTCCATAGGATCGTTTAGTTTACACTTGAAGGTGATTAGGCTCTCAGACGAGATCCCAATACTCTACATGACAGGGAACATATAGTTCTGGGTACAAATACGTGACCTTGGAACTCAAAACCAGTCACATGTCGCACAGCTATATTTGTGGCAATAGCCAAAAATACATTATATGGGTCAAAATGATCAAATTTTATTTTATGCAAAAAAAGAAAAAAAATCATTAGGATATTAAGTATAGATCATTGTGGCGAGCAGGACGAGGTCGAGGGCCGTGGGAGGACGGCGCGAGACCGGTGGCGTAATTATGATGAGCCACACCTGTGAGACGCACCGGTCTCGCATATCTCACGGAGGAGCGGAGGCATAAAGGAGGAGCGACGACAGTGAAGAGCGAGAGAGGACAGGCCTGATTTTTAGTTCATGTGTTGTTTCTGTTTGTGTTGCCAGCAGTCGTCCGTGAGGGGCTGCTGGCTTTTACTTTCATTTTTGTATTTGTTTATTTATTTATTAAAATCTTTAAATGTTCGCCGGTTCCCGCCTCCTTCTTCCCGTAACATCTGAACTTCGTTACACTGGTGCCGAAACCCGGGAAGAGGGAGGGACACGCTGTCGGAGAGCCCTCGCTGCTGGGAGGAATCGCGGTGCTGAGGAGGTCGGGCAGCACGAGGGAGCGTCGGCCGCCGATTGCTGCCCGAGGCGATGGTGCTGGAGCGATGGAAGATCTGGTGGGACGGAGAGCTCGACACCGTGCTCCTGGATCGAGGAGGGGTGGCTGCCGTCAAGAGGGAGCGGAGGAGTCGCTCCCGTTCGCCGTGGGCCGGAGCCTGTTGCCGTCGGCCATGATGGGGGCGGAGCAGGGAACGGGAAACTCGCTGCCGGCTGCCCTCGAGAGGAGTCACCGCCGGCCGCCAGGAGGCGGAAGGGCGTCGAGCCGTCCCCCAACGAATGTCCAGTACCATCGCATGGCACCGCGAGTGACTCTCAGCTGTTTGAGGACCGAGCGGCAGTGTGTCCGGGAACCGGATCAAGAATTTTTTTTTTTTTTTTTTTCCTCTCTCCCCTCTCTCCTCTCTGTCGCTCCTCATGCTTCCGTCTCCTTTCCTCTCGCCTCGTCTGTCCATACCCCCAGGTACCGCAGCCGCCATGATTGGTCCCCCCGGGGAGGGGGGGGGGGGGGAGTAGGCGCAGCCTCGGGAGTACCCCCCGGCCTGCGAGGGGCGATGGGGGTATGTGGCGAGCAGGACGAGGTCGAGGGCCGTGGGAGGACGGCGCGAGACCGGTGGCGTAATTATGATGAGCCACACCTGTGAGACGCACCGGTCTCGCATATCTCACGGAGGAGCGGAGGCATAAAGGAGGAGCGACGACAGTGAAGAGCGAGAGAGGACAGGCCTGATTTTTAGTTCATGTGTTGTTTCTGTTTGTGTTGCCAGCAGTCGTCCGTGAGGGGCTGCTGGCTTTTACTTTCATTTTTGTATTTGTTTATTTATTTATTAAAATCTTTAAATGTTCGCCGGTTCCCGCCTCCTTCTTCCCGTAACATCTGAACTTCGTTACAATCATGTTCCATGAAGATATTTAGTAAATGTCCTACCGTAAATCTAAAAATATATATTTTTGTGAGTGGATGCAGCAAAATCACAAACATAAATGGACAACAAACCATGCATCAATGAAAGCTTATTTAATCGGCTTTCAGGTGATATATAAATCTCAGTTTCAAAAAAATGACCTTTGTGACTGATTTTGTGATCCAGGGTCACATATATGCTTAAAAAATTACCAGTTACAATGTTTTTTAAAAAACTTGTACAAAATAGTTTCTGTAATAAAGAAATTAACTTTTCTCTGACCTAAATTTGCAAGAAAAAGTTTGTATAGGCCTATTTCTGCATTTTTCAGACTGCACTGTGAATGATTACTCTATGGCTTTAAAAATAAAATATTAAAAAGTACAACTATTTGTGTTATTAGCTTAGTTAGATTGAGTTTGTTTATTTATGATTTACTTACTGTTTCGGCTTGTCTTGTCTGTTTCGAGGAGGTGTTAGAGCATCGTTCTGCTTTTGCATTAACATTTGAAGGTGGCAATGTAGCAACTTTAAACAGGAAAGAAAGTGTCTTTCTGTGTTCTCAGAAAAAAAACACAAGAAATGTGATAAATAAATAAATAAATAAATAAATAAATAAAAAACACTGGTGTGCTTTCTCTCTTCCAGTCCGAAATAAAATACAAACACATACATGTCATTAAAATGTGCTTTTGCTACTTTGAAAGAATAAAGACAGTGAAGAGGAAAATTCTTAGGGACAGAGAGAGGAAATAGAATCACCACCCAAAATCAAACTCTTGGCTACGTTTCATCATCGACCTGCATTGCTGATCAGGGTTTTGAGTATTGATACTTTTCAGTGAACACAACATGCAATTATATGCAAATAGTTATAAATATAGCCATAAATGTAAGAAAATACAACAAAATATTAAGTTTTAAAGGAATATTACAGGTTCAGAAAAGTTAAACTCACTCAACAGTATATGTGTAATTAATTTCAACTTTTCCTCTTTTTCTTTAAAAATGACAAACATGGAGGCTACAGTGAGTTACTCAAAATGGGTAAATGAGACCAATTTCTGGAGGATTTAAAAACAGAAATGTGAAGCATGTTAAAAACTCCTGTATTATTCAGGCCATAAAGCTTTAAATAATGTTACTGTAATTTTAGTGTTTATGACATTGTCATGGCAGCAAAGCTGTAAAATTAGATGTAATGTTACACAGAAAAGATTGGGATCATCAATTGTGTGGCTATACTGTACAATTGAGTATTTTAAAGTTTATGGATGCGTCTCACTGTAACAAATGACTCATTTAATTAGTCCAGTCAAATTAGCAAATTACATGGACAGGAACACTGTACGCTACTTAAAATAATACCACAAAATCACACATTCATATTCACTCATAAAGGTGAGAGATGCACTTCATAGAGATGTCTGGGCACATCCGTGATCAAATCTTAACATTAGCGTCTTGCTGCAAGTGTGTAACACTGGGCATTCATGAGAAAAGTTTGCACTGTACCCACAATGCAATTTACCCCACATCCTGTTATTGCATAATATCAGCACTTGTTCACATAACACACTTAGATTTTATTTAACTGTCTCTGGCTTTTCTAGTTTTGTAGGTCAGGCGGTGTCCTTGGGCTTCATTTATAATTTTTTTTTTGTATAAAAAAACACCTACAGTGTCACTCCACTCTGCAAGGTCCACGTCTTTGGCATCGCCTTGGACTTCCGGGCCTGCAATATTGGCCCAGGCTTTTGTCCCTCTGACTTTGCTGCAATCTCCACCTCTGTCCATCGGCCCCAAGTGGGGGGTCGTCTTGGGCATTAAAATCCCAGGCTGAAAATGGGTCCCACTCTAGTCATTGTCATTAAGAAAATAGCAAATGAGACACTGCAGAGAATACAGAGAGAAATATGAAGCTGACGTCACATTCCTGTCTTGTGTTCCCCTGGACTTGTGTGGACTTATTTCCTGTTCTGTGCCATGTTTTGTAGTCCTTTGTAGTTTTTCTTGTTGATTAGTTCTGTAATTGTTCTCAAGTGTGTTTTATTTGCCAATTACCCCTTGTGTTTTTAAACCCCAGTGTTTCTCATGTTCCTTGTCTGGTGTTGTCCTTACATGGAGTTTCTTGTTATCTCATGTCTGAATTACATTGTTCATTACCTGGATTTATTTCTGTTGTCTTGTTAAAATAAATGTTAAATGCAGTCTCAGTTGATGACACAAGACACACATTTGAAGTAGCACACACACTCCTTGTGCAGAACCGAATGAGCCAATAAGAATTTCTAGACGAGTTATTGAACCAAAGAACCAGTTTGTAAAGAACAAATAAAAAAGAACCGAATGAGGTTATCATCTGAAAACTTTGACTGTCAGAATCGTCTCATTTGGTTCTTTTTGAGTCGGACATGAGGGAGAAGCTGACTTTCACATCTGCCTGTACTGTAGGTTTGATTTGTTAATTTCTGGTCATGCTTATTGGCTGGACACATTTGGACATGCTCATTGGTTCATCCGGTGCTGTGCAAGAACTGTGCATTCAACTTCAGATGTGCATCTTCTGCCGTCAACTAAATATCCATTTGAAAAGAGCAATTTGTTCAAGCTAACATGGTACAGTATCATGTACAAGTCCCGTGAAACACGAGTCACAACACTCCACAAAAGAGCTCAAAACCTTGAAGATATCAAATGGAATGGTTCTTTAAAAAAAGTTGTATCTCTCTTTTGCTTCACAGGACACTTTCGATTCACTGCACTACGTGAACAAAAGCAATAAAATGTTGGCACGGTCACATTTATCTGTTTTATGTGAATGCACGTTTTAGACTTTTCAGTTTGAAACTGACGCAAAATGTGAAAAAAGCAACATCATATTTTGCAAAAATATCACCACATGCACAATAATTTGATGGAAATTCACGTGTTAGAAAAACATTTTTTTAGAGATTTATTAAGCAATATGCAAACAAAAGAAGGAGTTATGGGGATAAAGGGATAAATAAAAATCAATGACGGCTGCATCTCTAACCTTCATCAAGTTGAAATAGACTACAGCACTTCAGAAAAGCTTGCAGATGAGACAAGCTGGCACTGTACCTAAGGTGCAGAACAAACACACATCCTGTTATAGAATGATAACCATCGTTCAACACAGACAGAGAGAAGAAATGTGACAGTCTAAACTTCTTCCTTGTGTCCTTAACTTAACTATTCTGATTTGTGAAATCTTTCACAGTAGTGTTTTGTTCAGTTAACCATTTATTTTATGATTAAATTCACTATTCTGATTTCTGAAAGGTTTCACAATACAGTTTTGTTTTGTTAAACCTTCCCTGAGTGTTGAGTGGGAAAATATTCCCAAGTCAAGATGTGCCAAACTGATGGACTCGTATCCAAACAGACTGAGTGCTGTAACAAAATCAAAGGGTGCTTCAAATAAATATTAGTTCAGGGGTGTGCACATTCTTTTTAAGAAGGGGGACCGGAGGGTGTGTTCCAACTACAGGGGGATCACACTTCTCAGCCTCCCCGGGAAAGTCTATGCCAGGGTACTGGAGAGGAGAATACGGCCGATAGTAGAACCTCGGATTCAGGAGGAACAGTGTGGTTTTCGTCCCGGTTGTGGAACACTGGACCAGCTCTATACTCTCTACAGGGTGCTGGAGGGTTCATGGGAGTTTGTGCTTGTGCTTTGTGGATTTGGAGAAGGCATTCGACTGTGTCCCTCGCGGCGTCCTGTGGAGGGTGCTCCGGGAGTATGGGGTCCGGGGCCCTTTACTAAGGGCTGTCCGGTCCCTGTACGACCGGAGCAGGAGCTTGGTTCGAATTGCCATCAGTAAGTCAGACTTGTTCCCAGTGCATGTTGGACTCCGGCAGAGCTGCCCTTTATCGCTGGTTCTGTTCATAATTTTTATGGACAGAATTTCTTGGTGCAGCCAGGGGTCGAAGGGTGTCAGGTTTGGGGACCACACGATTTCGTCTCTGCTTTTTGCGGATGATGTTGTCGTGCTGGCCCCATCAGACCAGGACCTTCAGCATGCACTGGGATGGTTTGCAGCCGAGTGTGAAGCAGCTGGGATGAGAATCAGCGCTTCCAATTCAGAGGCCATGGTTCTCAGTCAGAAAAGGGTGGCTTGCCCACTTCAGGTTGGTGGAGAGTTACTGTCTCGAGTGGAGGAGTTAGTAAGTAAGTAAGTAAGTAATCTTTATTTATATAGCACCTTTCACAGACAAGGGCCACAAAGTGCTTCACAACACAGTTTAAATCAGAAAAAACTGTTCAAGTATCTTGGGGTCTTGTTCATGAGTGAGGGAAGGATGGAAAGGTAGAGTAACAAATGGATCGGTGCAGCTTCTGCAGTAATGCGGTCGATGTACCAGTCTGTCATGGTGAAGGAAAGAGCTGAGCCGCAAGGCGAAGCTCTCGATTTACCGGTCAATCTACGTTCCTGTGGGTCATGACCGAAAGGACAATATCCCAGATACAGGCGGCAAAAATGGGCTTTCTCCGCAGGGTGGCTGGGCGATCCCTCAGAAATAGGGTGAGGACCTCGGTCACTCGGGAGGAGCTCAGAGTAGAGCCGCTGCTCCTCCACATCGAGAGGGGTCAGCTGAGGTGGCTCGGGCATCTGTTCCGGATGCCTCCTGGACGGCTTCCCGGGAAGGTGTTCCGGGCATGTCCCACATGGAGGAGACCCCTGGGAAGACCTAGGACACGCTGGAGGGACTATGTCTCTCGGCTGGCCAGGGAACACCTCGGTGTCCCCCCGGAGGACCTAGAGGAAGTATCTAGGGAGAGGGAAGTTTGGGCATCTCTGCTTAGACTGCTGCCCCCGCGACCCGGCCCCAGATAAGCGGAAGAAGATGGATGGATGGGTGTGCACATTTATGCAGTTAGATCTTCCTTCCAAGATTTTTTTCTTTGTAATGTGTCACTGTGGTTTTCACTGGCATTACATAGGTTCTAATTTCGACATTAAACCTGCAAATGTTCTGATATAATTATCTTTGTTTAATTTTTTTACATCTCAAAAGCAGCTGTTTTAACAGGAATGCGTTGACATATCCACTCTATGCAAAAAGTATGAAACTGTATATCCAACAAAAGAGTAATGGTTAATCGAAACAAAAGTTAGACAACTCAATTTGAACTTCAGCATTTCTATTTAATTCTTTCAAGAACATAGAAACTATCAAGAGCATAGAAACTTAATAACATCCGTAATGTATTTGTATTAGTATCTTGCATTGCGTGTGTAGCCCTATAGGCTCGCATGAGAAAAGCTTGCTCTGTACAGTGCAGTAAACCACATATCATGTTATTACAAAGAAACAAGACAACATGCATCTAAACAGAAATGAACGTTGTACCTTGGCGAAAGTTTAAATCTATATCTATTTATGAATATTTATAACATTAAACAGCTGTTTAACATGTTGTATTTAGGCAGACGGGTGCTGTACTTCCTCTTCCGAGTTGCTGAGAGATGTTTGTCGTGTTGGTTCATCATGTTTATTCAGTTGCTCCAAAGTTTTGCTCTTACAGTCATTATAAATGATGGCAGCCATGACGGAAACGGAGAGGACTGCCAGTAGAGCTAAAGCTGAGAGCTAAAAAACAAACAAACAAACAAACAACCATACAGTGATAAGATGGAATAACAGTACTGATATTCATCAAACATGCCTTCTTTTCCATTTAGTTTTTTTGTTATTGGTTTTTGCAATTAATGGATTTAAACCATATGCAACTTACATTCAACCTGTTATATAGATAATTTAATCTTTAGCTATTATAATATTAGCAATTTTTAGGAAATGTAATTCAAGTTTTACAATGGTCTTCTATTACATTAACATTGAACTGGGTTCCTCAAATCCGGTCCTGTAGGGCCACTGTTCTGCAGAGGTTAGCTCTAACCTTGATCAAACACACCTGAACAAGCTATTTCAGTTCTACAGAGTTACAGGTAGGTGAGTTTGATCAGGATTGGAGCTAAACTCTGCAGGGCAGTACAAAAGTTACATTAACATTCTTTTGTATGTGCAACATCATCGTGTTTTAATGGTGTGTTTACAAATATTTATATTAAATGCTTAGTTTAATAAAACGATTAAAAACTGCATAGTACACTCACCCTTGAGTAGAAAATGATTTTTTCGGTCAGTTCTAGCAGGTCTGTTGCGTTCACTCCATTGGGTTTACACCATTTAATCTGGAGTTCTTCATCCAGCACGTAATCTCCTTCCCAGTGTACCAAGCCACAAGCGACATATTCACCGTCAAACAACAACAGAAACATCCACAATGAAGGTGGAATCAGACAAAATAAAAAAAACTCTGCAAAATTCTTCGAATTACGTCTGCAAGGCCTTCGAATGAACATCATGACAGTCAGAGCCAGAAGAGAAGGTCCAAGAAAGACGAAACTGATCAGTGTCACGTTAAGACTCGGGGTACATGGGCACGAAAATCCCTTATCCATTAAGTATTCCAATCCGAATAATATCACGGTAAATGGGAAAGTGCCAAATCCAGGAGTTTTTCTTTGCGGTTTTTCCAGATTGTTTGCAAATTGTTCTGGCAGCGACATCTTCCAATGTAAACCTGTTTACTTTTATGAGGGTTTCCACATCTCTTACCTTCTGTTCTATGGAAAATGCATTCACTTCTCCTGAAATGTAAATTATACTGGAGCAAACCGGTTAAACAAGGAAGATAACATCTAATAATTCTACACGCAACACAAATAAGTCATGTTAAGTTATGCAACAGTGAACACTTCAATCACAACCAAAACACAAAATGGCAAGAAAAACCATTTATTTCATAGTTCTTGGTCCAAAAACACATTAGGTGTATCTATATGTATTCCAATTCATTTCCCTTTATACAATAGCAACCTGTACGATTGCGCAGTGCAATATCAAGCTATTTAATTTCATTATTAAAAAACACTCCAGTTGCAGCTCAAAGTGAAGACGGACCAATATACTGCGTACATCGTTTTGTATAAAAGGTCTACATTTAATACATTTCCAGAAAATACAAGCAAACCGGACGTACAAATCAACTATAAAATTATAAAACGTTTTTTTCTCCTCCTATAGTTGTGTACATTTGCACAGAGAATGTGTATTTTCATCAAACATGGCATTACAAGAGTCCCACGCATGTCGTTTCACAACCAGTGAGTGAAGGTGAGTGACATAAAATAATTTTTTTAGTCCTTTGTAAGTGCTGAAAGATATGTTTTGCAATATGCAAATGAAATATAACATGTTTTCAAGTTGTAGTACAGTTGCAAAAAAAACATTGTGGGTTGGTTTCACTTTCGGTTTTGACTGCATATTTGAAGCATCTGGTCAACTTAAAGAGAAACATCAATGACAAATATCAAAAATAAAATCTGTGATGAGCATATGATGCATAAATAGGTGTCTCTTTTTTCTAATACTGCTAAATGTAAGAGGCAACTTGGGAATATCTAGGCATTGGTGACCGCACCACCAACAGGAAAACATATACATAGTGAGTATGTAAATAAACCTATATAAAATTCTCTTTTAATGTGTATAAAGCCTTTTGAGATTGAGCAGCTGTTTCGTTTCATTGTTTCGTATTTGTGTAGTGCATTTACAAAGTTACAAAGCAAAGAAAAACACTGCATTTGCCATTTATAAAAAAAGACATTTTGGTAACAACTGAAAAAAAAAAAAGTTGTAAAAAGGAAATTGGCACATATATGTGGGACACAACGTGAGATGATTTAACCTGACTGGACATAAAAAGTTCTTTGTTTTATACATTTTATACAGATCTATATAAAAACAAAGCAGGAAAAGCTAGGCTACGCCGCCGTTTCTCGAATGGTCGTGTCCAGTCTCTTTGGGAGTAAATCGCGTCTCATGTCGAGGTGGATGACTGGCTTTCGACAGTGCTGTCCGTCATGATACATCTTTGAGTAGATGGGGTTTGAATAGTTCATGGCCTGTGAATACACAATGATGTTTTAGTTTGGTTTGCATTGTGCAAAACTAAGGGTGTGTTCACACTTAGTTATCTTGGTTCTTTTGAAAAATAATGTGTACATATGATGATTTTTATCAGCTGACAACTCATGAAGAGCTTATAAAATGTGTAATGGAGTCAAAACAGCGTCAGGAATCCTTCAGTCACACACAATCTAAGATCTGCTACGAGGAGATGCCATTTCTGATGCCTGTACCGAACTGTGATGGGAAACATCGCGACTAAAAACAATTATGCTTGAGCATTCTGTTCTTTTTAGGGTCGCATCTTGTGACATAATGTCATGTTTTTGGCCCGCGTTGAGTTCATATTTCAGTCGAACTGCACCAGAGTTCGTTCGGAAGTGGACGGAGACCCATCTTTTCCGGGTTCTTGGTCCGCTTGTTTGGTGCACACCAGGGTTCAGATGGCAGCGTTCACACTTATTCAAACAGAGCAATCGCACCGGAGTTTGTTTTAATCCA
This sequence comes from Abramis brama, assembly GCF_963993115.1. Lineage (NCBI taxonomy): Eukaryota > Metazoa > Chordata > Actinopteri > Cypriniformes > Leuciscidae > Abramis > Abramis brama. The sequence continues at coordinate 24,023,912 of NC_139968.1, read as the reverse complement.
ACCAAACCTGCTCAGTGTGAACACACCCTAAAATTCTTCATTTAATGTAGTTTTGGATAATGGGAGTCCACCTGTCCTGGAATGAGCTCCTTTGGAACGTTCTGGATAGGTAAAGTGTGTGCAGTCAAAGGGCGGGCGGGGGGCAAATTGCGTTGGTCGCTTGACTTCACACACCAGCCCTGAAAAACAACACCCAATTTAAACAGAATGCACCAAAACACTGTACACTTTAACAAACTTACAGATTAAAATAATAAATTAGACAAAGTCATTTGGGGAATGCAACCAAATTACTGTACATATCAAGCAAGAGTTTAAATCTAAAATTGCTACTTTGGTTAGAATACTTTTCTGCTTTTACACACTCCATTAATTTGAGGCAAAGAAATCAAAGCTAAATGTCCTTGTGGGATTTTAGCTAAATTAAACAAAATATTCTGATTTACTAAACCAAGCAAAAACAAAGAAAAATAGAGTTTAGACATAAACCTATAGACCTTTTAACATCACCTTGAATGTTTCAGCACATTTTTGGACACGGAATCCGAAATTTCAACGCAACGCAATTCGTAACTATTTTACAGTTTGGTTATTTGGTGGCTAATTCATACAATCATATTCATACGTTTTCGTAGGATTTAGGATTTAGGTAGGTTTAAGGCTGGGGTTAAGGGCCTTTTCCCCATACAATCATATTTCGTACAATGTGAATTCATACAAAATCGTAAGATAAACCACCTTGTAAAATAATTACGTTTTCCCACGAGATTGGTTTGCAAATTTCGTACCATCATGTCATGTGTTATTTTATTGTTTGACTTTAAATGTCAAACAATTCATTCAGGTACCCAAACCAGGGTTTAAAAAATAATAATACTAACATGAAATAAAAACACAACAACTAATATTTATTATATATATAGTATAATAGTAAAAAACACATGGTGACATTGGTGTCCGTTTTGATTATTTATTTATTTTCGCAAAATGTTCGTAACTTTTCTTTGGTGTAGTCACATTGGTATATGTGTTAGCAGGTGTTTTGTTTTTAACGGGCCTCATTTATGAAACACGAGCAGAACAAATTAATGAAAGAATTGTTCGTAGAACTATTCTTCTGTAAACTGCCAATCTGAATTAAATGCGAATGAATGTAAGAATTGTTGTACAAATATTTTATACTAAAATTCATGAGAAATTGCTGTCATCCCACAGATTTTGTCACTTGTCATCAAGCAATTGTATTGGCTAAACCCCCAAAACAGACTATTTGCAACAATGAAATAACAAATCAAATTACGTTGTTTACAATCAAACCGTGTACGTCAGTTAAGTCCAGCTGGTGATGCCAAGCACTTCGAATTCCTACTCGTTTAGTACCTTATGAGGGTCAAGGGTGAAGCTGGGGTGAAGAAAGCTTCCGACGTCTACGTGATTGTCGTGTTCAACTTCGTACATGTTATAGGACGGATTTCCGATCTCCACGTTCAAGCCACCGTTCGCCATGGGCTGCCGCTGAACCTGCTTACCTCTGTGAAGGGGTAATGTATATTAGGTTTATTATGTTTGTAGCTATCATTTAGCACACCAGCTTAACACTTAATCACAGCTGGTATATGATATTTGCTACAGCAATATCAATAAATCATGTTTAATGTTCTGATTAGACATCTAATACAGCTAATAACAGATCTGTTTATATATTTACCTTCGACATCTTTTGCAAATAAGCAGTCCCACTGTAACAGAAGTGATGATGCATACAAGAAGAACTAGAGGCACTATTATGGCAATACTTCCTGGAAAAAAACAAACAGAACAAAAAATGTATTACATTTACAGTGTTTGCATGTACAGCATTTACCTAAATACATAAAAATGGAGTAATATAATTTCAAATGCAAATTTAAAAAAAAAATATATATATATATATTATACACAAGTGTGTGTTAGTTTTCTGATTTCACATTTATAAACATTAACATAATAATTTATCACGAACACATCCATAAAATACTTTATGAGTGAGTTGTTCTGCGATGATGCTAATGCTCTCTTAGCTAACATGGCTAGACATGCACAGGAGTTAAAATGTCACGCTGAGATATGTCCTCAAATGTCAGATTTTCTCTGCAGAAATAAAATTAATGTCTGCAACCGTCTGAGTGAAGACTAGAAGAAAGGTCAACACTACAAACTCGGACAGAAGGGCAGAGCAGTTGCGTTTTCTCTCCTGACTGACTTAACGTGACATTAGGCTTCAAGATGGAGGACTCGGGAAGTGTTGACTATAAATACACTGAAAAAATTATGAAAACAATTGGTGAAACATAGTTTAATCTAATTGAAAACAGAACATTTCACCCAATATTTATGCGTGATAATTTTTTGTACTTTTATGCTGTTAGCTTAGCAACATGTGCTAACACCAAACTCCATTGGAATCAACTGTGATTGCAACAAAGTTTTTTTTTTAGAAAACATGTACGTGTGTTTGCGAAACTCACTCCCGCTGACGTTTTCTGAGCGGTTGGTCTTGGTTGCGGGTCTTTCGCACTGTGTTCCTGACCAGTTTGCAGAGCACCTGTGAAAAGAGAATCAAAAACAATCACAGCTGGTGAAATTTACAATGCATTGACTACCCAAATCATCATATCATTAGATTTATAAAAATAAATAAAAAATAAATAAAAAAAAAGGTTAAAATTGACCACTTTTACCACAATAATAGATTCTTCACTCTGGTGTTCCTTTATTTTATTCATTTTTATGGTATCATTTGTTATATTGATTTTGGTTTTGACAAGCATGAAAACACGTTTCAATGATAAACGCAGGATAAATCACAGGGGGAGGTATAAATCCAGCCCGAGGGATGCATTATTCTTACTTGAGACACATGCAATATGTGTGTTTGACTTCCTGGATCTAAACGGCATGCGTCCACAGCAGAGCTCTACCAATGTGAGAGATAATGCTCTTATGAGAGATGGTGGCGTGAATGAAGCTGTTCGAAAACTATGTTTAACCAAACTTCCTGTGGACAGGGATTTTTTTCAGGAAAGTTTCCTTTCAGGAGGGTGGGAACACCTGGCTAAATAAAACTCCACAATTCTTGGAACTGTCTGAGGGGCTTTCCATGGATAGGGTACAATATAGGATGTATTTATTAATTTATTTTTAACAAATACTCAGTGAAAGGATTATAAAACTCGGAAAATATAATATGAGCTGTTTTCTATTTATTTTTATTTGTGGTTTTGAGACAAATAAATTAGAATACCAGTAAATACACAAATTACAGTGATTTTGTAGTTTTCTAATAATAAACAATAAATAAATATAAAAATTAAATAGCCCGAAAATAGCATATCATAATAATATAGTTAATGAATAGTATTAATGATAAAATATTAAATATATTATACAATATATTGCAATATATTATATATAACATTTTATATTAATATCATTATACATAAAAACTGCATATATATATATATATATATATATATATATATATATATATATATATATACACATATATACACACACACACACACACACACACACACACACATGCAGGTTTTATGGATAATAATATATATATACTCTACTATACAAATATTACATAATGACTATTATAATACATATGACAATTAATTAAATAAATTATTTTTAGTACAATAAATTGAATTTCAGTTCAACAGACTGACTCAAAATACTATTTTGTAAGATTTAAATTTTAAGGCACAGTCAAAAAGGTCAAGACTTCAGACAGGCCAAAAATACGTATTTTAAGATGAGGATACAGATATTTTTGTACGCTTACATATATTGCACTTTTATGCTAGGTCTAACATTTATAATATAGGTTTTACAACCAAAAATCATGGGATTTTTAATTCCAAACAGTCACAGGACACCAAAGTGTACCATATTCATGAAAAGTGCCTTGTTTAAACATAAACAAACGTTTCAAAAACAAAATGTGTCAAATATGGGAAAACAAAAGAGCAGCAAAATGGACAGAGAAAATTGCAAAGAAAATAAGATGATAAATAATGGATACTAGAAGACCAATCAAAGAGGCGTCGTCCTCAGCATATGCAGGGCTATAATCACTATATAATCACTCCAGTCATGGCAAACACAGAAATGAAACATACTGAGAAACATACACCTACAGCATGGTGCAGAGAAATGGCTGCGTGTGTCCGAGAAAAGCGAGTGCAATGTGTGTGAAACGTGCTCTTGGAAGCTGTGCGAGTCGGTTAGCGATGTCTGTGTGTGACGGCATTCCACAAACAGGCCAGACACATGCTGGCGGATGGGATTGTGGGAATGTTTTGCAAATATAATGAACCAGGAAGACCTACTTGCAGCGAGGTTTGTTATAGGCGGTGAGGAAACAAACGCCCTGGTTCTGACAGTAGTGATCACAAAGGTTAGCTCTCTCGTCACACCTCGGGCTTTTAAACTCGGACGGGCAACTGAGGAGAACGCAACGACACGAAAGGAGACACATGAGGAGAACAGAACAGAAAAGAGGCCTGAAATACACTTACATACAGTGCAAACAGCTGGAGGCTATTATGCCTTTCTATAAAAGACTGGGCAACGTCAACATGACAGTTAATTATCATTACAGTTCAGCCGATTCATGGACATTAATTCATGAATCCTGTCAAGTACATGGCTGGGAAATATTTCACTAATTAAATGGTATTCTACATAAAGCATATAAAGCCTACTTTTAAGACTAATCTTAAAAAAAAAAAAAAAAAAAAAAAACACAACAACTTTGCTTTTTGACATTTATTGCAATTTTGGCAATTATTGCAAAGCAAAAAATAAATAAATAAATAAATAAATAGTCTCATTCTCATTGTCGTAATGTAAAAAAGTTAATAAATAAATCTCATTCTCATTACAATAATGCAATAAACAAACAAACAAAAGAATCTCATTATCATTACGTAATGCAAAATATAATCAATAAATAAATTAATATAATTCTTATTACAATAATAAAGCAAATAAATAAACAAATAAATCTCATTCTCATTACCATAATTAAAAATATTTTAATTCTCATGCCCATAATATAAAATAAATCAAGGGGAAAAAATCTAATTCTCATTATTATAAAAAAAAAAAAAAAAACATTCTTATCATTGTGATGCACAATAATAAGTCTCATTATTATAATGCAAAAACAATTTAATGCTCAGCCGTAATGCAAAACAAACAAATAATAAAAATAAATAATTATCATACTGCAAAAAGCTACGTAAATAACACGTAAAGTAAACTACGTAAATTCTCTTTATATTAATGCAAAAAAATAAAAAGAAATAAAAAAAATTCAATTCTGTAATAAATAAATAAAACAAATCTCATTCTTATTACATTCACACAAATGAATCAAATAAATTACTCTCATGACCGTAATGCAAAATAAATTATAGTAATGCAAAAAAAATTAAAAAATTAAAATAACCCCATTCTCATTATCTTAATGCAAATTAAATAAATAAATATTCTCATTCCCATCACCATAATACATTTTTTATGTATATTGACAGTTGTTTTACAGTGATGACAATGACAATTGACAATAATGGGAGTTGCGGTAATGAGCATTGCGGTAATGAGAATATGGGGGAAAACCACACTGGAAAAAAAAATCTCAAAAATTGTGACTCGTCAGAATATAATTTACTTTTGTATTGCACTTTGTGAGCATTTCAGAATATCATAAATATTCAAACCATCGTCCAACCCTGCCGCTATATTAAACAAAATAGCTACAGTGTGCCACACATGGCCATCTGCATGCAACACAAAGAACGGCAGATTTGAACCAGAAATGATCAAACGAAAAACTACTTTTCAAGTCACACAAACCACAGACTTGCTGGACACTCGAGCCTTTTTGTTTAATTCCAATCTAACACAAGAGTGTCTGCAGGGCCCTCTATTGAGACCCACTAAAACAAGCTCTAATGAAACGCTGCTGGGGAAAGATAACGAAACAGAGGAAGGACAAACAAAAGACAAAAAAAAAAAAAATCTCTGATGGGGTGATGTGAAATCAAGCAGGTCGGGATGAGCAGGACGCACTGCATCTTCACATTAATACACTCATTTTCCAGGTAATATATGAATGTCTGGCCACTGTCATTACCAAGCCTTCACCTTCAAACACCAAAGAAAAAACACGACTGAACCATCTGCATGCAAATTGATTCGTTCCCGAAGGGCACAATGGCGTTATCAGACCATCAAGAGATGGAAAAAGAAGAAGGAAACGAAGACCAGGTGTCACAATAAAGAATTTATGTCCATCTTCAACGAGATTTTCTTTGATAACACAGAAAGGAAGGAAACCAAGCAAGGCCTGACTTTAAGAAGGTGATGCATACTTCTATGAACACTTATTCTTCCTGAAAGGCCTGATCTTTACCATACCTTTCATTTCTACTAGTGTGATCCATTCAGGTTCATTTACTGTAGAAAATAAAGGCATATTTTCTCATCTAAATGTTTTTGAGGATGCACCGTCTTCCTTTTCACTGCAGATAAAAGCCTTTGGCAAGCAAGAAAAGTGGAGGCAGGTAAAAAAAATATATAATCTGGTGGGGTTTATTGTGTGTGGAAGAGAAAAGTAAAAGCTCCATCACACCGGCCAGACAACACCCGAATCATTTCAGCAGATAGATGGAGAACGTCCACCGCCGCATTCAGGATCTGTACAATGGCTCAATTGCTTTGACGCTCTCTTATGCCGTCTGTCTATCAATTTCTTTCTTCACATGCAATTTTTTTTTCCAAAGGATAAGAACTTTCCACCATTTTATGCAAAAAGGATTCACATGAGTGTGCCGCTATTAGCTGAAAAACGGTTACACTTTCCATCCATTTCACTGTGGGCGGTTTCTCTCACTTAAAAGCGATTATTATATTTGCAAATCCATTTTGTGACACTGCAAAAAGCATACTTAGTATGTCTTATATTGTCAAGGTTTCCTGAACCAAAAACACAATTTAGTTCTTCATGATAATTTTCCAAACTTTAAATGAAACAGGCTGTTTTGCTACTGTACCTTTAAGACCATATGCAAATGAGCCATGTAATGATTGGCTAACCATTTATGAACTCACCTTGGTGTGTTTGTGAGAACTGTATCAAAGTCTGATTCGTGAATAAATAATTATTTTACACCTGGGCTGCATCCAAAATCGCAAACTCTCTGAGTATGTATTTATTTAAATAAGTAATTACTTTGCAAGCGCTAAAAAAGTATGTTTTATATAGTATGAATGTTAATTCTGACAGGCTACTCGGCTCACATACTGTTTTTCGACAACTATATTTTAGGGAAGTATGCCATTTCAGATGCAGCCACTGGCAATCAGAGAGTCAGAGCCAGAAATTTTCAATGAATCAGTTGATTCAGTTGAACCATCTGAATGATTCATTCACAAATCTGAGTGAATCACTGAATTCGGAGAGAGCAGTTAATGACTTCAATTTCTCACACAAAACTATTGAATGGCTTCAGACGTCTTATAATATACCAAATAAGTTGTACAAGTCATCACAATACTTTCACGGCACGTCTGTATTCTTGATTGAAGCTTCACTTCCTGTTCATTGTCATTTCATGGAAAAGAGAGACTGAATTTCTTCTTCAGAATAAATCTTTTCATGTGTTTTGCAAAGGAAATGAAGCTAGACACATCTTAAAATGACTTTTGGATGAAATGAGATTTAAATTTGTGCGTGTACTGTCCCTTTAAGGGATTTTTATGGAATGAATGAATGCTTTTTTTCCTTCAGTTTTACAATTTTCTTCTTTGTCTTTTCGTACTTGTATACTGTGCTCTTTTCCGCTCCCATCTCTCACTGGTTTCCCTGCCTCTCTCTCTAATATACAAATATAGAGGTCGATATAAGCGGCCAATTATGGACCCCTGCTGTGATAATTCACTCTTTTGCTATAATACTCCCTCTTCTCTTGTTCACCTTTACAAAACATTCATCCTCCCAAGTCAGACGAGCAGAAAAAAATCCTATTAAAGTGGTTGCCGGAGGGAGTAATTTAAAATGAATGAATCTAAATACAGACAGGCAATTTGTTGCCATAGAAAGCTATTAAGAAATTACTCACTGACAGAACGGCAGGCCCGTCTCTGAGTCGAGGTGGCAGGTTCCGCCGTTATAACAGTATCCGTCACACAACTGACAGCTGGCTGCGATTCTGCCGTTCGTACAGCTGCGAACACACACGTGAACAACGAGGACGAAATTCCATCTGTTTTTTCTTGATACTGATACACACAAAAGTGCTAATGTAACTATTAAATACACACTTGCAGGTGACGTCTCCAGTCTCTTCGTCTACGATACACGGGGCACCTCGGCAGCGAAGACATCGGTCCGACTCGCATTTCGGCCCCTCGTAGCGGGTGGGACACACACACTCCACATGTCCCGAGCCGGACAGCGTGCAGCCTTTGGAGTTCACGCAATAATGGTGACAAATATCTGCGATCAGACAGAAAGAAAACCCATTATTATGACTAATCTGAATGTATGCTAACTTCCTGTCACATGTTAAATCTACAGGAAGTCTTAACAGCAACTAATAGGTGACTCGTTTTAAGTGCTCTACATAGGCAGCAGCTCTAAGTGTGTAAATAGTGCTACTCGCAATTTATTCCAACAGAGTTTGATGTTAGTGTAGCTGGTTCAATTATTATAAAATGTAATGAATATTGTTAGTGAACTTCATCTAAACTTGTTTTTTTTGTGCTTTTATATTTGTGTTTTTAGTTATAGTAGAGTACAGTGAACATAATTCATTCTAGAGGGAATCATGAATGTGCAAACGGTCCTACTCGACCTGCTACGATTGGGATTGGAACCGGGGTCTGCGGCATAGGAGGCAGGCGCACTATCAAGTACACTAAAGACAGCAGTTCCTAACATCAGTCTCTAGTGCGCCTCTTGAGGCCACGGAAGTGAGGTTTACACGCACCGCTCTTACTGGCCTTCATTACACTCACCCCCCTAAACCTCACTGCCGTCCGGGTCACGGCACCAAATGTAACCAGTCCTACTCGACCCGCTATGAGTGGGATTCAAACAAGGGTCTCTGGCATGGGAGGCAGGCGCACTAACAAGAACACTAAAGACCGCAGCCTCTAGTGCGCCTCTTAAGATCAGGGAAGTGAGGTTTACACAGCCTACGTTGCATTAGCATGTTGCTAAGCTAACAGTGTGATATTGTAATAATCCAAAATATGATAATCCCCTTTGTTAATTTTGAATTAGGATGAACGAATGTTAAACTAATTATTTATAATCAACATTTTTAACCATATATTTTTTTTCTACCGAGCTTGTTGCAATGCATTCTGGGATTGCATTATCTGAGAAAAATATGCTGAAGATTTTAGACAAAATGAGATCTTATAAGCAGCCAGAACAGGCCTATGATGCCTACAATGTTCCCCGGGTAGTGCACTAGGTTTGAACTGAGCTACTGCACGGCAAAAACGTTTACGGTAAAACAGATTCATACTCACGGTGTAAGCAGCGTTCCCCGGTGTACTCCGCCAGACAGTGGCACATGGGTTGGTTACCCAGGGTCAGGTCACATGTGCCTCCGTTCAGGCAGTAACCGTCACAAACACGTTTCTCGCACAGAGGGCCGGTGAACCCCAGAGCGCAGTGACACGTGGGCTTTCCTTCAGTAGAAACACTATTTTAGTGACTTTAAATCTTTAAATGCAATTACCAGATTTCAATAAATTGCATAAACAACTCTGATTTGACCTGAACATAATTGACTCAAGAGTATGTGCTAAACTGAGCAGGTCTAAGGATGTAAAAATGGTACTTCATTTGCAGGCTAATCATGTAAATCACAGTGTGCTATGCTTGTCTTTGCTTTCTTAGCCAACAGGATTCGATTATTTGAGTTACTGTGACAGACAAAAGGCATTCTAGCGGGGATTTATGAGACGTACATCTGTTGGGCATTGATTTTATACGTGCGCACGTTCAGCACACACTCAAAGCCAAGAGATATTCTGTCTACTGTTGGTGGTCCATCTGCCAGCTGGTGCAAATGACAGTTTTTTAACACAAAGACGCCAACAGAAACAATTCCTGGCTGTTTCTCAGATGTTTATGGGCTCCAACTGGTTTTCCTCCAGCTTTTGGTCCCTGCCAGAATATTCTTTCGGAATAAGAAGGCAAAACAGGGAGCAGTGATTTACGCAATGCTTTAGCAGTGATACATTTTCCGTAGAGGTAACGATAACAAATTGGCAGAGGGGCGTCTGGTGGATTCTCATGTGGTTGAACAGCCAATAACAAACAGATATTGAGTGAGCATGATGTTGCACTTTGGGGAAACGGGCTGTTGGGAGTTAGTGTGCAAGAATGTGAGTGTATGTGTCAGGGGAATTACAATAGCGTTCGCTTGCTGGAACAATTACCAACTATCTAATTACCTGTCCAAAACCCTGATGTCCATGTGTACCCTGTCTTTCAGCTTGGTATATTAAGGAATGGAAATCCTGTCATCATTTACTCACCCTCATGACGTTTCAGATCAATTTCTTTTTTTACACTGTAAACTTTTTTTTTTTTTTTTATGGCCTGTACTGTAGAACTTTCCAGCAGGTGTAACTATTGTTTTACACACACACATATATATATATATATATATATATATATATATATATATATATATATATATATGTATATTAGGGGTGTGACGAGACGCTTACTCCACGAGACGAGACGAGACACGAGATTGGGTTCACGAGAACGAGACAAGACGAGATTTTTACACAATTTTTAAGAAATTCTCAATGATGAAATATGAATGGAAAATAGTCTTTTATTCAACTGAAAATCACAAAATGCAAAACAATTTAGGTGCATTTTGAAATCAACTTGTAATGAATGTTATTTTACTTCTATTTTAATGAATTCTATGCAGTAAAGGACATGCAAACACTGCAAAATGTTTTGCTATAAACTCTACCGTCTGGCTTCTCCCCTGTACGATTTCACATGAGAAATCTAACTCCTTTCCACAAATCGAACATAAAAAAATAAAACAGTATAAATAAAATAAATATAAATAACTGAAATAACACTTTAAATGCAAACAGTAAGTGTGTATCCATAATCAAAGTACTGCTCTCTCAAAACTACAAGTTCAAACAGAAACAAATTTTTTCTTCAAGCATGAAAAAGAGATAAATTAACTACACAGCCTAAGATTATGGTCATGTTGTTTTTCAAGAATATAAGCATGTCGACGATTTCTGGCAGCAGTTGAGACCTTTGGGCAGGGCTGCACGATATGAGGAAAAGCTGCGATGTGCGATAATATGACTTGTGATATGTGAATGTTAGCTATACTGTTCCCATGTCTTAGTGCTTAAATAGGTTCTTTGCGTGATAGGTCAAATGTTTATTACCTGCCTGGTTCAGATTACACTATTTTAGCGTGATTTTGGCACGATCCGTTTCGTGGAGATTCGTAAAGGACAACGGGCGTCGGGACGCAAGATTCGATCGTTTCATTTCGTATAGTGTGTCATAGTGGGCGACAACCTACGCGTCTGCGATGCTTCAGGACATCACTACAGAAAGACTAGCATGTTTAATTTTAACGGTCCTCCACGACGGGTTGAGTGTGTGCGAGAGTGAGAGTGCGAGCAACAGTGAGTGTGCGTGTGTGTGTGTGTGCGCGCGAGTGAGTGAGCGAGGGACAGTGAGTGTGTGTGCGCGGAGTGTGTGTGTGATTGGCCCGGCACACAAATGATTTAAAAGTGGCAGGGGCATCTTCAATATTTCACCCTCATGCTCCATCACGCTGACATCACAACAACTCACGAGACAAGTTTCACCTCGACGAGAAATCTCGTCGCGTTTTAATCTCGCGAGATCTCGTCACACGAGATCTCGTCACACCCCTAATGTATATATATATATATATATATATATATATATATATATATATATATATTACAAGTGATGGATGTTATTAATATGTTCTGGGGTATTTGAGGAAATAAGTGTGTACATTTACCAGCTTATTCCAAATGCAGGCATATTTATGTTATATTTCATATGTGTTATAATCCTACTAGGTTACAGGTTTGTTTTATTATCATTCCTGGTCTCCAGACTGTGTGTCTGTGTATGCTTAATTAGTCACAGTGTGCAGGCGTCTCGCCTTTAGGTTTCATTTTCATTCAATTGATGGTCAGGACTGGTACGCCTTGTATTTCTAAAAATAAAACATATGTTGCACAAAAGCAACAAGTATAACTAAAACGAAACAAAAACGATTTATAGGCCAGAATGAGTTTCTATTTATAACATGTTTGCAGCATTGAGCAGTGTAGCCAATCACAGACATATGTTTGATTTCTTGAACTCAATGGCCAATGAGATGCATTTAAGATAGAATCCACTGCGCTATTTCTGTCATGCCAAACCATGCACGCAGTAGCCTATGCTTGCTTTTATGTTAAATGAACAGTGGTTTGTGAATGTTTATGCTTTAATAACAAATAATTTATCACCATCATTACAGGTGTTTTATTTACCTTACTTGTGAGCACCACCAAGCCACATCAGGCTACAGCATACATGACCCTAGTTACCTGTGGCTGGCCTGGCCGTGCATCACACAGAAAACAACAGGCCAATCAGAAGAGAGGCTCATGAATATTAAGTAGACAGGCCAAAATCGACCTGTTCTTGGCAGAGCTCCTGAGAAAGGAGCTGTAAAAATATATTGAGATGGTTTTTGGTACTTATACCGCAAATATATATTCTTAAGGACATCAAAACCTAAAATAAAACTCCAGAAAGGTGTATAATACCATTAATTATAGGGAAAAGATCAGCATGAACATTCTACTAAACTTCTCCTTTTGTGTTCCACAGAGAAAAGAAAGTCATACAGGTTTGGAATGACACGAGGGCGAGTAAATGATGACAGAATTGTCATTTTTAGGTTTCTTTCTTAAGAAAAGACTATTAGTCAGTCTAAAGTTAATAAGAAAAATTCACGCCTTCAGGAAACACTGGTCCGATTTGAAATATTAAACTTCACAATATCCTTGCTTGTTTTTCATTTCACACTATTCAGAGAACTTAGGATGACCTGAAGCAACCCAAGGCAACACAGGTGCTGTATATTTCTGTTGCATTTATTTACTGAAAAGAATGAGAAATCCCTCCTGTATCAGATGTTTGCCTGTTGCCTACTTTGAATTCTGAGGTGTCACGAAAGCCTTGTTTGTACAACTTGACCCTTTCTCTAGAAATGCACAATACACATGCACAATACTTTAATAATAAAATATGGATTGTTACATTTTAAGGTGAGACACGGCAGGCAAAAACATTGATTTTTCATGCAGTGGTCAGTTTTGAGATTTTGGGCTAGTTTACTCCTTCAATATGTGTTCTTTCAAGCTGCTATAAAGAAAACGTTGAAAATATACATTAAGATGTTTATTTGATTACATTTTGTTTACTTGCGGCAGTAAGTTTCTCCCGAATTGACCAGGAAGTTAGCATTCCAACGCCGAGATCCGTCTGTTTACTGAAGTCAGTCATGACCGGTATCGTTGTAAAGCTCTGAGTCTCCTGCACAACGCTATGTAACCCAAATATGGGCATTTCCTTTCTATCAGTAACCAATTGTGAATGTCCAAAGGGGGATTTAAAGCTAACAACGATTTCTCATTTAGAGCTATCTAAATCTTTAACTGCCGTTTTCTCAAAATGAGTTTTTTGTCTCAAACATCTCAGCCTATGAAGCACCTATGTACACCAAACTTTCCAGTTATACACTTAGTATTCTGAAGATATTTTCAGAGGGATTTGTTAATAAATCATTCCTGGCCTGATTTATGTGACATTTTAATAAAAAAAATATGGCAAAAATCTATTTTTTATGGCTATGTACAGTATATTTTGATTTCCTAGGTAATGAAAGCATATATCCTGAAATCCCTCTGAATTTTTATTTTCATCTTGTGTGTAAACAAAATGAAAAAATAATTTTGCACCTGGCTTTATCATCTATCTACCGAAAATATATGCAAAATCGTGCATATTTAATGAGATAATGCCTAATTTGCATAATTAAACATACACATTTCTAAAACTTGTAATACATTTTTTTATATACTTCCGTAAGTAATCAACTGAGGAAGTTTCATGGTGATATCTATTATTTGAAAATTTTACCCTATTCACCTGTAGTGTCTCGCCTTAAAAACAAAGAGTAAAAAAAATCCCAAAATGCTTCAATATTTATATGTAGAATCATTTTTTTTTGACAAAATTTTCAGTGTCAACTGCGCAACAACCAACAATTTTGCCACTGATGAAGTTTTTCAAAAAAGTTAGTGTGCTTGTTTACCATCAGTGAAAATATACTTGAGACAAAATATGAGTAGAAATAAAGCAGAAAAATGTTCGTGATCCAAACAATTTACAAATATCGTGCAGGAAATAGCGCCTACCTAGTGGTGATCCCGTGCAAGTGCCTCCGTTGAGGCAGTAGTCCTTACAGTGGCTGATCTCACAGCGTTCCCCGGAGTAGTTCGGCCAACAAAAACAGCGCGATTCCCCTCGTTCGTTGGTGATACACCGACCTCCATTCTCACAGGCGGGACGACAAAGATCTCCTGAAATGCACATGCAAATTATCCTTCAATCCTTCAGTTAAGATAATCTAGTTATAAAAGGCTTTAGTTAGAAAAGACGGCATATTTAAATTGACGTGAAAAACAAAACAAGGCTTTGAGGGAAGCATTTAAAAATGTAATTTATTGATGAGCCTTTGTTAGAAAGTAAATACATTAGTTGACAGTATTTTGGAGAATACAAATAGAGATTATATTGTAAAATATTATATAAATTATATATTGCAATATTTTTGTACATAAAGGCATATTTATCATGCCCCAACATCTTTTCAAATTTTTTAAGTGAACTGAAGTTCAATATTGAGAATGTTTAATATAGCATGTTTATTTTTTATTTTATATTTTACTATTTATATTTATTTAAATTTTTCAATTATTTGAAGCATGAAAATATGTGCATGGTACATGTATGCATTTGAGATTTCTTTGATCAGGCTTGGCATTTCATTAATTTTTTTATTTGTATCAAAAGTTGTATAATTATGTTGTTATATAAGTTCTGCAAGTTTATATCTTGTTTTGCCTCGGTTGTTGTATATATTGGTACATTTTGAAATATATATATTTAAAGTACTTCTCATTTTCGTAGCTAGGGTGCTCAGTATGGTTGCTAGGGTGGTTCTAAACGTTTATTGTTTGTTATGTTTATTATAACACGCTATAGTTGTGTCGACTGCAGCTTTAAATGCTCAAGCTTGTTAAAACAGGATGGATTCTGATTGGCTGTCATTGTTTTTATCGTTCATCCGCTGGAAAAAATCATTCTGAAAGCGATTCTAACAATATCGTTCCTCTGTGTTATCATCATAATTGTGGTGTAGACTCAGCTATTCTTTTACATTTAGAATAACTTTTAAAACTATCTTTATATCTTTATTGTTTATCGTTATATTTATCTTCCTTGGTGTGAACGGACCTTAAGAAACAAAGACCAGTTAAAATATTAGCCGTTAACATGAGCAATCACTACACTGTTTCTCACTGCTAATCAAACCGTCTACTCTGACTGAATGAATCCTAGCGACACGATCCCTGTCTTTTCTAGCATGTAGGCTTTAGGTGTATTGAGGGTGTGGGCAAAGGACCCAGAATAGTAAACACTTCAGTCAAAATCACTCAAGTGAAACATTCGAGTTTGACATGCCGAACGCTCGGGGCCTCTCAGGGTCACACTAACACTCTGTTAGGGATGTAGGAGCATCCTGCCATGTGCGTTTTGACAGATGTACCTGAGATGTTGGTGTCCGTGCAGGTCCTGTTCACCAGAATTTTCCCCTCAGGGCACACACATCTGGCCCCGCTGGGGTTCAGCAGGCAAAGGAAAGCGCAATTTATCATTGCACATGGGTTGGACACTGAGAGACAGAAGAAGAGAAGATAAAACGAACATGATTTGGGATATATAATGCTTTTTTCCCTGCTTTTAAATGCTTTTATTACAGGACTGTCCAGTCTTGATCCCGGAGGGTCCCAACCCCAGTTAAACACACCAAATCCAGCTAATCATGGTCCTACTGGGTAAATTAGAAACTTTCAGACAGTTGAGGTAAGTTAAAAATAAAATAAAATGGATGACACTGAGAGAGAGGAAGAGAAGAGAAAACAAACATTAAATGGGATATTTGATGCTATCATCAAAACAAAACAAAACGTAAATAAGCCTGTTAAAAAAATTGGTTTAAAAAAAATGTTATGGTCCAAACGGTTAAACGGTGATTTATTTATTTTATTTTTTAAATAAACCAGTTCAAATCTAAATATTTATTTAAAAGAACAAAATATCAAAAAGCAAAATGTACTTAAATGGTTACAACCCCTAAATAAATAAATAAAATAAAATAAAAAAAACAAAGCAAAACAAAATAAAATGTAAATAAACCAGTTCAAAAATCAGTGAATCTTTAGTGTAGCAAAATATTTAGTTAAAAGGTTAAAAAACAAACAAACAAACAAAAAACAACAACAACAACAAAGCAAAACAAAATAAAATGTAAATAAACCAGTTCAAAAATCAGTGAATCTTTAGTGCAGCAAAATATTTTGTTAAACGGTCAAAACAAAACAAAACGAAATGTAAGCAAACCAGTTCAAAAATCTGTGAATCATAGTGTAGCAAAATATTTAGTTAAATTATGTTAAATTAAAATAAAATATGCACAGTCTCGTTAAAAAATCTGATCCGTGAATCTTTAACGTAGCATATATAGTAAAATAAAACAGTGTATTTAAATAAACTGTATATATGTAGATGTTTCTTACACTATCACATCATATAATGCCCTCATGATCAACAGTGTGAATTACTAGTAATACTAGTAATGTAGAGTCTAGCCTATCATAACAGAGGTAATTTGCATAAGGTCTTAAAGGTACAAAACAGGCTGTTTATTTCTAACAGTCAGAGAGGGTGGAAAATAGTCATTTAAAAAATATATATATACAGGGACGAAAAAACTCAGACATTATACGTGGAGTTCAGAGAAACACAATGCTACATAAGAGCAGAATATTGCATCTTTCATAGCGCCAGCACTTTATACAGTATGTTCGCCTGAAAGATGAAATTCTCCTAGCATATTACACACTATCTATCTAAAACCTTTTAGTTCATGGAGTAGTGTATGTGAGACATTATTTGTTTGCCTTTTTTATTTTAGCTTTTGGAGGTTGTATTGAAGACCATCTTTAATAAAGCCTTCCAGTGTAAAAGCACATCAGGGAACGATGACACTTCCCATTATACCAGCACGAAGACAAACAACAGAAAGAGCAAAGATCCCTCCATCCCTCCTTCTTTATAACAAAGAGGGAGAGATCGGCGGAGGATAAGAGACAGAGAGTACAGTGGAAAAAAACATAATGGAAAGAAGAGGACTGAATATATATGTAAGGAGACTAATGGATAATTGGAAGCAGGGCAACATGGGTCATGAAAGAGGAAAATAAACTAAAAAGACTCTAGAATATAATATCTTTGGTTCATTAGCAGAGAATATTAAGGATTTTTCTTAATGTGCGCAAACAAATGGTGCAAAATAAGAAAATCAGTAAGGCCAATTTTTGATTTCATGACTTCAAAACATGTTTTCTTTTGTTTCTCCGCAAATCTAGCAAAACTAAACATTTCATCTGATTAGAGGCGGTGATTGTATAATAAAAAAACATTTGACAGAAATTTGTGATTGTAATAAGCTCTAGCTGGCCGCAGGCGAGAAGTCCAATCAGATTTCAATCATCTAAACATGAAATTAAACTCTTGACGAGTGCCAAGAAAACTCACACTGGAACGGTCCTCTGGAATATGCACATCCACAATGGTTTTAAAGGAGTATTTGACAAAAACATTTAAATTATGTCATGATTTAATCACTTCCAAACATGTATTTCTATATTTTTGTTTTTATACACTTATGGAAAACAGAACCTTAGCTTGTGTTTCTCAAGGAAAAACAAAGTTGTAAGGGTTTGGAATGACATGAAGAGGAGTAAATGATGACAAAAGTCTTATTTGTTGTGCACTCTCCTTGTCGGTTGAATAAAAGATACGTTTTTGAGACTCACCCTCTTGTTGTTTGTACCGATGGAAGACCAAGATGCTGGCCACTCTCTCCACACCCAGATTGAGCTTCTCGGCGGGCAGCTTCCCGTATTTGTGAACCCTAAAGACGTCGTGCTTCATGCCAACCCCGTAGATGTAGTCCTCAAACAGGTCAATTCGAAAGGGTTGAGAAATACCTGGAACGAAACCAAATATGACGTAAACTAAAAAGTCACAAATTCATTCACAATACATGATTCATGTGCGACTGTGAGAAGGGATCCGGATTCAATAATGCAAAACAAAACCCGAATGCTATTTAAAAATATCACAAAGCTGAAAAACACAATCCCAATCCAATTTACGAAAAAGAATAGGCTATTCAAGTTCTCGAGGCTCAGAACTGAAGCGAAAACCCCAAAAATCTCTGTTCCAAAACATAGCGAGCGGCCTATGTAGACAGCATTTTAAGGCATCATAGACATGCTCCCTACATTCCAAAGATTGTCCTCTAAGATACTCTGTTTTGCCCAGTTTTTGAGAGCATTGCATGTATACTTCGCAAAGAAAGCAATCCCAGAATGCACAGCGATAAGCCTGTTTGAAAAAGTTAGAGAAAAGTAGAGAAATTATGATTTTAAATACATTTCATTCAATCACCAATAAATCACCAACACTATTTTAATCCACATTTGTTTGTGCTGCATGTTTTTAAGCTTGTTAGAGGATCACTTTATTAGCTTAGCAACCCACTAACCTCAAACTCTGAATCAATTTGAGTCTCTCATAGTAATAATATAATTAGACAATTTTAATAATAAAAATAGACAATCTATATTATTTGTGTAGATATTTTTTAGCCTAGCAACATGCTAACATCAAACAATGGTTCAGTATAACAGAAAATTGACTACCGGTATTTTCCAAGACATTTATATATTTTCAAAGTAAAGCAAAACAAAAACAAACAAATAAAACAAAACAAAAAGCAACACAAAAATAACAAAATGAAAACAAAACATCAAAACAAGACAAACCCAAACAATGAACCAAACAAACAATAAAGTTGTTAGCTTAAAGTTGGAAATATTTTGATTTGAGGCTACTAAAATCAGCTTAAAACTGTTAATGCTTTTGATGTCTATTTATATTACAAACATTTTTACCTTTTGAGATATATTCACCACCGATCTCCGTAAATTTTTTAGCTTAGCTACATCCTAACATCAAACTCTAGTTCAATCAATCTAGTCCAAAACATTTATAAATTTCTTGTTTTTATAAATTTCTTATATATTTCTTATGTTTATGTTTGTATCACACCATTAGATTAGCAACATGCTAGCATCGTGCTCTATTAATACCAATTGTCCATCAATTGTCGTCTGCTGCCTAATCAAACACTTCCCTCAAAGTTAGCTTAAAGTAGCTGTCTATGTAGGCAGAAGACAGTTCATTTGGTTTTGCAAAATTCAATCTCAACTTTGATGTTTCTCTAAAATAGCATTTTTCAATCACAGCTTGAGAGGGAATCAAAATGGAAATCTGGTGAAGTGAGTTTTTTTTATAAACTTCAAGCCGTCACAGATATTCAGCTTAACATTTACAGGTCTCCAAATTATGCTACAGAGTGTTGCCCTGAGCTGAAGATGTTAATGAAAATCTGGAACCAGATTCTGAACATTGTACAATTTCCTACACACGCAAACTCACCATCTCGACTGCTAGCGGCCACCAGAGAATCAGAGCCATCGAAACGCACGCTCCCGATCTGAGACAGCTCAGAGTCCGCCCAGTACAGCCGCTGGTTGTAATAATCAATTGCAAGTCCTGCAAAGACAGAGACAATTTTGTATTATATTGTAATTTATAATACTATATTTATTATTATATAGTATATTATAAACATATTCAATAGTATTAATAAAATAATATCTCATGTGTAAATAACTTAATAATACAATTTTGGCTTTCATTTATTCAAAAAACATTAATTTATCTTTTTATTACCAAAAAACTAAAAATGGTTGTCCTTTCCATTAATAGAAACAAGAATTTCACCCTGAATATTGTAATAGTTTTACTCAAACTTTATAGTTTATAATGCATTTTACTTTCAGACAACTGAAATGACCTTCTTACTGTGACATTTTTTGCAATTTATTTAGCAGAGTGACATGTTAAAATGACCCCTTTTAGCGTAACATTTGGCACATGCATTTTGTGGGTCACATGTTTAAGACTAGAGAATATTTTACAAATATTTTGACTGGCATGCAAGAACCTCACCCGTTGGTCTTCGCAAGTTCCTCTCCAGCAAAATGCGACGCAAGGACCCGTCCATGGCCGCCTCTTCGATGTGAGAGTGGTCACCAATCACGGTCCAGTACACCATCCTATGGCAAGGAAAATAAACACGTTGTCGCAAATAATAGGCGGGGCCAGGACTCTAAAATGACCTTAATGGTCACTTACCCTAGTACAGGGTTAACAGTAATAGCGAAAGGTTCCCCGTCAATGTCTGTGATGAGCCGGGTGCAGTTAGGACCCCCCAGTTGTCCCACGTTGATGGAGTATCGAAGTCGGCGCCAGTGTGCCGTGTAGTAGCTGAACCAGTGCATTCGGGAATGATCCGTCCAGTACAGGTTCCCCGTCACCCAGTCGGCCGAGATGTCCTTGGGCCTCCTGAAGTCTGGACACTGCAAATATATAATGTTGTGAAGTTTCAAACAACCTTAATAAGATATCTCTAAGCTAGTTTCTGAGGTAATTGAGGTTTCATAAGGAGAATATCAAAGATAATTTGTAACAGAAATATTGTGACTTAATAATTCAAAGAAATCTGATGAAATCTGTCTAATTGGTTGTTATTGACTTACTATGACTCCACTGTTTGACGTGATTGGACTTCTGTCCTGGAGGTCTTTGTAAAAAATCCCCCCGGGGTTAAACTGAGTGGCCCATACAAACTTGTGATGGTGAAATAGTGCGTCCATGCCGATGATGCGAGCGCTGTCTGAGATACGGGCCAGTTGAGTATGTCCATGAGTTTGGTTATATGGATACACAAAACTGTGGATTTCGGTGTCGTTGGCCACATAGAGGACCTGATCTTCTGGTCCTGACCACAGAGATACATGTGTGAAACAAATAAAATAAATTAAAACAATAAATCAAAGCAAACCCAAGCAAAAAACAAAACAAAGAAATAAGCAAACAAACTAATAAATCAATACAAAAAGCAACACACATAAAAGTGAACACCACATCAAACAAAACCAAAAACGAATAAAAACGAAAAAACAAAGCAAAAATAAATCATGCAAAAAACAAAACATAAGAAAAAATATAAAAGAAAACAGTACAAAAAGACAAAACAAAACTAAAACCACATAAAAAATAAATAAATCAAACAAAAAGTGAAACAAAAACCAAAAACAGGCAAAAACCAAAACAAACTAAAACAAGGCAAAAATAAAGTCAAACAAAAGTTAAACAAAACAAATAAAGAGCAAAACCAACCAAAGACACAAAAACAAGCAAAATAAATAAATAAATAAAAATAAAGACAAAAAAGAG